>NC_142518.1:11572500-12235000 GCF_057876585.1 Rhinolophus sinicus
AAAATAAAATGGTTACACTCTTTTAATTGACATAGACTTGGCTAAGGGTGTCCTGCTTTCTGGGTTTCAGATTCAATAAAGCCTTCCTGAGGAGCTGCAATCCTCTGAACATTAGCCACATAAAATGTCAACCAGGCCCTCCAACTCACTGGGCTCAACGCGCAGAGGTTCCGTTTGCCAGAGGTCAGAGCACACGTATCAGATCAGAGGGTGCTCTGGGTAAAAATCAGTCTGGGTCCTGTTTATCCTTGAGAACTGTTTGCCTTGCATTATTTGCATGGGTGGCTATCTTTGTCATAAAACCCATTTTGTTTGCTTTGTAGAATCACTTCATCACCAATGACAAATATTACAAAGCATTTTACGTGGGTAGGATATTATCCTAGGAACTAGGGCTATAAAGAGAAAGGAGACACAGTCTCAGCACTCAAGAAGCTTACATTGCAGTTGAGGAGAGATTCAATTGAGGGCCAAAAATATATAAATAGTACTATAAGTGTGGTAGGAGGCCAGACTTGTGTCTCTGCGGGATTCAGATGTGCATGGGCTTGACAGTCTGACCAGCTGGGTGGGCTCACTCATAGTATTTGCATGAGTACTGAACAGCTGCTTTTAAAAAATCCCTCCCTAACAGGATGAAACACACCAGGAATAACATGCTTTTGCCAGTAACAAAGCATAAGGGAATAGTGTTCGGAATAAAACCCAACAGCTATACTGTCTCTAACCCAGTGCTAAGGAAACATGGCTTGAATTCTAGGAAGAATGAAAGCTATAAGCAAACATTTACTTTCCCTAAACCTATAGAACATTAGAGAAAGAACATGCTTTGAGACCCTTCTAATGGAGTACAACAAATGGGGACTGCGGTAGTCATTACTACAAATCTCCAAATATTTCCTGCTCTTTGTTTTCTGAGCACATAAATTGGAATACACTTCTTGGCCCCTTTGTGTGTTTGGGGAGAGCACGGGATGGACATATGAAAGAGAGTGCAAAGTGTGAAGATCCATGATTCTCATGTTAACACTCAGCAAAAAGCAGCCATATGCATGAGGCACTGAACAACCAAGTAGACAAAATGACCTGGCCAGTTGATGTCATACTGTCTTTGTCATTGGCCACCAGAGAATTGGCCACCAGAAAATTGACATGATAAAAACAATGGAGTTAACATGTTGGCAGAGGTGGCGCTCACACATGGGCCCAACAGGGATCTACACTGCCACCTCAGGGCACAGACCAATACGCTATTTTTCCTT
This sequence comes from Rhinolophus sinicus, assembly GCF_057876585.1. Classification (NCBI taxonomy): domain Eukaryota; kingdom Metazoa; phylum Chordata; class Mammalia; order Chiroptera; family Rhinolophidae; genus Rhinolophus; species Rhinolophus sinicus. The sequence goes on from NC_142518.1 coordinate 11,573,763, forward strand.
GAGGAGACTGATGGACCACTTGGTAGCAGTTAACTTCAGTTGGGTCGCTTCCATCCTGGAAACTCCAGCTGTTCATTCTCAGAATGAACAGAAATAGATACTTATTCCAGGATAGGTTTGCCTTTTCTGCCTGCAGAGCCTTAGCCAGCTTCACTATCCAGGGGCTGAAGAAAACTGACTGATCCACAAGGATGCAATCCCATATAACAGCATCTGATCAGGATGCTTTGTTTCATAGCATAAGAGATGGGGGAGGGGAGTCAGGACCATGGGATCCACTGGTTGTATTACATACTGTACCATTCACAATGCAACTGGCCATCACAGAGCAATGGGATTGCCTACCGAAGACACAAATGAAGTGCCAGCTCAGAGGCAAGACTCCATGAGGATGCAGTGCCATCCTCCAGGGTTCAGTATACACACTGACAGAGACCTCTATACGGCACTGTGTCCCCCACATGCATCTGGGATTTAAGAAGTGAAAGTAGGAGCAATCCCACTAGCCGTTATTCCCAGTGACACGCCAGGAGACATTGTGCACCCCATCCCTTCAACGCTGGGCTCTGCTCAACTAGGATGACCCACAGGGGACATACGCTTGCCACCCAAGTCCCCCTTCAGAGGACACAGCAAGCTGTAGCTGCCACCTGGACACTTTGCATGCCCTGTGTCCTGGGTCCAGCAGACAAACCGAGAAGTCACCATCTTACGGGGACAATTGAGCTTGATCAGCAGGAGGCAGTAGGGCTGCGTTTATACTGCAGGGGCAGGGAGGGACAGGCATTCATGGCACCCAGGTGACCCATTTGAGCACCTCATGGTACCCTCTTGCCTGACTGTGACTGTGAACAGACTTGCGCGCCAAATCTCAGTCTGAAAAGGGAATAATTACTGGGGCATAGGCTCTTCAGTAATGAGAGTTTGGGTCACATGATCGGGCGAGCCACTGAGACCAGCACAGACAGTAGCCAAGGGTGAAAGGGATTTAGAAAGGATTGTGGCACAGGAAGATAACAAGTACCATTGACAGCCCTAAGTCCAACTGCAGTGACAAGGGCTATAGTACTTCACATGACTCTCGCCGTTCCAAGATTCCCCTCAGGAAGAAAGACCCACTGACACCTTGACTACCTGCTCCCTGAATATGTATGGAGAAGTGAATTTGTGTGCCAGCCATAGAGGGAAAATCCTTGCCTACCTAGAACCATTTCCCTACCCCTCTCTCCTGAGTCCCCTTAATGATGATTACAGAGATTTGGCCTGACCTGAGATCTTCATGGTCAAGCACACTGAGAACCTGTCTCTCACACATCTCCACTCCTGCCCCCTAACTGGCTTTGCCCCAGCATCCTTCACATCACCCTAGGGAGCATATTGTTCTTTTGCCACTTAATTTAGCTCCCTTATCTTTCTTTTCTAACTCTTCTCTTCAGCACTGACTCACAATTTGTGAATATTTTGTTCTAAATTATTCTGATTGTGAGAAACATACATGGTGGTAAAGCTGCCAATATAACAGTCAGAGTCAAGAGAGCTAAGTATTTAGTAGGCATTCATGTTAGATTCATATAGAACAGTGAGAGACTGAGGAGCAGTATACTATGGCTTTCTTGTATTTTTAAATCCTAAACATACATATTCTTTCTCTCACTGTTCACAGGTCCACAAATGCACAGCTAAGACCCACATTTACTCCAGTTTATCTTTAGGTTTCAACATAACAGCCACCCAGAAGCGCTCGCAATAACCATGTGGCCGCTACCATGTGTAGTTTATCTTGCATATCGGGCAGTGAGGTATGTACGTGGAACACAGGTTTCCCAAGCCCACCCACTCCATGGCCATTGGTGACACTTGCCACCTGCCACTAGACAGAAACTGTATGTTTTTATTGGGGTGGGGGATATTTATTTGGAACACTCTCTGTGGAAGTGGAGCAGTTTCTCAGGGTTTGCTCCATCTCTAGATGAGCACTAAGGTGATTCCCCCTGGTGCAGAGCGAATGCACCTAACTGCCCGCTGAGAATTAGAGAAACGGCACTGGCTGTCCAAATTCCATGCAACTCACCTGCATGTGGGTGAGGAGGCATTCAGTGGTCTTGGAGTTGGAGATGGGTGAGTGCTCCCCAGGGAGTCCCATTGCAGGAGACGATGCTGGAATCTGAAAATAGGGAATGGACAAAATAATAACAAAATATGGAGAGAGGTTCAAAACAGGGGGCAATCCTCAACAATAACAAAACACACATACTTTTGCAAGTATACAAGGAACATCTGTTCAAATTTGCCATATACTGGGTCATCAAGTCTCAACAAATTTCAAAGAATGCAAATCACTCAGAGTATGTTCTCTGACCACCGTTATCTAGAAATTAATAACAAAAAGATTACTAAAAAATTCACAACTGATTGAAAATTAAGCAATACACTTCTAACTATCTGTGAGTCAAAGAAGAAATTACAATGGGAATTAGAAAATAGTTTGAATTACTGAAAGGACAGATACTGCGTATCAAAACTTTCAGGTGTAGCTAGAGCAGTGCATAGAGGGAAAATTATAGCTTCAAATGGATATATTAGGAAAGACAGGCTGAAGACTAATGATCTATGTTTCTATTTCAAAAAGTTAAAGAACAACAAGTCAAATGCAGAGAAAGTAGAAGGAAGGAAATCATAAAGATGAGAACGGAAATCAGAGAACAGAAAATAACAGAGAAGACTCAATGAAGCCAAAAGGTGGTTCTTTGAAAAGACAGTATTATTGATACAATGGAGGATGCTGGGCAGCTTTCTAAGTCCAGGAACCGTACAGGAACATCAAAGTAATGCTAAGGTTATACAAGGGAGTTGAATGGATACTGAATAGGGTTCAGACTAGTCTGTCAGTGCATGTTAGCTGTTAGCTGTTATCTATGTAAGCAGTCAAGGGGTGGTCCATGGGTGGCCGGCCAAGCCCCTCTGCTAAGGTGTGAATAGGAGACCAGCAGCCAGCAGGAAATCCATTCCTGAGCTGAATAACCATCTCAGCATGAGAGCAGAATCTACCAGGGTGTTTGAAAAAGACTCCTCCCTCGTCCATGCTTGGGAAATGTTTTATACCCAGCATCGGGAGAAACTCTTATTAATTTTGTGAGTACTAATCATGTTTGTGTTTATGTTCTCTGTGTACAGAATGCATAGAACTGCTGCACTTTCACTTCCTTCTCTAGGACTCAGACTGGGATAAAAAATCCACAGTATTAGTGTCAATGTGTGCACCTCCCAGCCAGTGGCTGTCCAAGAACTGAAAGCGAAAAGATCATGAGATAGTCATGCTCCAACTACACAATCACAGTGTGATTGTTCTCGTGTTTCAACTAAACACAATAGGAAACAAAAGACTTTAGGAGGCCATGGTCTAAATCCAAGAGTAGAGCTTAAAAAAGAAAATTCACCTTTCTGTGTTCATACCTATATTATCAGTCAGGATGCATTGGGTTGCAAGTAACAGAAAATTAGTCTCAAATTGATTTAAACAATGAGAAAACATATTACCCAATTACAAGGTGAGCAGACTCCAAGCAAATTATGTGGCATCTCCCCCTCCACTTGGTTCTGTCTCCCCCCGGGGGATGACCATAGCAGCTTCAGATATAGCATGCAGGCACAACACATTTCAGACTAAGAGGGGGATTCTCTCTCCATGTCTCCTTTCTAGTGCCCCTGGCAGAATTTCTTCTTATGTCTCATTGGCCCAGACTGGGACATACACACTTTATTAAATTCATTACTGATATGGAATTTCCACGGTTGGTTTAAACCAATTTTAAAAGACATTTTATTGAATTATAATATACCCCAAAATATCTGTATAGCTTGATGCATTTTTACCATCTGGATTCACCTCTATATACCCAGCACTAGAAAAGGGTTTTTAACCTTGTTTTTAACCCTTCCTGTGTACCAATCCTTTGGCGGTGTGGTGAAGCCTAAGGACCCCTTCTAAGAATGTTTTTAAATGTATAAAGTAAAATATGTAGAACTACAAAGAAATCCAGTTATCTGAAAATGATGTTATCAGAATTTTTATACATTCATTCAGGTTAATTAAGGTTGATTTGGTCATTCAATTAATTTATGACACAGTAGTATGTGTGTTTCTTTATTAATACATGAAATAACAAAATTTGGTGGCAGGCATAATTATCACAACAGTTCCAAATTGCTTATAAGTATAAAGGATTCTACTGGTGACAAAATCACATGTCCTGCTAATATACTACTGTGGTTTGTGGCCTACATTTTGATGAAAGGAAAAGCTGTGTATCAGTTAAATGTTAGTGAAAATAAAGAGGTATTTTTTCCATACACAGTCATAGACTCCTTAAATTCAATCCATGGACCATTTAAGGGTCTATGGGCCCAAGGTGAAGAAAAGCTGGAACTTTAGACTTATCGGTTGAAGTGGTCTGGATGTTGGGAGAGTTGAACACCATGACCCACCACAAGAGATAAAGGGAATTGGATCTTTGGGTCCTGCAGCTTCATTCATTCAATCATGCATGCATGCATGTACGTGTTCATTCGTTCAACACTTATTTATCACACACCCACTATGTATTAGCCCATGTTTTGTACAGGTAAACAGAAGTGAAGTAAGTGACATGATCTCTCCTGTTGTGGCATTTTTAGACCAATGGAGAGGAGAGACAAGAAAGATGTAAAGAGAGGTGAACTGAAGATTCAGAGAGAAGGCAATTTGACCATTTTCCCCCAGAATCCAGAGGGCTGGTTCAAACCAACGGATGAGAAGGTGCTCAAGGGTGAGTTCATTACAGGCAATTGCCAAGAATTTCTCTTAAGGAAAGCAGACTTTCCAGTGGGGCCACTCTGGACTCCTGGTGAGCCCCCACTGGAGTAGTCCTACCTGTCTTCAGGAAAGCCTGGTCCTCAGTGTGGTGGCTGGTCCCATTTAATTTGCTACTGTTCAGTAAAGACTCCTATGACTCTCCTTGCCATGTTGGTGTTCTCCACCAAATTTGCCTTAAGATGCTGTCTCCAAAACACATTTTGTCTCCAACCTACAATTGCTAATATCAATAATGGCATTTCAGGAAACACCTGGACATCCTGAGAAAACAGAGCTCTGTTTCTTTTTTCCCTCCTTCATTATAAAATATGTATTGAGGACCTGCTGGATAATAAACATGATGCTGGGTGAAAGGGACACAAAAATTAATAAGATACGGCCCTGCCTTCAAGCAAACAATAGTCTAACAGAGGGAGACAGGCAAGTAAACCAGTAATGCCAGCTGATGTCCCAGCTTCTGGGGGAAAGTCTCAGTGTGTTGCAATGGGGATAAAAAGGCTGGAGGGAACAGATCTACCAGGTCTGAGAGTGGGGGCTCAGGAAGAAAGGATTTCATAAGAAGTCAATTCTCAGACTTCATATTGAAAGAGGGGTGAGTAGAATGTTGCTAAGTGGTCAAGGAAGAAGGGATTTTCTCAGCACTCATCAGTCATCATGGCCTTCCTCCACCCAGAGGAGGCACAATTCCTAATGGAAACCCCAATGAGATGGTCCTAAAATTAGGAGTGACCATCATTCAACTTTGCTTTCCTTACTTTTCTTCATTGGTGTTTGGAAACATGTGAGTCAAAAAGACACCCAGATAGGGAAAAGAACTGAAATGAAAGCTAGGCAAGCAGACAAGAATCAGAAACAGTTTGATTAAAGCAAGGAAAGGAAATGAAGTTAGTAGTATTTCCATGTTATGTAAGGGAGAACATTTTTTTTTCAGGTCCTCAAATCATTATAAGTGAATAAAGTTTTACATCTCCTTACATTGGGTGATGTGGTTCTGAATCTCAGCTGCAAAGGATAACTACCTGAAGAAAGTTTTAAATGACCGATTTCTAGGATATACCCCAAACAGTTAAATCAATATCGTTAGGGGCAGGACTCATGCATCTGTATTTTTTAAAGCTCCCCACGATGCAGCTTAAGTTGGGAACTAGTACCCTATAACCAGAGAGTCAGGAAGCTTTGTCTGTAAAGCAGCAGAGAATAAATATTTTGGGCTTTGCAGACCATACGGTCTGTTGTAACCACTCAACTCTGCCATTATAGCAAGAAAGCAGCCACAGACAATAGGTAAGTGGTATCACTGTGTGCCCCCCAAAAAAACAACTTGACTTATGGACACTGAAATTTGAATTTCATACGGTTTTTAGGTGTCACAAAATATTTGTATTTTGATTTTTTTTCAACCATTCAAAAATGTAAAAACCATTCTTAGCTTGCTGGCCATACAGAAACAGGAGGCAGACGGATTTGGCCTACCACCTCTGGCAAAATGGAAAGCTTCCATTGTCTCCTTGGTGAAATGTCAACTTGAAAATAAAGCACATTCCCATGGGCTGAGCATTTCTATCTTCATCCTGAATTTTCTCTCTAAAAAAATCAAGCTTAATAATATACACACATTGCTAAAATTATATCTCATTGCTCTTTAAAAACACACAGGTAAGGTGGACAAGATATATAAAAACAAGTTTTCAAAATATGGTTCTATAACCCTATGCAATATCCATTTTAAATTGCCAATATCGTAACCTGCTTTGCAATTTCATCAAACTGGCAGAAACAATTGGATGGGGTTGGAAAGCGATGACTTGCCAAATGTCGCTTGAGCCAGCAGGGGCTGGAAACAGCCTTGCTGACGAGGCTCCAGCTTGGTGAATGCACACACAGCTATAACCAACCTGTTCTCAACCAAGTAATTACCTTTTCCTGGGGAGAGAGAGTGGTATGAAAAAAATCACAGAAAGACAGCACACTGTGGGGAGAGGGGAAGAATGGGACCGAAAAAGAAAAAAGAGAGGATTGCAGGGGAAACAAATTCCTGCAAGGTAAAAGAAGATGAATGTGGAGAGAATCACTAAAATTCCATCTGGGAAAATCGTCCGGGAGATGGAAAAGGAAACTAAAGGCCTGGCAGGTGAACAAGCCTGGCTTTTAATAGCTTAATAATAGGGATGTTTGGTAACCAATGAGGTTAATGCACAAGTGACATAAACCAGCATGGGGTCTTGGAGGGGACCCACAGCACATACTAATTGAAGGACATTTAATACAGGATAATGGCAGAAAGATAGGCTGCGGCTGAATCCACTTCCCTTCGTTCACAAAGGATGAGCTGGCAGAAATTAATAGCTTGGCACTGTCATTTGAGAGGAGCAGCACTATTGATTTGAAAAAGCCTTCTTTTTAATGTGGGAACCAGCTGAGGGAAGGAAGCAAGAGAGGAAGGAAGGAAATGAGGAAGGGATAGAGGGAGGGAAGTTAACAAATGAAGTTAATAAGAGACCCTGAGGTTGTGATTTCAGGGTTAGGGAGCTAGTATCTGCCATTCATTAGAAAATACCCTCGGGGCAGCTGGATGGCTCAGTTGGTTAGAGCGCGAGCTCTCAACAACAAGGTTGCCGGTTCAATTCCCACATGGGATGGTGGGCTGCACCCCCTGCAACTAAAGACTGAAAAACAGCAACTGGACTTGGAGCTGAGCTGCACCCTGCACAACTAGATTGAAAGACAACGACTTGGAGCTGATGGGCCCTGGAGAAACACACTGTTCCCCAATAAAAAGATAAAATAAATTTTAAAAAAAGAAAAATGTTTCCTATCTTTAAAAAAAAAAAAAGACTGAAACCCTTTGCTCTACGTTCAGGAACACGACAGGACTATCCCTTATCACCTCTGCTTTTCAACATAGTGTTGGAAGTCCTTGCCAGAGCAATCAGGCAAGAGGAAGAAATAAAAGGCATCCAAATTGGGAATGAAGAAGTTAAATTGTCACTCTTTGCAGATGCCATGATGCTATATATAGAAAACCCTAAAGACTCCACCAAAAAGCTATTAGAAACAATCAACGAATACAGTAAAGTTGCTGGCTACAAAATCAACGTACAAAAGTCCATTGCATTCCTATATACTAACAATGAAATCTCAGAAAAAGAAATACAAAAAACAATTCCTTTTGCAATTGCAGCAAAAAGAATAAAATACCTAGGAATAAACTTAACCAAGGATGTGAAAGACCTATATGCTGAAAACTATAAGACATTTTTGACAGAAAGTAAAGAAGACACAAAGAAAGGGAAAGACATTCTGTGCTCATGAATTGGAAGAATCAACATAGTTAAAATGGCCATATTACCGAAAGCAATATACAGCTTTAATGCAATCCCCATCAAAATCCCAATGGCATACCACATATCAGTGAAATCACATGGTTCTCCGCTTTTTCTTGTTTCGCTCAGCATTAGTTTAGTGGTTGCCAGAGGGTAAGGGGGGTGGGGGGTGGGGGGTGGGAGATGAGGATAAGGGGGATCGAATATATGGTGGGATGGAAGGAGAACTGACTCTGGGTGATGAACACACAATGGGATTTATAGATGATGTAATACAGAATTGTACACCTGAAATCTATGTAATTTTACTAACAATTGTCACCCCAATAAATTTAATAAAATAAAAATTAAAAAAAAAATCCCAATGGCATTTTTTAAAGAAATAGAACAAAAAATCATCAGATTTGTTTGGAACCACAAAAGACCCCGAATGAATAGACAAAGCAATCTTAAGAAAAAAGAACAATGCTGGAGGTATCACACTCCCTGACTTTAGCTTGTACTACAGGGCTATAATAATCAAAACAGCATTGTATTGGCAGAAAAACAGACACATAGACCAATGGAATAGAATTGAGAACCCAGAAACAAAACCACATAAATATGAACAGATAATTTTTGACAATGAAGCTAAAAACATACAATGGAGGAAAGACAGCCTCTTCAATAAATGGTGCTGGCAGAATTGGAAAGCCACGTGCAAAAGAATGAAACTGGACTGCTATCTGTCACCATATACCAAAATTAATTCAAAATGGATCAAAGACTTAAGCATAAGACCTGACACAATAAACTGCATAGAAGAAAACATAGGTACTAAACTTATGGACCTTGGGTTCAAAGAGCATTTTATGAACTTGACTCCAAAGGCAAGGGAAGTAAAAGCTAAAATAAATGAATGGGACTATATGAAACTTAAAAGCTTCTGCACAGCAAAGGAAACCATCGACAAAATAAAGAGGCAACCAACTGAATGGGAGAAGATTTTTGCTAACAGTGCCTCCGATAAGGGACTAATCTCCAAAATATACAAGGAACTCATGAAACTCAACAACCCAACTGAAAAATGGGCAGAAGACCTGAAGAGACATTTCTCCAAAGAGGACATACAAATGGCAAATAGACACATGAAAAAATGCTCAACATCACTAATCATCAGAGAAATGCAAATAAAAACCACGATGAGATATCACCTCACCCCAGTCAGAATGGCTATCATCAACAAGACAAATAGTAACAAGTGTTGGAGAGGCTGTGGAGAAAAAGGAACCCTCATACACTGTTGGTGGGAATGCAGACTGGTGCAGCCGTTATGGAAGGCAGTGTGGAGGTTCCTCAAAAAATTACAAACAGAATTACCATATGACCCAACAATCCCTCTCCTGGGTATCTACCCAAAAAATCTGAAAACATTTATACATAAAGACACGTGTGCTCCAATGTTCATTGCAGCTTTGTTTACGGTGGCCAAGACATGGAAACAACCAAAATGTCCTTTGATAGATGAATGGATAAAGAAGTTGTGGTATATATACACAATGGAATACTATTTGGCAGCAAGAAAAGATAATATAGGACCATTTGTGACATCATGGATGGATCTTGAGAGTATAATGCTAAGCGAAATAAGTCAGACAGAAAAAGCAGAGAACCATATAATTTCACTGATATGTGGTACATGAACCAAAAACAACAAAAGAACAAGACAAACAAATGAGAAACAAAAACTCATAGACACAGACAATAGTTTAGTGGTTACCAGAGGGTAAGGAGGGTGGGGGTGGTAGATGAGGGTAAAGGGGATCAAATATATGGTGATGGAAGGAGAACTGACTTTGGGTGGTGGACACACAATGGGATTTATAGATGATGTAATACAGAATTGTACACCTGAAATCTATGTAATTTCACTAACAATTGATACCCCAATAAAAAATAATAATAATAATAATAAAGAAAAGAAAATACCCTCTCTTTCTTAGTCTGACTTATTTCACTTAGCAAAATAACCTCTAGGTCCATCCATGTTGTTGTAAATATTAAGATTTCATTCTTTTTTTGTGGCAGAGTAATATTCCATTGTATAAATGTACTACAATTTCTTTATCCAATCGTCTATTGATGGGCATTTTGGTTATAAAGACTACATAGTGTGTCAGATGGGTACTGAACTTATTGGAGGGATCACTTCATAGATTATATAAATGCCTAACGACTATGCTGTACACCTGAAACATGAAATACTGAATGTCAAGTAAAATTATACATATATATATACATTTGAGATGTAAAGTACAGCATAGGTAGGGAATATAGTCAATGATACTGTAATAGCTATTACATAATGTAATAGGTGTCAGATGGGTCATAGACTTGTTGGGGTTATCAATGTGTGATCACTATGTTGTTTTGTACACCTGAAACTAATGAAAAATAAATTTAAAAAATAAAAGAAAATACACTCTCAATGCAGTTGATCACTAGGTAGGCTTCTCAAACTTTGATGTGCAAACAAATCACCTCAGAAGCTCTTAAAAGGGCAGGTTCTGATTCAGTAGGGCTGGGGTGGGGCCTGACATTCTGCATTTCTAGCAAACTTCCCATTGTGATGCTGCTGGTCCGAGAACACACTTTGAATAGCAAGGCTCTAGACCTACGCTGTTCCAGTGTAGCCAGTAACCACATGCAGCTACTGAGCACTTGAAATGTGGCCAACCCCAGTTAAGATGTGTGGTACGTTCCAAAGACTTCATAAAAAAATAATTTAAAATGTGTCATCAATAACTCTTATATTGATCACATCTTGAAATGATACTGTTCTGGGTACATTGAATTAAATAAAAGATGTTATTACAATTAATTTCACCTATTTCTTTCTCACTTTTTAAAATGTGGCTTCTAGAAAATTTAATTGGCTTGGGTTATATTTTTATTCAACAGCATAGCTCTTCCTCCTCACTCTCTCCTCTGGTTTAATTTATAAAAATTGTTCTGACCAGTTTGCATGGTTCGCCAGCAAATAATGAGCAGCACAAACCCTCTCCTTTCCCCCTTCCCTTCTCTCTCATCCCTATCACCTCACACATCCGGCTCTCCCAGTTGTCACCAGGAAAATATAAGGAAATCTTAGACACTGTAGGAAAAGGTGCCCGTGAGCTCATTGCCCCACACTAAGTCATTCTTCACAAGCATGTACTTCAGCAAAGCCCCTAGCTCGTTCATTGAACTAACACTGGCAAAAATAAGACACAGATGCTGTGCTCAAGTTCATAGTCTAGAAGAGCAAACAGAGAGATAAAGACCTATACTACTGTGTTCTGCGTGCTATAATAGAAGTATATACAAGAGGCACAATAGGGACATGACCTAAGCCAATTCCCTCGGCCAGAACTTTTTTGTCTTCTGTATATTAGCTATGTGACCTTAGGCAAGTGACTTAACCAATCGTGCCTAAGTTTCTGCATCCATTGAATGGGAATAATAATGGTTACCTACCTTAGAGTATTGGTATGAAAGTTAAATGAGTTCATATTTACGAAGTACTTACATCAGTGATGACATATACTAAGTTCCATATACATGTTAGCTAAATAAATAGCAGATTGGCCATTGTCAATCTGCTGATGAATGTTTTTAGGCGTAATGTTTAAATATAATTATGACCCCATCCAATGACCTTCTGAAATTCAGCACTAAGACGCTGTAAATTACCCAAATGGGTAGGTAACTTGCAGTTGATTCATACAATTGAATACTATACAACAATGAAAAAAGACAAATTACTGCTACTCACAACAGTAGATGAGTTTCGCGACCTAATGTTGAACAAAAGAAGCCAGACACAAAAAACTACACGCCGTGTGATTCCATTTATATAAAGTTCAAAAATATGCAAAACAAATCTACGGTGAAAGATTATCTTTATTTTTTGGGTGTCGGTAATGACTGGGGGGTATGAAGTAGGCCTCTGGGTGCTGGTAATGTACACCTTAACCTGGGTGGTAGTTACACGGTGTGTTCATTTTGTTAAAATTTATTGAGCTGTGTAGACCTGAAAATTTTCCACTTTTCATTATGCGTAATATTCTACACAAGAAAGAGAAGCTGCAGAAGAGCACTTTCTAAAGAGTTTCAGCTAGAAAATCCAGCCATCAACCTCTGTGTACAAAGATGTCACAACCTACTTAACAGTGAGAGGTCAATCTGAACACTTAGGACTCACTATGTGACTCACTTTGCTTCTGCTCCAATTCTTTTGATCTCTGATCCAGAATTAAGTCCTTCGTAGAGTGGGAGAAATGGGTGAGTGAGGTGAGAAGATGTGAGGAAAGGAGTAAAGTCAGAAAGGAGCAGAGACTCTGATAAGCCCTAGGAACCCCCAGAAGTGTGTGAAGAACAGTCTCCATAGCTCGAAGAATAGAGCATCTGGAGAAACACTGGCCAAATGTTGCACTTCAGACCTCCTGTGAAACTGAGCTTTTTCTAAGAGTTTTCTAAACACTCATACCTCAGAGCTCCACCTGCAGGGTTTCTTCAGTTCCCTGTGAGACTAGAAGGTTTGGCAAATTCTTTCCTCAATGCATTTTTAAAAAGCACTAGGAGTGTTGCAACAGGATGGGGCTGGCTACATCACATGGTGTCTTGTACTTAATACTCAAATGGACGGACAGCAGAAGACCTCAGAGAATATCCAAAGGGCATGGTAGAAAGACCCAGAACTGAGAACAGTCTTGCTCACAGCTATGGGAAGATCATCTAAGGTCCAAGAGGCATATGTGCAGAGAAAGGAGTGTTTATGATTATTTTTATTTTGTCCCATAACCAATTTACTATTTCTAACAATTACATTTTCTTAATATTCACACACCATTAATAATACAAAGAAAAATTATTTTCTAAATTTCGTGACAGTTCAACCTAGTAATAATATGTTTTATTATTTTAAGTATCCCCCTGGATTTGTGAATAACATGGCAGGGATGAAAGAATCTAAGATGAAAAGGTGAGCAAACTGGGCTGTCATTGCAGCCCAGCCACTCATTGCCTAGGTGTGGTGACACTTTACCTGTCTGGGCCACAGTTACTCTGATTATAAAATGGGGAGGAAGAACAGGGGGCTCTGGACATTGACATTTAAGGTCTCCCTCAGGTCTAACTTTTGTCCTGAGAATCCTACATCCCCTTACTCTCATCACTTCAAACAACATGGCCATTTACTTGATAACGCCTGCTGCTTTCCTTTCTCTGTCTCACTTCCCTCCCCCTCCCCACCAGTGTTTCCTTCATAACTCAAAGAAACTATTTGTACCAGAATCCTTGTCTCAACATCTTCTGGGTGAACTTAAATTAAGACAAAACCCCACAAACCAAACACTGTGGTGATAGGTCTCTTGAAAGTGGCAGAAAAATGCTTTCCTCCCCAGACATGAATTTTAAGGAGTTTAGCAGATAATGTGAACAGGGGAAGGATCATTGCCATCCAGACACAACGCTGAGGGCAAGACCACGTAACCAGCCACTCCTCTCCTCCCACCAGAATGGGACTTCCTTTAGGCATTGTAACTCCTAAAATGCACGAGAATTAGGAGAAGGAGAGAAAACTTGCACCATCTGGTTAAATCTAGCCTGGTGTCTGGGAGACACACTAAATTTGATGCATACTTCATTAAGGAAGATAATGAAAAGGCCATTTTTCAAAGACTCATATTAAGCCATTGGTTAAGAGCTCATCCCTCCAATTTGATGGGAGAGACTTTCAAAACTGCTGTTCCAAATCGTTTTCACTATCAGCTATATTCTACACCCTCTTCTGAAGGGATCAGTGAGACAGTTTTTTATTGTTGTTGTTGTTGTTTTTAATCTAGAGAAAAGTAGTAATTGGCTACCTCTGTTCTCTTAGAAGGCTTTCCCTTCATTTCTGTTCCTATCTTCCTCTCTCTGTGTGGAAGTGTTGTTATCCAGGAACTGCGTAGCAGACACTATTGAGAGATACCCAATGTTCATTCTTACCCCTTCTCCCTTTTCCATCACAGCCCACAGAGGCTGGAAACGTCAGACTCACTTCTCTAGTTTTCCTTATACAAAGGTGGCCATTTTACCGAAATCTGACCAGAGACTAATGGGGGAAGTCTGCTGGGAGGCTTTGCAAAAGGAGAGAAGTATGTGAGGCGATCTCCTTTACTGTCCACCCCTTGCTATGCAGATGTGATGGTTGGAGGCATAGCAGCCATCTTGTGACTATGAGGAGAGACTGACAGCACACTGAAAATGGACAAGAGGGAGAGTGGAAAGAGCCTGGGTCATTGGGATGCCACCGAGCTTGCCAAATCAACTCTGAGACCACCAACTTCCTTGTTAAACAAATAATAAATAACTTTTGGGTTTAAGCCACTGTTCATGGGAATTTTCTCGCTGCCAAAACTATTTCTGACCAATATAGATTTTTAATTGTGGATTTTAAAAATTGAAGTATAACATACACACAGAAATATTCACAAATAGTAAGTATACAACTTGAAGAATTTTCACAGAATGTTTTTTTGTTTTTAAATCTCTATTACCCAAATACTTTAGAAACAGGCATGGTGGTTAAGAGCATAGACTCTGGAGCCAGATTTATGAGTCTAAAACCCAGATCCAACATTCACTAACTCAGTGTCTTTGGGCAAATTATTTAATCTCCCGTGCCATGGTTTTCTTACTTGTAATACAGGAATGACAATATTATCTATGTCTGAGGGTTTTTGTAAGGATTAAATACATTAATTTTAAAACTATATGTCTAGCACAAGTATGTGTTAATAGGTATTGTTAGATATAAATAATGTTAACCAGGGTCTAACTCAGGAAGAAGGTAGAGTGGCAAAGATGTGAGAGCGAGAGTGAGTAGTTGTTTGAGGGCTGTCCCTCACCTCTGGCCTGAGATGATCTTGGAAGCTGAAACACCGCATGAGCTAGTAAATGCTAAAACTGTTTTGCAGCCTAGAGCTCTATAATGCAACTACTTAGATGAGGCTTGAAAATCTCCTGTCTGGCAGTTCTCAACTATAATCTGGAACTCCACCACCCTTGATGCAGCATACAAAGTGGACATAAATAGGCCTACGTGTGTTTTCCTGAGAAAAAGATCCAGAATTTTCATCAGACTCAGAGGAATCTGTGATGCACAAAATGTTGAAACTACTTACTAGCTCATATCCCTGAAATCATAGTGATGGCCCAAAGAGCTAATAGTCTAATGCTTCAACTGAATTGTCACATTGAACTTTACTTAAATCTCCCTAAAAGAAAAATTAGGTCAAAGAAAGTGTTATTCTACTCCAAGATGCTAGAATATTCCAATGGAAGGGACTTAGTTGCTCTTTAAATGGAATCCTGCTGCTTCTACAGATGAGAAATCCAAGTGCTATTGAGGTTAATACGACCTACTAGGCACGCCAGAGAGAAACAACCATGGCTGACCAGTTGTCCTAGCTCAGCATCGAATTTTCCCCCACAGTAATACTTTGGTGGCAAAAAATCCCACCAGCTCATTTCATGGGCTGACCCTGGTCACAGTTGTGAAGTGCTTCATACTGGAGCCCTTTAAGTGTGGTTGCTAAGGGAAGCCAGGACCAAGGGGCCTCAAACGCTCTATTCCTTTCATTGCTATAAGCTTTAGAGTGATTGTAATTAGCCACACATCTCATGTGTATCATAGGATAAAAATGGGAAAATAAAGCTAAGACTTTTCTACCAACCCAATTTATCATCTTCATGGGAAGCTCTTTCACCATTTTCTTTTTGCCTCTTCCTCTCCTTTGATAAATCATTAAGAACTCCTTTCTGAGTGCCGTGTGTGTCCTCAGTTACGAGTACAAGAGGTACAGAAATAGCAAATGCAAATATATGAATTGGGAGTTGTATATAATATGTATAAACAGTTTCCAAATACAGATGGCTCTGTCCAAGGTGGGGCGGTCGGGAGCAGTGAGTGACACTGATACTAAACACAAGTTAATATATTTACTCATGAGGATTAGGCTGGGTCTGTATTAGGTTCTGATTAAACAAGGTTTTTTGTTTTCATGTAACTTTCATGCCAACTTGAGTGTCTTGGCTCACAGCTGTAAAACTTGCCTGCTGCTGGAATGACTTTCTCATTTCTACTGGAATTGTGATTAATGTCATACCTGAATTGTCAGTAGATCTGGACCACTTGATTTCTGTAGGAAGGAAGCGGGGACAAGAAGAAAAGGCTTGTACAGCTGGGGCCACGTTAGCCTGGCTGCAATTTAAGATTCAAAGGTCATTCAGCCAGCAATGATTGACAATCACATTTGTATTACCAGAGGAGGAAGGTTTTAACTCTGGTTGTAACTGATTGTACAACATAAATAAAAATAACAGATCTAATTATGGTCTTCATTCCATATTTATTTTTGGTTTTTGGTCATATCATTTTTCTCCCTAAAGCCTCATCCCATTCCTACCCCCCTTTCTTCTTAAAAGGACAGAACACACAGCGTCCTTACCCAGCCCCAGGCTAACAGTGACGCCTTTTGTAGATAAAACGCTGGGCCAGTGGGAGCTGGCGCACTCACTTCAAATGATGAACATCCAAGGGCCCTCTGTCAGGGAGAGCTCTCAGGGAGGCCCCAACTAATTTCTTTTCATGGCACAGAAAGCAGAGTGGGTGACCTTTCTGCCTGAACCAGGGAGAACACACAACACGACTGAATTGAAAGTGGGTCACTTTCAAGTGGGCAGGCCAGAGAAAGGAACACTTAGTGCTGAGAAATTAACTATGTTCTTGGAGCGTCCTGATCCCACGGGGAAGATAGCTTCTTCTCCCTGCTGCCTCGCTCACCAACCACTCCATCCACCTGCCCTTGTTTCATTTAAGGGTTGGGCTAGTCCATTTCCAACAGATTTAGACAAATTGGAAGGGGTGGGAGGAGAGGGAAAAGGAGAGAACAGTGAGGGAATCAGATAAAGAAAAATGTGCTCAAATTTTTCTCTAGGATAAAGAATCATATATTTTGTACCTTCCCTAAAGAGCACTATAGGTAGTTAGATCCAGGCTACTATCATTTTCCCTGCTCCAATTTGGCCAGGGAAGCAATTTTAGGCTATTTCCACATAAATATTTGCTTCAATTCATAAGAGTTTTTATAGAGGTAGATTATGTTAAAGGCAGTTGAAACTCCAAATATGTTAATTAAATTAATCGATCACTGAAACTTATTCCAATTGCAGCCAAGCCTGATTCCCACGGGGTCTCCTGGCCCCCTCAAAATGAGGGACAGTTTAGGAATTGGCACTGCCAAGTACAGAAGCAAGCGATTGGTAACTGGGCCCCAGGAGCGACGAAAACCATACAGCAGCGTCCCATCTTACAGTAAGACCTGTTGAGGCTTCTCACACTGCTGACTTTCTCCTTTGGGCATGCTCAATTCTTAGGGTCTGAACACCCATAGCAGCTTTAAAAACACCCAAGTGCAGGAGGAAACCAACTCACCGAAGCTCACAGAAGCCTCCTTGCATCTCCCTTAAATACTGTTCCCATCGGACCACTCTGAGTCCACAGGTCTTCAGTTCAAAGACTGTTTATTGGGCGCCTCTCTGAAGGGCCATTTTTCTCTCCCAGCCTCTGTTTCCAGACCCCAAAATGAGGTCTCAGGGATCCTGAGCCTGTTTCCTCCCTGGCTGTCACCAGCAGACCTGATATACCGCAGGAGGTTTCCAGAGCCCATTAGTGCTACCTCAGGTCAACAGGCAGAAAGTGCAAATGCAAGTTCAGGAGGTCTGGTACCAGGGGATAAATGCCCCCAACATTAGCATGGCAAGCGCAGCCTGACCTCTGCAGAGGACAGCTCCTTCTAGAAGCTTCCACACTGGTATGGAACAAAAGATTTCTTTCTCCTACCTCTCAGACAACTGTACAGGTTTACACTGTGACCAAAAACGTGACCTCTAATCATGGTCCCTAGATTCCCCGCCGCCCCTGTTTTCTGTACCAAAAGGCAAAGTGGGAACAAAAGCCATTTTTCTTTCTATTTTTAACACAGCATGTATTAGCAATAAATTAACACTCCCCTCCAGCACCTTTTAAGCACCAGCGGGGGCCAATTTGTTTTACTATATCGTCTTCCGAA
The DNA here is from genome assembly GCF_057876585.1 of Rhinolophus sinicus. Taxonomy (NCBI): domain Eukaryota; kingdom Metazoa; phylum Chordata; class Mammalia; order Chiroptera; family Rhinolophidae; genus Rhinolophus; species Rhinolophus sinicus. The sequence goes on from NC_142518.1 coordinate 11,592,074, forward strand.
GAGCAGCCAATGGATCATACTGTCACAGAAGACACCACAGTCAAATAACCCTGGCAGCCAGTGTTCTCACAGCCGATGCAGCACACCTTCTAGAAGCTGCTTTATGGCGGGAAACCAGAGTCAGTGGCCATGGTGTCTGTTGTGATCCTAGGGTGATGGAGAATGGGTATTGCTGTGCCCCTTGTTTGGAAACAGGGAAAAGGTAAGATTAATACAAATGATGGTGACTTACATGGGAAAACTGCCACCATGTATGTCAATTTTTGAGTACTTAAAAAGAGACTACTTAAAAAAAACCAAATTTACTCTTTGTTAGCCACATCTTTTGGCAGAAATGGCGCTCCATGCCCTACTCAGTAGCAATCATTCCCTTTCCTCACATCGATGTGGGATACTGACAATCAAAATAAAAACTTTCCTATCTTTCTCTCACAGGTCCAAGCACCCGGCCATTTCTTACAAGGCCATTTATTAATATTTACATATTAGTCTTCACTTAGGCTGTTGTTGGTAGAGATGAAAGTGTTAGCCCCAACTATTTTCATTTTAAATCACTAGAGTAGTAGGAAATGGACGAGATATCAAAATCAGAGGTCTTGCGAGTTTCCTAAACAGGCAGTATAATTCCACGTTAACAACCAGGACGAGTCCAGGGGTTCAAGGTCTGTCCACACCACTTTAATACCAATTCAGCTAATTGTCTGGACAGATCTTGAACCCCCGTTCCAGTCCTGGTTGTTAACATGGAATTATACTGCCTGTTCAGGGAAAGCCCAAGATACCTGGTTTTGAAATCTCATCCATTTCCCATTATTCTAGTATTAAAACATATGCAAGATGGAGCCAGACCCCCTGATTTGAATACCAACTCTGCCTAAATCCTAAGCTGTGTAATTTTGAGCAAGTGACCTAAATCCTCTGTTCCTCAGTATACTCATTTGTAAAATGGGGATGTTAATAGTTACCACCTGATAGAGTTGTTATGAAGATTAATTAATTAATATTTACAAAGTGCACAAAATGGGGCTGCCACATAATAAGTGCCACACAAGAGTTCGTGAGACAAATAGAAATCCAAGTTTGTATGGTATCTCAGAACCTGTTTTTCACCAACTGCTTGAATTTCTAAATCTTGAGATAATTACTACCAAAGAGGCCTCTGCCCCTGCCCCCAAGGACTTGGTGTGCACTCTCAGATCACAGCTGTGGGAAGTTGCACCCCACATGAGCAGCAGCGTACTCATTACAGTGGCTCCTCGGCCATGTCTGTGCAAACACTCAGATGCTCTTGGTGAGAATGACCAAGTGAGAGCCTGTGCAGAAACAGCCTCAACTCCACATTGAAATTCCTAACTGTTGGACTTGGGGCTTGTTTCTCTTTCTCTGCTGCACTGTGGGGCTAATTAATGGACCTTGACCTTAGATAAGGGGCAGCCATCCCAGATGGATTTTTGGATCCCGGTTAGCTGTTCCAAGGAAAAACCCATGGGCAACAGTAAACTGAAGCACGTAGAATTTCTGAAAGGCAGAACAGAAAACACTGATGGAAAATATATTGCTGCCTCCCGAAAGGTACTAAAATGGATCAAGAATTTCCTTGGCTTGGGGGCATTTCCCCTCTTTTCTTTGTTGTGAAAAAGTAGGAAGGCATTCACCAGAAGGAAACTTTCAGGAAGAAGAACAAGATCTCATTTTTATCTCCAAATCTACTGAGAGAATTGTAGGTCGTAATACCCTCAGCCTCCCTCCCCTGCCCCAGTTATATGATCTTTTAGTGTATGGTGGGGAGAAGTGTTTCTTTTTATTAATAATATTTATTTTTAATAAATAACGAATGTACATGATCCAACTTTTTTAAAGTATAAAAGAATATATAGTGACCAGTTCTTTCCACCTCTGTCCCCTAGCCACCCAGTTTCCCTCCCTATAGGCAGTTAATGTTACCCATTTCTTATGTTTCCTTTCAGGGATATTTTCATTATATATAATCAAACATACATGTGCATATGAGGTGTGATAAAAAAATATGGTAAATTTTTAAATAAAAAAAAAGTATTACAGTAAAAGACACATTGCCATTAATCCCCCTCAAAATATTCCCTCTTGCTTCGAACACACTTATCCCATCATTCTTGCCACATTCTGAAGCAGTTCTGGAAGTCCTCTTTCATGACAGTCTTTTTTAATGGCACTGTCATGGCTGCCTCGGTGTCCTGAACCGATTCAAAACATTTTCTTTTCATGGTCATTTTGACTTTGGGAAAGAGCCAGAAGTTGCATGTGCCAGATCTGGTAAATAAGGTGGAAAAGGACACAGCATAATTATTTTTTTAAAGATTTTATTGGGGAAGGGGAACAGGACTTTATTGGGGAACAGTGTGTACTTCCAGGCCTTTTTTCCAAGTCAAGTTGTTGTCCTTTCAATCTTAGTTGTGGAGGGTGCTGTTCAGCTTCAAGTTGTTGTCCTTTCAGTCTTAGTTGTGGGGGGTGCAGCTCAGCTCCAAGTCCAGTTGCCGTTGTTAGTTGCAGGGGGTGCAGCCCACCATCCCTTGCGGGAATCGAACCAGCAACCTTGTGGTTGAGAGAACGCACTCCAACCAACTGAGCCATCCAGGAGCTCAGCAGCAGCTCAGCTCAAGGTGCTGTGTTCAATCTTAGTTGCAGGGGGCGGAGCCCACCATCCCTTGCGGGACTCAAGGAGTTGAACCGGCAACCTTGTGGTTGAGAGCCCACTGGCCCATGTGGGAATCAAACCAGCAGCCTTCGAAGTTAGGAGCATGGAGCTCCAACCGCCTGAGCCACCGGGCCAGCCCCATAATTTTTTTATTAGACAGAAATTGCTCTACCAGAAGTGATGTGTGACACGGAGCATTGTCATGATGGAGGATGAAGTAAAGACGCTTATGAAAGAGGACTTCCAGAACTGCTGCAGAAAGTGGCAAGAATGATGGGATAAGTGTGTTTGAAGTGAGGGGGAGTATTTGGTGGGGGGAGTAATGGAACTGTGTCTTTCACTGTAATAAATTTTTATTTAAATAGTCACTGTATCTTTTGATCACACCTCCTTTATTCATATGCAATTCCTCTCTCAAAGTTTTTCACTGTTTTTTACTCCACTCCACCTTCTCTTTTTCTACACTTTACAATTTATCTTGGAGAGCTCTTCACATTCATGCATGAGTTTCTTAATTCCCTTTTCATGGCTGTATAGTATTCCATAGTATAGATGCACTATAACTTACTTATGTTCCCTTTGTAGGATCCTTTCATTAGTTTCAACTATTTTGCTAGTGCCAACAGTACTTCAGTGAATAACCTTGTTCACACACCACTTTGTACAAATGTGGAAGAGTGTATTTGTAGGAAAATTTCCTAGAAGTGAAATTGTTGATTCAAAGGGTATGCCCACTTCCAATTTTGATAGATCTTGTCAAGGTGCCCTTTATAAGAGTTGTACAAATCTTATGCTGCCATCATCAATGAGAGGGCCTCATTGCAGAGTGATTGACACCAGAAACTACCATACACACTCAAGGTATCCAACATTCTGCCCTCTGCTAAGGAATGTAATTCAGTGAACCCCATTTCAGATTCTTGCTGTGAAGTGCAGGTTGACAGTCAGAGTGACCACTCAGCTCAGATTACCCATTTGTATTTTAATGGGAGTGCTGGAGACCAGTGAGGCCTGATGGGTGATGGATGGAAAATGTCTTCTATTACTGTCTTCTTTCCAATCAGGCAGAAGAAGAGCCATGTAAACTGGATGACTCTGCAGGACTCCATGGTTGATCTTTGAAAAGATTTTCCCAGCAACTAAGAGCAAGTTAAGCCTTCCTTTTTCAGAATCAGATCCAAACCATCCAGCTTTTAATGGGGCCAACACAGAAAGTTCTTCCTACAATCAGATATCTTTTGTTAGAGCAGCTGTGATTGGGCAACACCATTACCTCAGTTAAAGTGGGTTCACTGGACTTATTCTTTAGGCAGTAATCTCAAACAGCAAACTGGCCTGATTTCTGAATAGATTTCTCTCAGAATCATTGCAAGAAATACATGTCCCATGTATTGCAACAATGCGACTTTCATCTTTCTGAGAAAGGTAGCTAAGGGCAAGGACTCCAGAGCCAGAGTTTCTGCGTTTGAATCCTGGCTCTGCCACTTGCTAGCTCTGTGTGATCCTTGGTTAAGTTTCTTTACCTCTCTGAGTAGGATGCCAGGTGAAATATAGGACACCCAGTTAAATTTGAATTTCAGATAAACAACAAACAACTTTTTAGTATAAGTATACTCCAAATGTTGCATGGGACATATTAAATAAACAACTGACAATATTTGTTGTTTGCCTGAAATTCAAACATAATGGGGCATCCTGTATTTTTAGTTGCTGAATCTGGTACTCTGTTCCTCAGTCTCTTTATCTGTACTAAACTCATAGGGTGGTTACAAAGATGAAATGAAATGGTGTTCGTACAGTGTATAGAACCGTTTCTGAGCATCGTTAAGTGCTACATAAGATTTTCTTAAAATAATTAAATGTAATTTTAATTCAACACGCATGGGGATTCTACTATTTCCATCTCTTTCCCAAGATGAGGAAGGAAATTATTAAATATATGGTGAGAGTTAGGGAGAGTCTGAATTAAAAAAGGAATTTGACCAAGGATGTTTTGGAAGAGGTAGAAAATCTGGAGAAGTTAGCGATTCTTTGGTCCAGGAACAGAGGCCTTGCTGTTCTGTATGAACTGGAACAAGGATAACAGAATGCTCTGTGGGGCAGCAGGCCGAGCTGGCGGTTGGGCACTAGGGGTGAGGAAAGTAAGGGGGAAGTGCATAAAGGGCAGGTGAGTGGTCAGTGCACAAAGGGGCCCGTGGTGGATGGTGTGAGATCTTAGGGGGAGCAGCTCATTTCACAGAGGTGGCATCAGACAGGCTGACACATGGAGAGGCAGGGGCTGACCCTGGCCTTGCTGCACGAGCCACAAATGAGCAGCTATGGCAGGAATGGGGCCTCCAAGGACAATGCCCATGGCTATGAGGAAGGGATAGGGAGAAGATGGGCATTTGTACCAAAAGGAACCAGAGCTATGATCCCCAAGGAGGGGCAGATAGGGTGTTCTGAAGAGGCAAACTCCCAGCCTCAGGGAAACTTTCCAAGTATCTACCCCGTTCCAGCAGGCTCAGAATTTGGCTCAGCTTCCCCTGAGGGTGAGGGATGATGAGAAATGTGGACAATGTGACCTCTACAGACCGCTGTGGAGGGCCCCAGTGACAGAGAGCTAAGGAGACCAAGAAGCCCTCACAGGCTGGGGGTTCTGATCTGGGTTCACAGATCCCCAAACGGTCTGTGAAGTTGGATGGGAAAAAAATTACCTCTTATCCGATAAGGGGTTAATATCTAGAATATATAAAGAACTCATACAGCTCAATATTAAAAAGAAAGCAATCCTATTTAAAAATGGGCAGAAGACCTGAACAGACATTTCTCCAGAGAAGACATACAGTTGGTCAATAGACATATGAAAAGATGCTCAATGTCACTAATAACCAGGAAAATGCAAATAAAAACCACAATGAGGTATCACCTCACACCTGTCAGAATGGCTATTATCAATAAATCAACAGACAACAAGTGGTGGCAGGATATGGAGAAAAGGGAACCCTCCTGCACTGTTGGTAGGATTGCAAATTGGCGCAACCACCATGGAAAACAGTATAGAGGCTCCTCAAAAAATTAAAAATAAAATTACCTTAGGACCCAGCAATTCTACTTCTGGATATTTATCTGCATAAATCCAAAACACTAATTTGAAAAGATAAATGCACCCCTATGCTCATTGCAGCATTGATTGGTGGATAAAGATTTGGTACATATATACAATAGAATATTACTCAGCCATAAAAAGCAATGAAATCTCACCATCTGCAACAACATGGATGGACCTAGAGGGTGTTATGCTAAGAGATATAAGTCACACTGAGAAAGAAAAATACCATATGATTTCACTTATATGTGGAATCTTAAAAAAACAAAATAAATGAACAAACAAAATAGAAACAAAATCATAGATGCAGAAAACAAACTAACGGTCACCAGGTAGGAGCGGGGTCAGGGGGATGGGTGAAAAAGATGTAATACAGAATTGTACACCTGAAATCTATGTAATTTTACTAACAATTGTCACTCCAATAAATTTTTTAAAAAAAGGTGAAAGGGATTAAGTACAAATTGCCAGTTATAATAACAGTCACGGGGATATAAAGTACAACATAGGGAATATAGTCAATAATATTGTAATAACTACAGAGGGTGCCAAAAAATGTATACATATTTTAAGAAAGGAAAGAACTGCATTAAAATTGTACTACTCAATATATACCGATAACTCAAATCATTATATTCTACAAAATAACTAGTCAGTTTCATCAAAAGTGTCAAGGTCAACTCAACTTCGAAAAGTAATACATAGATAACATCGCTTAAAATGTGTATACATTTTTTGGCACCCCCAGTATGTATGGTGCCAGATGGGTACTAGACTTATCAGGGTGATCACTTTGTAAGGTATATAAATGTCTAATCACTATGTTGTACACCTGAAACTAATATAATATTGTATGTCAACTGTAATTGAAAAATTAAATTTTTAAAAATTACATCTCTATCTTTCCTCACTTCTCGATGAAATTGAGTGTTTTCTTCAATTAGTAATATAGGCCACACATTTCAGTTATATTAACTACATCTGTGACTTTCTCACCAACAGAAATCAGACACATCACATTACAGTTGTTGCAGATATCCTAAAATCTCATTTCTTATGCTCATCAGCACTTAAAATTTACAGTAGTTATTGATGCTAGCTCTTCTTATTTAAAGCATTACCAAAGTTGCAGAGATATTATATCACAAATTTATTTTTTAATGTTTTGAGAACTATATTCAATATAATTGGTTTCCTTTGTAAAGCTTTGCATTTTGTTTAATGCATTTAAAAACGTTTTTCTGAGAAGGGAATCTACGTATAGCCTTCCCCAAGTTGCCAAAAAGTTCCATTATTCAAAACAAGGTCCGGGACCCTTGACTTAGGCCCTTATCTGTAAGTCCTGTGAAGAGTCGTCTAAAATCCTGGGGGGCCTCAAACTGATTTCCAGGAGCGTGGGCTCTTAGGTATGGCTTTTGGTTTATTTTGTTTGTTTGGCCTACAATCATAAAAGCATCTTCATTTTGAGCATGTCAAAGGGGAAAATATCTGCACGGGGGTGTGAGTGTTGGGGGAGGGTCTCTACCTTGTACGCTGTGTGAATTTGGAAGAAAAGTCTTCATTGCACATATTGGGGGCTCTTCCCCCAAAAGAATGAATGAGAAATATTATTTTATTTTGCAGTTCACTTAAAAGTAAATTATACCACTACCCAGGAAACTGCCTTTCACCTCTAAACATAGAGAGAAAAGGAACCCCTCTCTCTCTTCCTCTGTGTCAAACACCATCCTGTCAGCTTGTTTAGCTGCAAGTGGGACAGGTAGTTGAAGGGTTTGAGATGAGAGTAAGTAACAGAGAAGGACTGCCAGGGCTTCTGAAATAAAGAGAGGACTCTGACCAAGAAGTCTTCTTTAGTGACCCTTGTTAACCCTGGGGAGCTCCCATTCTCTCATCTCCACAGGCCTCCTTCCCTGTGGTGGGGTGAGAGACAGGAGAACAGCTCAGAATATTTATGGGGTTGCTCCAGCCAGCCACGAGAGGAAGGACAGAGAGGACAACCAAAAGAGAAATGGCAGCAAGGAAACTAGAATTCGTCTGCCTTTTGGGCCAGTGAGATTGGGTGGAGAAGGAGAGTGACAGCTATAAATGAGGGCGGCTCCACAGCCCTCTGTTAACGCTGCTGCTGATCAGATATCCACGCCGCATATAAACTGCATTAAATCACAAGTGACACAGTTAAAGTAACATTACAGATCTGGTTAAACCTCCAGGAGTTGGGGAATTTAGAATTAAGACTCCAAAACTAGGAGGCTGTCCCAAGTTCCCTTGCATTTGTGGTTGGGGCAGGAATTTCAACAAAGATTCAGCTTGTGAATTGCAATCTAGGCCTGGTCTAACCAGCAGTTTCCTCTGGTTCACCTGTTTCCTGGCCACCATCCGCATGTGTTAAGAGTATTTTCATTGGAAAAAAAACCTCCCTTTCTTCAGTAGCATTGTAGGTTGAATTGTGTCTTTCCAAGAGATCTATTGAAGTCCTAACCCCCAGTGCCTCAGAATATGAACTTATTAAAAGTAGGGTCATTGCCGATATAACTAGTGAAGGTAAGATGACATCATACTACAGTTGGGTGGACTCTAATCCAATATGACCAGTGTCCTTTTAAGAAGAGGCAAATCTGAACACAGAGGGAAGACAGCCATATGAAGATGGAGGCAGAAGCCGGGGTTATGTTGCCACAAGCCAAGCAACACAGGGGGCTACCAGAAGCTGAAAGAGGCAAGGAAGGTTCCTCCAAGCCACCTAGTCTGTGGTACTTTGTTACGGAAGCCCGAGCAAATGAATACAACCAGCTTTAACCTTTGCCTTGGCTTACTCACCTCCCGCCAACATTTCCAGTGACCCCCTAACCGTCAGAGGTTCAGAGCCAAAGGAGAAGAATCCCGGAGAGCAAGACTGAAGTGCTAGCACTGAGCACACCAGAGGGGTGACTATAATGTCCTCCCTCCTGACTCTAAATGTAGCAGAAGCGAGACCAGTCTACCTTCCTGGTAAATGTCCCCAGTGCTGAAGCAATGTCTGTGTAGATCACCTGAACTGCACAATCAGAACCAAGGGTTTCACCCAGCCATCTTTCCCTCTGTCCCCCTCATGCCCCTCCTAAGCCAACCCAGCACTTTAAGGGAGGACTTGATCCTCCAGGGCTTAGCGTCTGAGGCCCAGAAGCCCAAACGGGGGAAGGGGACCCAGGAGGCGGGGAGTTGGGGCCCAGGATTCCCGTTTTCTCTCACGCTGGCTACACGGCCACTGTGGTATAGAGATTAAAACAAAGATTGCTGCACTCGGGGAATTAAATACTACAAAATGTTTCAACAACCCAACTGGACCTCATAATTGTGTGGCAAAGGCTACAAAATGTAAAGTCAGGAGTCTTGGCTCAAATGAAAGGCTGTCTCTGAATAACAATTTATTTTAATTTGAAATTTCTTGTACCGTCCATATGGCGGGTCTTCATGGGAAAGCAACTGTCTCACAGTTGACAGGGACATCTGAAGTATGCTTTTTGGCATTCAAGGGGATTTTTTTTTTCCCATTTAAATCAGTGGCTTGGTTGAGGAGAGTTTGAAAACATTTCCCTAATGTTTCCAGCTTTTTTACTCCTGGAAATCTATCATCTACCCTTGGAAGTTACAAACTGAACCCATTTCACAACCAAATTGCCACTCTTTTAGGCCAACACCAGTTTGTAATTGTAGAGTTCTGTGGGCATTCATTTGAAAATGTAAAATCCTGTATGTGTGCACTTTAAAAAAGAAAAGAAAAAAGCAAAAACACCCCCGAAAGCATGTGGATAATGTTATGACCTGAAGTAGGACCGCCTTGTTAAGTATCCCAGGCTTATGTTATGGAGTAACTCTTAGAATAATTGCCCATCTAGCTCTGGGAGAGAGGCAAGGTTTCCAGCCAGCTCTGGCTATGGACCCCAGTACCCATGCAGATATGGTGACAGTTTTTCCTCTTAAAGAGCCTTCCAACCACATGCTAGATCCCAAGGGTGTGACATGGGGAAGGGAGTTTGTTCTCTCTGTTCAGCTTTGTCCTCTGAGGTATCTCACCAGCTGTCCTTGGAGGAAGAGAAGGAAGACCTAGCAGAATCTCAATTTTGCCCACATTTACAACTCTACAGGGAGAAAGGGAAATAGGTGAGGTATGATGAAGTCACTAATGACACTGATAAAACAAAGTCATATCCTTCTACAGAAACCTCACTATTCAAATGTCACATCCTCAAAGAGACCTTCTCTGACTGCAGCATTGGAAATAGCATCCCCACCATCTTCAGTCTCCTAAACCTGTGTGATATTTTCTTTACGGCACTGTGAATATTATCTCTTCCTGACTCCATGTTCCATGACCTCGCGTTTGTAGCTTAAAATCATCTGTGGTCAAAGTATTTACACCATGGAAATTGGCAAACGCTATAAATCTGGGCTCTTCCCACCCCAAAGCCAGCTGTTAATCCCTTATTAGTGTAGTATCACGATCTGGTGTTACATTATAGATGTGATTTGGACATTATATAAGCTATATGTATGTGTGTATATATACAGTATGCATAAATAATACATTATATGATTAGTTGATTAATGATCTATCCCTCCCTCCACCAGAAGTGTATCAGCCCCCATATACCCTATTTTGCTCACTGCTATTTTATCATGCCTAGAAAAGTACCTATACCTAGAAGATGCTCCGTATTTGCTGAATGGATGAATGATGAATGACATTTTCAGAGGCTCCTTTTATTTACCTGTTCTATCATTAACTCCTCTGTGGGCTTCAAAATCTTCTTCCCGTTTGCCTTCACCCTCTTCCCCATGTCTTCTTGCCTTTTATCACCATCTTTGTCATCACTCCCACCAGCTAGAAAAGTCTACTGACTTTCTTTAGTAGTGATTCATGATTTTTTTGGTTAAGTGGCTCCTCTGAGCATCTGGGACATTCCTTGACTTACCCCTTTCACATCTTCCCTACAATAGCATTTCCTATACGTTTAGCCAAGGTTAGGTGCTTATAAGACACCCAGAACAAGTATATTCATAGAACATTCTCTCTTTTCACGAGAACTTATAATCTACTTGAACAACTAAGATTAATCTTGGCTTAAAAAAATTATGAGCAAGTAAAACAATTACTCAATTAACTACAAAATTGGGGAATAGAAACCATATATAATCTCTGGTGGAGTCCAGAAAAACATCAAAAAGAAGCAGTGAGCCTTGAGTTGGCCCCAACTGATGGGTAGGGTTTATCTATATCAGGGTTTCTCACCTTGACACTATTGACATTTTGGACCAGATCATTCTTTGCTGTGGAGACCGTCCTGTGCACTGTAGGATGTTCAGCAGCTTCCCTGGCCTCTACCCACTAGATGCCAATAGTACTCTATCCATAGTTGTTACAAACAAAAACACTCCCAGATCTTGCCAAATGTCCCCGGGGGGCAAAATCACCCCCAGTTGGGAACCACTGAGCTACATGGAAGAGAAAGAGGACATCAGAACTTAAGTGAGAAATAGCACAAAACCACAGCTCATTTAGATCAGAATCCTAACTAGATTCATAACTGCACCCAATCACAAAACTGACTTCTTTGGGGCATGTTAATCAGCTTCTCATGCATGCTTTATACATGTTCTATTGAACCTATACCATGCATTATATTTGGATTGAACTATTGATGTGGTTTCTAAATGCTTTAGTCGTGGAACCCTGTGTTCCAACAAAATCTTAGCCAGAAGCGCAAATACTAATGACATAAGCAGCATGGTTTTTGTTGAAGCTTGAATAGAGAGCCATCATCTCCCCACATGTACCCCAGCTCTGCCCAATGGCCCACTAGCACAGCAATTCCTGGTGTTTTACATGGTACCATGAACACAATGAAGGCAACAGTGACATCAAACCTTGCAATAATAGCTATAATATTATGGCACAGGGAAAGGAGCAATGGATTAGGAATTGAAAAACCTGAGTTTTATCTGGAACTTTTTACTAGCTGCCTATGTGACTCTGGGCATGTCATTTGACCTCTCTGAACTTGTGTTTCTTCATTATAATCTCTAAGGCCCCTTTCAGCTTCAAAATGTTATGAATATATAAGCACGACTGTGTCACATAATCTATGAACCCAGAATAATGATGTTGGTGATTATAGAGAAGCTGATTATTTATAATGTTCCCCCAAATTCTATTTTACAGGCAAGGGAGAAAGAGGAAGTGAATCTGACCTCAAAGATTCTCTTTGAATAGCACTTTGACTTTTGCTTGATTTATTTATGCTTCAAATTCTCAAGTGCTCAGTCTGGCTGGTCTTTATTCAAAACATTGTGCTAAATGAGGTCACAAATGGTGGTTCGAATGGATATTTTAAAAATTAAGAATGAAAGTGAAAAATCTGGGACACTTGCTGCCAAATTCATAAAGTTAGAATAAGATTTATAAAAATGAAATGCAATAGATTTGGTTCTGGACAAGCAAAAGCCCAGAATAAAAGTCTAAACATTGCAAGAACAACATGTACATAAGCTGTGGAGCCTGCAATCATTTCTTTCCTGTTCCAGTGGTTCCACTAGCTCGCTCTTAGGACGAAAGGGTCTCACACAATAAGCAGAGGCAGAGCAGACAGAACATTCCACCCCCCACCTTGGAATGACTTTATGGCTTTCCTTGCTGCACAAAAGATCAGTGGGAATTTGCGCCTTTACTTTCTGTTTTTGCTCCTTCTTTGTAAATAAGAATTGAAACTCCCTGCAACCATCTAATACCACAAAGAAATAGCACAAAACCACAGCTACCAAACAATGATGCTGAAATCCACAGCTATGTTGTCTATCCAAATATGATACTATGTATACAGATTCCCAATTTGGTGGAGTCATTCTGCTCTTCTATTTTAAACATAAATGAGATGTTATGCTAATTACAGATAAATGATGATTTTTAATTTGAATGGAAAAATGTTTTTCAAATATCCAGTAACCCAATTCTCAATGAGAATATGACAGACACATGAACTACTTTGGTGGTTTAAAAAACCATACCAGTAGAGTCTCTGTGTGTGTGTGTGTGTGTGTGTGTGTGTTGTGGGTATCTCTCTGGTCAGTGAGGAAAACTCAAAGTTATCTGAAGCTACTCAGTATTGATAAGTAGCAGGAGAGTGAAAGGTTTGTTTCATGGAGTTGCTTTTTCCAGGAATGATTTCTCCTCATTCTAAGAACTGCTGAAACATTAATATTACTGCTAATTCTTTACTTTTTTATTTACTCATTTTGAATAAATAAATATGGACATGGTGAAAATAATTCAAACAATGCAGTTCGCACACAGTGCAAATTAAGTCAACTCTCAGCTCAGTCTCCTAGCTCCTCTCTCTGTTACCAGTTTATGTATCTATCTAAAGATATTTACTGTATGCAGTACACACACATACGTTCATATACACATATGTATGTTATACACACATGTTATTTTTGATATGTTTTATGCTGTACATATACATGTACACATATATGTACATATATACATATAAAAGCTCCTTTGTTACAAAAATGGTAACTGCATATTTCCCCCATCTACTTAACAGTATGTAATGGATTAAAGATGCTTGCAAATTCTTTGCCATTCCTCCAGTTGAGAGTAGGAATTTTTTTCCTCTCCCTTTGAATCTGGCCCTGTATGTGACTTGCTTTGATGGAGAAAATGTGGCAGAAGTGACTGTGTAACTTCCAAGATGCATCTTACACATTTTGCAGCTTTCCCCTTCACACATCTGGGACACTCCATTTTGGAACCCAGACGCCATGCTGTGAGAATCCCAATCTATACGGTGCTCTGGAAAATAACCCCAGCCAGCACCAACAGCCAAGCACATGAGTGAGTCATTTTGGATGTTCCAGCTCCAGTTGAGCCCTCAGATGACTGCAGCCCCGGCTGACCTTACATGGAGCAGAAGAGCTCAGCTGAACCCAGTCAACCCTCAGAATTATGAAAAATAAAAAATGGTGGTAGTTGTTTTAAGTGACTAAGTTGTTTCGGGGTGATTATTCCATTTCAGTGGAGCATATAAATCTGCTTTATTCTTTTAACAATATTAAAAATAATAGTTAACATATATTTATATGCTTACTATGTGCCAGACATTGTTCTAAGGGCCATATATATGGTGTTATAGTATGTGTGTATGCATGTATATATATCTATATCTATATATATTCAGTTTATTCCCATTCACCCTAAACATTTTTTATAGAGATATTCCCATTTTACAGATAAGCAACTGAGCTATAGAGAAGTTATGTGACTTGCCTAGTATCCCAACTGAGTCACCAGCACTACTGGGATTTGAACTCAGGTCTTTGACCTCAGATACCTTGATATGAAGCACTACCCTAGACCACCTCAGTGGTTACTTTATTCAATTTTTCCTCTATTGGTGGATACTCTGATCATTTCGAATCTTTTGCTTGTGAAAATAAGGTTACAATGTCTCTCTTTGTATGTACTTTTATGTGTGTGTGCAAGAAGAACTATTGTCTTTAATGAAATGGGAGGATGACAAGATTCAGTTTATTTTGCTGCATAAGTAAATGTCAGAAGAAATATGTCAGGTACAGAATGTCAGGTGCATCCACTCCAGTCAGAACAGAGTTCTAGCCCACCCGGCCCTTGGCAGTTGGTACCAGAAACTTTATCAGGAAACATGAGGACCTGGAGACCCCAAAGAGAATATTTATCTTATTTTCATTTGGGCTCCAAGTGAAGCAAGAAATAAACTAGCTTTCCTCACAGCATGCTGTAGCATACAAGGTCAGACAATTAAGTTCGCAAACTCATCCTAGAAAAAGTGCTACATACCTCATTGCTGAATATCACTATGGTCACCTTTGAAGTACTCCCCTTGGGAAGCTATGCACTGATGCCAGCACCTAGTCCACCCTTCAAAGCAATTTTGGAACTCTTTTTCTGGAATGACCATCAGAGCTGTCCTTGTATTACCCTCGATGTCCTGAATGTCATCAAAATGACTTCCTTTCAATATTTATTTTATCTTTGGGTAAAGAAAGAAGTCATTGGGGGCCAGATCAGGTGAGTAGGGAGGGTCTTCCAATACAGTTGTTTGTTGACTGGCTAAAAACTCCCTCATAGACAGTGTCGTGTGAGCTGGTGCATTGTCGTGATGCAAGAGCCATGAATTGTTGGCGAAAAGTTCAGGTTGTCTAACTTTCTTATGCAGCCTTTTCAGCCCTTCCAAATGGTAAACTTGGTTAACTGTCCAGTTGGTACAAATTCATAATGAATAATCCCTCTGATATCAAAAAAAGGTTAGCAACATCGTTGCAATAAGTTCGCAAACTTAACTGTTAGATCTCGTAATATACATTTTTATAGGAATTCTCAGGTACCTGAAAAGGTTATTTGGAAAGTGACCTGGTTTATCTTGCACCTAATTATCTGAGAGAAGGCTTAAAAATCTGTCATCCTCTTCTCGAGCCCTATGACAGCTTTTTGCCACTTGAAGGACATTTTTGCACATTCCTAGGTTTGGAGTTCTATTCTAGACAACTGAGGCTGTGAAAAGTCTAATCACTGGCAGGTGACCCTAAAGTCTCTCTCCTCCTTGAAGATTCTTTTGGCCTGAACAGCACATTCCAAGTAAAGAAGCTTGAACAGAAAGAGGGAATTACCCGACAAAATGGCAAATAAATGCGTGTAGAGCTAGTGGGGTCTGCACCCTACATCCAACGGCTCAGACACCCACAGTCCTTTCTAGATTTTTACCTGGAGGAAGCACAAGAGGTTTTCAGTTCAAGTTTGCATGGGGGCAGACAATGCCCGTTACCTGGTTGACAACAATAAGGCATCATTGTCTAGATGCTTCTTGATTTCAGAGATGTTAAAATGTGAACAAAGAATATGCCATAGAACTGATGAATTCATTAAGTCTGGCATATATATAGATCTCTATAGGCTTGTTGTCAAAATCTCATTAGAGGAATTAGAGGTCTTTTTTTGCCTTTTAAAAATGGTAACTATTTATAATTGGATGTGTTCTTATGAGGCCTAATTTGTTTTGTTTTGACCTCGTTGAAAACATATGGAAGCAAGCTTAAGAAACGTGTTTTCTCCTGACAGACATGACAAACATGGTTAAAAGTTAGGGGAAAGTTTTCCTCTAAATAACTAAGTAATACCCCCTTCTGTGATATATATCACATAGCATTTTGGTCTAATTTTACTCTGGTCAATAAACATTGCTTTCCCATTTTTCCAGGATTCAGCAACCCTCTCCACACTTCTGAGATGTGATGAAAGAAGAAACTGATATTTTTAAATAGCTTATTTTAAAAAATAGTCTATGCATTTTTACAAGGTGTTTTGTAAAAACCCAAACTTTGAGATCTCAATATAAAGCTACAGTAGCAATGAAAGATTCAGAGGGGAAGGCTCTGACACATAGGAAGACTTTTTTCAGGAGGAATTCCATAAAAATTTATGTCACTTACCCTGTCACCATGAATCTGACACCCAACCTTAGCTAAGAACAAACTATTTTCAAGTATCAGGAGCCAGGCACCCAATAAATCTCAAATTTAGTTTTAACTTGTCATTAAACTTTAAAATTATCAGATTTCTCTTGCGGACATACCTGCTTCATCTTCTGGGAAGAAGAAATCAGAAGTCTGAGATGGATAAGAGGACACAAGGAAACTAAAGGATCAAATGGGAACCAAGAATGTGCTGTCTCCCTACTGAAAAAGGAGCCTGTGTTAGAGGGCTGTCAAATTGAACAGCTGATTTAAAAGGCTACGAAACACTTTCAGGCAAACTCAGACCAGATTGCCCCAGAGCACACATGGTTAATCTTCACCTAGGGATGGAAACCGGGGCAAGAAGACAGGAGCAGCCCTGGGCCTTTGAAGTGCTGCGGAGGCCAGTATATTACAGTCAGAGGCAATCACCCCTTCCTTCAGGTGCCGATTGGAGTTTATTAGCTGTGATTTTTATGAGATACTGAGAGAAGCTGAAATACTGCTGCGTAGCCACAGAAATGTGTAGTGTGGGAGCCAAGAGTCATTACCAGTTGTTGAGAAGTTGACAATGAGGGCTTCCTGGAAGATTCTTGCAGTCTGTGTAGAACAGTAACACAGAAGCCATTTTTTTCTCTTTAAACTAAAAAGCTTTGCTCTTACAAGTCATGAATTATTGCCCGAGATATTACACATTATCCCTCGCTAGCAGGTCTACAGCTTCCAAAATACCTTCAGGACCTCTTGGGGAGAGGTACCATCTAAAGAGGTTAGTTTTCTAGGAGCGTATTTTGTGCCCACTGTGGAAAGAAGAAAGTTTCATGACAAAGAAGTTTTGATTTTGTCCCATATGCCTTGGACTGAATTTCTAATAAACCATTTATGGTCTTGGAAGGTTTGGAGCATGTGGATTGATTTTTTTCATCTGTTCCCCTTTCTTAGCAAGGGCATTTGTGTTTCAGGTCACATGACAAAGCAGGTCTTAGGATCTCATTGCTAGGAAGAGAGAGAAAGAGAGAGAGAGAGAGAGAGAGAGAGAGAGAGGCAGGAAGCATTCAGCAATTGCTGAAAATGTGGCACAGTAACAGGATCCAAATACACATGAGTATCATTCATGAATTTCAGCAGTAGGGGTTTTTTTTTTTTCTTGAAAAGGAGATTTATACCTTATAAACCCTGGTAATAGAAATCTAGATTCTTTCAGAGACTGTGGAAAGGAAATGGACTTGCAGTGAAGTATAGTATTGATTAGGACTGCCAAAAGTTTGCCATCTTTTCCAAATTCATTTGACTTAGGTTAATTCTTTTCCTCAATAAATTCCTCCAAAAATTCCTCATAAAATAAAATATCTATATGCATATTTCAGACCTACCCATGTAATGACAAAATGGTCTTACAATCTTTCCACATAGCTGAACGTCTTAGGTAATGTGATTTGCTCTATAGAAACTAACAGCACATGGGGACGATCACAATCAGGCCACCATGGGTGCAGGTCTGGGTGGAAGCCGTCAAGGGGGACTTCATTGCACTTTGCCTCAAGTCACCTAGTTAGTAAGTATGCCACTGCAAAACCTGTTTTATAACACACGTGCCTTCCTGTCCCATCTCCACCGCCTTCCTCTCTACCTGTGTCTACATAAAGAAATACCAGGCCAGCAGTCTTACTGACTGCCAAACAGATAAAACATTTACAAGAATGGATGAGTTTTGGTTGTCACAGTTGGCCAGACATTTAGGCATCGTGCTAGCACTGCTTATATCTAAATCAGTGCTGTCCAAAAATAAATAATGCATGCCACATAGAAAATTTTCTAGTAACCACATTTTAAAAGGTAAAACGGAACAGGTAAAAGTAATCTTAACATAACATTTAACCTAATATATCTAAAATATCATTTCAACATGAAATTAATATTAATAAGTTATTAATGAGCTATTGTACATTCTTTTTTTCATACTAAGTCTCAAAATCCAGCATGTATTTTGTTCTTATAGCACCTCTCAGTTCGGACTAGCTACATTTCAAGCGTTCAATAGCCACACATAGCCATGGCTGCCACACTTGACAGAACCCCACTAATGGACTGTTCCCTATAGAGAATAAGGTAGTACATAGCATTCCTCCAGCCTCCTCACATACAGATTCTACACCAAGGTAAACAGAGGTGCAGAACTTCAGCTAGCTTTTCAATACACAGAACTACCATCTTTTTGTTTGTTTGTATGGGGCAGCAGGGGGGGAGAAGACTACCTTTCTCAAAATCAAAGTGTGCTATTCCAACATGTTGTAAGGTTTTTCATTCTTTCGAGGAATTTCTCTCCCAATTGGAAAAAATTTGAAAAACATTTAGGGGACAGAATGAGTGCAACATATCTACACATTTTCAATCTACTTAGGTGCCCTCATGTGTCTGAAAAAATCCTAACTATTTCCATGACAACAGACATTATACTGGCATCTACTTCTTGAAAGGAGGTGAATATATAAACCCTTGATTTATTATCTTTGTATCATATTTTTAGAAATGCATCAAAATGAGACAGGCGTACCGCACTTTTATGAAATAATTCACATAGTTGGCTGTCAGTAGAACCGGGAACTTTGTAAAATACAATGTTTTATTATTCATAACACTGTCATCCCACTAACTATTCCTCACACACAGTTGGATTTTGACAAATGAATAGCGGATATCTGTCACAAACCGCATGTCATTTCTCACCTTTGCATTTAGTGGCTTTACTGAAATACTTGTGTTTGGGGGCAGGCAACATGAGTTGCACAGAATTAAAACAGTCAGGCAAGCACCCTGATCAGATAGCCACCTGCAGGCCTGCCATGTATTGTTGCAGAGGTTGTTTACCACACAGGGTGAGTGCTTGGTTGAAGGGGCAAGAGGGACCTGAAATCCAACTCTGTCGTCTGCACCCTGAGCCATGCATCCTGATACGGGCTGCTCTGTCCAGAGCAAGGCATGCCTTTATCTAATTCACAAAGACGACATATGGGCCAGGAACAGTCCTGATCGCCCACCCCTTGGTGGCCTATTTGGTACATAGAAGGCATAAGGCACAAAGAAGTGCAAAAAGTCCAGGTCACTTCCTGCAAAGAAAAGCAAACATTTGGAGACATAAATAAGGAATTGGTTCAAATGAAGGCAAAAACAACATTAAAATAAGAATCCGTAACCTTTAAGATGGACTTGTCCCCCCAGCAAGCAGAACTTCTCTTCACAGCTTCTTTGCAGCTCTGTTCACACAGACTAACTTAAACACAACCATGTTGGGAGCTCTGGGAAAGAAGGCCCCATCTCCTGTTTCTGACTGGTGCTCTATCCCCACAATATCCGCTCCCGGGACCTTTTCTGTATGGTTCACTTTGAAACCCACAGCTGGCACATAGTAGGGCTCAGTAAACATTTGTCAACCGACGAGACTCTCACTTCTTTCTGAAGCAGCCTGTGCTCTTCACAGACAGCTCTAAATGTACTGTTAAGATGTTAAGGTGTGATAATCGTATTGTGGTTATTTATTTTTTTAAAGACTCCTTATCTATTAAGGGATACATACTGAAGCATTTATTATTTGTAGATGAAGTGATATGATATCTTGGATTGCTTCAAAATAATTCAGGAAGGGACTGGCTGGGGATAGAGATGAAGCAAAATTGGCCACGAGTTGAAAACTGCTGAAGCTTGGTGATGGGGCCATCAGAGTTCATTATACTGTGTTTCCACGAAAATAAGAGCTGGCTGGACAATCAGCTCTAATGCGTCTTTTGGAGCAAAAGTTAATATAAGACCCAGTCTTATTTTACTATAAGACCCGGTCTTATTTTACTTATATAATATAAGACCAGGTATAATATAATGTAACATAACATAACATAACATAACATAACATAACATAACATAACATAACATAACATAACATAATATAATATAATATAATACTGGGTGTAATATAATATAATAATACCGGGTCTTATATTAATTTTTGCTCCAAAAGATGCAGTAGAGCTGATTGTCCAGCTAGCTCTTATTTTTGGGGAAACACAGAACTATTCTTTCTATTCTTGTATATGGTTGGGAAAAGGAACCATAAAATAACTTATTATTCATTGAGCAAACCTGTACTGAGCATCTAGTATGTACAAGATATTAGAGGTTTAGTAGTGAACACGATAGACAAGTTGTCTGCCCACATGAAACATATATGGATGAAGGTGTCAGATAATAGGTAGGTAGGTAGGTAGGTAGGTAGGTAGATAGATAGATAGATAGATAGATAGATAGATAGATAGATATAAACAAAGTAATTACAGCTTATGACTAGTGCTAAGACTAAAATATGTGAGTGCCATGAGAGAAAATAAGTGACAAGTGGTCCATATTAGTTTAGAGTGAATGGTCAGGGAAGGCATTCATGTGGAGGTGACGTTGAAGCTGAGCTCAGAAGGATGGTACAGAGCTAACTATACGAAAAGTAAGGAAAGGGCCTTCCGGGAAAAGGGAATGGGAAGTGCAAAAGCCCTGTGGCAGAAAAGAGCCTGATGTGTTTTAGATATTCTGAGAAAGGTGAGCATGTCTAGAATCAGGCAAGGTAGGAAAGAATGGCATGAGATTTGATTAGACTGGAAAATAGAGGACAGATCTTATAGGGTCTTGTGGGCCAAGGTCATGAGGGGGTTTTATTCAAATATTCAGAAAATTTTTCTTCACATCCAGTTCAAAACTGTATCCCTATAATGTGTGACCATGTGACTTTCTTTCATTGATAGAGCCTGAACAAAAGGGGTGTGTATCATTTCTTGGGTAGAAGCTTTAAGAGCAGTGCATGTGTTACATGCTCTTTTCCCTCTGCTATGGTGTGACTTACAATGCTCTACAATGGTGACTGCCCCTTCAGCCTGGGTCCAATGATGACAAGAAACAGAGCCTCGGTTGACCCCGATGGACACATAGCATAAATAAGAAATAAACTTTTGTTACTTTAAGCCACTGACATTTGAAGAATGTTTGTTCTTACAGCACAACCTGTCCTCTCCTGATTGATACACTGGATTAACTAAAGTTAATCAAGAGTTTTTACCACAGAACTCTTCTGAGCCTTTAACCAACTAAAAACGTTGTAAATCTCCCAGAGAGCATGCACTATTTTCCAAACTAATTTGACCACAAAAACCTTTTTGAAGAAAACTTTGTGAGACACTCAAGGAAATGATAAGCTTGAGTTTGAGGGCAGCTTTTTATCCCTGTTGGCTAATTCTGAACTTTTGGTCAACAAAAGTTCCTCAGAATTTGTATACAGACTTGTTAAGCCAAGTCTCCCTCATCCTTTATTTCTGCAAATAATTGTGTTAGAACTGAAAACAGAATTTTACATTCATTCCTGTTAAACATTTTCATTCAGGGTCCCAACATGTTGGCATCTAAATGCTGCCATCCATCCCAGGCATCCTTTCACTGAGGAAAGCCGGTTGCCGCCAAAGGGACTGTGGAGGGGCCTTCAGATAATCAGGCCCCTTGACCCTTTGTTCTATGCAGCAACAATGGCTGAATCTTGCCTTGGGATTCCCTTGAGACTCTCATTCAACTAATCCCCAAATGCCTTCTCCAGTCCTATCCTCCTTGCCAGCTCCTGATTGGTGCCTCCCAGTTCCAGCTCTACCACACTCCCTGCTTTGACTGGGATCTTCTGGATTTCACAGCAATCCCTCTGCCCCCTCCCTCCACCCCAATGAAGGACACTCTCAGCAAAGCCCTTGTCACTCAGTACTTTTGGTAGGAAATTCACTAATCTTTGGTTACCCCTAACTATCATCTTGCAGCTGTAGGCATAGCCTCCCACTTAATACCTGTTGGTTGATACCTATATCCCATGGGTACTTGGGATCCCTCCTAGTCTCAGGTCAGGCACATAATTGATATGCATGTCTTCTACATTTTCAGCCAAAATAGTAAAGCAGAAGAGGCCCCAGTGGGCAGCCCTTGGTACCATGTTAGTGACTTCCTTGGGGGTTGGTATTTCTTGGGCTATCTTATAGGGTTAAAAGGATTTATCCTACCTAATATGGAATTTTTATTTAGAAATATTTATATTGCACACGTTCAAATAGGTTAAATTTAAGATACATTCATTTAATTGCACATAATAGGAAAGAATTTTGAATTTTTTTTATAGATTCTGATTGAAAAATTCACTTAGAGATTTTAAAAAATACATACAAAACACGAAATCCTAATGTTTCAGTCTTTCAAAAACTTGATCTAAAATTTATTGTCTATCCCCCCGAATATATAAACACCAGATGTCTAAAATGTTGGAATCATTTCATTTTCCTTTATGATTTATAACTTTCCCCCTCAGGGGAAAAAAATCAAAGAAACTGATACATTAAGGGTGAATCGACAAGTCATTCAAAACATGCTGATTGAAAAAATGAGTAAAGAAATGAGATCTTTAGGAAAATATTTAAAGCGAGGTATGAATGAATTCTCAGCTTAAAGTGCTAAAGGCTTAAACAAAATGACACAAAATATCATTTTAAGATCTGATAATGAGGGGATTACAGTTAGGAACAATTGCTATGACAGGTATATTATCTTGGAATTCAGAAGGAAAATAATAAGATGAACTATCATATATAGGATTGCTGAAAAGCAAAAGTGAAAGGAGAGGGAAATAGTGCTTCCTAAATATTTGTTTCCTAAGGAAATGCACTAGGAAGAGAGAGACAAAGCTGACAGGCTATTAATATGGTCAGTAAATATGGGAAAGGTAGCTCTTGATTGCTTTGTATTGCCAATCGTGTTTAATATGGCTTTATAATGTGATCTCAGTGAGGTCATTTTCGGCTGAGTTGGAAAATGCTAATGCCTGTCAGAATACTAAAAGATGAATAAGGATTTGCTGGCCTGTTGGGAGAGATTGTGACTGAATTTGATGCTGAAAAGCACATTTAAGTCCACTGGGAAAGTCAGAAAAGACAGAGAGAATTTTGCAAGAGAAAGGCATCAAAAGATTGTCCGTATTTTAATTCCTCCACAGCATTCAAGTGTCAATAATGTAGCCCTTTCACTTGTCTCATTTGCCAGGATGACTACGTAGATTGGGAGAAAAGCTGGGGATTATGGAAATGCCAAATTCTTGAATAGGAAGCTAGATTCCTATTAAATCACATTAGATTTCAACTAGAAATTCCTCAACCTTTTGTTTTTGATCAGGAGTCGGCAAACTCTTTCTGTGAAGGGCTAGTGTGCTAGGCAGAATAATGGCCCACAAAGATGCCCAGGTCCTAGTCCCCAGAATCTATGAATATGTTACAGTACATGGCAGAAAGGAATTTGCAGATGTGACTAAGAATCTTGAGAAGACGAGCTTATCCTAGACTGAGTAGGTACAATATAATCACATAGGTCCTTAAAATTAGAACAGCTTTCCCAGCAGTGGTCAGAGGGAGTCGTGACTATGGAAGAAAGGCAGAAACAGATGCAACACTGCTGGCTTTGAAGATGGAGGAAAGGGGGCCATGAGTCAAGGAATGCAGGCAGCTCCTAGAAGCTGGGAAAGTCAAGGAAACAGATTTTCCTCTAGAGCTGCCAGAAAAGAATGTCAGCCCTACCAACACCTTGATTTTAGCCCAGTGAGACCCTGTCAGACTTCTGGCCTACAGAGCTGTAAGATAATGGATTTGTATTGTTTTAAGCCACTACATTGGTGATAATTTGGTATGGCAGCAATAGCCAGATAGTAAATATTTTGGCTTTATACACCATACAGTCTCTGCCACAACCACTCAACTCTGCCATTATAGCACAAAAGCAGCCATAGATAATGTGTAAATGAATGGGTGTGGCTTTGTGCCAATAACACTTTATTTATAAAATCCGTTTGTGGGGCTTTAGTTTGCTAGCTCCTGTTCTAGATGTCTAGGAGGTACTTATTAGCAGTCATCTTCCTGTGTCCTATAATTCATAGCACAGAAATCTTGCTTACAAAATGTGGGGTGTACATCTACCCAAGAGCAGTACAAAAGTTTGGTGCAAGACCTAAAGAATGAAGTTATCTTTTAAAAGAAATTTAAAAATAAAATTCAAAAACAATATCCGCTTCACTCATAGCTTTTCTTATTATTTTCAATGTAACACAATCTAAGTCAACTAAAACTGAAGGTACATATCGCTATGAGTCAGTAATTCCAATCTTAGGTGTATACGAAATAGAAATGTATGCAACAGAGGCGTGCGCCAAAATGTTCATAGCAACACTGTTAATAGTAGCCCCAAATCATAAACAACTCATAGATCCACTAAGAGTAGAATGGGTAAATGATAGCATATTCCTACAATGGAATGGCCCCCAAAATGAATGAACTGCAGCTACATGCATCAACCTGGATACACCTCACTAATAATATTTAACTGAAACAAGTCTAACACAAGAGTACAGACTATATATTCTATTTATACAAACCATATGACCCAGCAATTCCACTTCTGGGTATATACCCAAAAGAATTGAACGCAAAGTCTCAAAGAGATATTTGTATGCCGATATTCATAGCAGCATTATTCATTCACAATGGCTAAAATAAGAAGCAACCCAAGTGTCCATTGAGAGATGAATGGATTAGCAAAATGCAGTATATCTATACAATGGAATATTATTAACCTTCCAAAGGAAGGAAATTCTGCAAAATGCTACAACATGGATGAACCTTGAGGATATTATGGTAAGTGAAATAATTCACTCACAAAAAGACAATACTATATGATTCCAGTTATATAAGGCACTTAGAATAGTCAGAATCATAGAGACAGAAAGTTGAATGTTGGTTTCCAGGAGCTGGGGAGAGATGAGAGTGGGAGCTAGTGTTTAATGGGTACAGAGTTTCAGTTTGACAAGATGAAAAGAGTTATGCGGATGAATGGTTGTAATAGTTGCACAACAATGTGAATGTATTTAAATCACTGAACTGTACACTTAAAAATGGTTGATATAATGGTTAATTTTGTGCTATGTGCATTGTACTACAATAAAAAGTACAGACTGCATTATTCTATTTATATAAAGTTTAAAACCAGGCAAAAGTAAGCTAGAATGTTTAAGCTTTAACATATAGGAAGACAAAGTATAAAGAACACAAGGAATTGAATACTAAAAAAAATCAGGATAGTGACTTCTTTGCAGGGAGGAGGCCTCGGGCACACAAAGGCCTTTCTGGGTTGCTGTAAGTACTCTCTTTCTTGACCTGGGTTGTGTGGTTCATGTGTGTTCATTTTACACTAATTTATTACACTATACGTTCTTGTTTTATTGTGTTTCCCCGAAAATAAGACCTAGCTGGACCATCAGCTCTAATGCGTCTTTTGGAGCAAAAATTAATATAAGACTTAGTCTTATTTTAATATAATATAAGACCCGGTCTTATATAATATATAATATAATATAATATAATATAATATAATATAATATAATATAATATAATATAATACCGGGCCATATTAATTTTTGCTCCAAAAGACGCATTAGAGCTGATGGTCCGGCTAGGTCTTATTTTCAGGGAAACATGGTCTCTCTTTCTCTCTCTCTCTCTCTCTCTCTCTCTCTCTCTCTCTCTCTCTCTCTATCTCTCTCTCTATCTCTCTGTTGTATTTCACAATTAAGAAGATTTAAAACAAAAAGTTCAAGTTATTCTCAGCAGAAAGCTCAGCCAACACTACCTGGAGTTAAACCATTAGAGAAGACGGTCAGAGCAAGCAGACATGTTGGATTGTTGAGCACTCTAAGCACCAACTTAGGTTTCTAAGTACAGTTGGCCCTTGTACAATGCAGCGGTTAGGGGTGTTGACCCCCCCACGCAGTCAAAAAATCTGTGTATAACGATTGACTCCCCAAAACTGAATTACTGTCTTAACCAATAACAGTCGATTAACATATATTTTGTATGTTATATGTATTGTATACTGTATTCTTACAATAATAAGCTAGAGAAAAAGAAAATGTTTTTAAGAAAATTATAAGGAAGAGAAAATACATTTACAGTAGTTGAAAAAAAAATCCACGCATAAGTGGACTCGTGCAGTTCAAACTCATGTTGTTCAAGGGTCAACTGTATATTTACTTCCCACCATGCTGTGGAGACACAGGCACTTTCATGCACTGCTGGGGGTGGAGAGAGTAAGGACAGTACATCACAATGATACAACTCTAATGGAATTAAAATTGACAGTATCAAAATTTCAATATATCTACCCGTTGGCCAAATAATTTCACTTCTGGAATTTATTCTATGGATTCACTTTCACAGACATACAATAACATATATACAAGTTATTCATTGTAGTACTGTTTATAAAAGCAAAATGATTGGGACAACCCCATCTCAATCAATACAGAACTGATTAAATAAATTCTGAGATAGCTACATGTAGTACACAGATGTAAAAAAAAAAAAAAGAAGAAGAATGAGTAAGATCTCCCAGTGCAAATCTGGCACTAACTCTAGACTATACACCTAATGAAAAAATTGTGGTAGAAAATCACATATATGCTATCTCTTGTGTAACAAAGAGGGATATAAAATATATGCTCATATTTGCTTGCACTGTGTAAGAGAATATATAAGAAATTAATAAAGTGGTTAGCTCTAGGGGATAAAGGAGCAGGTAACAGAAGGATATGGGAAGGAATGGTAGTGAGCCCTCTCAATATATAACTTTTTATGTTGTTCTGATTTTCAAATCATGTGAATGTATTATCTATTAAAAAAATGTTCAATGTTAAAGAACAAAAGAAAAGAAAATGCATTTTCCACCAAGAAGGGCTCAAGATTAGTTTCCAATCAATGTCATTTGAAAGACTACCCAAAAGGATTTAAACACACACACACACACACACACACACACACACACACAACAACAACAACAACAAAACAAAAAAAAAAACACAAGAAAACGTTGTTTTGATGGATGACCAGATAAATGTATTTGTGTTGATTTGAGTTTAACGTTGATTTGGACGACTTGGAAATCAGGTTGCCTAGGACAGGAGGACAAATGATATGAAAATAGAGGAGAGAAAACTAAATGAGAAAAGTTTTCTAATTTATCCATATTTGGTGCCAATTTGTTGAGGAAATCCTATCTAATTTGATGTTAGCTTTTCTTTCCAGGAGACATGCTCAGTGTTAGTATAAGTGGCTCCCTGAGAACTCAGCATCTGTGAAGACAGGAATCATCAAAACAGGGAAATAAAAATACATACATACATAAAGAGTAAATAAATGAATGAATAAATAAAAGCCATCCTTTTTTGCCATGCATGGTAATTGCTGCTTTGTAGCATACCTCTAGTCTGCAAGCATTATTTCAGTCCATTTTCTAATTCAATCTGGATCCATTTTAATGAAAATTTATATAATTTGCTTTAAAATCAAAAGACTGTTCCTATATTTTTCTTCCCCCTTTTTCTAATGCCTCCCCCAAAGAATAGGAAGAAAATTAAAGCTTTTCAGTGTCCACTTGAATCCTGATGCTTGACGTTCTTAAATTACTCAATAAAAAGACAGATATTTACTGATCAAATTGGGATCTTTCCATTCTCTCTACACTCCACACTTCAACTCACAAGTTCAAAAGTTAAAAAATACTGTGGGTTTAAGAACAAGAGAGGAAACTTAGCCAAAAAAAGGTTTAAGGGGCCTATGATTGTAGAGTTCCCCTTCCTTTGCTTTTAAATGGCTACTATTGCCTTTCGATAATTGGATCCATTAACACTAATTTCATTACTGGAAAATCCATTACTAGTCCCTAATCCACTGAAAGGAGAGTTTCTCTTTAAAATTAAGGAAGGAGTTATCATCTTTAAACCAGACAGATCAAATCACCTTTAAGTGAACAATAAAGCATATTACTAATTACATTCATGTGCTTGTCTGTTTCTCTTTTGGTGACTTTTGGTAAAGTTTAAGTTATTGGGCTGACTAATCGAAATTATAACGGGGTTTTTGTTGTTGATTGTTTGGGATCTCGTCATTTTGTAAAGAATGAGGTCACCGGGGCTTCTTAACTTGTAGGCAGAGCTATCCTCTCTGGTTGGGGGTTTTCTATACCTTTCCACTAGAAATTGTCATGCTACAGATCGTTCCCCTCTCAAAATGTCAAACCCTACTGCTGGCAGGAAATTTTTGTTGCTGTGAATTTAATCACTGACCAAGATAAAAATGACCAGAACACTTAATTTGAATTGCACTGATCTGAGGTCAGTGCAATTAAAATATGCAGAAGACCCCGGTTGTCAAAAGCAGGTTGATTTCTCTATTATGTTTCATCTGACTTATTTCAGTGGTAAGTACCTCAGGTAGATTCAGGCGATGGGAAATCCCAGGCATCTGTCACAAGAGAACTGTATTCCAGTCTTTATAGCTGCTCTCTTAAGTTGCCCTAATTCACCTAATTACCATGTCTGGACCCCTACCACTTCCCCTGTTCCTAAATTCCCCACCTTGTAATGACCAATTCAGTAAATTCCCCTATAAAGTGCTTTGAGCTATTTAGAAGATAATTCCTGTTAAGGGCTGAACTGTGTCCTCCCCAAATTCATATGCTGAAATCTTAACCCCCAGTAGCTCAAAGTGTAACTCTTTACTGGGATATAGGGCATTTAAAGAGGTGATTAGGTTACAATGCAGCCGCGAGGGTGGGTTCTAATCCCATATGACGTTTGTCCTTTTAAGAAGAGATTAGGATACACAGAGCAACACCAGAGATGCACACACACAGAGGGGAAAAAACATGTGACAATACAGCAAGCACGTGGCCATCTGAGATCGTCAGAAGAAACCATACCTGCTGACACCTTGATCTTGTTCTTCCAGCCTCCAGAACTGGGAGACAATAGATTTCTGTTGTTTAAACCACTCAGTCTGCGGTATTTTGTTATGGCAGCCCACACAAACTAAAACAATTTCTTTGACTCATTCTCTACACAAGGGCTCTCTACCCTTCTTCCAGCTCCAGCAGATTGCTTTAATGCTTAGAACCTTTCACTCATCCATGTCCCCATGCCCTTTGCCATCCATGAGACTTTGTGGCTTCACTAAAGGTGAAGTACGTATTCCCACCCCTCTGATGTTGGTCTTAGCTGTACGATTTGCTTTGCCAATAGAAAGCAGGCAAAAGGATGATGTGACAGTTCTGAGCCTAGGTCTTAAAGGATGTCACGTTTCTGCTTGCCCCTTTTCTAAATCTGTTACCAAAAATGGAAAAACATTCCTTCAGTAGCCCACTGGTCCAAAGAGGATGAGAGACACGTGGACTAGTGCTGGAGCCTAACTCTATCAAGGGACTAAGCCTGTCTCGATCTGCACTCTGAAGCAGAATAGTCCAACTGAGCCAAGCTAGACCAGCCAATTCCCACCCAATTTATGCATCTGTGAGACTGAGCATAAACACTATCGTAAGCAACTGAGTGTTGGTGGAGTGTTCTACAGCCCAAGAGAACACACAGGAGGATTACTGTGGTAAAAGGTAATTCATACAAACTCCAAAGTCTTAACACCATAGGATTCTGCTTTAAAAAGATTTGAGCATACAAAATCCAGATGTAAAAATTACACATGCACCTACGCAATAAGGAAGTTTATTCATATGCCATAGAGACCACTTTAACTAGCAAACATTATTTGTCCATTTACAATATTATTTGATTTTCACTGTGTATGGAGTTGTTCTTTGTGGGGTTTTTGGTTGTATTTTTGTTTTTGTTTTCAGATTTTTACTGAGATTGATGCATATGCATTAAGAAGATTGGTTTTGTTTTGTTTTGGTTTATCTTAATCCCAGATGGGGTAAGAGCCATCTGGAGTCAACAGATCTCACAAAAACAAGTGGTGGAGGGGAGTACGTCAGGAATTGAGATTTTAATCTGACTTTAAAGACAAGTGAAGGAAACCATCTAAACTAGCACGCGGTTCTGCTGAATCTGAAGGCCACTGCACGGGGCGGTTTTCTTTCAGCAGCGCCTCACATTCCTGCCTCTGACAAAGAGCTGAGACTCCTGTGCTCAGGGCCAGGAGAGTTGATTTCCTGATCTCTCACTGTGCTGTCTGAGAGGCTCTGCTCTCTCTGGACTTGGATCCCTCGTATCAGGAGCAGCCGTCCTCCCCCTGATGTCGTGTCCAGTCTCTCTGACTCAACTGTAAGCATCTAATGAGGACCCATGGCATACATCTCCCACAGTCCCGACCTCAGTTCTCTATGTTTGGGGTCCTCGATAAGTAATGGTTAGTTCCCATTATCTCCCCTCACGCTCGCGGTCTCTTACTCCTAAGGAGCTTCAATATCCCTTATCTTATACAAGTCTCATAACTGTCAAATGCACCTTTCTTTTCTGTGTGGAGGGAGAATGAGGACAGAGGGGGTTTGGGGTGGGAGCCATGTGACTCACCTGAGGCTGTCAGGGTTTGTCCAAATCAATAGTGAGCCCTGCACAGGCCAAGTGAGAAGCCAGGTTGCACAAGACAGAGCAGAGTCCATAGAGGTCACCAAGAAAGGACCAAAAACAATTGTAGCCAGAAGAGAGATTCGGAGTCAAGAGCATGAAATAATAAGGCAGGCCATTTGGGTTTAAGTGGAAAACCGACCGAGATTTGGTTTTGGAGAGGTGAATTATTTTACCAGATGGGATAACAATGCCACGTACGGCATGAGTGCGGTAGAAATACTGGCACATCAAGGACCGAGGGTAGGCTAGCTCAGAGATGGCCCTGCACAACCCAGCCTTCCGACAGGGAAAGTGATGCTCAAGGAGGTGTGGGCAGAAGAACTGGACACACACACACACACTCACACACACACACACACACACACACACACACGCCTTTACACATGGCAAGTTCTGTTCTCTTGCCAGGTGTCAGACTTACTTTTTCCTTTCTTAAAAATGCATTCACAAGTCTATGCATGTGTGGGGACAGGGGGTATATGGGAACTTTCTGTACCTTCTGTCAATTTTGCTGTGAACCTAACATTGTCCTAAAAGATAAAGTTATTAATTAAAAAAATGCATTCACAGATGAGACAGACTGATCTCCCAGTAAGAAAGGAAACATCGGCAAAGTTGCCCTGGAGTAGGGAGCAGTGACAATGAGAATATTGCCCAAAATAACCATAAAAAATAGCTGCTGAGGCACTGCAAGGCAGGAGTTTTAATGTTAAGGGGAGCAACAAGCACTGGCCCCTAAAGGTCCCCAATTGCTGAAACCACAGTCCCCTGTGCCTGGCAGTTCATGAGGGCAAGCTGTCTCTTGAAAGAACAGCTGCTGAGGACTTTCTCAGCCGTCTAGCCCATCGACTGCTGGAAATGATTCATTCTCCCATAGATACACCCTATCTGATCTAGCTAGCACACCACT
Organism: Rhinolophus sinicus; assembly: GCF_057876585.1. Lineage (NCBI taxonomy): Eukaryota > Metazoa > Chordata > Mammalia > Chiroptera > Rhinolophidae > Rhinolophus > Rhinolophus sinicus. The sequence continues at coordinate 11,623,785 of NC_142518.1, forward strand.
GACAAGCAAAGAGAACGTGGCCGTGGATTTCACAAATGGTCCACGCCACAAAATGCACTGCATGTTCCCGCAACCTTCAGTGTGTGGATGGCCGGTCAGGTTTGTCCCGATTCACGCACGGCAGGACTCTCCAACCTGACCGACAAGCTTTCTATTGCTCTAATTGCAAGAGGTGAAAGGAGCTGCAAGGTCACTCCTTTCTGAACAGGACATCGATGTATAACACAGAATGGGCTTTAATCATGTTCTTTTTCTTCAACTGGGAAAATTCTCGAATTACAGAATTTTATGAACAGAACAATTTTATAGAAGGAGGAAGAGAGAGCAAGAGCAAAACCTCTCTTGCTGGGCTGGCTAGCACTTTTCATTGCCATCCTTTGCATTGGTGGCCTCTGTGCCAGGTTGGTATCCAAGTGCTCTCCTGAGACTGCTCCCTGGCAGGCCCTGCTACCTCGGCGCCTCCCAGCAGACTCCTGATGCTCTTCACCCCTAGAAGTCTCCCTGCCCAATTTCTGAGCCAGACCACCTGTGTGCTGGATCTGAGCTGAAGCTGGCCTCTCCCATCAGGGCTCCTCCTGTTCCTGAGGCGTTGTTCAGCCACCGAGCCAGTGTTCTCTAGTTGTCCTCCCCATGACCCTCTCCCACACTGGCCCAGCCCTAGGAGTAGGCTTCTGGGTCTGTTTCTGTACTCTCTCTGCCCAGTGCAGTATTCGTCTACTGAGCAATATTTGCCCAAGATCTCCCCATCAACCTAACTGAGATTTTCTCAGGACTGTGCTATGCACTGAAGGTCTTCAATCCTCTGTCCTCCCCTGCCTCCTTACAAAGGTGTCAAACCTACCTTTTGGCCTAAAGGTTCTCCCTACTCTTTCCTTCCCCTTTATCCCTCAAAAAAATTTCTTCTGATAAATCTCTTACACATCTAATCCCATCTTAGTAGATGCTTCTCAGAAGACCCGAACTGATGTATTACGGTAATTCTGATCAGCACATGAAGTTGAAAAATTTGCAGTTCAGGAAAAGGTAAAATTTTCATGGGTGAAGCAATTAGAAATAAACTCTGAGGTTGGATATTTGAGGTTGGTTTCTCTTGTAAGAAATTACTCTCTGTTCATAGATAAAATCTTTATTAACTTTTCATTGAAACATACACAGAAAAATGCAGAAATCATGAATATACCATTCGATGGATATTCGTAAACTGAACAGACCCACATAACTAGCACCCAGATCAAGAAACAGAAGATGACCAGCACTCCTGAAATCTCTCTTGTCTCCTCTTAATCACTACACCCCAAAGATAACTAAGGTGCCTGATTTTCACCACATAGATGAGTCTGACCTGTGCAGGACCTTTATATGAGTGGAATCATGCAGTTTGCAGCTTTGTGTGCAGCTTTCCTTACTTAACATTATACTTCATGAGATTTATCCATGTTTTCCATGCAGCAATAATTTGTTCATTTTCATGGCTATAGTTCAAAATCTTTCTTAAGTCTATCTCATGTCAAATGCGTCTTCAAGAAATAGATTGGAGATGCCCAGCTGGAGTGTTTTATCACGTTCAATTTTCACTTGACTTTCTATAATTCAGTGAAGACAGTTTCTGCCTCTTCTCTTGGAACACTATTTCACAAGTCCTGACATGCAGAAAATGTTCCTGAGAGTCTGAATTTTCCTTCCCAAAAAATCTTTTTTATGTTATCTAATTACTCTCCCTGGGACCATTATATTCTTCCAATGATGGAGGACGATTATTGTTCCCTCTTAGTCATCTTTTGGATGTCGTGCCTTTCTTCTTGCTGTTGTAGAACAACTTCTAAATGTCTTCCTATCTTCTGCCATTATTGTGAAATTCAGGGTCCAAACCCATCAACAAAATGCCAAGGATCATGTCCAGCCAACGTCCAGGGAAGAATCTGTTCTTCCCTAAGGCCTCTTCCCTGGTGCCCCCAGATTAGCACCAGCACTGTCTTGTCTGAAAACACAAGGCTGCCTTTGAGAACAGCTAAGCGGGGAGAAAAACAACTAATCCTTTTTGACTGTCTTTGTACTTGAAAGCACTTAGATTCACTCTTCTGGTCTTTAGCAAACCTCCCCTGCCCCCATTTTCCTATAATTCTTCATATAGGCCAGAGGACAACTGTGTTTTGGATTCTTTTTGTTGTTGTTCACATCGAAACATGCAATGTCTCCAAGGCAGTTTTATAAAGGAATTTTGTTCTGAACTTTTTCTAGTTACTTTGTCTTCAGTCAGATTATTTCTGATGAAACTTTGTGAGTCAGGACATCAGTTCTTTGAGGACTGATGCCCTATTTCTTTGTAATATACTAACATTAAATAGCTAGTGCCCTAACTGAAAATCTACTCAGTGCTGGGCAGTTTATCAACTTTCCCTACAATCTGCAAACCTGCAATATAGGTATTATTATTATTTTTATTGACAGGGAAACCAAAGCCCTGAGAAGCTAAATGCCCTGCCTTAACTCATACAGTTAGTAAATGGCAGAGCTGGGATTCACACTTAAGTCTTTGGCTCCAAAATTCATTCTTGTTTCACTGTCCCATCATACCCTTCTTCCTTCAGGCTCAGCCATCTACCAGTTTCTTCAGTTCTCCATCTGCTCCCCACATTGCTGACACTCATGTGTGCAAGCACGCACAGGCACACATATACGCCCTGCGCTTCATTCTTTTCAGATGCAGTTACTTCCCTCCTCCACTCTCCACATACTAGAGCCAAAATTATCTAAGAGCATAATCGATGTCCCAGAGCATCACGGCCTAGTAAGTAAAAACTGAGACTCGTAAATCAGACCAGTTATGAATCCTGGTTCCTCCACTTATTGCTGTGAAATCTTAGGCAAGTTACTTTATTTCTCTGAACTTCAATTCCCTTATTTTTAAAATGCGAACAATAATAGTACCTTTCTGGTAGGGCTACTGTGAGGACCAAATAAGATTAGACATGTAAAGCTCTTAGCACTGTGCATACAGTAAATGCTTGATAAACATTGTTATTATTTTGAACTACTTATTCACAGTACCCTATAAAGCCAGTGGACAGTGATTGGTTAGCAGCGGTCAAGAGCAGTGGTTCTCAAACCTGCATCTTGGGGTCTTGGTCTGAGCCACCTGCTGGGCTTCCAGGAAAGACTTTCCCCTTGCCCTTCCCCTAGAAGTTCTGGTTCCACAGGACTAGGATAGAGACCTGGAATCTGTATTCTTAAAGCTTCTCCAGATGATTCAGATGTTCAGCCAGACTTGGAACTCTCTGAATTGGAGCAGAAATCTTCACAGGTAATGGTTTCAGGAGTTACAATTGGGTCATCTTACGGGGATGCCTGGGATCCTTCAATCTCTCCTCTCAGGTTCTGCCCTCTCATGTCAAATAACACTACGCCCCCACTCACACATACAAACAGGACTCACACACCCTACTCATACACCCCAGGCTGGATTGAGTCATGGCCAGGGTTGGATTCCAGAAAGGAAGATTACTCTCTTACTGACATGCACTGGAGAGTAGCCCCAGGAAAGCCGCGTGTGATCGTTTTGGGGTTGAAGATAGCTGGCCAGAAAGCTGATCATGACCAGCAGCTATCTTGTTATTTCTGAACCTCCTTTATGACCAAAGACATGCCTATCATATTTGTCCCTCCGTCTATAAGACAGGTTTCAAAACTGGCACCACCTGTAGTCAACAGGCTGAAAAGTGGAGAAAGTGCTGAAATCATGGGATTCCAGGCAACTGTCATTTCCACAAATATTCAATCAAACACTTTGCCCTTCCCCACAAGAAGAACCTGCTCTCCTGACCCTTGGGTGACGGCTCTCCCATTTTCAACGTGTACACAGTCAATCTCCATCGCAATGCACAGGTGATTCTGAGCCCCTGGATTGCAGTTTTAGAAACCTGGAGGAAGTCTACGAGTTCTGAAGTGGTATAATGAGGAAACGACTCTGAGGCCTCCATATTCTCAAGGGGTGACCCCAAATGCTCACTCATTGGAGACCAAAGGTAGTACTTGGAAATGCAGAAGGTAATTTTCATTCAAAAATGGCACAGTTCATTTCTATCAACCTGAGGAGCAACCAAGGCCGGAAAAATAGCTGTTGGACCCCAGCTGATCCAGAGGCCCAGGTGCTTCGAGTCAGACTGCAGCTGGAATTTGTTTTCCTGTGAAGAGGCTGATGCGACTGCTTTTATCATCTACTGTAAGTATAATAACAGCAGGAAATCAGGGAGCACAGGCGAAATGAAGCTCTGTGACAAATGATTTGGTTTCTTTCCATTAACAATCATGATTTGACCTGAACTGCCTCAATTAAGGGATTGGGGAGGGTGCCCTTGGTTCATTTGTTATACATGCAAGAGAGAGAGACAGAAATGAAGTGAGACAGAGAAATAGAGACAAGAATGAGATGAAACAGAAAAGATGACAGGATGTTAATTCAGTGTGGCATACGTAAGTATGTTTTAGACTAAGTAGATAGGGTACCACGTGATTTCACTCTTTCCACCCCCCATTCCTCACTCTAATAATCCAAGAAAGATCACAAACACTGTACTTATGAGAGCTCATTATGCCAATGTGTCCATTTGATGAATGGTGTCACTGATTAATGAAGACTTGAAACAATTGGATTCTGACTCCAGCTCTTAAGGGAAAAAAAGCAAATAATTGGCAGTCCTCCTGCCTTAAATTCTCTCTTCCATGTTGCAGCCTTTAAAAAAATACATCTTTTTACATCATTGGTATTTCCCTGTTCACAGGCACATTTCTGACAATAAAGCTTGTGAAAACTAGTTGGAAAGGCTCTTCTTGATTTTACCCTTTTAGTCTTAAAATATGAAATATCATTTTCCTAGGCTACCCGCAAGACTGAGACGAGCTGCACAAGTTACAACTCGTAGAAATTAAACACAGAATGTGGAGGGAGATAATTATGCACCCCATCTGGTTCACGGAGGCACTGAGGCACTTGCTAGGGCAATACTATGCTGCGTGGTGCTTGGGTTCTTCCCGCCCCCCGCCCCCCGGAAACTTATTTTTAACTTTTTATTTTGAAATAAATTTAGACTTATAAAAAAGTTGCCAAAATTGTACAGAGAATTCATGTATACCCTTCATCCAGCTTTCCCTAATGGTAGCGTCTTCTATAACTGTAGTACAAGCGTCAAAACCAGGAAATTAACATAGCACAGTACTATCATCTAAATTACAGATCTTACTCAGATTTCACCAGTCTTTCCACTAATGCCTTTTCCTGTTCCAGATTCTACTCCTCCTTAGGCACCTTCGATCTGTGACAACTCAGTCTTTCCTTGTGTTTTCTGACCTTGACACTTTTGAAGAGTACTAGTCAGTTATCTCGCAGAACATCCCTTAATTTGGGTTTTCTGATGTTTTCTCATAACTGAACTTATGCATTTCTGGCAAGAATACCATAGAAGCGATAATGTACCCTTCTCAGGACATCATATCAGAGGGCACATGATGTTGACATGCCTGATTATTATGATGTTAACCTTGATCACGTGGTTAAGGGGTATCTTGTTATGTTGCTCTTTTCCCCTTTTTAATTAATAAACACCTTGAGAGAGATAGCCTATTTCTCCTTAAATGTTCACCCGCTAATTTTAGCACCCATAGGTGGATCTTGCCTTACAGGCATCTTTTAAAGAACCATAACAATAGTTGTCCAAAGAGGCTTCAGAAAGAACACTCTGGATAGGGCAAACATGCTGCAGGAATATCAGTTCACACAGTTGTGTACAGGAGGCCATTCTCTCATTGGACAAATGCAAGCACTGGGCCTTTGGACATCAGGAATGTGTGTTGTTCTATTTCCTGGCTTGGCATAGATTGAAGAGGATATCTCTCAGTTTGTGGGGCACATGGAGAGGCTTAGCTTTTGCTGCAGAAAATCTTCTTGTTCATCTCTCCCCAAATAAGAAATAAAATATCCCATTGCATTTCCCCATATGATTTTGACCTCAGACACACCTCAAATAACTTCCCAATTGGCTTATATTCTTTGGTTTGCAAGTGACAACCCCCCCTCACCTCCATTACCACCACAATTCTCATGTGGGGAAACTTGAATATTCTTTTCTTTCAGCCTTCCAGGACTTTGAGCAATTCCAAGGTGCAGTTTTTTCATTTCTAAAGAAATTGCCAGCGTCAATGATGAACTCACTATCATCCATCTCATGAGGAATTCATAGCCAGCTGCTCTGAATGGCTCTTGGCTTTTATAGGCATATTAAAGCTGCCTTAAACTGAGAGATGTTCCTGAAAACTGTTGCTTAATTGAGAAACAAACTCCGTCATTAAAATTACCCCACAGAATTAAATTGGTGCCAAAATGGAAAGGCAGTTCTGATAAGCCTCCAGCCTTGACTGAAAAATTCCATCCAAGTGGAGAGAACACAATTTTGATGTGTCCCAAAGGGCAGAAATAAAGAATTAGACTGAAGTCTCGGGCTTTCTTTTTTTGACCTGCTCTTAGATGTGTCTATGATCTTGGGGCATCTTCTATTGGGTGGTAGCAAAATCTTTACAGTACGTAACCCTACATATGAGCTGCTCCCTTAATAACTGCTTCCTAGATGACTCAAGTCACAGATTTGACTCTTCCACCCCGAGGCAAAGGTCGTTTAGTGAGAGGAGACTGTTCTAGAATAGCTGAGATCCTCTCGTGTTCTCATTTGCCCTCAGATGTAGGAGTACCCATGACTGTCAGTGAAATCTTCAGAGCAGATGCTTACCAAAGGGCACTTCATGCCACATGGATGGATCTTGACCAGCAAAGATAATGCTGCTGGCCATTAAGATGTGCTCTAAGTTGTCATTTTAAGAATAGTGATAAGGAAACCCTCACCCAGCCTCTCATCCAACCCCACTTGTAACAGTACTCATTTGTGATGTGACTGGCTCAACTGGCCTTAGTAAGACTATCATCAAGAAATGTCACTTCTACAGGCCTATTTGGAAAGCAAGACTTTGGCTACCTAACTCCAACCGAGTTTATTGGCCCAAACCGTGTGTAAAATTTCAACATCAAGCACTTACTAAAAGACACTTTGCTGATTTGATCCGGGGATCCCTGAAAGGTAGGATCATGAATTACTATTTCCCTGGTGAGCTGTTTTGGACAAAAACCCAAGCCCCCAGAAGATGATAACCACGTTGGTCTATGTGTTTTAAATGTCAGCCATTAAAGACCATGTGCACTCTGGAGAGAGAGTAGAAAGTAAAGACTTTCCACAGGAAAAAAAATGGAGAGGTGGGGAGGGTAAATGGCACTCGCCGGGCACCTGAACTATGCGGGTTAATTTTACTTATTGAACCATTTCATCTTCATTGCAGCTCTGCAGGTTAAACAGTACTGGCCCATTTTATGAATGAGAACTGAGACTCAGAGAGGTTGAGAAATCTGGAGCAGTTAAGTGAGATTCAAACCCAGATTGGCTTGACGCCAAAGCCTACTACTTTGACATTACCACATCCTGCCTTTAGGGAGCCCCTCCGCGTCTTCCCCGTGACTTCAACAATGGTGGACCAAGAACAGTTTCGAAAACATCCTTTCTGTAGATGTTGACTGAGTTGGGGTGCTTGTAAACCATGGGTCTGGTTGGCAGACTCACTGTTGGAAACGGTCTCTGGTCCCGATAGGCTCTTTTCTCTCTGCGCTTCAGAAAGAAGTATAAATGCACTTCCTGGTTGCAATCACACATTCTTTAAATAGCAAAACGACTCGTCCAGCAGCCCTTTTGGCCTTCTGTGTGTCTCCTGACAGCCTTAGGTGAAGCTAAACACTCCATGAATTTTTCTGAGAGCTGATACATAAAATCAACACCCAGAGAATTTTCCAGCAATGACTGGTAACTCAGCAGACCCAAGCCACTTAAAACCCCATTGAAAAGCTGAGAATTTCTGTTTTTCCTTCTCTCCTTTTTACTCTTAATTTTCCTCCTCTCAAGTGGATAAACAAAATCTTTTATTTTCTCATCAAAACACACATCATTAACTGCTAATCAACTCAAGACTCAGAAATCCCTGAGCAACCTCTCAGTTTTCAGAAATGCCAGTAAGAAATAAAGTACCGTTGATCAAGCCTTGGCTAATGGGACCAGGTCAGTCTCAGCGGGCTCCAGGTGCCAGGGACAGGGCCATAAAGTTAGGTCAACAAGTAGGTCCTCTGTCTGAGGGTCATGAAAGACAGACAGAGTTCCCTGGATCTTAGGTGTTAATGCCTCCCATTTGCCAGGGTCACGAGGGTTGGGATTGCCAAGAAAACAGGGTGGGGAGACCAAAGTCCCCTAGCCAAGGTCAGTTGGAGGCCAGTGAGTCTGGGAAAGGAGATGCAGGTGGTGTGGGAAGGACAGATGAGGCCCCTGAAATGAGCCAGAGGAGGCTAAGTGACTGACTGCCTGACTACAGGTATAAATGGCTTCAGATCTAGTTCTGGCCTGGAAAGGACCAGACCCCCAAAACAGAGCACTTTGCTTGCCCTACCATAAATGAAGGCAGCAGGCTTGGGGACTATTATGTAGACAGTATTATGTAGACCTGCCCAAACTGCTCATAGAATGTCAAAAGGTCTTGGCAATTCTATTTAATTTAATTCAACAAGTATAGGTGGGCTCATGCTGTGGAAGAGTGTGGGGGAAAGAAAAGTGAGGGTCACAGGGAACCCTTAGCAGTCCTAGACTTATCATTCATGGGTTTGATACCAACGAGGTTCCTGCCATCTTGCTGAGGGCTGAATTATGGGCAAATGAGGCTGGTGTGGAGAGTGAAACATTGAACTAATGACTGAGGCCAGCTGTTCTTCAGGCATGGCGACATCTCTGCTGTCTCCTAGTGGCTGCCGAGATGCAGTGTGGCATGGTGGCTAAGAGCATGAATACTGGGATTCCACTGCCTGGGTTTATATTCCCAGTTTTGCCCCTTACTAGCTATGCAACATTGGGCAAATTACTTAACCTCTCAATGCTTTTGTTTTCCCATCTGTGAAATGGGGTGAATAATGCTACCTACATGGGAAGGCTGTCATGAAGATTAAAGGAGTTAATACAGGATGGCCTGAAGTATAAATGCTACAAACTCACAAAACAGTTAAATGATTTAAATTTATTTTATACTTCTATAGCTTTGTGAATTCATTTTGTGTATATGGAAAACACATGGAACAGTGCTGAAAACATAGTAAATGTCTGTTTTTATCCTCACATGCATTAATGCCTGGGAAGCTATACTTTACTTTCTTTAGTGGGAAAATGAAAGGCCTGGGAATGCCTCCTTGGCAAATGTTAAGGCTTTGCTGTATTTCTACTGAAGTCAGGATTCCCTTCAGTGGGAATGAATCTGGAGAAGAAACATCTCTTTTTTTTTCCTTTTTTTTTTTAAGGAGGATGAGCTCACAGTGGCCCATGCGGGGATCAAACCGGCAACCTCGGGGTTATTAGCACCACGTCCTAAACAACTGAGCTAATCGGCCACCCCAAGAAGCATTTCTACAAGGCAGCATCCGTGGTTGAAGTTCACACACTAGTTCAAAGAAAGGGCAGATGGATGTCACCCTGAACAAAACTTTGTTGAGACTGGGAGAACTCTAAGATCTCTTCCTAATCATTTAAAGCTCTGGAAGAAAGGTCTTAGGCAAAGTGTCATTTTATGAAATCCTTTTATACCAGCTCCTTTAACAAATAGCATCAAAACACACAGAAAAATATATCCCCACTAGCCTGTCACACCACCTGAAATTCCACCACTTCAGGGTCTCAGCTGCAGACACCCCAGGGAACGTTAAGGACTTTTAGTCATCAACCCTGGAGTGTGACTTTGTTTAATCAGCTGAGGGGCTTGGAGGGAAAGAAGAGTGATTCTGATTGTAGCCGGGGAAAGGTGAATTTGCCAACCTGAGTCACTGCCCTGGAGAAGACAGGGGTGCCAGTCTGAGCGGGCATTCCAAGGAGGGCTCAGGGAAGACTGGGTCTCTGAGAGAGGAGAGGAAACCCTTCAGAAAAGAAGGTAGCCCTAGAAAAGGAAGGGCAGCAGCTTCAACCCTGCACAAGCTTTCTTTGTATCTCCCACAAATCGCAACAAAAATGCTTCATGAATGATTCAATTATCGATTGCAATATTCTTATACAAAGGCTTTTGTAAAAGAGTTACGACCAGACAGAAAATTTAAACTTTACTATTGGATGCTGCTGAATTCTATTTGGTTGTTTGTTTGCTTCCCAAAAGATTACTAGTCCCTCACCATAAACTTGCAAAATAATTTATATTCTTCACAATTACATTCCCTTTAGAAGAATCACTCAGTAATGTAATTAAAAATGAAAACCTCAACTCTTCATCTTTAGAATGCAATACTAACATTTCCTGAGTAAGATATAATATTACAAGCTTCTTTTTAATTTTGTCTTATGCATAAGATGGTGCTTTAGTGGTAGACGTTAATTGCACTAAAATGGTAATGCAAACCACCAGCAACTTGCAGCCATATATCTTATACTTGCTCAGATCAATGCTGGGGTTATAATTAAGAATGCATGCTTGTGTCTGGCATAAATCTTCATATTGTGACATGTAAAATAAGATTTAATTATTTTCTTTCTAGTCTACCCCTGTATCAAAGGAGAATGTGTGGAGAGAGATTTTGTGGAAACTAAGGATATGGTGACCTGCCCTGAACTAGACGTCATTTATCTGGCTCATGTAAACTTCAGGAGAACTGCCAAGAATACTGGTCTGGCGTAGCCAAATTGTGCCTATTAAATTACATGTGTAAGAAAGAGGCTAAAAAAGTGTTCAGGCGCGTAACTGTAGGAATTGGGGGTGTTCATGAGCACCCCCAAATGTGAGTGTGCAGTTCAGTAGAAAGTTCTGGGAAGCATTGTGAAAGTGACAGAAGTGATGGTGATGGTGGGTGAGGAGCTGATGTCACGATACAAGGAACTGGCATCGCCTATGTATGTTCCCCCTAGGGCTGGGATTAGGGTGGGGTTGACAGAGGAGCCTGGAAGCTTAGTAGAATGCCAGCCCCTTCCCTGAGGAGTGCCCTCCAGAGCAGGACTGTCTTTTCCTCGCTGCATCTCCAGGGCCTAGCAGCTGGTGGGCGCGCCACAGATATTTGTAGTCCAACTGAATGACACACTCCCCTCACTAGGATCCCAACGCTGGAAGACTTGGGAGATGGGGCAAACGCTCTCCTACCAAAGGAAATTCTAGGATCTGGAAACATGAGTAGGAAGTGGAACGGGGAGTGCATGACTCCACCATAAATATCCTCTGAGTTATTTAAGTCACCAAAACAAAAGAGGACAATGGAGTATTTCCTACCCTCAGAAACTGTGAGAAAGAGGGAAAGACTGGAGGGCTCTGATTGGACTGGGATGAGAGGGGGTGGTGCTAGGAGGGACAGGGTGGGGAGTTTTTAAAGAGGTTACCACTTTAGGGTCAGTTCCTTCACCCATAAAGTAAAAAGCAGCTGCTGTTAGTTGTGAGGCTTTACAAGGTAACTGTGTGGGCTGCAAAAAGCCAAAGGCAAGGCATTTTGGAGGAGGCCCAAGGTGGCGAAAGAGAAAATAGGGAAATGGGCAAAGCTCATTTGGAATTTGGGCTGCGTGGTGAGGTCGGATCACCACAGTGAACATCTGAATTCTTGGTGAAGGCTCTGCTTTCCTTCTTCCCGAGTATGGTTTGGATTATGAAGAGTTGCATCTTTCTCTCCTTTCCTTTTAGGGGAATTAATAAGCAAAGGGAGATATGCACATGAGTAAAAACCTCCCCAGGCTGGTCAGTGAACGTCGAACAGGGCATCTCACTCTAGTTTTTATAAAGGGTCGAGAACAAGATGGCATTCTTGCCAGTCCCTCTGTTCTCCACCCAGGCCGGGGCTGAGTTTGTATGTCATCTGAAATCCAGCAGGCACAGTTTTTAAAAATCTTCTACCCACCCTTCAGACTTGGAGTTTAAAAACCAACCTCATTCCTTTGCTTTTAACCCTTCTTTCCATGGAAGTTTCCAGAAAAGCTCAGCAAGGAAACCAAAAACTGCGAATGTCCACAAGAGTTCCAAAAAAACAACAATAAATCTAATATAAAAAAACCTCACCCAAACATTTTCAAGTTAAAAATGCCAGGGTTTTCCTTAGCTTGAGGCAAAAATGACTTTTTTATTACATGAGGAAAAGGAGCATGAAATCTCACAGACCTTTGCCAAAACTGAAACTCTCTGGGTACACTTTGAGAAGGAGCAGGACATTGAACAGGCCATGGAAGGCATGCTGTTTAATTGGAAGTGCATGGGTCTCTTTAGCTCCATCTTTGTGATAGTCACCAAGATCTCTCCTGCTTGGTCGTCTTTCATTCCCTGAGGGGGTGGCCTCTGGCGTCCGCAGGGGTTCTTTAGTGGGGAATGAAGAGGGCAGGCTCACCATAGCTGACCAGAAAGGCTCTGACAAAGCAGAGCTTCTCTTTCTTGCTTCACAGTCCTTCATAACAACTTCCTATGGATGTTTAGATGATAGGAATTCCTTATTCAGGAACCAGATGTGTTCCAAGCAGATAAATCTTTGGATATGGGCTGTGAGGACAAGATTGTCTGCTTTCAAAGCCTGAATCTGCCACTTGTTAGCGGTGCATCTTGGGCCAGTTAATTAGGTCTGCTTATTGCAGCTTCTCCATCTGTAAGATGGCTCTACACGGCCTGCCCTGCAAAATGGCTGGGGAGTTGCAGGAGATGTATGTGAAGTATTGTCTGATCAAATACTGCTTTTCTTTTGACGTCAATGGTGAATTGAGTGATATTGTCCTATAGGGAGGGTTCCTTTACACATGAATTTAAGCTTTTGATGATAACAAAGATGTCAAGATGAGATTTAGCCTCTCCAAATTTCAGAGGGACTTGACTATTTGGAAATTTCAAGAATTCAACTAAAAGCTGGTTTACTTCCTACTTTATACACTTCATAAGAACAAATTGTCACATACTGCCTTTCCTTAATAACACAGGACATATTTGCGTGGCAACCAAATCGTTCGGCTCCCATAGGAGATAAAGCAAAAGCTGGGAATGAGTATAGAAAGACCCCATGGGGTGTGGGTTCAGTACAGATAGTCATGCAACCTGGCATGTTAAGTCCCTTCCCCATCAGAGAGCAAGCAAGCAAAAAATAACCCGATGACTTTGCCTTTCCTTAGTTAGACAACTGCAGCTGGTAGAGTAGGAAATGTCCTGGGCGTCCCCGTCACGTGCTGAGCTGACAAGAACATTGGGATGGATTTAGGTTCATGGCCCAGCACAGAACCCACTGAAGGAAGCCAAACCTATGCAAATAGGAAGACCATCCACCCTGTACTTCTCTCAGACACTGAACACTGATGCTACAGAGTTGTTGTGTAGTTTCCCCCAGATAGTTATTAACATTAAAAATTGTGTTAATATAACTTGCAGGCAAATTAAGGTATAATGAATAAGATAAATAAGTAATAAATTTGGAGGAAAGTATACAGGAATATTAATGTCCACTTGAAACATCCAAAGGGATCATTGTTACTGGCTCCTTTAAAAAAGTAAAATCCAAAATCTTTTTCTCCTTCAAGAAGATGTGGCTTTTTCAGCATTGAGATTCTTAGAAGAGAATGGGTAATGCTGGGCTGTGAAGCAAAGAGACAACCATGGGATACATTGAGGTTAAGAACATAGGTCTTCTAGAGACACGAGTTTGAGTCTATACAGTGAGTGACTTCGAGCAAATGTCTTAACGTCTCTAAGCCTCAGTTTTATCAAAATGAGGATAAGAAAGTATCTCCTTCCTTTGGTGGTTGTGAAGATGACCTGGGAGTAATACATGCAATAACAGTATGTCATAAGCACGCAATATTATGTTTGATATGATGAGACCTTTAAAGATCAGGGAAGGCTTGGGAAACTCATAGTTCTAACACCTATGATCAGGTCCTACATGATCACAGCAATTAGGTGGTCAGGAGTTCAAGTTCTGAGATATTACCTACATAGTAAAGAACAGTGAGTGGCCTGGCTGAGGCAGGCCTGATCCGCACACTGGTGTGGGGGAAGGAGTCAGCAAGGTCTGAGGGCTCCTTCACCCTCATTTATATAGCTGAGCAGTACAGGTCCTCCAGAGCCCCAGCTACACATTTAGCAGGAAATGTTGCTTGGTTAGGGAAGGTGTCTGAATGGAAAGCATTATATTAAATACCTATGGGAGCAAGATCCAATAATAACAGCACCACCTTAGATTTATATAATTGTCTACAAAGTATCTTTGCAATCTTACCCCATTTAATGCTTTAATCTGTAAAATGGGGCCAAGAATGCCTATGACGTTATCCACATTGTCAGAGGGATTATAGGGACTCTGAGAGGCTAACCTGCCCAAGGGAAACAAAGGGAAGACAATGAGTCAAAGCTTTTGGTCTGACAGGGTATGTGTGAAGATAACAGTAGCTACTCCAAGAGACACCAAAATCTCAGGGGCATCATACATAGGCATGTATTTCTTGGTTCCAGAATAATCCAATGTGGGTATCCCTGTTCATTAAGGAAAGCAGGGGTCCATATGCATGAAGGGAAAAAGAACATGGCAGAACACATGTGACAGGTTTCTATGAGTAAGGCTTAGAAGTGAGATAGATAGATAGACAGACAGATAGATAGATAGACAGATAGATAGAATTCCTGCTCACATTCTGGTGGCTAGAACTCAGTGACATGGCCATACCTAACTACAACAAAGCCTAGAAAATGGAGACCGTGTGCCCAAGAAGAGGAGAACACAGGTGTGATGAACAACACTGGTCCAGCCCTGCCACAGCCAGGAGCCCATACCCCCTGAATCCAAGTCCAGGGCTACTTCTGTTATACCAGGTTCACACTATAATGGATTCTTAATGAGTTAACAGATGTACGTGGTACAATCCAAGGCATAAAGGATACCTCTTGTAAACTTTAACAGAGAGAGTAATTAAAAGTTGGGAGAATACAGGCTAAAACGGTCATGGCAGGTTGACGGCAGGGTAAACACAACCCTGAAAGAAGGTTTCTTATCTCCTGGGAAGGTTCATGAACATGCTTATATGATGTCAGCAATGTTGAGACAATGGGCTGAAATAAGAGTCATGAAATTACCATGAGGGAATCTCTCTGCCTTATCACCACCTAAATTAGGACAAAATGTGAAATGATGCCATTAAGCAAGAGGAAAACGGGCACTGGCTCTTGAGTCTGAAGAGCTCCCTGAGGTCAAGAACTAGGTCTTTAATCCCTAAAACCCTAACACTTTGCACAGAGCCTGACATAAGGAGCTTATGTAAGGTGCCAGATGGGTACCAGACTTATTGGGGGGATCACGTCATAGATGGTGTAGATGCCTGACCACCGCGCTGTACACCTGAGGCTGAAGTAGAATAACACTGAATGTGAACTATAATTAAATGTGTGTGTGTGTGTGTGTGTGTGTGTGTGTGTGTGTGTGGTGACAGGATGTAAAGCACAGCACAGGGAATATAGTTAATGGTACTGTAATAGCTATATACGATGTCAGAGGGACAGCAGACTTTGGGGGGTGTTATCACTTTGTGAGGGGTATAAATGTCTAATCATTATGTTGGTTTTTACACCTGAAACTAATAAAACACATTTTTCTAAAGTAGCTTCTCAATAGCATTTTGTCGAGTGAATGAAAGAAGGAAGAAATAAGGACACATTTAGGTTTATTTTGTTTCCACATCCCATCTTATCAGGCTCAGCACTTCACATTTGAATCAGCGAAAAGCTCTTGAATTCTGACTAGTGTCAGTGAGTGGGTACCATCCATGCCCATTTAGTGAATAATTGAGAATTAATGATGATCCTAGTCAATAGTGTTGAACATAAAATGAACTTTTCATGTTTTGATAAGTGCAGTTTACTGTAAATTATTATATTTTGTGGTGTATTTTGTAAAAGCAATGAAGATTTAGTAATGTGAGTCACTGCCAGTTCTTTGCTGGCAAATGCCATCCCATGTCTGCACACTCCCTCCATCACTGACTTACACATGTTTTCCTGAGAAACAGCAGGATGGCGAGACAAAAGGAAAATACTGGAGCACAAAGACTTGCAATGTCAGAAGGAAGTGACCCACCTGGAGGACTGTTTGCTGTTGACTTCTACTCCATATCAGGACCCTGGGCAGTGATTTTTGTAATCTGTGTTAGTAAAGGTACAGAGGTAAAAACTCCACTAATATGAGTCTCCTTGGAACCCACCCATGATATTGTGTGGCAGGAGAATTTTTAACTAATGACTACACTGTTTGAAAATCACATTCCTCATTCACAAGAGTAAAAATTAAAATCCCAGTAAAGTTCTGGCCCAAAATGCACAACCCAAATTCAATCATGAGGAAGTATCAGACAAACCTGAATCAGGGAGCATTCTATGAAACATGACTTCAAAATAAGTCAATGTCCTGAAAAACAAAGACAGACTGAAGAACTGTCCCAGATTAAAGGGGACTAAAGACATGATAACTGAATGTAATGTTTGATCCTGGATTGGAATGTGGATTATTTTTTTAATTGCTCTAAAGAACAGTACTAAAACATCAGCAAAATTTGGATATGGTCTCTGTACTAGCTAATGGTGGTGTATCAATGCTCAATTCCCTGAATTGGATAATTGCACAGTGGTTTTGTAAGAGAATGCCATTACATACTGAAATATTTAGAGGTAAAGGGTCATGATGTCTGCAAGTTAGTCTCAAATGGTTCAGTAAATAATGATAAATAACTGCATGTATATATACATATACATATAGATTTGGAGGTCTGTTAAAGTATATAGTATTACCTTAACTAATAATCTGTCTCACTAATTACTTGGCCTATTGTCTTATCTTCTGAAAAATATTAATAAGTAAGTCGCTAATCATCAGAGAAATGCAAATAAAAACCACAATGAGATATCACCTCACCCCAGTCAGAATGGCTATCATCAACAAGACAAATAATGAGTGTTGGAGAGGCTGTGGAGAAAAAGGAACCCTCATACACTGTTGGTGGGAATGCAGACTGGTGCAGCCACTATGGAAGGCAGTGTGGAGGTTCCTCAAAAAATTAAGAAGAGAATTACCAGATGACCCAGCAATCCTTCTTCTGGGTATCTAATCCAAAAAATCTGAAAAGATTTACCCATAAAGATATATGTGCTCCAATGTTCATTGCAGCTTTATTTACAGTAGCCAAGACACGGAAACAACCAAAGTGTCCTTCAATAGATGATTGGATAAAGAAGATGTGGTATATATACACAATGGAATACTATTCTGCCATAAGAAAAGATGAAATATTGACATTTGTGACAACATGGATCAATCTTGAGATTAATATGCTAAGTGAAATAAGTCAGACAGAAAAAGTCAAGAACCATATGATTTCACTGATATGTGGTATATAAAACTGAAATCAACAGGGGCAGCTGGGTGGCTCAGTTGGTTAGAGCGCAAGCTCTCAACAACAAGGTTGCCGGTTCAATTCCCACATGGGATGGTGGGCTGTGCCCCCTGCAACTAAAGATTGAAAATAGCAACTGGACTTGGAGATGAGCTGCACCCTCCACAACTAGATTGAAGGACAACGACTTGGAGCTGATGGGCCCTGGAGAAACACACTGTTCCCCAATAAAATTAAAAAAAAAAAACACTGAAAGCAACAGAGGAACAAGACAAACAAATAGAGAAACAAAAACTCATAGATACAGACAATAGTTTAGTGGTTACCAGAGGATAAGTGGGGAGGGGGGTGGTAGATGAGGGTAAACAGGATCAAATATATGGTGATGGAAGGAGAACTGACTCTGGGTGGTGAACACACAATGTGATATATAGATGATGTAATACAGAATTGTACACCTGAAACCTATGTAAGTTTACTAACCATTATCACCCCAATAAACTTTAACAAAAAATATAAATAAGTAAATCTAGGTAAAAGTTTATAGAAGTTCATTATACTATTTCTGCCATTTTTCTCTACGTTTACAGTTTTTTCAAAAATAAAAGATACACACACACACACAAGAACCACATTGCAGCTCAGATTCAGCAAGTGTTAAGGAGAATAGGTCTTTAACATTCCTAAGGTATTAACCCTGAGAGCTTCTTGAATTGGTTAATATCCATACAACACAGATAGCATCGCTCATCAAATTCAGTATAACGTAACTCCCTGAGCAAGAATATCTACTTGACAAGCAGAGAAAACAAAGCCACCTTAAGATGTGGATGCTAGCAATTGGCTGGACTGCCCTTAGCAAGACGCTTGCTGCAGTGCTCAAAATTCGTGCCCCACTAAAAATAGAAACGACTGTCAGGGTCACTCATGAAGAGTTGGAATGGCAGTTGTTGAACCTTCAGATGCCAAGAATCCACCTTATTTGGAAATCAGCAGGGGTTCCTTTTTGAGCTCCAGATATTTGGGGTTAGAGTGTTTTGTTTGGGAAGTTGGGTGGGTGGTTTTGGAGTCTCAATGAGCTTTTCTGGATGAAAGAGTTGGAATGTTTGTGGGGGAGATGGTAAAGGGAGTCAAATAGTTGGGGATTGACAGTTAAAGAGAAAAACTAAACGGAGTTCAACTACAGTTCAACGCAGGCTCCTCTTCCTGCCTGTGGTCCAGCAGCAGTTGCTTCCCTGTAGAAGCAACTGTCTCTTGTAGGGACGGTTATGTGTGCAGGGAACAAAGATGGGAGTTTATTGCATTGGGTTTCATCCATTGTATATAGGTTATTGTGATTAGATAAAAAGAATACGGTGTTTCTAAGCCTTCTGTCTAGAGAGAAATAGCCATGTAGCAGGTAGTCTTTATAATGATTTTTATTGCAATGGGATTTTTTTAATCGATGGTCAGAGGTCAGGTGATCTACCAGGGTTCCTACTGAATTTTGGATTTCTCCTTCTAGAGGTTGGAAAACCGGGTTATGTTTACTAGTTCACTTGGGCCCAGCAAGCTGAAAAATTTATCAATTTAGGAAAATAGCCACACCATGCCAGAACCCATTCTGCTTTCTTTTTGCCTGCAGGGTTTAGATTGAAGTCCTTAAAATACCACTTAGGGTCTTTTGATATCTCATCCAAAAGTATATTTCCAGTCCATACCCTCCAAACTCTGCTACTACCTAATCCCATGCCCACACTGTAGTCACTAGGATACTTACCAGTTCTTCAAATAAAGCATACCCTTGTGACGAGGTCCACGCTCTTTCTTATTTTGTCTTCTGGAAACACTCTCCCTGCCATCTTTCCCTAGTGAACTCTCATCCATCCTTCAAAGCCCAGCCCAAATATCACCTCTTCTGGAATATCTTCCATGACTCTTGCTCACTCTTTGATCCCAGGCACAATGAATCACTTCCTTTTCTGACCTCCAATTGTACCTTATTCAACCCTCTGTCATGGTCATTGACACAGTCTTATAGAATTAACTTCCCAACTAGATTTTTCACAATTTAGGGATAGAAACCCTGCTTTCTACATCTGCATTCTCCATACCCAGAACAACTGATGCTATACAGTAGGTATTCAAAAATATGTGTTGAAGGAATGACTCAATCAATTAAGCAATTAATGGATGGAAAAATCAGACTGTGGGGTCTGATTTTGAGTTGGACCCCCCATCAGACTGTGGGGTCCAACTCAGATGTAAATTCTGGTGATTCTTCACAAGCGTTCAGGAATGGTTTGGGCTTTTCAGTAATATAGCCTTTCTGCTGAGCCCATCAGGACCATGCTTCAGAGCGCTAGGAAACATGTTGGCTCCCATTCATCAGCCCCTCTCCATTATCCCTAATGCTATTAGCTCTATGTGCTATCCCACTAATGATCTATTGCTACTTGGTAGTCAGAGATTTATTCATACTCACTATGTGCCATCTATATTCCTCATCCGAGAAAGCGGCAGGGCCCTTCTTAGTGGCATCATTTGTTAATCAGATTCACACAAGTGAAAATTCCTGGAATTTGCCAATTCACTTGGCAATGTGGGTATTCAGAATATAAAGGAAAACAAGCATAAACAGAAAACAATTGAAATCTCCATCTTCCAAAATATGTACATATCTTAATAATAGCTAAATAAATCCAACGTTAGCTTGGTGATATTTTTCCACAGAAGGTTAACTTGCTTTAAAAATAAGAAGAACAAGAAAAGGAAAAATGTATTCGCAAAAAACAAACCAAGCATTTATTTTAAGCAACACACTTTTCCTCTAATTCAGCGGTTTACGTAAGTGCACCCTAATACTCAGGTGAAAAGAGTTAAAGTGACTGATACAAGAATGAGCCTCCTGGAAACCCTAGCCTACCATCCGTCTGAGGGACTCAGACTCATCTTGGAAAGAGTCCTCCTGTCTGGGTGCCCAGGGGCAGGGAGAGGTGGTAGCCACCTCCTATCTACTTTTAAAAACAAAAATTCTATAGATTTGAATACATATTGTGGCAAAGAAGATATACAAATGGCTAATACGCATATGAAAAGATGCTCAATATCATTAGTCATCAGAGAAATGCAAACTGATACCATTTCATACTCACAAAAATTGCTATTATATATATTAAAAAAACAGGAAATAACAAACCTTGGTGAGGATGTAGAGAAACTGGAACCCTCAATGCATTGCTGGTGAAAATGTAAAATGGTACAGCCAATTTGGAAAACAGTTCAGCAATTTCTTTAAACTTGAAACCTCAATTTACCCTACAACCTAGCAATCCCTCTCCTAGAAAAATGAAAACATGTCCGCACAAAGATACACATGTGAATGTTCACAGCAGTGTTATTCACAATAGCTAAAATGTGGAAATAACCCAAATGTCCATCGACTGGTGAATGGATAAAATGTGGCACAGCCAGAACAACAGAATAGTGTGCAGCAATAAACAGGAATAAAATAATGATTCATGCTAGTAGAACAGGAATGAACTTCGAAAGTATGATGCTAAGTGAAAGGAGTCAGATGCAAAAGGCCATTCTATTTATACGAAATGTCCACAAAAGGCAACTCTATAGAGACTAAAGTAGATTAGTGGTTGCCTGGGGCTGGGGCTGGGAAGATAGATTAACTGTAAACGGGCACAAGGATCTTAAGGTGGTGCTAGAAATGTTCTGAAACTGGATTATGCTGATGTTTGCACAATTTGGTAAATTTACTAAAAAGTAAATTGTACACTTAATATGGGTGAATTTTATGGGATGTAAGTATATCTCAATACAATTGTTTAAAAAATGCAAATTTCAAAGGAGTTACATTTTATACATCACCAGCCCCTCCTTCCTCCACATCCACTGATGGGGGTCCCCTTGTGGTCCTAATCCCCATGAGGTGACTGGAATCCACTCAGTTCCCTGGAGGGGTGCAGGGGTACCTTGGACTGCACTGGCCAGGTTTCCACCGCTCTTAAACCTGAGTGGACATTTTGTAGAGATGCCAGGCCATTCCAGAGGACAATTTCCAACAAATGCCTGCTGCATCCCACCATAGAAGGCAGACAGTTATTACACACCTCCAGGTGGCACTGGGATAAGCGCCTTGGGGGTAGGGATGGGATTCATGGGGTATGTGGGGGTTTTCTTGGTCTCCAGCAGTTGGCATCCTGCTCTTATTTCAGTAATCCTGATTCCCTGGGGGTCCTTCTATTCTCCTTTTCCTCACAGTCCCAGTTTGCTCTATTTTCTTTCTTAAAAGATCTTTTCTGAACAGTCACTTTGTGTACCAAGTACTGCATTATTTAGTAGTAGTATTATTAACAAACACTTTTATGACACATACTCAATGCCAGATATTCTTCTAAGTGCTTTACAGGTATTAATTCATTTAAATCCTTGTAATAATATGAGGTAGGTACACTATTACTAGCCCCAGTCTAACAGATGAAGAAAGATTCACTTCTCCAAGCTCATCATTGCAGAGCCAGGATTTAAGCCCAGACCATGCTCTAGAGTCTGCCCTCTTAGCCAGTGTATTACGCTGCCTCTCCAAAATACCATTGTGTTTAACTCCGCAAATTATTTAGTGAAGTTAGTGCTTCCTTCTCCATTTAAGAAGAGACAGCTAGGATTGGATCACAGATTCTCCGTTTTCCAGCTGGAGGCTTCTATTCCATTATATTGTAACTGCCTCTTCCCAGGTTCCTCTTTTATACCACCATTTCTCAAACTTGAACATGCATCAGAATTCCCTGGAAAAAATCCCCTATTCCTGGGCCCCGCCCTTAGAGTCTCTGATCCAGCAGGTCTGGGGTGGGGCCTGAGAATCTGCATTTCTAACAAGTGAGGATGTTTGTGGTCCAGGGACCATACTTTGAGAACCCCTGCTCTACACCAAGCCACTCAAACTAACCTCATCCCAGAAGATTCTGTTAAGTGATACTAATATCAGAAAACAAGGTTTATTATTAAATTAGCCGTGGGATGCTCAGGCCAACACCAGGGGCAGAAAAGTTTGGGCTCACATATTCTTTGTTCTTCTTCCTGCATTTGTAGGTAGGGATGGAACATCCCCAAGAGATTCCTATGTACATTCAAACTTGATACCCATTGGTCTAGTTCACCTGTGATAGCCAATATCTCCTTTTGGAAATCCAAATTTTCATTTGGCTCCCACTCATTATTATATACTTTAAAAAAACTCAAAATGCCTGAATTTGCATCAACTGCCATGAGTCTTAATGTAGAAAGGCCAGCGATCCGGGGTCACACAGGCCAGGAGAAACCTCAGGTCTTTTAAGTAACATTTGAGACTGAGTCATCATGTGTAAACATGGTGGTGATAAGTATCTACCTCAGGGCTTTAGTGGGCTGTGCTCTCAAGCTTGTAGACAGTCCAGCACATACGGGCACTCAGAAAGGGTTTTGCATGACTAAAACTCTCTTAGGGAAGAAATTAGCTCAGCCACATGGGAAAGAGACCCCAAATGATAGTGGTCTAAACTAAACAAGAGAGAAGTTTATTTCTGACTCACATAGAAGTAGGAACTGGTGTGGTGGAAGTGGAACTGGTGTGCCACATTTTATCCATTCACATTTTATCCATTCACCAGTGGATGATTTCACTCAATGAAATCATCAGGACCCAGGCTCCATATCTCTTTTTGATCCTTTTCCAAGATGGCTCCTCCCCAGACTCACATTCCAGCAAGTAGGAAGAGGGACATGTCACTTCTCCTCATATCCCATTGGCCAGTACTTAGTCATAGGGCCACACCTAGCTTTACGGAAGGCTGGGAAAGGTACCTTACTAAAAGTCAACAATTTTCTCATTACAGAAGAAAAGCAGAGTAGGTAGACACTAGGGGACAATTTACAGTTTCTGTACATTTCTTTATTTGATTTAAATAGGCTGGGATGTCAGTGAAGGAAATAAAGAACCTGGGAGAAGGACAAGTACAAGCAAGGCAGAGTTCTACTCCTTAGGCAGCAACTCAGTCCTGAGCAGGATTCAGTATGTTGGGAGCAGGAAGCAAGGCAGAAAGACAGATGAAGGATATCAGGCCGAGGTCGGATGGCAAGCCACGAGGTTGATCTGCCACTCAGCCACAGAAGGACAAGTATTCAAGTCTCTTCTGGCCTTGATGGGCTAAGCCAGTCAATAGGGTCCAGCCAAACTATAGGGAGGAGGGAAGCAAGGTGGGGCCTGGATTTGGACAAGGCCCTGACCTTCCCATGGTCCAGATCAATTGCACCAACACCTTAGCTCATTCACCATCAACTCTCACCTGAACCTGAGCAATGAGTCCCCCATCTTGTCTCCTGCCACCCCCTCTGGACCATCCCATAATCTTTTGTGACAGTAGTAGTAGTAGGCTTCCAACTGGTTCTAATCAGGTCCCCCTTGCTTCAGAGAAAAGCTTTCCTTTCACACCTCATTCCCACCCAAAGGGGCCAAAATCCACAACCTGCCATTTGGGAGATAACAAGGGCCCAAGACCCTTGGTCACTGGGTTGGTGGGGGGCCACTCAGCACTGAGCCCTCTCCCCAGAACTCCTGAGAGATGCAGGATCCTTTTACTGCCATCACTCCTCCCTTCCACACAGAGATACTCCTCTACTGCCTCTTCTCCCCTCCTCCCCAAGTTCCCAGGTTTTTAATGGGCTGCACATTAAAATCACCTGAGGAGCTTTTAAAAATCCTGATGCCTGGGCCTCACCTCAAACCAACTGAATCAGAAATTTCATCCCAGCCCCGCAGTCAGATTCAACCAACCCCAGGTGGGGTCTGAGCACCTGCATTTTAAGAAGCTCCTCAAATGACACTAATAGGCAGCCTGGGTCCAGAACCACTGCTCTACTAGAAAATAAGTAACTCCTAAGAGCCAGAAAACAGACTTAGAGTTTCATGACTAGGCAATTGTTGGCAGAGAGGAGTTAGAACTCTAATCTCCAGGATGCCTGGGTGCTAAGCAATAAACTAGCCCTTTTCTAATTTTAAAGTGCAAGAGAGCTACCAGAACTGGGGACTTACATACAAGAGAACTCCCATAAGACTAGCAAATGACTTTTCTGCAGAAACATTGAAGGCCAGGAGGGAGTGGCAGGAGATACTCAAAGTGATGGAAAACAAAGGCCTACAACCTAGGTTGCTTTATCCAGCAAGGCTATCATTTAAAATTGATGGAGAGATAAAGAGCTTCCCAGAAAAGAATAAGCTAAAGGAATTCATTACCACTAGTTCAGCATTGCAAGAAATACTAAAAGGACTTCTGTAAATAGAAGAAAGATGAAAACAATCTAATCACAAATTTAAAAATGGCAATAACTATGTACTTATCAATAATCACTTTAAATGTAAATGGTTTAAATGCTCCAATCAAGAGACATAGGGTGGCTGAGTGGATAAGAAAGCAAGACCCTTGTATATGCTGTATACAAGAGACTCACCTCAGATCAAAAGACACACACAGGCTGAAAGTGAAGGGTTGGAGTAAGATATTCCATGCAAATGGAAATGAGAAAAAAGCTGGAGTTGCAATACTTATTTCTGACAAAATAGACTTTAAAATGAAGAAAATATTAAAAGACAAAGATGGGCACTATATAATAATAAAGGGATCAATTCGACAAGAGGACATAACCCTAGTAAACATTTATGCACCCAACATAGGAGCACCTAAATATATAAAACAGATATTGGCTGACATAAAGACAGAGATCAACAGTAACACTATCATAGTAGGGGACTTCAACACACCTCTGACAACAAGGGACAGGTCTTCCAGACAGAAAATCAATACGGAAACAACAGCCTTAAATGACACATTGGATCACTTGGATTTAATCGATATTTTCAGAGCATTCCACCCCAATGCTGCAGAATACATGTTCTTCTCAAGCGCACATGGAACATTCTCCAAGATAGACCATATGTTAGGCCACAAAGCAAGTCTTGATAAATTTAAGAAAATTGAAATCATATCAATTGTCTTCTCTGACCACAGTGCTATGAAATTAGAAATGAACTACAGGAAAAAAACTGGAAGACACACAAATTCATGGAGGGTGAATAATATGTTACTAAATAATGAATGGGTCAAGCAGGAGTTCAAGGAAGAAATCAAAAGATATCTCGAGACAAACGAAAATGAAAATACAATGACCCAGAAGTTCATAGCACTGCAGGCCTACCTAAAGAAACAAGAAACATCACTAATCAACAGTTTATCTTCACACTTAAGGGATCTGGAAAAAGAACAACAAAATAAGCCCAAAGGGAGTACAAGAAAGGAGATAATAAAGATCAGAGCGGAAATAAATGAAATAGAAACCAGAAAAACAATACAAAAGATCAATGAATCCAAGAGTTGGTTCTTAGAGAAGATAAACAAAATTGACAAACCTTTAGCCAGACTCATTAAAAAAGAGAGAGAGAGGACCCAAATTAATAAAATCAGTAATGAAAGAGGAGAAGTGACAACAGACACCGCAGAGATACAAAAAATTTTAAGAAATTACTATGAGCAACTGTATGCCACAAATTTGACAACCTGGAAGAAATGGACAATTTCCTAGATGCATACAACTTTCCAAGGCTAACTCAAGAAGAGACGGAAAACCTGAATAGACTGATTACCACCAAGGAAATTGAATCAGTAATCAACAATCTCCCAACAAACAAAAGCCCTGGACCAGATGGCTTTACAGGTGAATTTTACAGAACGTTCAAAAAAG
This sequence comes from Rhinolophus sinicus, assembly GCF_057876585.1. Lineage (NCBI taxonomy): Eukaryota > Metazoa > Chordata > Mammalia > Chiroptera > Rhinolophidae > Rhinolophus > Rhinolophus sinicus. Next base: position 11,650,028 of record NC_142518.1, read on the forward strand.
AATTATCACCTATTCTCCTCAAATTCTTCCAAAAAATCCAGAGGGAGGGAAGACTCCCAAACACTTTTTACAAAGCCACTATCACCCTGATCTCAAAATCAGACAAAGACACCACAAAAAAAGAAAACTACAGGCCTATATCGCTAATGAACATAGATGCAAAAATCCTCAACAAAATACTAGCGAACAGAATTCAGCAATACATCAAAAAGATCATATACCATGATCAAGTGGGATTCATCCCTGGTATGCAAGGGTGGTTCAACATCCGCAAATCAATTAATGTGATATACCACATTAACAAAATGAAAAATACAAATCACATGATCATATCAATAGACGCAGAAAAAGCATTTGATAAAATTCAGCAGCCATTCATGATAAAAACCCTTAAGAAAGTGGGAATAGAGGGATCATATCTCAACATAATAAAAGCCATATATGATAAACCCACAGCTAACATCATACTCAATGGGGAAAAGCTAAAACCATTCCCCTTAAGATCAGGAACAAGGCAAGGTTGCCCACTTTCTCCACTTCTATTCAACATAGTGCTGGAAGTTCTAGCCACAGCAACCAGACAAGAAAAAGAAATAAAAGGCATCCAAATCGGTAAGGAGGAAGTAAAACTGTCATTATATGCAGCTGATATGATACTGTATTTAGAGAACCCTAAAGACTCCACCAAGAAACTATTAGAGCTGATAGATGAATTTAGTAAAGTAGCAGGATACAAAATTAATATTCAGAAATCAGTTGCATTTGTATATACCAATAATAAAACATCAGAAGGAGAAATTTAAAAAGCAATTCCATTTACAATTGCTCCAAAGACTATAAAATACCTGGGAATAAATTTAACCAAAGAAGTAAAAGATCTGTACTCAGAAAATTATAAGACACTGAAGAAAGAAATGAAAGAAGATACAAATAGATGGAAACACATACCATGTTCATGGATAGGAAGAATTAATATAGTTAAAATGTCCATACTGCCTAAGGCAATATACATATTCAACGCAATTCCTATCAAACTACCAATGACATTTTTCACAGAAATAGAACATATAATCCTAAAATTTATATGGGACAGCAAAAGACCCCGGATATCCTCAGCAATCTTGAGAAATAAGAACAAAGTGGGAGGTATAACAATACCTGACTTCAAATTATACTACAAGGCTACAGTAATCAAAACAGCATGATACTGGCATAAAAACAGACCCATAGATCGATGGAACAGAATAGAGAGTCCAGAAATAAATCCATGCCTATATGGCCATTTAATCTATGACAATGGAAGCAAGAATGTACGGTGGGGTAAAGACAGTCTATTCAATAAATGGTGCTGGGAAACCTGGACAGACACATGCAAAAAGATGAAGCTGGATCACCTCCTTACACCACATACAAAAATAAATTCAAAATGGCTTAAAGATTTAAATGTAAGATCTGAAACTATAAAATTCCTAGAAGAAAATATAGGAAGAAACTTCACAGACATTACCCGGAGTAAGATTTTTATTGATATATCCCCTCGCGTGAGGGAAGTAAGAGAAAAAATAAACATGTGGGATTACATCAAACTAAAAAGCTTTTTCACAGCAAAGGAAACCATCAATAAAACAAAAAGGGATCCTACTGAATGGGAAAAGATATTTGCCAATGATATATCTGATAAGGGGTTAATATCACAAATTTATAAAAAAAACTCACTCAAGTCAACTCCAAAAAAACAAACAACCCAATTAAAAAATAGGCAGAGGACATGAAGAGACATTTTTCTTAAAAGGACATACAGATGGCAAACAGACATATGAAGAAATGTTCAACCTCACTAACCATCAGAGAAATGCAAATAAAAACCACGATGAGATACCACCTCACCCCAGTCAAGATGGCTATCATCAATAAATCAACAAACAACAAGTGCTGGCGTGGATGTGGAGAAAAGGGAACGCTGGTGCACTGTTGGTGGGAATGCAGATTGGTGCAGCCACTATGGAAAACAGTTTGGAGGTATCTCAAAAATCTGAAAATGGAACTACCTTATGATCCAGCAATCCCACGCCTAGGTATCTATCCGGAGAAATCCAAAACTCCAATTCAAAAATCTTTATGCACTCCTATGTTTATTGCAGCACTATGCACAATAGCCAAGACCTGGAAACAACTGAAATGCCCATCGGTAGCTGACTGGATTAAGAAACTGTGGTACATTTATACAATGGAGTATTACGCAGCCATAAAGAAGAAAGAAATCTTACCATTTGCAACAACATGGATGGATCTAGAGAACATTATGTTAAGTGAAATAAGTCAGACAGAGAAAGACAAATACCATATGATCTCACTTACATGTGGAATCTAAAGAAAAGAATAAGTGAATGAACTAATCAGAGACAGTTTTGGAAACATGGAGGAAAAACTGAGGGTTGCTAGAGGGGCGGGGGGGTGGGGATAAGGGGAAGGTGAGGGGTTTAGGAAATAGTCGGTAACCACAAGATGGTCATGGGGTTTTGAAAATTAATTTGGGGAACGTACAGAGGGATAGTGGATGGGGGAGGGGGGTTCACACAGTGTGAGGGATAGAAATGATAAACGTCTAAGTTTTGCTTTGTCTTGTGCACCTGAAACTAATAAAATAAAATAAAAATAAATAAATAAATAAATAAGTCCTGGGGATGTAATGTACAGCATGATAACTATAATTAAAAAGACTCCATTGTATATTTAAAAGTTGTTCAGGGAGGAGATATAAAAGTTCTCATCACACAAAAAAAGTTGTAACTATGTATGGTGACAGATGTTAACTAGTCTTACTGTGGTGGTCATTTCACAAAATATACAAATCTCGAATCATTATGTCGTAAACCTAAAACTAATGTAATATTACTAATATAATGTTAATATCAATTATATCTCAAGTCTTAAAAGATAAATATGAATAAATAAATGAGAAATGTATGTGAAATGTTTGGCACATAGTTTTAAGTGTACCACTCAATAGTTTTTAGTATACTGGCACGTTTTTAATACTCAAAAATATTATTAGATTGGTGCAAAAGTAATTTTTACCTTTTTGCCTTTATTTTTAACCTTTTAAACTGCACTTACTTTTGCACCAACCTAACAGACGTTGTTATTATTGTTATTGTTGTTGGTGTCACATAATCACGAGACTGTGACCTCCCTAATTTTGTGCTTATTCATCACTGCTGTGTCTTTGTTTAATATGATTTCAAATCCTCTTGTTTATGACTTAAGTGCAGTTGTTTTAATCCACTTGTTTATGACAAAGACAAAAAAGAGTTGCTTTTACAAGTAAAGCTGTCTTGGTATAGGGATGAAGTGAGTTTTGTCAGGATGTCATCATCTCATCTCTGGTCCCTGAAAAGTAGTCAGCAGACAAGCTGCTAAGGGGCCCCACTGGTGGCTTATGGAAAAGAACTTGTGGGAAAGCAACTATGGCAAGGGGACATTTACACTACCAATGCTGAGAGCTCCTAAGAACTATTCGAGAGTGCCGGTCTGGCAAGGACACACTGTGCTGACCGAAACAGCTCTCTAAAGATCTTGAGGCACTGGCTCCTGCTGTAGCCAAGGCGACTCTTTGGTCAGTAGCGGTGCTAAACCGGGCAGCAGTCTCAGGAAGAGAAGGGACATCTGTCCCCCCCGTGGGGACATTCTCCTCATAGGCAGTGGCACGAGCCATGCACGGGTCCCTGGAGTGATAACCCTCAGAGCAGCCAGCCTCCCCACAAACACAGGCACCTTCCTTCTCTAGCAACGTGCTCCAGCAACAAGGGACTTGCATCTTTTGTGCTGTCAGCTGCAAGTCAGTTCGAGGTTGGTTAAAGCCATCTCTCCTGAGAAACCAAACTCATATAAAAAGGTACACCTCAGCTAAATTTGGACTTTATTCCTTTCAACTTCCCTTGCCTGGAACAATAGTGCAAGTAATCTATCACTGCTTTGGAGTATGTTATTTCTTTATTGGCTTATTAAGAGACATTATCCTGTACGCTATTGGCTTGTAAAATTCCCACAGTGCACCTGCATTAAATAAAGTGCTGGCAAAGACAAAATCAGTCTCTGAGCATAATTTTGCTTCCCAAAACAAAAATAAAACAATCTCTGAACCCTCATAACACCTAGTACTGTCCTTTGCACATCAGAGGTGCTAAATAAATCTGCATAATGAATAAAAAAGATGTGATATATACCTTATATTATACATATATTATATATATGTAATATATATATATATATGTGTATAATATACACAGTGGAATATCATTCAACCATGGAAAAGATGGAAATCCTGCCATTTGCGACATGGATGGACCTCGGGCATTATGCTAAGTGAAATAAGCCAGACAGAGAAAGGCAAATATTGCATGGTATTACATATACATGGAATCTAAAAAAAGTCAAATTCATAGAAACAAAGTAGAAAAGTGGTTACTAGAGGTTGGTGGAGGGGCAAATAGGAAGAGGTTGGCAAACTCCCAGGTCTAAGATGAGTAAGTTCTGAGGATCTACTATATAATATGGTGACTGTGGTTGATAACACTGCGTTGTATAATTGAAATTTGCTCAGAGTAGAACTCAAATGTTCTCACACAAAAAAAAATTAGAAAGATAAATATGTGAGGTAATGTTAATTAACTAGATGGGGGAATCCTTTCACAATGTATACATATATCAAATTATCACAATGTACACTTCTAATATCTTACAATTTTATTTGTCAGTTACACAGCAATAAAGTTAAAAAAATCTCAGCTCATACTTGAATATTTTAAAGGTGCCAAATACATAGCAACCATTTATAAAATTACGTTCAACTAGAGACTAAAGGAAAGTTAAAAGGTAATCTCTCGGCAATCATGCATGCAGAATTCATTTACATATATATATTAAAAGTCAGGTGTGTTTATTCAATGACCTCTTATTTTACTTCCATATCTGGAACAAATAACCTAAAATTAAAATGCAGGCAACTTATTCTAAGCTTTAGAGATGCAGATCCCCCACAATTCCAAGACATCAGTGGACACTAGATGGTGACACAAAGAAATGAACCTACAAATGAATCAAATCATTGGCAAGCCCAGTATTCAAAACCCAGAGCAGGAAAACCAATTCTGAAAGTTTTTTAATGAAAATTAGAAAATAAAAACACAGAGAAGTGGAAATGATCTGGGATCAAGCTCCTCTTAGCACCTTAGATGAGGTTAACAGATAAAAATCTTACCAGTTCCCAAATATGCTATTTTAGCAGCTACTTAAAATGGAGAAAATAAGCTCTCAGAAAATTACCACATAAAACACCACATCTCCCCAAATGCCCAAAGTAAAATTAAAAATTTTAGTTAAAGAAAAGCTTGATACTGAAACATCAGCTGAGTGAGGAGATTTAGTCAGCAATTAACTTGAATTTGAGAGGCCTAGGCTGGCCACATAGCCATGTTTACATTTTCCCACATTGCACCACGCTGTGAATTACAGTTAAACTCTAAGTCCCCATGGAGGCAGGGGGCACAACTTCCCCTTTCCCTGGCCTCAATACAAGTGAAGGCCCTCAACACAGAGCCAAGCGTGGAACAGAATCGTACTGAATTGCCCCTCACCTCCTCGCAATACCCACCCTCTAGAACCCCGAGGGCAAAATTTGGAGTCTGTTATTGAAAAACTTACTTCACTACCAATCAGAAGAAAGAGACTGTAATGGAAAAACAGCTTCTTTATCCTTGCTGGTTCTCAGCTTTTACAAGAGTTTGTTTATAGTGGAGTATAAATTAACCCAAGAAATTGAAATCGGATATAGTTCAGGCCTCTAAAGGCGACCCAAGTGGGCGGTGGTGATCTGGGAAAGGCGGCCCTGTCTTGTCACAATTCTGGGAGGGCCTGCACATGTGGCAGACTAACCAAAACGCAGCCAGCCTCCTGCCTCCTCCAGGTCCTCTGGAATCCCCACACCAGGACTGTGGCCACCAACCTGGATGAAAGCAGTGCCTGGGGCCAGGGAATTCTGACAGCACTTCTGCCCCCGGCTGCTGAAATCAGAACGACTCTTTTGAATTGCTAATACCAAACTTCTCACTTCACAGAGAGACAGAATTCAGATTCTGCCACAGGCAAAATTGCCAAGTACACAGAATTTGTCTTCAAATCCCTATCCGGCTCTTTTCCAGATAACATTCACTTTTTAAATAGCTGCTTCGGAGGCCCACCCCTCCCAGACCTCCCCTCCCACAGGAGGAGGTTACCCACTCAGCCTCCAGTGGGGCCAGACCTGAAGAAGTGACTGCTGGATTGCTGGAGCCCTTTGCTTTAGGTTCTGCAGGGAAGCCCTGCTGAGAGGAAATGGAGTCCATGCACTTTCTCGAATGGGCAGCAGATCTCTGAAATGAAATTCTCCGGTGTGATCAAGCAAATACATTCACTCATAGATTAAACCCCCAGAATGCAAAGGCAAAATAAATTGTGCCTGATAAGAGAATGGATGTACTTTCCGGGATGCAAACCATTTCATCAATCCCAGGAGCTCTTCCAAAAAGACCCCACAAAAGTGAAAATCTACTTGGCAGATGAGAGCACAAGCTTTTACTGCTGCAACTTCTGCCTTAACAGGATCATGGAGGAGGCTTCAGGGGGAACAAAGAATGCCAATCAAGGCTATTGAGAAATGAGGAGATGGGCAAACTCTTTAACTGAAGCATATTGGTTCAAATTCAGCCCTTGGAGCTGAAGACTGCCAACCTGTTCCTTTCTCCTTCCTCCAGTATTGGTTGAGGGCATTTTATTTGCCAGGTACTGTGCTAGTTCTGGGATACAGTTGCAAACAAGTTAGACCCAGTACCTGCCCTCATGGAGGTTATGGCCAAACAGAAAAGACAGGCAAGACAGAGAAATCTCAGGAGAGGTTCCGGGTGCCAGGAGGCCCACTCCCAGATCAGAAACTCTCAAAGTGGGGCCTCACATCTGTGTTTTAACAAGCCCTTCAGGATTCTGATGCATGCTCAAATTGGAGAACCACTGCTCTAGGCAGAAAAGTTCATGACTTTTTAATCTGTGAGTCCCTTAGTCCCTGAACATGGGCTTTACACACATGATTTCATTTTATAGTCCAGGGGATAATAATAGCCTGCAAGGTAAATGTATTGCTTAAGATAATGCTAGCTGCTATAATGAATAAATCTAAAATTTCAGTAGCTTAACACAAGAGAAATTTATTTCTGGCTCACATCATATTCCCACACAGGTATCCATTTTGGCAGTGAGAGGAGAGGAACTCTGTTCCAGGCAATCACTGAGGGACTCAGGCTAATGAAAGCTTTACCATCTTCATCAGTAGGCTTTCAAGGTCACCTGGGAGTCAACATGGAGACAGCAGGTGGGAGAGGAGTGTGTGGAAAATATACCCCTTCTGCAGAGGCATCTCAGCTGGGAAGTGACACACATCACTTCTCACGTTCCATTGGTAGAAACTAGTCCTAAGGGCCTCACCTAGATGCAAACGGTACTGAGAAATGTAGTCCCTGCCTGGAAAGTTGCTTCCCAGTCGCAACTGCATACTCTGGAAGAGGGAGTTGTGCAAATTTTTGATGAACAGTTGTCATCTCTACCACAGTAGGGGCTACAGTTTTGCAGATGAACAAAGGTTTAGCCAGATTAAGAAATTCACTACAAGTTACACAGCTTGTAAAGCTGGAGTGGGAATTCAAATCACAGTCTAACTTCATAGCCCTGTTCTTCAGAATACCTCATCATGTCCATGGTCACGCTCTGTGCAAGGCTGAATAATGCCACCTCCCTCAAAAGATGTCTGCATTTTAATCCCTGGAACCTGTGACTATGTTACCTTATATGGCAAAAGCGATTTTGCAGATGTGATTAAATTAAAGCTCTTGGGGAGAGTATACTGGATTATGGGAGTGCGGGCAATGCAATCACAAGAGTCTTGATAAAAAAGAGAGAATAAAGTCTAAGAAAAAAGGAGCTATGGTAATGGAACCAGAGGGTACAATGATGTGCTCTGAAGATGGAGGAACAGGCCACAAGCCAAGGAATGCAGGCAGCCTCTCGAAACTGGAAAAGACAAAGAAACAAATTCTCCCCTGACGCCTCCAGAAGAAACGAAGCCCTACTAACACCTTGGTTTTAGACTTCTGTCCCCTAGAGCTGTAAGAGAATAAGTCTGTGTTATTTTAAGCCACTAAGTTTGTGGTAATTTGTTACAGCAACAATAGGAAACTAATAACCTTCTCAAAGCCATGGTTTTCTGTTGGATAACTTGGTAACAAACCCCTTTGGGCAGGGCCCCGAGATCTCTCCCCTCCATTTTTCTTCAGTCCCACCCAACAAGAAGTCCTCCCCTCCCCTGTGTCCTCCCAGCTCACCCAGAAGGACAGAGCTGACAAGGAGAATGATGTGTCCTCATATCATTAGAACTTCACACATAGTTGATATGTCAATTAAACATCATTTTAAAAATACTAAAATAACATTTTAGAAGTTCTTTAAAACACATTTCATGATATTAAACATTAAAAACACCAATTCATGATATATATATATATATTTTTTTTAAAGCTCAGAAAACTAGGAATAGAGGCAAAGTTCGTCAATTTGATAAAGAACATCTACAAAAAAAAACAAAAAACCTTTAGCTAACATCATACTTGATTGTGAAAGACTGGATGTTTTCCCTCTAAGAAACAAGAAAAGGATTTTCACTCTCACCATCCTTATTCAACATAATACTGAGAGTCCTAGCAAGCACAATAAGGCAAGGGGGGAAAAAAGGTGCAGCTAGGTAAGAAAGATTAAAAAACCAGTCCCTGTTTACAGATGACATGATTGTCTAAATAGAAAATTCCAAGGAATCTACAAAAAGGAAAAAATCCTAGAACTAATAAGAGAATTCAATAAGATCACAGATATAAGATAACCATACAAAAATGATCACACTATTTATATATACTAACAAGAAATATATGGAAACCAAAATTTAAAACACAATATCATTTACACTCATTACAAAGAAAATGAAATACTTAGCTATAATCTTAGAAAAATATGTTTAGGATCTGTATCCTGAAAATTACAAAAAGCTGATGAAAATATCAAAGAAGACCTAAATAAATGGAGAGACATACCATACTCATAGATTAGAATACTAAACAGAGTTAAGATGTCAAGTCTTCCCAAATTGAAGTTTATAGGCTCAGTGCAATTACTACCAAAATCCAAGCAAGTTTTTTTATAGACACAGATAAGACTGTACTAAAATATGTGTATAAAAGCAAAGGACCTAGAATGAATAAAACAAACTTTTAAAAAAGAATAAAATGGGAGGAATCACTTTACATGGTATTAAGACTTACTATACAGCTACAGTAATCAAGACAGTGTGAAATTGGCAGAAGGATACACATATAGATCAATATAGAACAGACACCTCAGAAATAGAGCCACACAAATGTGCCCAACTCATTTCTGACAAAAGGTGCAAAAGCAATTCAATGGAGGAATCATAGACTTTTCAACACATGGTGTTGGAGAAATTTGACATCCACAGGCAGAAAAAAAAAAAAAAAAAAAAAAAAAAGAACCTCAAACTAAGTTTCACACCAGAGACAAAAATTAACTCAAAATGGATCATGGACTTAAATGTAAAACATAAAGCTGTAACACTTTTAGAAAAAAAGGAGAAAATCTGTGGGATCTAGGCCTAGGCAAAGAGTTTGCAGATTTGGCAACAAAAGCACAACCCATAAAACAAACAAAAAATGTATAGACTGGACCTCATAAAAGTAAAAACTTGCACTGTGAAAGACTCCATTAAGAGGATAAAACAACAAACTGCATACTGGGAGAAAATATTTGCAAACCACATATCCAACAAAAGATTTACATCTAGAATATATAAAGAATTTTCAAAAATCAACATTCAAAAAAAAAAAAAATCCAATTTGAAAATGGGCAAAAGACATCACCAGACATTTCACCAAAGAGAATTTATAGATGACAAATTATGCACATGTAAGGATGTTCAACATCATTAGCCATTAGAGAAATGCAAATTAAACTCACAATGAATTATAAATGCAGACCTATCAGAATGCTTAAAATAATGAAAACACTAAATGCTAGTGAGGATACAGAAAAAATTGATCACTCATGCATTACTGGTGGAAATACAAAATGGTATGGCACTCTGAAAAACAGTTTGGCAGTTTCTTATAAGTGTAGATATGAATTTACCATACAATCCAGAATTTCTCACATCCCAAAGAAATGGAAAATATGTTTATTCAAAAACCTGTGCGCACAGCAAAAGAAACCATCGACAAAATAAAGACGCAACCAACTGAATGGGAGAAGATTTTTCCAAACAGTGCCTCCGATAAGGGGCTAATGTCCAAAATATACAAGGAACTCATGAAACCCAACAACAACAACAAAAAAAAAACCCAATTGAAAAATGGGCAGAGGACCTGAAGAGACATTTCTCCAAAGAGGACATACAAATGGCAAATAGACATATGAAAAAATGCTCGACATCACTAATCATCAGAGAAATGCAAATCAAAACCACAATGAGATATGACCTCACCCCAGTCAGAATGGCTATCATCAACAAGACAAATAGTAACAAGTGTTGGAGAGGCTGTGAAGAAAAAGGAACCCTCATACACTGTTGGTGGGAATGCAGACTGGTGCAGCTGTTATGGAAGGCAGTGTGGAGGGTCCTCAAAAAATTACGAATAGAATTACCATATGACCCAGCAATCCCTCTCCTGGGTATCTACTCAAAAAATCGGAAAACATTTAGAGATAAAGACACGTGTGCTCCAATGTTCATTGCAGCTTTGTTTACGGTGGCCAAGACATGGAAACAACCAAAATGTCCTTCGATAGATGAATGGATAAAGAAGTTGTGGTATATATACACAATGGAATACTATTCGGCGGTAAGAAAAGATGATCTAGGAACATTTGTGACAACATGGATGGATCTTGAGAGAGTAATGCTGAGCAAAATAAGTCAGACAGAAAAGGCAGAGAACCATGTGATTTCACTGATATGTGGTATATAAACCAAAAACAACAAAAGAACAAGACAAACAAATGAGAAACAGAAACTTATAGACACAGATAATAGTTTAGTGGTTGCCAGAGGGTAAGGGGGGTGGGGGGTGGGAGATGAGGGTAAGGGGGATCAAATATATGGTGATGGAAGGAGAACTGACTCTGGGTGATGAACACACAAAGGGATTTATAGATGATGTAATACAGAATTGTACACCTGAAATCTATGTAATTTTACTAACAATTGTCACCCCAATAAATTTAATAAAATTAAATTAAAAAAAAAAAAAAACCACTGTTTTAACAGCCTCCCTCTGGCCACCCAGGTGGAGAGATGGCAGGGATAAAGCTAGAAAGTTTTTGGAACGTGATGTAGACCTCAGTGAGCTAAGCAATGAAGTCAGGTGTTCTTGCATCCACATCACATTCTCTTTTTTAAATTAATTTTTGGCTAATCTTTCGTACTCAGAGTTTCTATAGTAAGATAAGCCTGCCTTTGCATGTTTTTTATGAGATATAAAAGCCAAATCTAATGTTCATTTTCATTTTATGGTGAAATGTCCTTATGATTTTCAGCAGATTTATGCATATCAGTAGGTATTAATGGGTTTTTATTTCTGGTTCGCTTGTTCTTTGCAAACATTTGTCCAAAGAAATGTTGTAGCAATAAAGGACTTACTTTGTTAAAAAAAAAAAAAAAATCACTGTTTTAAACGTAATTCACGTGGATCTCAACAAGATGCTTGACCAAATCCCTCACTATATCCACATGGACAAAATATAGAATATGGTTAGATAAAAATATAGTGAGGCAGGGCCATTTATCTGGAGCGATTTGGAACTAGATCACCGTAAATGTGGAGGCATGTGATCAGAGCTAAAGGATAATACAGGCAATTAAGTGAGGGGAGTAGAAGAGGAAGAGATTTCCATGGGCTTGGCCTTTTAGGGAAGCTTACCTGGAGGAGACTGGCTGATCTGTGTGTCTGTCATTGCCCTGTTATGATGCTGTCCCAGGTGTCTCCAAAGGTCACTCAGACACATTGGGTTATTCCACCATTCCTCAGAACTTGCACATGCCAGTCTGAGACTTACAGATGTTCTCCTGATACTCTTCACTAAAATACCTGGAAATGATATACCCCGTGGTATTTAGTGACAGTCCTGTCTTAGTTAGCTATTACTACATAACAACAAGCACAAACATTTTAGCGTTCAAAATACACATTTATTTCTCACACACCAGTAAGTTGCCTGGGTCTCCAATGAACTAGCTTGAGTTCAGCTAGGAGGTCCTTCTTCTAACTGTAGGTCTAGCTAGGATTGGATCCTTGCAATGGGCTGGGCTCTAGTGTCTTCCACATGGGTTAATTCTTGGGCCTAGGTTGAATGGGCAGTAGCTACCCAGGGGAAGCTGTTTTCATGAAGATGGCAAACGCATGAGAGAGGGAAAATAGAAATATGTGGTATCTCTTAAGACCTTGGCTCAAAACTGGACTTGTGCTACTTCTTCCCCCATTCTGTTATCTAAACTTAGTCTCAAGGCCAAGCCCAAAATCAAGGGTAGGTAGGGAAGCCAGTTTTGCCTTTTGTAAGAGAAGAGGCAAAGTTACAAAGCAAAGGGAATGGATACAGGGAGGGTTGTAGAACTGAGACTAATAAACCAAACCAATCTCCCACAATCTACCATCTGCCAACTTGTGCCCAGAGAGCCCAACAAATCATCTGGCCGCATTCTGCCTGGGTCTCGGCAGGACTTGGTGATTATTGTGTGATGCCTGGCCCCAAACCCCATTGCATAGCTCTTTTCATGCCAAGGAAGTTAGCTGCCAGAGACTTGACCCCCTCACCAGCTGTTTCCAAGGACTATACCTTTGTTTCTGATCCTTTCCACATCCCCTCTAACTGAAGTCCCAGGTAATTTTGCTCTCTGCACCTAGCACTGAATATCAGCAATTCCCACAGGCCAAAAGCCAAGCCATTTCCTCAGCCAGGGTAATCTCCTTATCTTCTTGCATGTTGCTAAAAATCAGACCATGGATGCTTCTATGATGGATTCTACCTTCCTTCTTCCCTGAAGAGACTCCACCATATTTTGTGTTTACATTTTTTTTGGCCTTAGATCCTGTTGGAACTCAGCCACCTGCAGCTGGGCCCTCTGTATGCTCTAAGTTCAGTGCCATTTTAGAAGGTATGCTTATTATCTATGGTCTGTTGACACTTGGCATCCATTCCCACCTCTTTCCATTGTGTCTTACTGTAGTAATAAATCTGGAAAGCTAAATACTATATTTCTCAGACTCCCTTGCAGCTAGGCTTCTGTACATGAACAGGTTTCACCAATGAGAAGGCATACGTGAGGCAGAGACCATCTTCTTAAGAGCTGCTTTCCTGCCTTTGAGCAAAGATGTGGAGTGTTTCTGAAGCAGATTTTTAATGTTTCATTTGCACCTCTGGGATATCAAAAGGTGCACCACTGGTGAATTGCTTGTCCCTGGATGCTGTATTCCAGTGGCAGACTCTGACTCCCCACCTTCCTAATTGTGGCAGAGGTAGGATTTCTTTAAGTCATTCAGTTCTGCGACATACTGGCAGTCATTCCTGCTCATCCAGCCCTTCCAACAACATGGTAAGCACCTGATTCTCTGAACTCAAGAACTTTCTATATAAATACCTAAAGAGATTTGTTTCCAGCACTGAACCCCAATAGATATAGCATGGTATCTCTCCTGGGCTTGAACTACAGTAGCATCCAAATAAGTAGAGCAGGCTTTTCAAAAAGAATGACCCTTGATACACCCCTGTGAGTAGAGGTTCTCTAATGAATGTTGCCCAGACATCATTCTTTACTAAGCTGGGCCAGGGACACAAAAAGCACATGTGTTCAGAGCTTCAGTCAGGAAAGAAGCAAGAATGCATCACCACCCGTCCTAAGCGAGCCAACCAAGGCAGCTGCCTTCCCAACATCTTTGCTTCCTTCTGCTTGGCTGCACCTTGCTGTGGGGCCTCCTCTGATGCCCTTGAACTCGCCAGGCTGATGCTAGGAGACTCTAGACCATTCCCATCAGACCACATGGATAATGCCAAAGGTTAGTCACCACCCACAGATACTCCTCAGAAATTACGAGAACAGCCTCTCTGTGATAAAGACAGGGGAAAGATGGGAGGGTTGAGAATGATTAATGGTCCCTTCATAGTTGATGGAAAGCAAGTGCGATCTGCATTTTGGGTGTTGATATTTTCTCACACCATGACATTCCCACATGGTAGCAACCTGGGAGATAAAAACAACAGCCTTGTTTGGGGGAAAGAAGGGGGTCTGTGTTCTTCAGTTGCTTGGGAAGAGGGCATGCATTTCGGGAAGTGTTGCCATAGGGGGCTGTGGGCTCCTGTGGTGTTTGGCAAAGTTGCAGTCTCTGGAAAGTCCAAAGGTGATATCTTTAATAGGCGGCTCATTTTCTTTCATCTTCATGGTAAGTGTCCAATCCCAAAGGCACTTCTTAAAGCAAGACACAGCAGGTAAGATGAAATGAAGTCCCCATCAGACTTTGCTGCTGAAACTGAGCGGGGAGAAAGACTGAAAAACAGCAGCATGGGATTCTGCTTCCATAAGAAGAATTCAAAGAAACACAATGAAGGGGCAAGCTGATGGGGAGGAAGGAAACAAAGGACTAGAAGCCACAAAGCAGGAATATATGCACAGGATGCAAATAAGGGAGCCATGACGCGGGACTCCCATGGGGAGAAGGGAATTACTCCAGTGAAGGGAGACGAAGCTGCAAAGCCATGAGGGAAGGCATCTCAAGTCCTCATTGGCTGGAAGGCTCCTGAACATTGGGAGCCTAGTTTTAAATAGTATGATTTTTTTTTCAAGATTAAGGCACACACACAAATCTGCTAAATACTTCCGTAGCACTATCAAAATGCCTAGAGGCAAAAAATTAGGCAAAAGAATTTTTAGAATTTTTGCTCTGGTATAAAAGTAACACATGTCCATTGTAGAAAATACAATTATGTAAGAAAGAACAAATATTCCATGCAATCTCACGACCCAGCTATAACTGCTGCTTTGCTGTATTTTCTTCTCTGTGTGGATCTTTCTGAAACAACGAGGCCATCCAGTATATGAAATTATATATCCTTATCTCTTCACTAAATACTGTGTTTTATTTCCCCTTATCACTAAATACTCTTTAAAAACATGCTTTTTGACTAAACTAGTATTCCTTGCATATTAATCTTTTTCAATTTTCTGATTATTTTCTTAAAATAAGTCCCTAAAATCTGAATTACTATGTCAATGGGCATGTTTACTTCTAAAGGTGTTAGTGTTTATTGCCAATTGTTTCACAGAAACTGTTCACCAATTTACATTCTTACCACATTGCAAAAGGGTGCATTCAAAAACACTTTTTGGTTTTTGCTTTAAACAAGGAACAGCCTGTCTCAGCCATGTGGTGCTATTGAGGAACTATATGAAGAAGCCTGAGGCATTAGTCCTGGTTCTGCTAGGTGTCTTTGGGAAAGTTCTTTTACCTTTGCATGCCTTAGTTCAGTTATCTTTAGGAACACTTCAAGCACTAACGTTTTCTGAAATTGTGGGGTTTTTTTAACTAAGAAAGACAACAAAAAGTCATATTTTATCCAATTACTACAATACCATGTTTCTCCGAAAATAAGACCTAGCCGGACCATCAGCTCTAATGTGTCTTTTCGAGCAAAAATTAATATAAGACCCAGTCTTATTTTACTGTAATATAAGACCGGGTATTTCATATAATATAATATAATATAATATAATATAATATAATATAATATAATATAATATAATATAATATAATATAATAATATAATACCGGGTCTTATGTTAATTTTTGCTCCAAAAGACGCATTAGAGCTGATGGTCCAGCTAGGTCTTATTTTCAGGGAAACATGGTATCAAAGACATGATAGTGTTAAATGAAACTATATATTGTTGAAAATGTCTTAAGCATTTGTGATTGGTCAAATTCGATAATCCTGAGAAAAGTCACTACAATAAGCTATTAAGGGAGGGCTTTGCATCTGTTTTCTTCACTGCTGTATCATTATGCCAAAATGCATGCTGGGAACACACTGCGTGCTTTATAAAAGTATGCTGAATGCAAGCATGGGTCCATGAAGACATTTTTATTAACTGATATAGCCTATCAATGTAGCTCTTGGTGTCCTGCCAATATCCCATTGGCCTACCTAAAGGTCACCCACAGCTTTGGTGGACATTCCCCATGCACGTTGTCAGATTCCAGCCTCAAGCACCTGAATCTCAATGCCTGGAGACTTTATCTGGCCAAAGTAGCATGCTTTGTCCATGCAGGGCAAACTGGAAGTGCTAGGGAACTAACCCCCCAGGAGCAACTTTCAAACAATGAGGGCTAGGAGTTGGTGGATAAATTCCCCAACATCCTCACCCCCTTGGCGGGACAGTTCTGAGGTATGATTTACACAATCTTTGAGAGAATACTCATCAGGACTGAGCTCAGATGCTCACAGCAGTAACCTGCTCATCAACACACCCTCTTTTTCTTGCTCTCTCCTGGTATCTGCTGGGATCACCTTCCAAATCAACCACTTGCACCCACATGCTAATCTCCAAGTCTACTCTTGGGGGAACCCAAACACTAGAGTTGATGTTTGCAAAATTGTAAAGTATGATTTCAAAATGTGTCCTCTTTTTTACAAAAACACACTCTCCATCCTTTTAATTCCTGAGGACAGGAAGTAGGCTGGTAAACTCACTTAGAGGCAGTGATGTAAGTGGGCTTTTGTGACTACGTGTGTGTGCGCGCGTGCACGCGTGCCTGCAGAACATCCTTAGTCCCGAGGTTGATTTGGGAACAGATTCCAGAAAAGAGAGCAGGCAGATAATTATATTAGAGACTTCAAATGGAAGACTTGAATGTACCTCTAAGCTGGATGGGAATCAGAACCTGCTCTCTACCCTGGGGAACCCCTTGGCACCAGGACGCCAGTCACCACACATCACCTACGTGAGTTATTGGAACAAGGCTAACAAGGCTCATATTTTTCTCAATCACTCCAGCTGCTATCACTGCTGAACACAAAGTAGATCTTCAAGCAAGAGCTGGCTTCCTGAAGCACCATTAGGGTATTTGGGGACTACTATAAAGCAAGTATAGAAACCCTTCTATACCGGGCAGGATTTTAGTTGCAGACAACAGAACCCATCGTGTCTAGGAAGCAATTTGAAGGATATAGATCTCTGAAAGGCCAGAGAACCAGTTTAGAGGCTATGCAGTGAAGGGCAATGCCAAACACCGCACCGAGGACTGGTCTGGTACAGACTCCCCGGCCACCTCCTGGGCAGCATCGCAACAGCTGGTACCACCCACCCACCCATTAATGCTGAGCCTGTGCCTTGCTGCTGCTGGAAGCTGGTGCTGCTACCCTCACACTCGTGGATTCCCTGCAGTAACACTGGCTACTTCCACATCAAGTCCTGACCTGTGTGTGTTTGATTGGTTGAGCCCTGACCTCTAGCTGCAAAGGAGTTGGGAGAGAGAATCTTTCTTCCTTTGTGGTGCTTTCTCCAAATATAAGGAAAGTATTCCGAGGTGATAGGTCAAAAAGATCTCCACTGCACTTCTTCACCGGTCACTCTCCGGCGCCCTCCCCCGCTGCCATAATGCCAGGTCCCATCCCTGGCTATCTGCGACCTCTGCCTAGTTGGTGGCATCTTAATACAGGCTACGTGCTGAGCACCCAATCAGACATTAGAGGTTAGAGGAAGAGCCTCAGTGGGGGATGAAATTCAGAGACAAAACAAACCAGTGAAATTCATATTAATAATGTATGTTATTCAATCTAATGTAGCTAAATATACTTTTAACAGGTAATCAATATAAAACAAATTTTGAATAAATATATGACCTTTTTGTTTTTTCATACTAAGTCTTCAGAATCCAGTGCAAACTTCACACTTACAGCCCATCACAATTCGGACTGACAACATTTCAAGTGCTTAAGAGTCACGTGTTGGTGGCTCCCATATAGACACTGCTTTGGGGATGGCAACGCCCATGCTGTGCCCCTCTCTTCTTCACCTGTGAGCCGCCTGCCACACTTGAGGCTGAGGCAGCCCTTCAGAGAATGCATATTTCTACCCTGCGGTGTTGTGAAGAAGTGCTGTACAATTCCATTTAGGAGTTGAGCTGAGTTATGAAGTTTCACGGGCCTGGTCCTCAGTCATCCTGGCTCCCCGAGAAGTCTATGATCCTCTCTCCTCTTTCTGGCCTACTGCTTGCTAATCCCTCCATGGGCTGGGGACAGAGGGAGGCAACTGAGGCACTCACGTCGGCTACCAAATTTAATGGGATATCAAAAACCTCAGTGATCAAGATAAATATTTTAATGCAATACTATTAAAATTAATGCAAATATCCACAACTAAGATGGTATCAAAAGTGTAAGTGATAACAAGACCCACCAGGGCTGGGATTAGGGTGAGGCGAGGAAGGTGGGACATGCAAGTAGAAGGGCCATCTTCTCTTTCCCTTTGCTTCAAGGGTCTCTCAGTTTCCCTAGACAATGGGGCCACTTTCCCAGCACTTCCCTAATTGCTCACTATTTTATTACTGGGTAAATGAATAAGTGAATGTGCCCCCAAAAGGGTCTTTCTGACTGGTTCTTAATTTAGTCTCAAATTCAGTTTTAATGAAAAGCAGGAACATATTGGTTTGACACAATTACAATCAAAATCCCATTGGCATTTTTTTAACTTGACAAATTGATTCTAGTGTTTACATTGAAGGATCAGCAGGTGAGATTAGTGAACAAGAGCAAGAAAGTTCTTTTTATGGTCTGGAGAAAACAATCATGAGGAAACCAAGCCCTGTTGGGTTTCTGCTTCTTGGCTGGGCAGCCCTCAGCCCTGGATCCCACAGAGCTCCCGCACAGCCGTGCCCCAACAGCAGCTGTGCAGGGTTGGGCAAATCCTACTACCACGGATCCGTTTCCCCTCCCAGAACCCATCTTAGCAGGTAATAAACAGTCAGTGAGGGCCTTGAAGGAGGAAAGAAGGAAAAGAATGTTCCCCAAAGTACAGCCTGTGCCCTGAGGAGTTTCTGAAATCAGGGCAGCAAATGTCAGCAGTCTCCACCCCACAGGTCTTCATCCATAGACCAACCTCCACCCTATCCCCAAGTCCTGGCCACCTGCCCAGCCTCTCTTCTAGTAGCATCTATTGAGTCACTCTCATGTCTCACACCTCCTGACCACCTCTGGCCGCCCACACAGAGTGGGCCTCAAATCCTAAGCCAAGGACAGAGTTCTGCTTGGTCTAACTACCACTCATGCTTTTCTCCACTCTTAATGCCCTGTCCTCTCCCTCATCACATACACACACACGCACATGCAAACACATGCCCCCATGCTCCTCTTTCATGGTCCAGCTAGTCCACTTGTTGCTCTTTCTCCCTTTCCTATCACCCATGATGCATTTGCATTCATGAACACGCATTTGTCAAAACTCTTCACAGAGAGAAACCTAGGGTGGAAGGGCTGGAGGCTGAGAATGGTGCCTACACTCACACCTAACAGGCTTCAGGCTTAACAAGCAGGACTACCTGAGGAGGTGTGGGGAGGGCTATGTGAGGGCAGAAGTCTCATCAGATGGCTGGTGAATTGAACTCTCAGCTGCCGAGGACCATAGGCATCCTTGGGTTGCCTGTAAGGGTGTTGGTTTCGAGCTGCCTCGTCAAAGGATTTGAGTGACAGAAAAGGGGCTCTAGGAATAAATCCAGAAGAACTTTGAGATTGAAAACTCAATACCACTTCTGTCAGTGGAAGGCCATGTCCCAGTATCTCAAAGTCATACCACACCCTCATTTTCTCTAGCACCAGAGGTATAGATGGGACAGGAGACAAAGAGCTAGACTCTGTCCCCTAGAATGGTGTCTTAGCCTGTTTGGGCTGCTATACAAAATACCAGAGACTGAGTGGCTTATTAACAACAGAAACTTATTTCTCATGGTTCTAGGGGCTGGGAGTTTCAAGATCAAGGTGCTGGCAGATTCACCGTCTGGTGAGAACCTGCTTCTTGGTTCATAGACAGCCATCTTTTCACTGTATCCTCACATGACAGAACAGGCAAGGGAGCCTTCTGGAGCCTCTTTCACAAAAGCACTAACCCCATTATGAGGATCCCACCCTCATGACCTAATCACCTCCCAAAGTCCCCACCTTTTAATACCATCACCTTGGGGATTAGAATTTCAACATATGAATTTGGGAGGGGGACACAAACATTCAATCTATAGCAGATGGGTACTCATTTTCTTCCTTTGGCCATTTGAGGCAAAGAGGCTTCTCCTTTGGGCATGGCCTCTGGCTTGCAGCTTCCTGGCCTTCAAAACCATACTCCATCACTCTTGTTTCTGTCCAGAAAGTAGCTCTGGCCCAGCAGTACAAAAGCTCATGGTTGTAGCTTGGACCTTCCTTGATCTCAGTGACCAGGACCCTGGGAGGGAGACCCTGTGTCTATGTCTGGGTCCAGGCCCTCGAGGGGTACTCACAAAAATGCCCCAAGGCTTCTGTTGTGCTTCCTCTTCCCACTCCCCTTCGTTCTCGCCTCCCTTTCCCCCCTTATTCCTGTTCTCCTTGTACCAAACTCTAGCACATAGCCCTGAGGAGTCTGGGTATCTTCTTGTGTCACCCACAGCCAAGGCAACATTTATAAAAGGACAGTTGACCAAAGAACAACTGCTAGTTAACATATTACTGTGATTACTGGAGTAGCTCTATATTTTCTGGGAAGAAAATGGCACTACCTTGTTAAAAGAGTGTTCTTGGTCTGATAGTATATATTCTTCCATCATTTCCCTTTCCTCAAAGACAGCTGGAACTTTCCAGAACCAAGAACTTCCTGACTCCTTTGCTAGTCCTTCCCTGTTCCATCAAAGCTTCCCATTATACTCGTATGTTCACATCATCAGGATTTTAGTGCCGTATCAGCTAATTAAGAAAAGCAGTGATTTTCAAGCTGATCTGTATAAAGATTTAATATGAGTTTGCTGACTGTACATAAAATGTTTACATTATTTTAAAAACCCAACACGTTCCAATAGTTGTAAACAGAATGGCACCACCACTAATATGCAGGTTAGACTTTTTCTTTTTATCCTTTTTTTTTTTTTTTTTTTTTTTTTGCAAACTTTGGAGTAAAGTGTCTCTTGCTGCCTCTGAGAGTGTATTTGAGCTTCTTGTGAATGAGCCCTTGATCAGAAAGGGAGAACCAACTTTTTTCCCCCAAAAATACGACCGGGGCTTATATTAATTGTTGCTCCAAAAGATGCATCAGGGCTTATGTTCAGGGGATGTCATCCTGAAAAATCATGCTAGCACTTATTTTCCAGTTAGGTCTTATTTTCAGGGAAACATGGTAGTGAGAGTCTTAAAAACTATCCAGGCCTGCATACATCTACTCACTACTGCTCCCATGCTCAGGCAGGCACAGCGAACCCATCATAAAATGGCCAGTGAAGACCAGGAATGGAAGCAGCGTGTTGTAGGAGTAACAGCTGAAAATGTTCACCTTAGGGTTTTTCTTTTCTGCACTTTCTGGTGGGTGACTCTCATCTGGGCAATCGGGGGCATCCACATTGCCTGGAGGATTATTGAAGGTGGAATGCAAAGAGAGAATGCTAAGATTTTACTGTCCAAAATAAGACCTGAAGCCTGCAGTGGGGATGGGGTGGGGTAAAACATCATTTTGAAGGTGAAAGCAGGATTGGTTGAGAGTAGAAGCTCTTGATAGAAAGAGAATGGCAGTTTGTACGCTGCCCAGAAGGGCAGTTCCATTACTGCAATATAACCTATCCTATCTTGACTAATATAATATCTGGAGATAGAGGGCAAAGAGCCTAATGGAAGCAGAAGACAAATGTCTATAAATGTGACCTAAAAAAGTGTTCTCTAAAGTGATGAGGTAGGTTTTGCAAGAGTATGTCCTCAACTCGAAGTCAAGCACCTCAATTTATGAAGCTGCACACAGAAGAATTTGACCAATAAAAAGGACAAAGGACATCCTTCCTTTCAGGCTTTTTTGTGTGTATATAGCTGAAGATTTAAATATATCTGTCATTTGTCATTTAACATTCCTTTACATGATTTAAATAAAAGGTAGGTTCTATTCCAAAGCACAAAACCAAGAAAAGCCAAAAGCATGAAACCTATCATTTTTTCCTTAAAGAATTTTATATCAGATGGAAAGTAATTCTTAAAGCCCTACAGCTATATCGCTTTGTGCATATCACAAGTCTACCCAGTTTTTTTCTTCCAGAATGAATTTTCCTTGCTTTGAGTCTATTTACACAGTCAAAAACACTATAAAAGACCATACAGTTTTCCTGATGAAATGTTCATGGGTTATAGAATGTACCAGCTATGGAATGCACTTTGTTTGAACTTTAAACTCATTTCAGTTCCCAGCTTTATTATCGCTTTTTTCTCCATGTAATTTTCTCTAAGTTTCTACTCTGTACAGGGAACAATTGAGAAGGTGGTGTGCAGTTAAAATTAAAACCTGCCACTTCCCACATCAAATATGTAAATAGTACAATGCAGTTTGCATTTTTAAAGGTAGCAACTTCAAATTCTTTTAAGTAGTCTAGACCATGGATCAGTTCAACCCAGTGAATTCCGACCCTTCACGTCCCACAGGATTTTTAATTTTATTTTATTAGTTTCAGGGGTACAAAACAGTGTAATAATTAGACGTTTACACCCTCTACAAAGTGATAACCCCTCTTCCCCAATCTACTACCCCTCTGACATGGTATATAGCTGTTACAATTCCATTGACTCTATTTCTTATGCTGTGCTCCACATCCCGTGACTGAATATATATGTGTGTGTGTGTGTGTGTGTGTGTATATATATATATATATATATATATATATATATATATATAATTATAGTTAACATTCAATATTATTCAGCTTCAGGTGTACAGCACGGTGGTCAGGCATCTACACCATCCATGAAGTGGTCTCCCTAATAAGACAAGTGCTCATCTGACCCCATACAAAATCTTTACATTATTGATTATATTCCCCAAATTGTATTTCATATCCCTGTGGCTATATTATGACTACTGATTTGTACTTTCTAATCCCTTTAACTTCTCCCCCATCCTCCCCCAACTAGCAACCATCAGTGTTTTTCCCTATATCTCTGAGTCTACTTCTATTTTGTTTGTTCATTTATTCTGTTCTTTAGATTCCACATATAAGTGAGATCATATGTCATTTGTCTTTCTCTGACTGACTTATTTCACTTAACATAGTGTTCTCTAGGTTCATCCATATCATTGCAAATGGTAAGGTTTCATTCTTTATGGCCGAGTAATACTCCATTGTATGAATATACCACAGTTTCTTTATCTAATATCCTATCAATGGGCATTTCGGTTGTTTCCATGTTTTGGCTATTGTGTATAGTGCTACAATAAACATAGGGATGCATATATTTTTTTGAATTAGTGTTTTGGATTTCTTTGGATAGACACCCAGGAGTGGAATTGCTGTGTCATAAGGTAGTTCCATTTTCAGTTTTTTGAGATACCTCCATACTGTTTTCCATAGTGGCTGCTCCAATCTGCAATCTCAACAACAGACACAAGGGTTCCCTTTTCTCCACATCCTTGCCAGCACTTGTTGTTTGTTGATTCATTGATGATAGCCATCTTAACTGGGGTGAGGTGGTATCTCATTGTGGTTTTGATTTGCATTTCTCTGATTAGTGATGTTGAGCATTTTTTCATATGTCTGTTGGCCATGTGTATGCCCTCTTTGGAGAAATGTCTCTTCATGTCCTCTGCCCGTTTTTCAATTGGGTTGGTTTTTTTGGTGTTGAATTGTATGAGGTTTTTCTAAACTTTGGATATTAACCCCGTATCAGATATATCATTGTCAAATATCTTCTCCCATTTAGTAGGGTGCTGTGGGGGCGGAGCCCCAGAGAGTAGTTTCCAGGCTCTCGGCCTCACATAGACAGGTGCTGGCTCAGGTAGTAAATGGCCAACTGTGATTGCATGGCCATCAGCTGTGGCTAGTTGGCCGTCAGCTGTAACCAGTGAGCCATTGGCCACTAATATAACTGCTGTGGCTAGGCTAGGAGAAAGAAGGAAAGAGAAGGATGGGGGCTAGCAAGAAGATGGCGGCTGGGCTGGCAAGCGTGGATGGCGGTTTGCGGACAGTGTGAATCCAGCTCCATTGAGAGTATAGTGCCTCCAGAGAGAATATAGTGGTATGACTCCCCTACCTATGGCTCCGTGGGTGTTCCTTTTTGGCCTCACCATATCCTGCGTTATGTGGGGAGCGGGAGCAGAGACCCCGCAGGCCACCCTGCAGGCCTCCCTGCATGACAAATGGCGCAGCGAGCAGGGTATGGTGCCGGCCAAAGCTCTCCGAAGGATGGTGGAGCAGTTTGTGCGTATGAACACCCAGTCTGAGGAAGACCAGGAGGAGCAGCTGCCGGAGAGCTGGACCCCCGTGGAGGGGTGGGAGGACGTGGACGTTTCTCACACCAGCACAGGAAAAGCCATGCAGCTGCAGGAGAGATGGAGCCCTGTGGAGAGGCGGAAAGATGTGGACGGTTCCCCAACCAGCACAGGCCAGAGAAAGCGAAGGTCGTTGCAGCCCTGTGGGCCGGGGAAGTTCCTGCTCAGGCAGCCCGGATGCAGGACTTACAGTCCCAGGAGGTAACGCTTGCTGAGTCCTCCGTGGGAGATGAGGGTGAGGTCAAGGTCGTCCCTCACCCCCAGGACAGCCCTGGTGAATGACTATGGACTATGGGGAATTGCCTTCCATCCCTAATTTAATGGACCGCTTGACTGTTTGGGAACTGTTGTTAGTGGAACTAGGGGATATTTGCTTTTGTCTCTTGACTGGCCGCCATTGAGAATATGTAAGCACCTTGATTGTGAGTCGCTGTTGTTCCAGCAGGGTACCCTGAGAGGCACAGAGAGAGTGGCAGTGCGCTGAGAGGTCTGGCTGAGCCCTGAAGATACCCTGGCTGTGCCCAGGAAGTCGGGCTGTTCCCAGAGAGAGTGGCAGTGCCCTGAGAGCCCTGGCTGAGTCCAGGAAGTCTGGCTGAGCCCTGAAGGTACCCTGGCTGTGCCCAGGAAGTCGGGCTGTTCCCAGAGAGAGTGGCAGTGCCCTGAGAGCCCTGGCTGAGTCCAGGAAGTCTGGCTGAGCCCTGAAGGTACCCTGGCTGTGCCCAGGAAGTCGGGCTGTTCCCAGAGAGAGTGGCAGTGCCCTGAGAGCCCTGGCTGTGTCCAGGAATGTGGCTGTGCCCACAGAGAGTGGCAGTGCCCTGAGAAATCCTAGCTGTGCCCGGGGAAACTAGTGGTACCCTAAGAAGTCCAGGTAGTCTGGCTGTGCCCAGGAGTACTGGTGGTGCCCTGAGAAACCCTGACTGTGTCCGGGAAAACTAGTGGTACCCTAAGAAGTCCAGGAAGTCTGGCAGTGCCCAGGAGTACTGGTGGTGCCCTGAGAAACCCTGGCTGTGTCCGGGAAGACAGGTGGTACCCTAAGAAGTCCAGGAAGTCTGGCCGTGCCCAGAAGCACTGGTGGTGCCCTGAGAAACCCTGGCTGTGCCCAGAGAGCCTGGCTGTGTCCAGGATATTGCATTCACCCCCAGGCTCCTCGCACAGGTCCCCTCGCGGAAGACGCTTGTCGCGTAGATTGTGAGGCGAGAGCCTGTAGGGGTGCTGTGGGGGCGGAGCCCCAGAAAGTAGTTTCCAGGCTCTCGGCCTCACATAGACAGGTGCTGGCTCAGGTAGTAAATGGCCATCAACTGTGATTGCATGCCCATCAGCTGTGGCTAGTTGGCCGTCAGCTGTAACCAGTGAGCCATTGGCCACTAATATAACTGCTGTGGCTAGGCTAGGAGAAAGAAGGAAAGAGAAGGATGGGGGCTAGCAAGAAGATGGCGGCTGGGCTGGCAAGCGTGGATGGCGGTTTGCGGACAGTGTGAATCCAGCTCCATTGAGAGTATAGTGCCTCCAGAGAGAATATAGTGGTATGACTCCCCTACCTATGGCTCCGTGGGTGTTCCTTTTCGGCCTCACCATGTCCTGCGTTCTTGTATGGGGAGCGGGACCAGAGACCCCGCAGGCCGTCCCGCACGACAGGTGCCTTTTTGTTTTATTGATGATTTCCTTTACTGTGAAAAATCTTTTTAGTTTGATGTAATCCTACATGTTTATTTATTTATATTTTACTTCCCTTGCCTGAGGGGATATATCAGTAAAAATATTACTAAAGGTAATGTCTGCAAATATTCTAATTAATCAGAATGATAAGACATCTGGATGTTTGACCTCCCTCTAACATCTGCCATTCAGTTGACTTGGTGTATTACCTGCATATGGCTGAATGAATCCCTTAATCTCATTCTTCAACTTCTATGAAAAGCAGCCAAAATGAAAATTTTCTATTGGCTCCTGCCTTACAAAAGAATGTACTGGTCAGTGTTATCAGAATCAGACTATGGGGACGTATGGTGTGCCCCACCTTATACCTTGACTCTTAGGTATCTAGTTAAGACACTGGGGGCTCAGGGACACTTTGCAGAACTAAGGTTTATTGAAGGCTTTTGTCATTTTGCTGATGTGGTTATTTGAAATAATAATTACTTATAATACATAATTTTAAAGTAATGAGAATAAATGTATTTTGTTAATTGATATATATAAATACTAATGCCTGTCCCTACATTTCCTCAAGTCTTCCAAAGTTATAGAGACACCTTGTTCCTTAATATCGAATGTTCTGAGCTCCTGAATTAGTCAGGTTAAGCTATGCTATGCTGAAATGATAAATCTTTATCAATTTTGATAAAGATTATTTCTCATTCACACAAAATCCAATGTGGGTGTTCTAATAGAGAAGCTCTCCCAAGTGCTTTCTTCTTTCAAACAGTGATTCAGGAGTCTAGTCTCCTTCTACCTTATAAGCCTGTCATCCTGTATATCCTAGGGATCCTCTGCCAGATCCTCTGAATTTGACTGGCTGATGAATAAAGCGAGAGAATACAGAGGATTACAGGAGACGGCTTAGGGACCAGGTCTAGAAGTGGTTTACATCACTTCTACCTATTTCAATTAGCCATAACTGGTTATATGGCCCCACCGGGATGCAAAGGGGATGAGAAAAACAAAGTGCCTGCAAAGAGAAATGGGTTTCATGAGCATCTAGCCAATCTCTGCCACATCCCTCATGGCATGCACCAACAGAAACCACAGTGTTCTCTTCCACCAAAATCTCCAAGAAGTCTCATTCACGTAATTCTATTCCTATTGAATGTAATTATATATTATTAAACATCATTAGATGTAGTAGGTATTCTACATAGTATAACAGCAATGATTCACACATGAGGTTGATTTTGACTCCTTTCCAGAGGACATTTGCCAATATCTGGAGACATTTTAGTTGTCACCACTGAAGGGGATGGCAAACTTCTGGTTTCTGGTCTGGCATGTAAGGAGTTTGGAAGTCAATCACTCTCATCTTTACAGTAAGAAAAAAGCTGAAGAAACTGAAAATCAACTCTTTTTAGAGCCAACAGAATATTAAGGTCATAGGGCAAACCACTGCTCCAAAATTTGGAGAGACAGACCGATACAAAGAATCACAGCTTACCCTCAGGAGCAGAAACCACCACTGGAACCAGTACCAGGGTAGGAAAACCTAAACTTTAATTGATAAAATGCTTAGAGTTCAATATAGACAAGCTTGTGAATTAAAAATTCCAGTAGGAGGTCCACATTTTGTGAGTTTTACTTCCAAGTTCTCACAGTTAAGAATGGCAGGGGTGGGGGGGATCTCTTTATGCTTCAAGCAGGGGGAGGGGAAAACTGGCCATTCTAAAATATGCCCAGAGCATTCTGTTCTTCTTAACAAGGTCTACTCTCAAGGAAAACTATTTTGCCAGGGTCTTACCAACTGGGGGGTTACTAGAGCCTAACTGATGTAGGAGAAGGGAAACATCCAACTCCGGCCCCCCTCTAACCTTCTTGTATCACCTAAAGTAAGGTGGGGGAATGAAAAGCACTCATGGAAGTCAAAGCACAGGGGCACAGGCTCCCCAAAATACTGAGACATAATCATAGGGCTATAGAATGCATCCATCCCCTACACTTTACCACCATAACAGTAGGGCTTCTGTATAATAACAGAGGCATACAACTGAGAGAACTGTATATCTCAGACCTTATTTAAGAAGAAGTCTCCAGGGGAACCCAAAGACAACAGAAGATACAAAAACAAGGAAACCAGAGGAAATTTTAGCCTTTGACACCTATAGCCACAGCCAACAGTAAACAGAGCCTAACTCCTGGCCAGATAAAATACAATACCTCACACTAAGGGCCTATTTACTTCAATTCCCTTTACCTGTTATATCATGTCTGGCTTTCTACAAAATACTACAAGGCATATTTTTTTTTCAGACAAAAAACAGTCTGAAAAGACAGACAAACCAAGCATCAGAACCAGACTCAAATATGGCAGAGATTCTGTAATTATTAGATCGGGAATTTAAAACAACTATGATTAATATACCAAGGACTCTAATGGAAAAAGTGGACAACATTCAAAAGCAGATGGATAATGCAAGCAGAGAAATGGAAATTATAATAAAAAAAATCCTGGAAATCAAAAACAGTGTAATAGAAATGAAGAATGCCTTTGATGAGCTCAGCAACAGATAAGACATGGCCAAGGAAGGAACCAGTGAACTTGCAGATATGTCCATAGAAACTTCTAAAACTGAAATGCAAGGAGAAAATAGAATGAAAACATAGAACAGAACAAGAACTAGGGACTACAAAAGTGTCACATATGCATAATGGAAATGTCAGAAGGAGAAGAAAGAGAGGAAGAAACAGAAGAAATATTTGAAGTAACAATGACTGAGAATTTTCCAAAATTAATAACAGAAACCAAACCACAGATCCAGGAAGCTCAGAGAACACCAAGCAAGATAATATTTAAAAATCTACATCTAGACATATCATATTTAAACTGCAGAAAATCAAAGACACAGGAAAAAAGGCAAAGAAAAAACACCTTACCTATAGAGGAGGAAAGATAATTACATCAGACTTCTCTTGAGAAATCATGCAAACAAGAAAAGAGTGGAGTGAAATATTTAAAGTGTTGAAAGAAAAAAACCCCACCAACCTACAATTTTGTATCCAGTAAAATTATCCTTCAAAAGTAAGAAGTAAAGACTTTCTCAAACAGAAATTGAGGGAATTTGTTGCCAATGGATCTGTATTGCAAGAAATGTTAAAATGTTAAAAGAAGTTCTTCACAGAGAGAAGGAATATGATATAGGTCAGAAAATCAGAACTAAATAAAAAAGAAAGAGTGTTGGAGAAGGAATAAATAAAGGTAAAAATACAATATTCTATTTTGCTATTTCTTAAATGACCTAACAGATAAGTTTTTTCAAAATAACAATAGCAATAATGTATTCAGCATATATAGCTTATGGATAAGTGAAATGAATGACAGCAATGTCGCAATGGATGGGAGGGAGGAATTGGGAATAAT
The DNA here is from genome assembly GCF_057876585.1 of Rhinolophus sinicus. NCBI lineage: Eukaryota > Metazoa > Chordata > Mammalia > Chiroptera > Rhinolophidae > Rhinolophus > Rhinolophus sinicus. The sequence continues at coordinate 11,679,754 of NC_142518.1, forward strand.
CTGTTATAAGGGTACCTGCACTACCTATGAAGTAGTATAGTGTTATTTGAAAGTAGAATTGGAATAATTGTAAATGTATATTGAAAGCTCTACAGCAACCACTAAATAAAAGTTGGAATAAGAAGTATAATTGAGAAACAGCAACTCATAGACACAGACAATAGTTTAGTGGTTACCAGAGGGTAAGGGGTTGTGAGGGGTGGGGGGCGGGAGATGAAGGTAAAGGGGATCAAATATATGGTGATGGAAGGAGAACTGACTCTGGGTGATGAACACACAATGGGATTTATAGATGATGTAATACAGAATTGTACACCTGAAATCTATGTAATTTTACTAACAATTGTCACCCCAATAAATTTAATAAAAAAAGAAGTATAATTGATATGCTAAGGTAGGAGAGTAAATGGAATCATATAAAATGCTCAGTTAAAACCAGAGAAGACAGAAAAACGTGGAAGACCAAACAAACAAGCAAAGAACAAGGACAATAAATAGAAAACAGTAACAACTAGGGGGATATTACAGGCATTTAGTGAGTAGAGGCCAAAGATGCTGCTAAACATCTTTAAATGCACAGGACAGTCCCCATAATAAAGAACTATTCAATTCAAAATGTTGGTAGTGCTGAGGTTGAGAAACTTTGTGTTATACCAATGCCTCATCAACACCATGAATTATATATCTGAAAATTTTCTTAGTAAATGTAGCAAAGACAGCTGACTGTATAATAAAATTCATGCATTTCTTTCCATGGTATAAAACTGTTGCTAGGAAATGGCTCTTCATCCAGGTCCTATATTTCCAGCATCTAGGTGGAGCCATATGGCTAGTTTTCAACAAAGGAATATAAGCAGAAGTGATGTGTGCCCCTTCTGAACCCAGGTGGTTAGGAAACAGAGGTGCCTTCTTCACTTCCTTTTCTTTCACTTGGCTGATAGCTGGATGCAAAGGATTGAGCAGTAAAGTATGATGCCCTAAGAGGCAGCAAAGACACAAGGTGGAAGGTGCCTGGGTCCCTGAATGATGGCATGGAACACCGTCTGCTGACCAGGAACTCCAAGAGGGCAAGAAATAAATTCCATGTGTTACATTTAGGGGCATACTTGTTACAGCAGCTAGACTCTCCCCAACTAATACAGTGGAACTTTTAAAAGGCACTTGCTTGCAAGAGAATCCTGAATCACCAACATTAAAATCTTATTACTGTAGTAATATGTCTCTTGAATTACATTCTTCAATTGTTCAGGAGACACTGCAGATTCTGTCACAAGAATTATGTTATGAAGTCTCCATTTCCTTTGAAGTTTTTGAACAAGACTTGGTTATCTTGACATAATGACAATTGCACTTCTTTCTTCCTTATCCTACTCCTCCTGCCCTAGTTTAGCAAGAGGTAAAATATCTTTCTCTTGTAACAGCCCCCAGCTAAATTGCCCTGGAACTCCAGGAGCTGATGGGCTAGTCTAGCTTCTAGCCTCTCCACAGACAGAAATGAATGTGCCATTTCAGTTGCTGGCAGACCACCATTACTGTTTCTGTTGTTGTAGAGAACATGGAGTCCAGTAGAATCTGGTCAGTCCTTGTTAATACTTTGAATGTTAAAAGAAGTGAGACCTTATCTGTATCTACACATACCCTACCTAAAGCTATAGTGAACCATGCTAGACATATATGTGAGGATCTGGTATGTAACAATGGTTATCATACTAATTAGTGGTGAACTAAAGTGTTATTAAACTCTCCCAGGTCAAATGGTTGACTAAATCAGAAAAAGAAATAGCCCCAAAGTTAGATTATACCTCACGCCATACTACAACATAAATTCTTGATGGGCTAATGATTAAAAGAGAAACCAAATTTAAAAACAAATGCTTAAATCATATTGATATGATAATAAACTTTCAAACTACAAAAGTAGAGAAAGAAATCAATATGATCATCTAAAAACACCATAAATAAAATTAAAAGGCAAATAAGCAAGCAAGGAAAATATCTGCACTATATTTAATATTATTGATCTAGAGATTTTAAAAATCAGTTCCCTTCAAAGGATGAAAATCTGAAGGAAAATAGGTGAAAGTTGTGATATAAACACTTCACAAAAGAAGAAATACAAATGGTTAATAAATGTGTGAGAGAATCTTCAACTTCCAACTAATAAATGAATGCAAATTAAAATAAGATACTATTTTCAACTTTCAAATTGATAACAATTTAAAAATTGTACTACTTTTTTGATCAATGTGCAATTACATGAACATTTTCATAGACTTCTTAAAACACTATAAATTGGTAAGACTTCCTGAAGGGCAATTTGACAATACAGATCAATGGCTTTAGAAAATCACCATAAACTTGACCTGATAATTCTGCATCTAGGAATTAGACTAAGGCGATACAAATCATAAAAGTGGGTAATGACGAACACACAAAGATTCCCCCCCCTCAGCTTTGTCTATAATAGAAAAAATGGGACTAACCTGAAGGAATGGCTAACTAAATGATGGTACACTTATTTAATGAAACCTTAAGCATCTATGAAAGAATGTTTTTTATTTAACCACATGAAAAAAATAATATTCAGAACATAAAGAAAAAAACAGATTATAAAAGTATAGTCGTATCATGATTTCATAGTGCAATACATGGGGGAAAGTAATGAAGACGTGTGGGTAGTGCTCTGCAGTGAAGTATAGGTGGTTTCTAGCTTCTTCTTTCTTCTTTTCAGCGCTTATTCCTTACATTGTCTATAATAAAAGGTCTTTACCTTTATTATCAGGGGAAAAGTAAAGGAAATGTCATAATTCTTTTTAGCTTTGCCATATTTCCACAGGGAAATTCTGCCTTGATTATTTTAAAGTTGAACGTGTTTTTTCCAACTTAGAGCCTGCATGTATTAAGGACGACTCTAAACCAGCTCTCTGGACGGGCCTGGTCAACAGCCCACTTTGATACTGAGGTAACTTCCCAGTTCAGTGCTTTCCATACCAGTCTTGTCTGTGGCACAACTTGGAAGTTCTGAATTTTTGAAGAACTCAGGTGAAATTCCTCAGAAAACATATTTGGTTGGTAGTTGCAACTCATTGAAGTAATGGAAGTAATGGGGAATAAAGGTAGGGAATTCTCCAGAAAGCTCTCATTTCACTTTGAATTATTTAGAAAAAAAAAAGGAACGGGAGGAGGGAAGCCCTTGGTTCTTAAAAAAAAAAAAAAAAAATTTAGTGCAGTGTTCACTGAAGGTCACTATTCCGATCATAGGATGCTATGTGACAAATCGCTCCAAAGCTTAGTGGCTTCAAACAAGAATCATTTATTATCTCTGATGGTTTTCTGAATGTCAGGAATCCAGGAGCAGCTTAGCTGGGTGACTCTGGCTCAGGGTCTTCCATGAGGTTGTATTAAGCGGTCAGCTTCACTGGGGCTGGATCAGGATTCACTTCCAAGGAGGCTCACATGCATGGCCAGCAAATTGGTGCAGGCTGCTGCCCATAGGCTTCAGTTCCTCTCTGTGGGCCCCTGCACAGAACTACGGAGGTGTCCTCATGGCATGGCAGCTGTCTTCCCCAAGAGTGAGTGATCCAAGGCAGACGCCCCAATGCTTTTTAGGACCTAACCTTGGAAATCACATACTGTCACTTCTGCAATATCCTGTTGGTGACATAGGTCAGCCCTATTCAGTGTGTGTGGGAGGGAGCGAGGAGGAACAGCAGGAGGCAAGCATCAGTGGAAGCCATTATGGAGGCTGATTGCCCAGTTATCTATCCAGCATCCCGACAATGCCCACTTCCTGACAATACCGCAGACTTTTGTGTAGGTGTCTTATCCCCCATCCCATGCCATCACTGTGAAAGGAAGCTGACCCATTCCCAGTACCACTGGTGAGACTAATTGGGCTAAATGTAATTACAGCCCCTTTGACAGTGATTAGCTCACTAGGCCTAAGCCAGTTAGCACATGGCATTCTCTCAGTCTCCAGGATTATTCAGGGGCTGGTGCATGATCAGATTCAGGCCAATAAGGCACAAGAGGACACTTTGAGGACGCTTCCTAAAACAGAGCCACCAGAAAAGATGATTCCTGTCTTTGTCAGGTGTTTTGGGGAGTGAATGTGAGCCCTAGGTGTGCTGCAATGTCCTCTACCAGCCTGAAGATCAAGTCACCCTGCAGAGGAGGAGGGTTGAGAGGTTCTCAAGAGAAAATACATCCGGGTCTTGACAGAACCAGAGCTGATTCCTGCCCTGCCACTGGGCTCTTCCTTTATTTGGAGCAATTAACTTCCCATATTTTTGAAGCCACTTTAAGATAGGTTTCCTAGCATGTGCAACCAAAACTGATTTTCCCCACTTGCAAAATGGAGCTATCATGAGCTAAAAGAAATGAAGACAAATGCTTTGAAAACTAAAAGAAATTGTGCTCTTTAAAATTAGGGATAATTATATATATTTGAACCAAACAAACCAAAACCTGGGACAGCTCCCCTGATGTGTGGACAAGAGTATTCCCAAGCAAGTCTGGTGCAACATGTCCAGAACCAACAATGGCTATGCCCATAGGCTGAAGAAATGACTGCTTTGGGGGTGCCCTTTCAGGAGTGCCTGAACAGGATGTGGTGATGTGGGTCTGGGGTCCCACCTGGGGGAACTGTAAGCTCAGTATTTCTGAGCTGTGGTGAGGGGCACCAGGAGGGTCCAGACAAAACTGGTCTTCAAAATGGTCACCAAGTGGAACCGAGAGGTCCACCACTTCTGGCTAGTGCCTGAAATGCCACAATGTGCCCCTTGACTTAAGGCTGAGAGGAGGGACGTGATGAAGCTTATCAGTCACTAGTATCTCAACATGACAGGTTTCTAGCCCCTCCTGAGATTCGTGTGGAATATTTGCATAGAATAAGAGAACAGTGGAATGGGGGCCTCCATGCCACTCAGGTGAAGAAACAGAGAAAGAGGTCCTGGAACCTGGAGGACATAGAAGACTAACTTTGCTGAATCACACTTTTGTAGATAGCAGAAAAAAACTTGGCTGATTCACAGTTTTGCCAATGGCAGACCATTTATGTTACTTAGGAAACATATACTCTTATGTAAACTTGCTATATGCAAGATACTGTTCTGAGTGCTTTACAAACATTTACTTATTTATTCCCCTCAACAACCCCATGAAATAGGTTTTCCTATCATCCTTGTCTTAAAGATTAGGAAACTGAGACACAGAGAGGTTAAGAAACTTATTCAAGGTCACACAGCTAGAAAGGCACAGAGAAGTTAAGTAACTCGCCCATGGTCGCACAGCAGGTAAGTGGCAGAGTGAGGATTTGAATGAAGACTTTGCCACCAGGGCCCATGCTCCTAACCACCATGCTCTGCTGCCTATGTTACCACATTTCAGTTTCTTGGCAGACTTGCTGCTAAATGTCCCCTGGTAGGGATGTTCCTCTCTGCATGAGGGTTCACCTTAGGGCCTTAGTGAAGCTAGAGCAGATTTAAGTACATGTGTTATCTGTGGGTGGTTTTTCTACCAGGTCTGGCCTTCACTGCTGGGACTTTGTGTTGCCACAAACCCTGGTTCTGTCATCTTAAACCAGCCTGAAGAACAGCCCTAACTTGGGGCTTGTTAGAAAGGCAGCTGATCACAGGAGACTCAGGCCAACCATTTCCTCTTTGCCCAAGCTTCCTGATCATTCCAGGCCTCTGCCCATCACACACACTCCTTCTTAAATACTATCATCAGTGCCGGGTTGTTAGGGAGAAAAGCAATGAGGAGGAAATGATTATAAAAGTTACATCTGCTATTCAGGCAGCTGTTCTCTTTCCTCATTAGGACAATCAATCATTTTTCAACATCATTTTTGTAACTAGGGAAAGGCTTCATTTAATCTAAGACTAAAGAGCAGGAATGAGGGAATTAAATCCCACAGCCCTTTAGCTGATGGGATTTTTTTTTTTTAATATTCTGTCCTCACCAATGACCTAATTAGGCTTTCAGAGAATGATGAACTCTCTGCTCCTCTGTCTCATTTCCATCTGTGCCTTTACAGAAGGGGAGCTCTGCAACCCCAGTTAGTCCATGCCTTCTCTTCTGGCTTTTTCTTCGGTCTCGTCTTTGTAGATTAAGCCCGGCTTTCTCTGACTTTCTGGAATGGTTTCTTGGAACTGTCATGATCACTAAAACCTTACAGCCAAGTGGCAGATTGTCATGGAGACCTTAAGTCCTATTTCCGTGGAAACATAGAACCGGAAGGCAGGAAAATCACCCTTATAATGATGATAAGCCCAAACCATGGGGGGCAGAGTGCCCAGGTTCAAATACCAACGTTACCCCTTACTAGCTATTTGACCGTGGGCACATTACTTAGTCTCTTTGTGCCTTGGTTAACGGAGATTAATAGTACACACCAATCTCCTAGTGCTGTCGTGAGGATTCAGTTAATTAATAGCACATGAAAAGCACTTAAAACAGTGCCTGGCCTACAGTAACCATGAAATTATAAGTGTATTTATTACTGTTGCTGCTGCTGCTGTTGTGATCTAGTCCATCCACCTCTGACACTTACTGCCCTCTTGAACATCCTCCTCTTCAAACTCCCAAGCTCCAATCAGCCCAACCATCTGCCGTCTCCATGCCTACATCCTGGCTGTTGAGAGCTTGGAGGAAAATCAAACAAGTGTGCAGACTGAAAACTCATGTTTCTGCCAGCTAAGCCCACTCTCCACATACTCCGTCATCTGTGCCTCCTAAATCAGTCAAGGTCCAGGCAGAAAGACAAAGCACCACAGTGGTTTCAGCAGAGGTAAACCAGGGATTGGAGGTAAAATGGCTAAGACAGGTATTGGAGGACTCAAAAGGTAGACAGAGGACACTGAGATAACACAGAGATGGGAGCTACAGAATCAGTGACCAGCCCCAGGATGTGGGGGAATAAGGGAAGAGGTTCAGTTACCAGAACCTAGACGCCTGGAGGAGGGTCGCTGTGGGGCTGTGACCCAGGTCCCCAAAGAGAAGACAGTACCCAACTCTAAGGGGACAAAATGAAACTGATTCTGGGAGTGTTTGGGAAAACTGAGAACTGGATGGGATGAATTGCCAGTGCTGGGGGGATGCCCACAGCAACCGGAAGTAGACATGAAGCCCACAGGAGGCAGACAGGAAGTAGCAGCTACCTGTTCTGCCTATCATAGCCAGACTGATCTTTCTAAAAGGCTGATGTGTCTGGGTCACACACCTTTTTAAAGACCTTCAGTGGTTATCTCTGCATCTCCAGTAGAGTCTGGAGTGTAGATTGGCCAACCCGGACCTGGCCTTTACCTGCTGCTAGCACTGTCTTTTCCCTTTCTGGACACTCTCCAGCCACAGTGTGCCAACCACGTTGAACTATTGCAGTCTCCCAGACACTCCATGCCTTTGTTCCAGCCTGAAAAATTCTTCTCTATGAAGTCTTTGTTGATCACCCAAGCTAGGAATGGCTAATCTTCTCTGTGTGCCCTCACTGTAAACCAAACATGTGTCTTTTAGCAGACACTGCTGGGGCCCTGCCCACATCTCATTGGTCTTCACCTCTACATGAAAGGCTGTTTCAATGAACACCTGTGGCTCCACCTGGGGCTATATATATGCCCACCAGGGCACATTTGGCCAGGTGCTTGAGAGTAGCGCTAGAGAATTAATGCCCCTTGAGGTAGTCTTCAAACACTGATGAAGAGGGATCTGATGGCTGAGTGCCCAGCTCTGTGGTCCCTTGACGGGAAGAACAAACTCTCAGAGCTCCCGGAGCTCTATTACAAGTTGTCGATGGTAACAACTAGATTTAAAATGAACACTTGATCAGCTTTCTTCCATTCCCTGCCTCAGTTCCCTGATCTTTCTAGCAGGTCTTTTGGGATCACTTCCCAAGTAAACTACCTGCATTCAAATCCCTGTTGCACAGCCTGCTTTGGGAGAAACCCAAACTAAGACACATCTCTCGTAGCCTATTACATAGTGTTATACTGATTTGTTTAAATGTCCCTATTCCCCTCAGCACTCTCCACCCTTTGAGGGCCAGGACTTTATATATCATTCTTCTTTGTAACTTTAGATCATAGCACAGTGTTGCGCACTCAATATACTCTCCATCCATACATATTGATGGAAAGTAGTATTGCAGAATATGATGTATTATGAGCAGGGAAACTTGCATGAGGCTAGCAAGGGGCTTTGAGATGATAATTTGCATTTTTGCAGGTAGGGCTACTTGGGCAGCCAAAGAAAAGGAGTAGAATTGCTACTTTTAATCTCTCTTTCTTCAGAGGAGATTGAAGTAGTAACAGAATTGTAGATACACACACACACACACACACACACACACACACACAGAAATGTGAGACACAGGAATTTTGCACCCTTCACCATGCCCCATAGGTCTTACCCCCAGAGCAGCTGTCACCTCTCATTTTCACAAGCATATATCCCTTTACCCTGCTCTAAGAAACATCATGCCCAAGTCGCATCACTGTGGCAACCCTTTCACTCTGAGAATCTAAAAAAGCAGGGAGTCCTAGCATTGTCTGGCATAGCTGATGTCCGGCTTAAAGCCATCTGCTTCCTCTCTAATCAGGACCAACCATGTGAGGAATACTCCCTCTGACTTAATCCTTCCTCTTAATGAGACTGGTCATAAAGAAGAGGCCTGCCACAATGCCCAAGGGTGTCTCGATTCTCTTATGGTTGCCAGCATTAGAAATAAAGCTTCCACATACTGGAGTCATCTCAGCTTCTTGCCCAGGAGAGCTTCTGTGCAGCCTAAGACCTGGGTTTTATGTAAGGTAGTGTGACCTTTTCCAGCCAAGCCCCACATCAACAGTTTCTACCATATGCCCTCCTATCTGGATAGCTTTGTGGCCTCTACATCAAGGCACGTCATGACTCCTTCCAATACCATAGCTATTAGAGAAGATTTTAAAATTAAAATTATTTTATTATCCAACATTTTTGAGTACCTATAATATGCCAGTACCACTTACAAAGCAATTTGCAAAATGTTTTACATAGAGTAGCTCATTCAATCCTCAAAACAACTCAATGAGAGAAGCAGGTGGATTAGCCTCATGTCACAGCAGGGGAAGCAAAGGGGGTGCCTGACTTGCTTAAACACATTTTCTAACTCCTAGGTCTGTACACTTTACCACAGTATTATTCTGGCATTATTTCAAACTTTATAAAATAGAATTTTAGTTCTGGAAGGAACCATAGAGATTAACTAGAATCCAGTCCTCTTCTGAGGTGTTGGTAATTAAATTCCTTGGTAATTTAAGGCATGGTCTTGGCAGTCACACAGACTTGAATAGGAGTTCCAGAACTACCACTTAACTAGCCGTGTGATCATAGACAAGACACTTAATCTCTTTAAGCCTCAGTCTCCACATCTGTAAAATGGGGATAATAATAAGTATCTCCTGAGGATAGGATTGCTGTGAGGAAGAAATGAGATCCTGTATGAAAAGCACTTAGCTTGGTACTTAACAAGTGTCTATTAAATATTAGCCAACACTTGTGCAGTACTAAGTACATTCCAGGTACTCTTCTAAGTGTGTGTCACATATTGAATTTATCTTAGTTCCCACAATTACCTCATAAAGTAACTGCTATTACAATCCTCACTTTATAGATAGGTTAACTGAGGTACATGTCAGACATCAAACCACAGTTCCAGAAAGCTCAGAGTACACCAAGCAGGATAAATTGCAAAACAAAAAAAAAACAAAAACCCACACCTAGACATGTCATATTCCAACTGCAGAAAATCAAAGATAAAGAAAACTCTTCAAAGAAGCCAGAGGAAAAATACATCTTACCAATAGAGAAGCAAAAATAAGAATTGCATCTGACTTCTCATAAACCATGCAAGCAAGAAGAGAGTGGAGTGAAATATTTAAAGTGTAAAGAGAAAAAGAAACCCATCAATATAGAAATCTATACTCTTTGAAATTATCTTTCAAGAATGAAGGAGAATAAAGATGTTATAAGACAGAAAAATGAGGGAATTTGTTGCCAATAGACCTGCCTTGCAAGAAATGTTAAAAGAAGTTCTTCTGCGATAAGGAAAATGATACAGGTCAGAAACGTGGATCAACATAAAGAAAGGAAGAGCACTGGAGAATGAATAAGAGAAGGTAAAATGAAAACTTTTACTTTTCTTATTCTTAATTGCTCTAGCAGGTAACAGTTTGTTGAAAATAATAATAGCAACAATGCATTCAATCACATATATAGGTATATATGCTTATGTATATAAGTGAAATAAATGACAATAATGATAAAAGGCATGGGAGAAGGAATTAGGATTATTTTGTTATTATAAGTTACCTACCTGCACTATTCATGAAATGGTATAGTGTTATTCGAAAGTGGACCTGGAATTGCTGTAAATGTATATTGTAAACTCTAGAGCAATCATTAAAAATGTAAAATAAGAAGTATAATTTATATGCTAAAAATGAGAGAAAGTGGAATCACATAAAATGTTCAATTAAAACCACAAAAGGCAGAAAAAGTGTGGAAGACAAAAATAGGAACAAGAATAAGGGGAACAAGTAGAAAACAGTAACAAATATGGTCGACAGAAATCCAACAATATCAATAATCACACTAAACATCAATGGTCTAAATACACCAATTAAAAGACAAAGATTGTCAGAGTGGATCAAAAAGCAAGACTCAATTATATGTCAGCTACAAAAAACCCACTTTAAATATAATGACACATATAGATTAAAAGTCACAGTATGGAGAAAGATATACCATGCTAACACTAATCAGAAGGAAGCAGAAGTAGCCACATTAATTTCGGACACAGCAGACTTCAGAGTAAAGAAAACTATCAGGGATAAAGAAGGGCATTACATAAGGATTAAGGGATCAGAACTCCAAGAAGACATAATGGGCATGTGCCTAACAACAGAGCATCAAAATATGTGAGGCAAAAACAGAACTACAAGGAGAAATAGATAATTCCACCATTATAGGTAGACTTCAACACCTCTCTATCAGAAACAGACAGATCCAGCAGGCAGAAAATCAGTAAGGACACAGTTGAACTCAGCAGCACCATCAATCAACTGGATTTAATTGGCATCTGTATGCAAGGTCATCCAACAATAGCGGAATACACATTTTTCTCAAGCTCACATGGAGCATTCACCAAGAGAGCCCACATTCTGTCCCATAAATCACACCATAATAAATTTGCAAGAATAGAAATCATACAATGTGTGGTCTCAGACCACAGTGGAATTAAAGTAGAAATCAATAACAGAAAGATAGCTGAAAAATCCCAAAATACTTGGAGATTAACACATGAGTCAAAAAAGAAATCTCAAGAGAAATTTCAAAATATTTGAACTAAATAAAAGTGAAAATACATCTTATCAAAATTTGTGGGATGCAGCAAAAACAGTGTTTAGAGGGAAACATAGTATCGAATCTATGTTAAAAAAGAAGAAAGATATAAAATCAATACCTAAGCTTCCACTTTAGGAAGCTGGGAAAAGAAGAGCAAGTTAAATCCAAAGTAAGTGGAAGAAAACAAATAATAAAATTTCAAGCAGAAATCAATGAAATTGTAAACAAGAAATCAATAGAGAAAAATCAACAAAACCAAAAGCTGTTTCTTTAAAAAGATCAATAAAATTGATAAGCCTCTAGCCAGGCTTACTAAATAAAAAAGTAGACACAAGTTATATGTATCAGAAATGAAAGAGGGGACATCACTAAAGAACACAGGGACATCAGAAGGTAGCTAAAGTAATATTATGGACAACTCTATGTTCACAAATCTGATAACCTAGCTGAAATGGACCAATTCCTTGAAAGACACAATCTGCCAAAACTCACATTCAATAAGACTATCAAAAAAAAAACCAAAAAACTGAAAATCCTCTTATCATACAATCCAGCAATCAAGCTCCTTGATATTTACCCAAATGAACTGGAAACTTAATAGCCACACAAAAACATGCACATGGGTGTTATGGCAGCTTTATCCATAACTGCCAAAACTTGGAAGCAACCAAAACGTCCTTCAGAAGGTGAATGGATAAATAAACTATAGTACATCTAGACAATGGAATATTATTCAGTGCTAAAAAGAAATAGGCTATCAAGCCATAAAAAGACATGGAAGAAACTTGAATGCATATTACTAAGTGAAAGAAACCAATCTGAAAAGGCTACATACTGTAGGATTCCAACTAAATGACATTCTGGAAAAGGCAGAACTATGGAGACAATAAAAAGATCAGCAAGTGCCAGAGGTTAGGGCATGGGAAAGGTGAATGGGTGAAGCACAGAGGACGTTTAGGGCAGTGAAACTATTCTGCATGATACTGCAATGATGACTACATGTCATTATACATTTGTCCAAACCCACAGAATGTACAGCACCAAAAGTGAACCCTAACGTAAACTGTGGTCTTTGGGTGATGATGATGTATCAATATAGGTTCATCTATTGTAACAAATGTTCCACTCTGGTGGGGATGTAGATAGTGAGGGATGTTGATAATGGCAGAGGCTGAACATGTGTGGGGCCAGCTGGTATATGGGAACTCTCTGTATTTTTTGCTCAATTTTGCTGTGAACCTAAAACTTCTTTACAAAATAAAGTTTATTGTTTTTTTTAAAAAAAGTAAAATGCAACCGGAAATATAGTTCAAGTTTAGACTAGATGTAAAATCAGGAGAAAAAATAAAGAAAGAAACTGAGGCACAGAAGCATTACAGGTAATAAATGCAGAGCCAGAATTTGAACTCTGGCAATCTTTCTCTGGAGTGTGTGCACTTGCCCACTACATCACCCTGCCTCTCAATTGTTTGTTGCTATGACTACTAGTATTTTGCCAATGGGTAAATTGAGGCTCAGAGGGATCAGCCACCGGCCAAGGTCCTAGATTCGGTGAGAGACAGTAATATAAGATTCCAGGTTTCCTGAAACCCTGACTCCCACTCTCTCATGTTGCCTCTGCATTCTCTCCTGTCTCCCTCCTCAATAATATCTGGGAAGATCTATATGAATTGTCCTGGAAAGGGGAAAACTTTTGTTCCAATGATAACATTCCAGTACTCAAATCCTTTTGGAAGCAAAACTAGCTCCTCTTCACTTTCAACCTGGCTTTATCCAAACTGAGAAGATATTCCCTAATGCCAGCAGTCAGAATAAATGGTGGGTCCCATCTGCTTCAGGACGCAAGCAGTTTCAGCGTGTTTGGTTTGGGTACCAATCTCCATGGATTCATGAGACACATAGGATGAGTAGAACACAGACCAGAATGAAATCTAAGTAGATATGTAGCTGGGAAATGGCTGGTAGAAGAATTAAAAATAAAAACAAAAACAGATGTCCACTGATAGCCACTAGAAAAGAGGAGGAAACTATTTTTAATTCTTTCAAAGCTTGTCCATCTGAGGGAGATCTGCTTTGGTATCATTCCCTGATAAGAGGGCACTCATATGTGAGGGATAGTCTATCAGGAGAAGGCCCTTATTCCATTAGACACTGCTTTCATTTTATAGCAATTCGTATTTCCAAGGGCATCTCCGTCTTTGCCTCATTTTACATGCCAACTCATATATCCTTCCACAAAACCCAAGGCTCTATATTTTCAAGTTAACACCACAGTACACCAGAATGCAATATTATGTGTAGTCTAATTTCCTTTAGGCCATGTTCACATTCAGTTATTTTATACATATTGAGAATAGAGCTATCTTTGTTTTGAATTTTTAAGCTGTGAGCTCAGTCTGCTCTAAGATAAATTAGACATCATTCCTAAGGCTCAGTGTGCTCTGGTGAACTACCCTAAGACCCCAGGGCTTCAAACAAATGTCTTTCTTTTTCTCCTTTCAGAAAACTAAACTGGGTCTCAAAGTACTCGTATGTCTCTTGCTATTATGATTTCTTATTATTTCCTTTCATCCCTAAAAGAAACCTAGCAGTTCAGCATGATCCAATGCCTCAGTCAAAATTGGCTGAGTGATGTTTACTTAAATATCAGCCCTTCCCAGATGGCTCATACTAGCTTCAGGTCAAAACATAATGAATATAAAGAGTTATCAGTGTTCCTTGGCGTGTCGCTGAGTGTGTAAGCATAATGCAATTCTATCAGATCCTCTGATTCATGGCAAACCTGAGAAGAAGAAGAAGTTGAAAAAGGCATTTTTTTTTGTTTGGTTGTTTTTTTGTTTGTTTGTTTGCTTACTTTGGGAGTTAGAGGGAATAGAAGTGTCTCGTTGCTTGCTGACAGTGAAAGGCCCCAGAAAAATTAAAAAGGAGTTGTGTGTATATGTGTGTGTTTGCATGTGAATCATTAGATGTAATACACAACAATCATAGTAGATATCTCATTTCCAATAACGAGTCTAAAGAAAAATTTCAAAGATAATAGAACTTAACCACCTATTATCAAACCTATGGAGGTTTTATTGTCTGGGATGTTATAAGCATATTAAGGAGCCTGGCAAGAAATTAAGCTTGAATGCAAAATAGTACTTTCCCTTAATTTCATCCTAGTATAGTTCTATCAAGGCATCAGATTATGAAATGTCAAAAGCCCATTCACAACCTCTACTCTCACCCCATGTGGAAAAAAAAAACTTACATTATCCCATTAAATATACTTATACTTGATATATGCTGGGGCCAACTACAAGGAGTCTTACCAAAGAAAGAATACCATTTTTCACTCCTAAAATTAACATTCAAAGATAGGTAAGCCAAGCAATAATGATTCCCTTCCTGTGTATGGTGATTTGCAGTTTTCAATGCAGTTTCACACAGATAATCTCCTTTAATCTTCACAGTAATTTTATGAAGAAGGAAAGGCAGACATTATTTGCATCATTTTACGGTTGAGGAAACCAGAACCCAGAGAGTATAGTAGAGACTGGCCAGTTATTTACCAAACTGTGTTCTGTTTCCTTTTTGGCATACAAGACTACATTTCCCAAGGTCCCTTGCTGTTAGGTATGAACGTGTGATGGGTCCAGTCCAATAGAACGTGGGTAGAAGTAATGCATACCGTTTCATGGCCTGACCCATAAAAACCTCCAATATATAAGCTCCCTCCCCTTTTCTTTCCTCATGGACTAACTGAATGAAGATTACCCCAAGAACTTAGAGGACAGCAAAGCCACAATATAGAAAACGCCTAAGTAACCATTTGGAGGAGAGTTGTCCAGGAAAGCCAGTCAACCAGGAATATGTATTGGATTGCTGTGTGAGTAAGAAATAAGCTTAGATTGTTTTAAGTGATTGGAATTTGGGGGTTGTTTGTTGCAGCAGTTACCCTACATTAATATAGAGAAGTTAAATTATTTATACAAGTTCATACAACTAGTTAGTTGTGTCTGTGTTTTTTTGTTTGTTTGTTTGTTTGTTTGTTTTTAAGAGCCAGGACTAGAACTATGTTCTTCTAGTGTTTAGTTTAATATTCATTTGTTTACCAGTACCAACCCTAATGTAGGTCCCCTTTTGTACCCTGTTGCTAATATAGCAATTGAAGGATTGAGAAGTCAGGACAGATAAGTCACATGCAGGCTCTTTATATCTCTCAACTCTCTGATGTCCTCCTCTTTCTGTTTCCTCCATATATTCTTCTAGTAGTTACTTTCTCAAGTGTCTCAGCAATAACCAAATACACTGACAGATACCAGGCTTTACTGATCTAAAAGGACCCATATCTGAAAAGTATCTCTCCTGAGTTCCCTTCCTTCCTGACAGTACATCCAAGAGTTAATAAAACATATATTCTCTCCTACTGAGATAACCTCAAATAGACTTCCTTTAGAAGGACCTGATAAATGAAGCTGCCAATACATGCAAAGAACAGACAGTGACTGAAGTCCCATTAGGTACGGGTCACAGACAGATTGTGACAAGGAGGCAGAGGGCAAGTGCCAAGGCAAGCAGAGGTAGTGAATCCCTTAAGTGAGAGACACTTGTGAGAGGAAGGTTCCATCAGTTGGAGAGAGATATAGATGCAGACAGTTTTTCAGGACCTCGGAGAGCTCCTGGTGAGAGCCATTGCTCTAAGAATGTTTATTCTGAGACCCAATCAGTTTGCCTTTTATTCTGAACTCTCTAGTTGATAAAGGGGACTTGTCCTTCCTGTGAATGTCTTAGTCTCTATAGAATAAGAGATTTCATTCTCATTGTTTCAGAGGAGTTCAGGGTGTGTGTCCAGTAGGTAGGTTGGAGCTGTCTCATCTAGCCTTACTGAAGAGCACATGAGACGCTCACATCTCAGAAAATCTAGAAAGGTACATAATCAAGAGACCTCATCCTCTTTGATTGTTTATGCTCTAGAAGCTCTCTCTCTTGTAGGTTAGAGGCTGATGCTTTACGTGGGCTTGGACTCCAAACATCTTACCCAACTGAAACCTTATCACCACCACACCATTAGCCCTATAGCCCTAACAGGAAGATCACCAAAATGATGGGCTTGTTTCTTCCTGAAGGCACGCTCTCAAGCAAGTTAATAAATATTCTGTGAAAAAGGATTCTATGAAGAAATAAGTCTGGGAAAGCTTGAATAAAAATGTTAAATACTTCAGATGTTCATATATGTTTTTTCTCTCTCTCTTTATAAAATTCAATATGATGATCACTTTTGGGCATATAATGTTTTTACCCCTCCTGGGATTTTTGTTTCCCCTTTGGAGATATGCTCCCCAAAGTAGAAGTCCTGAGTTAAAGAACTTGAACAATGCTATCACTTGACAGTCATGGCCAAATCCAATCGGGGATGTGTATTTTACTTCCATCAGGAGTGTATGAAAGCATCAGTTTCACTAGCATTTGATTAGTAATTTGATTTGTATTCTTTGATGACTAGTACCTAGAACTACTTTGATAAAGCGCCTAGAACTGTGTCTGGCCCATAATAGGTGCTCAGTAAGTATTTGCTCAAGGTTGAAATGAAAGGTTTAACACTTTCCCATATATCTATTTAGTTAGCATAGTTCCTCATTTGGAATTACTTTATGTCTTTTTCCTCTTGATTACTGATTAATGTTTATTTTTAATTTGCCTAAGATATGAAGCCTCTGTTTTCCATATTTGTTAAAAATATTTTTCCTGTGTTTTAAAATTTCTTACATACACAATTTAAATTTTTATGCAGTCAGATTTGTCAGTCATAATTGTGATGTTTCATTACTTTAAAGCTTATAAAACTTATAGAGAAGTCCAGAGACCACATGAAATTCAATGTTTTTCCTTATGAATTAACTTCTTATATATTTTTTATTCACCTTGGTATTGTGATGTGAGGTGTGGGTCTAAATTGATTTTTCTCTAAATTAGTAACAGATATCCCGGTATACTTCATAGTTAAATCATCTTTTTGCACAGTGTTTTTTGACTTACCACTGGCTCTTGCTAACACATGTAGGTTGAAACAAGAGGATGAATTTTATATCTGATGAAAGGAAATAACGAGATAAAATGGAATTATCTAATACTTTACTGTGTGGGTTACACAACCCTGCTCTCAAAGGGTTTACAATCTTGTTGTCAAAAGTCAAACTTTTATCTACTTCATTTATGGGTTTGAATATAACAATCTGGTGACTTTAAACTGTTTTAAAGGCAGTGTTGAAATTTCACTCACAATACAATTCTGATGTGCAGTGTAAATGTAATTTCTTTATTTCTTAAAAACCTGATCTATTATTCTTCACAAACCCCAAAATCACTCGTTTCTAAGCCCTCCAGTTTTCTCTAAGCTAGAGCCTGGATGATGGGAATGGGACCAGTCTTGGAGATAAGGTATCCTTGTATTCTCTTGGGCTGTGTACCCCACTGGCCTTGAGGTCAGCATCTGTAGTTGGTAAACTTGTGGTCTGTGTTTGTTCTTATTTTTTTTGGCTCAGTCAATGTCCTAGGAGAGTTTGGGCCCTCTCCCTCTGGCCTCTTCAATTTCATCTCTCGAAATCCCTCTGAGTGCTTGTCATAACCTCCTGCTCACTCCCTGAGAACAGAGTTCACCCTTTACCCTCTGCTCCAGATCACTATGCCCTGAGGTGGCCACCCTCATGGCAGGCTTCCTGGCTCCAACACAGGGTCCACACCACATAGAAACTGAGGTTGACTCGGGCATGCTAACCACAGCAGAAGTCCTCACTGCAGAAGACACTATTGATGCTCCACAGCGAGCCTTTTTGCCAACCAATTCATCTGGCCCTCCAGATGTTGTGACTTGGTTGCTAACAGCTTACAGATGTCCCCTTCTTTGGAGAATTTCCCCCAGCTGAGGGGAGCTAGTTTTGTTCAGGAAGCTATGTGTACCCCCACATTTGGGGTACAGCTCACAGCCAATGACTAAATGCCCCAGGAGTATGGAATTCTGGCCTCCTTGCCTCACGGGAAAAAACTCAATGGCACAATTCATGCTACAGAACTCCCAGTGGGATCAGGCTGAAGCTAAGAAGACATCCTTGCTTACCATCTTCCCCTGCACTGTCCCACTTCCCTCACTCCCTTTCTCCTGAGAGCATGCCTCCAAAAAACAGCAGGTACCAGAATCCCTGTTTCAAGCTCTGCTTCTAGTGAACACAACCTAAGACACTCACTATGCCTGATAATGCCTCTCTTTACAAGGCTGAACCACCCCAGGTTGGCAAAGGGGTTTTCTGTCCAGCGGACTCCTCTGAGACTTTCAAACAATGAATGAGGCAAAAGTCCCCTGGCCTTGGTTTTTCCCAAATTCGTCTGCCAGCACCATCTCCACTCTTTCCCCGGGCCATGCCTACATGAGAGTTTTTAATACATCAAAATACTAGTTTTGTGAGTTGCAAATACTTTCCCTCACTCTCTGATTTATCTTTTCACTCTTTACAGTGTTTTTGATAAACAGAAATTTATCAAATTTATCATTATTTCCTCTTTCCTTATATTAGGGTTTTTAAAAAATCTTGTTTATGCAATTCTTCCCTACCCCCAAAATCATGCAGATATTTTACTGTATTATCTTCAAGGAGTTTTTTCAAATTTTTCCTTTCATGTTTAGATTTTTAATACAGCTAGAACTGATTTGGGGGCACTGTGAGAAAGGGGTTTAATTTTCCCCAGTGTCTCAGTACTATTTATTTGCTAAGGACTGACGTTTCTCCTCTGTTCTACAGTGTAACATATGTCAAATATTCACCTTATGTGTGGATATGTTTCTGGGTTCTTCATTCTATTCCAGTGGTCCATTTTTTTTTATCCCTGAAAAAATAACGTACTGTCTTGATGACTATCGCTTTATAACAGTCTTCTTGCCCAATTGATCAAATCTTCCCCCTTTATTCTGCCTCAAAAGGGTAATGATTATCCTTGGCCTTTTGTATTTCCATATTACTTTTTTTTTTTTTTTTTTTTTATTAAATTTATTGAGGTGACAGTTGTTTTAAAATGAGTTTGTCAAGTTCCACCAAAAAACATGTATTGGAATTACATTGAATTTAGAAATAAATTTGGAGAGAACTGGCATCTGTTTTGCTCACATTTACTATAATATATCTCTCCCCTTTTACATTTTTTTAATGCCTCAGAATAAGGTTTTACCATTTTTTTCTGTAGAGATCTTGCATATCCTTTATTAGATTTATTCCTCAGTATTTTCTCTAAATTTCATTTTCTGTTTGTTGCTGGTATGGAGAAATATATTGGATTTTTGGATATAGAACTTTTATATCCAGAGACTAAATTCTATTATTAATTCCAATAGTTTCTCTGCCAAATTATTTAGCTTTTCTATGACTATAATCATATCGTATGCAGATAATGACAGTTTTCTGTTTCTTTCCAATTCGTATGCCTTTTTCTTGTTTTGTGCACTGGCGTGCAAACTCTGAATAATGTTGAATAGCAGTGGTTATCAGGGGCACCCTTGTCTTGTTCCTGATCTCCAAGGGAAAGTTTTCAACATCTTATCATTTAGTGTGTTTGCAATAGGTCTTTTGGAGATTAAAGATGTTCTCTTCTATTCCTACTTTGCTAAGAGTGCTTACCATGAAAGGATATTTAATATTATCAAATGAATTTTCTATATCTGTCAAAATGATCACATGATTTCCCCCTTACTTTGTTAATGTGATGAATTACACTGTTCTATTTTCTAATTTGAATCAAACTTTGCCTTCCTGGGTCAAACTCCATTTGGTCATAATGTAGCATGTTCTATGAATATTCTTGTATATGTCTTTTGGTGGGCTGTGCACACATTTCTTTTGGATACATTCACACACACAAACACACACACACACACACACACACACACACACATACACACACAGATTGCTGGGTCATAGAGTGTGGAATTTGGTTTTAAAGAAAGAGCATGGCTTTAAGTGTATTGATCCAAGGCTTCAGGAGGACCTCTGGAGGAAATATGCAGCAGGCAATTAGAAATGTGGGACTGGAGTTTGGGTCAAAGCCAGAGATGTGAATTTGGGAGTCATCAATATAAAGCTTATATTTAAAGCCATTAGAATGGAATGCGCTGTGTGTGGGAGGATCATGGAAGAGAGAAGAGGTCTTCACATCAACACTGGAAAACACCTATAGCCAGGAGGCAGAGGGACAAAGAGCCAGTAGAGACAGGCATGACTTCAGATGAGTGGGAGGAAAACTGAGAGTGTATCAAGCTTTGGACACTATAGAGAAAACAAGGGTAAGAAGGTCCTGAGATTTGTTGACCAGGAAGCGTTCATACTATTTTTTTCCCTAGCTGTAGCTACCGCTACAACTACTGCTATGCTTTTTTGTTTGCTTGCTTTTAATCTTTATAAAGTCCTCTGGTTACTTTTGGAGTTGTGCCAATTTGCAGAACTTTTATCACTCTGGCAGCTGCTAAGAACATTCTCTACCACCCCACAGAAATACTCAGGACAGAGTACTTAATGAGCACTTACTGATTATAGGCCCATCAGTCAAAATTATGACCAAAATAGCAGGCTTTCCAAAGTCAGCTGAAGGTGCTTGCATCACAGAACAAAGCAGCCACACAAATGGAGAGAGAGAAAAAAACAGGTTCCTTTAAAAAACAATGTTATATAAATGTCTAATCACTATGTTATACATCTGAAACTAATATTGTATATCAACTGTAATTGAAAATAATCAATCAATCCATCCATACATACATACATACATACATACAATTACACAGAATTGGGTGGCTGAGTTTCATGACTTGATGTACGGAACTTTCCCTCATGTTACCTCTTGTAGCACCTATGAATATTATTTAAGGCTCCTTTTCAAAGGCTACTGGAGAAAACTCATGAGGAACAAGAAAGGGAAAGAAGAGGGAGGGTCAGTGAGTTCCGTGGGTAGACATGCTAAAGAAAAGTCTAGGATGATTTCACTAGCTTGCCCTACATTCTCTGTGAGCAGGGAGTAAATATATATGCCATATGCCATTAGGTGCACAGCACCAAGCTTCACATATGTAGTGAATGTTCTTCCACAAGATAAATATTCATCATGCTTTTACTCTATTCCAAGCAAAGGAAAGACAATTAACCTTGCAGAACACATCTCATCAGCAAAATAAAAGGTCAAAAGGCAATGGAAAATGAGAGCATGAAATGTATGATAAAGAAATAGAATGAATAACGTCCAAACCAGAAGGAAAATAAATGAGATAAATAGGAACAATAAGAAAACAAAAATTAAACCCAAATATATCAGTAATCTATGTTTTTAATCACTATCTTTAATAGATAAGTAATCTGTTTATATTGTGTGAGTGAAAAACAAAAGCTAGACATGAACTATTTATAAAAGGCACACCTAAAACACATCCTACATAAGCTAAAATAAAAAGAATGAGAAAACACTAGACAGATAACAACAAAAAAATCTATCTAGCAAAATTATTATCAGGCAAAACAGAATTCGAAGAGGAAAGACTTAGTAGGAATAAAGCAGCACCTCACTAGATGATGAAAAAGAATAATCAACTGTAGGGATCCAGAATGAGTGTCCCCGGAATGTGCCACCCACCCTAACATGCAGATTATTTTGAGCTGAAAACAATGAAAGCCCAACCAGCTCAAAAAGAGCTTTTTTTTGTTATTGTTTGTTTGTTTGTTTGTTTTACCTCCCCCTCACCTGCCTAGAAGAATCAGGTGGCAAAACCTGCTTCAGAAGGGAACCTTAGCATATTCACATCAGCACAGAGGAACTAAGTGTGGCAGACAGGGAGGAACCAAGAGAGCCTGTTTGTTAGACGCCCCTCTGTGTCCCATTGTTTCTGCGTGGCCCGGCAAGAATTTGTTTATCAAATATTTGCTCCTTCTCATCCACCTGTGAATTGCCTGCTTTCCCTTTGAAGTCCCAGAGCTGCCTCCCTCTCCTTAGAATGGCTTGTAAGCCTCAACTGCCAATGTATCCCGGGGTCCCATATTCTTAGTGAACCCACATATGCACATATGTAACAAATTTGGTGATCTTATCATGTTAATCTGTGTCATGTTAATTTGATTAGACCAGCCAGAACTTCTAAGGGAGGGAGGACAAGTATTTTCCACCCCCACACCACCAAGAAGCTGTAACAATTTTGAACCTGTATGCATTGAATAATGTACTTTTAAATTTTATGGCATTTCCGGAAAAATGGCGGTGTGAGGTGAGCCTCTGTAAAGCTCCCCTGGAATTTACAACGAATCAAACAACAAAAACTCCACAAAGGACTCCCTGCACAGCAGACAGGCAAGACGAAGAGGCCCACTACTGCATTCACGAAAGGTGGGCGAATCGTGCGAGCAGGGGAGGAGGGAAAGGAGAAGTGCGGAGACAGAGACGCGCGGGCGCAGGACGCAGACCTAGCTCAGTGCTCCGAGCTCGCTGCTTCCCGGAACTACCGCAGCTGCAGGAGAGGGAAGCACTCGGACTGCTAGGGCTCCGCTTATGGCCCACAGGGCTGAGGGGACAGCATATAACACGGCTGAACCCAACGCTCACGGCAGAGACCTCAGAGAAAAGACCGAGGGAAGAAGGCTGAAAACGGTGGTTTAAGCCCTCACTGCTGAGCAGAGAACGGAGCCTTAGGCACTGAGACTGGCCGCCCCCTCCCTACCCTCCCAGAGCTCGCCCGACCCCACCTGCCTTAGAAGCGGAACAGTAGCAGTGTCAGATCAAAAGAACAGAATATTTGCTGTTCTGATAACTGTGGACCGCAGACACACATTCGCAACCCAACTAGTTCCCGCAAAGGGGAGGGAGCTGTGGAAGCAGGACCGGCTGTGGTGGTGGTCGCCGCCATTGCTCTGGGCCACCTCTCACAACCCACCCTGCCCCTGACCCCACCTATCTGGGCGGATCCCTGCAGGAGTAAACAGAACTGCTGAAACACACAGGCTCTGAATGTGGTGCAGGAAGAGCTTTGGAACTTCCAAAGCTCTCCGCATACCCACACGGACACTGCGCCCTGTGACCTAGATGAACTATTAACAGAGGAGAAGCCCGTCTCCCAGGGAATCCCCCCATTGTGTGAGAAGCTGGAATAGTGCAGAGAAAACATAGCACTACTATGTGGGAGAAGAAAAATAAGCTGCAGTTGGAGAAAAAATAAAACATTCTAACAACAAGTACTGGAAAACAAAAAGACCGCTTCCTATCAACCTGTTATAGAAGCCATTCCTGTAGATGTCTAGGAAGAGAAATAGTAAACCAGTAATCGCCATGAATAACCAAGGCAACAAGATAGCTCAGAAAGAAAGTGAAAAATCTCCAGAAAAGGCACTTAAAGATACAGAAATATGTGACTTAAATGACAGAGAATTCAAGATTGCAGTTCTGAAAAAACTCAACGAGATACGAGAAAACACAGATAGGCAGTTAAATGAACTCAGAAACACAATCAAAGAACAGCATGATCATTTTACAAAAGAGATTGAAATTTTAAAAAAGAACCAAATAGAATTTCTGGAGATTAAGAACTCAATAGAAGAAATTAAGAATGAAATAACCAGCTTAGGTAGTAGAGTTGACCAGATGGAGGAAAGAATCAGTGACATCGAAGATAGAAACCTGGAAATTACACGGATGGAAGAAGAAAGAGACTTGAGACTTAAAAGAAATGAAAGAACTCTACAAGAACTTTCTGACTCCATCAGAAAGAGCAATATAAGAATAATGGGCATACCAGAAGGAGAAGAAAGAGAGAAGGGAACAGAGAATATATGAATATATTCAAACAAATTGTCGATGAGAACTTCCCAAACTTGTGGACAGAACTGGACCCTCGAATCCAAGAAGCAATTTTACTAACAATTGTCACCCCAATAAATTTAATTAAATTTAAATTAAATTAAAAAAAATTTTATAAAACAAACTTTTTTCTAAAGCTGAGTAAATTGGGTTTATTTTATTTTTTATTGTACTATCCTATTTTTACAGCTTTACTGAAGTATAATTGATATGTAAATAATTATTAAACAACATTTTGATAACAGATACACCATCACAGAAGAAGATTTTAGTTGTCTTTCAAAGTTACTAGTAAGGTGAGCAAAAAAATCTATATATATATTTAGAATAGCAAAGATTTCATCCACACTAAAAACACAGCTTGATCTAATATTTGTACACAGAATACTGCACTCAACAAATAGAGGACACACATTCATTTTGAGATCATATGGAACATTTACAAAAATTGACTACATACTAAGTCAGCTATAAAGAGAATCGCAATCTTGCATTTCTGGTAGAGACAGATCTGCTAATACTGTTGGTTCTCTTTAGACCAGAGACTGGACAGTTAGCCTCCACGTGGCCAAATCAGGGGAAGCCAACCGTCCCAAACTAAGATCATGTTCAGATTCCAAGAAGGCTTTCTGATGAATCAGAAAACGTCACATAAACTAAACCACTGGAAATGCCACATTTTGGGGTTCAGAAGCAAAATCACTTAAAAGACAATAAAATGACAAACGACTGTTTTATTTTCCAGTTTACTGCTTTGCTTCATTTTTCTATCTGGTTGCAAACTGTCAAATCGTTTCAACTGTCATCTTTCATTTCTGTTGCATTTTCACAGATATTAATTTACCTGATCCTCACAAAAACCTGTGAAGTTAAAAAACTATTATCATTCTTATTAACTAAACTGAAGTAAATGAAACCTGCCTCTTGCCCATCACCAAAAACAAAACAAAACAAAACAATTCTTTAGTCGTAGAAGTGCCAGATGTTGTTGAAAAATATCGGAATGTTATTCTGGATAACCAGTAGCATCTTCATACACCCATGCCTGTCCCGAACCCACCAACATAAAGCCTATTTTGCGACCAGGGCAGCAGGCTGAAGGTGCTGGCAAATGAAGGCTCCCCCAACAGTCCCCACCCCAGAAGTGATAGGATTTGGTATATAAATGCTTCAGCTTCCTTGCCCTCAAGCGGAAAACTCTGAAGCACATTTTCCATACCACCTCCCAGAGACCCCCAGCTGGTTTCAGCTCCAGTAGCGTCCTATATTGGCTCCTCGCTTGTCTCATTTCCCCCACTCCCCGCCTCCAGTGTTTCTTACCTTCACCTTTCAGTTAAATGATTTAAACTTGAATCCTTGTCTGGGCTCTCCTTCTACAGGATCCCAAACTAGGATACTCCTTCATTCTGAAAAAAAAAATCGCAGTGCGTGTTGCACAATTTCTACTTATTGCTTAACATCAGAGATAATTGAGTCATTAACGTTTGTTTTTGATCTCCTGAAATGTAGAGAATTCATAGTAAAATGTAACCAATGAACACGTATTTCGTGAGCACCCCAGTGTGCATAGCTGGGTCCTAATGGCCTTATTTACAACAGAGAATCACAGAGTAAGTGCTGTACTGGGTTTACTGCAGAGGGAGAAAGTAAAGAAGAGTAGAATATTTAAGGCTGGAATTTAGTAAGAACGTGGGGCCAGGGAGGGGTTAACTATTCTTCAAATTATGGGTGTCACCAGTGATTTGTCTGTGTGTGCTCTACAAAGCTGCACAGGTCAACTGTCCAAAGGCTCCCTGAGCCTGCAACAAGGCTTTCACATGACCTGGGAAGTGCAGCCCTCAGCATCACCACTGCTTTCAGGGGGGACTGGTAGACAGTCCATGAAATCAGCAACCTTGTCTGGCCAAACCTGCCCATTCTCTGGAAGACCAGAGATGGGCCTGATCCCAGACTATCTAACTCTATAGCTCATGCCATTTATTGAGGAAATTATTAAGGAACATTTCTTCTGCCCTTTATTCTGTCCCAGATGATTTGCAACTATTCGTTGCTCATTTCATACAATGGTCAATGAGGAAATACAGGGGAAAGCTGGGAGATTTGTGGATAGGTTGCTCAGTTCAAATTGCCTGTTCCAGCATCCTCACACCCACCCTTGAACAGAAGAGTCTCTAAAGATCATGCCAAATCTTCCTTTGCAGTGACAGGTAGGACAATGGAAAATAACTCAAAAGGATTTTTTATTTTCAGAAAGAATTTAAGATCTTGCTTCACTACTCTGTAGTTTAAATAGCTTTATAGTGATTTGGGGGCTATGTTTAAGTTCCCCTCCTGCTTTGTATCCATGTTTTAAAAGGCCAAATACATTCTCAGATGAATAAGGCTTTTTACCCCCAGGAAAACCGTCTCTGAGTACTTTGCAATGCTGGGCTCTGCTCCCGGAACTATTGTTTTTCTTCTCCAGTGGGCTAACATTGTCCCCTTGTCAGAATAAATGAAGCACATATTAAAGACTGTGGCAAGGAGGGAAACAAGGAAATCCGAAGGAAACAAGTGCTCACAATAACAAGGAGAAGAGAACGGCCCTTGTTCTTTCTTGCCCTTGTTCCAAAAGGGGCTAGTGCAGACGGAAAAAGCCAAGCGCTCTTCCTCAGTTCTCATCAGGATGGAGGCACAGCAGTCAGCTGCCAACTATTAGCATCACAGACCTTTTCTTTCTATCTGTTATTGTTTTCACACTTCACGGTCCATATTTGGAAGCCTAGCACTGTCCCACCTTGGCTAGAGACAACAGAGGGATTGCAGGCCAATGGTTTTCAAGGGGCAAATTCCTCTTTACATAAAATAAATCTCATGTGAATCTTCAACATATAAAACAGGTGTATAAGTGGTATTTTGTTTGTCTAAATTTATTTTATAAGTTCTAAGTCAGATAAGAAGCACCCAAGGCTTTACTAAAAAAGAAAAAGGAAAGGAAAAAAAGGGAGAAAGAAAAGGAAAAACCTAAAGCCTCCAACTGTATGTAATATGATATTGACACAATGAGAGCTATTACAAGTTCCCTTATTTGGTTGGGGATGATGATATTTAATTGACTGCAGTACACATGAGCTGGGACGGTGTTTCACATGTGCCCTAATCCACAGGCCTGAATTACTCAAAAAAAAAAAAAAAAAAAGGAATAAAAAGCACAAAAAACTAACCAAAACAAAAACACATGGCAAAGCTATAACCTTCCAAAATAAGGACACATTTATAAGAATGTGACTTCACTAAACAAATTAACATGCCATAAAGAAAAGCTGTGCAGTGGATGTTGTGGTGAGCCACCCAGACACTTGCCCACCAGGACTGACACATCCATCCCCCAGCAGCTGTGAGTGTTTGACGCTGACAGGTCCCAGCTGAGGCCCCATCTGGGAATTGCCACCAGCCAAAGAGAGTCCCCTTGTCCCAGTGTAGCTCACATCCAGTGGCTAGTGCGTGAGGAGGCATAAAGCCCTGGCAACTGGGAAGGGCCATCCCAGCTGCAGAGCTCCTATGATTTGGGCTGAGGCCTTTGTTGGGACAGCGTCATGGCTCAACTCCTGCTGCCGCTGAATCCTGCTGCCTTCATTCTTCTACAAGACCACTCCACATTAACTTCTGCATGTAAGCATCTGTATGAGTGTCTCAGATAACTGCAGGTACAATGGATACCCCTGTAGCCTACACCTGGATCCAATTGAGTACTCTCATTTTGCTGTATTTACTTTAATTCCTTCTCTCCATACCCTGTTTCCCCAAAAATAAGACCTAGCCGGACCATCAGCTCTAATGCATCTTTTGGAGCAAAAATTAATATAAGACCCAGTCTTATTTTACTATAATATAAGACTGGGTCTGCAACATAACATAACATAACATAACATAACATAACATAACATAACATAACATAACATCACAACACCGGGTCTTATATTAATTTCTGCTCTAAAAGATGCATTAGAGCTGATGGTCCGGCTAGGTCTTATTTTTGGGAAAACATGGTATATACATATTTATAACATATATATACATATCTCTGCAAATTTTTATTTTGAAAATCCTCAAACCAACAGAAAGAATAATACCACATACACTCAATATACTCCCACTGAGACTCAATAATTCTTAGCATTTTTAGCACACTTTACGTCTTCCTAGCTATCATTTCCTTTTGCTATACCACTTGAAAGGATGATTGAAGACATCATATCCCTTGTTTCCTAAATACTTCTGCATGCATCTCCCAAAAACAAGTACAAGCTACACAACCACATACTATCATCACACAAAAAATTAATTCCATTAATTGCAGGTTTTAAATTTCCTTTAATGTTGTTTTCCATGATGCTCTAATAAAAAATTTGTGAAATCCTCGGGGTCTCTTACAATGTAGTTTGAAAACCACTTTTCTAGAGTAATACCTAAAGAGCAAAAAAGAATCAGTCTTTAATTTCATTCATGACCTGATTAATACTCGTATAGGAAAAGTAACTAACAAAGCTTGACTCCCTCTGCCTCCCACAGACCCAAACAGTATTTTCTAGCCTTGTGTATCAGACCCATCACAGATTAGAATACCCACCTGCATACACAGATACAAACTAAGGTATATGAATTGGTTAATATCCTTTAATAATTGACAAGCTGGTAAGTGTGCCTGTATGAACACTTCTGTTCCCAAGGCCACAGATGGTAAATTTGGTAACAGCTTTGCTTATTAGGCTGGTATTCTTAGGCAGATCGAAAGGGTGTTTAAACAATAAGTACTCTTGGAACCCAGTAAGTCCAGGATACTGCATTGCCAGGCACCACAAAAACATAACAAGGTATAATATCTTCCTTAAGCAGACATAATTTTTTTTCTTTTTTTTTAAATTAAATTTATTGGGGTGACAATTGTTAGTAAAATTACATAGATTTCAGGTGTACAATTCTGTATTATATCATCTATAAATCCCGTTGTGTGTTCACCCAGCGTCAGTTCTCCTTCCATCACCATATATTTGATCCCCCTTACCTTCGTCTCCCACCCCCCACCCCCCCATCCCCCTTACCCTCTGGTAACCACTAAACTATTGTCTGTGTCTATGAGTTTCTGTTTCTCATTTGTTTGTTTTGTTCTTTTGCTGTTTTTGGTTTATATACCACATATCAGTGAAATCACATGGTTCTCTGCTTTTTCTGTCTGACTTATTTTGCTCAGCATTACACTCTCAAGATCCATCCATGTTGTCACAAATGTTCCTATATCATCTTTTCTTACCGCCGAATAGTATTCCATTGTGTATATATACCACAACTTCTTTATCCATTCATCTATCGAAGGACACTTTGGTTGTTTCCATGTCTTGGCCACCGTAAACAAAGCTGCAATGAACATTGGAGCACACGTGTCTTTATCTCTAAATGTTTTCCGATTTTTTGGGTAGTTACCCCCCAGGAGAGGGATTGCTGGGTCATATGGCAATTCTATTCGTAATTTTTTGAGGAACCTCCACACTGCCTTCCATAACGGCTGCACCAGTCAAGCAGACATAATTTATCACTTAAGTAAACCAACAATTAGGTTGAAAACACAAGTGCTAATAGAGAAAAGTGATATCCACTAAAGTGTACATTTTATTTCAAAAACATTGCTTTTAAGAAAGTAGCCTACTTGGAAACTCATTTAAGTGGTTTCATGAAAAAGTTGAAGTGTCAACATTCTTGGGAAATGGAGTATACCAGTGATGCAAAAGTACAGGGGCCTCCTTGGGTGGGGCTTGGACGGTCCTGTTCAAGTCAAATACCTCAATTGAGCAGGGCCAATATCTTGCCATTTAGGGATAAGGATAATATATTGGCCCCTGCGCATGTAGCGCTCACAGGCGCTCCAATCGTCACTCTTCCTGTGTTTGAGATGGGAAAAGAAAAGAAACCTACCAAGCCTGATCTAGATGCCAAAGGCCATCCCTGAAGTAGTGACTTGTGACTGACTGATGAGAGGAGAGGCTAGTGCTCTCCTTGGAGCCAGAGGGAAAGTCATTCCCATTCCCATGGACTGTCCTCAAATCTCTCTAACTTACAGGGCAAGGGAAGACCAGTCACCCTGCGCTTGTTAACACAGTGAACAAAGCAGCGCAGAGCTGAAATCACTAGAGCCAGTGGCTTTCAAATCGTTTTGAATTGTGACTAGAATAAGAAATGCATTTTACGTGGCAACCCAGTTCCTACATAAAGTACAGATACAAAACCGAGACAAACATTTTCCAAAATAATATTGTCCTCTGATATTTTCTATTCTATTCTATTTCATTTTTTAAAAAATGCTGGTCCCAATTCATTAAACTGATTTCACCACCCACTGATGAGAAATGACCCAACGCAAGAGGGTCAAGATCAAAATTGTAGTTTTGCGCTATGCTGGATTCACAGAAGGTCTTCAGCTATGGCTTTATTTAGAGCTGACTAACATCCCACTGTTTAACCAAAGGAACCTCTATTCAAAAGACATCCAATGGAGATCTCAGGGTCAGCCTGGTCCAACTGCATAACTGTCCCGTTCAACACTCTTCTTCTAGATCAAGTATTCCATTTTCTGTTAATAGCATTTGAATTAAAATTGGCCTATTTTTCTTGATGCATACATTTGCATTGTAAATGATTCAAACAATAATGCCTCTCCATACCTATTCCTACCCACTGCCCAGAATAGCCATAGTAAATATCCAGACAAGCATCTTCCATCTTTTGCGATGCATTCACATATGACACACAACCACACATACAGTTTTTAATAATGTAAATGGAATTTTGTTACATTTATTGTTCTGTGACTTGCTGTTTGAACTTAAGAGATATGCCTTTGTGAGTCAGAACACAATTTTCAAATCAGATTATTTAGATTGACTACATTCTTTTTTCAATAGTGCTTTCTTGAGTAAATGCACATAACTTCAGTACAGCTTGAGGACTTTTTACATATGTGTACCCCTGTGTGACCTCCATCCAGATCAATATGTAGAAAATTTCCATCACTCCAGAAAGGCTCCCTCATGCCTCTTCCAGTCAATATCACCCCCATAGAGGTTAACTACTACTCACACTTCTGACACTATGCATTCGTTCTGTTAGACTTCACATTCACGGGCTCATATAGTAGCTATTCTTCTGTCTAGATTCTTTCATGCAACATAATGTTTTTGAAATTCACCCATGTCTTTGCATGTATCGGTAGTTTTGTGGGGTGTTTTGGTTTTGTTGCTGAGTGGTATTCCCACCACAATTTTGGTTGTTTCCAGTTTGGGGTTCTTGTACATAAAGCTACTAGGAACATTCTTTTAGAAATCTTTCTGTGGACACATGCCCTCATTTCTCCTGAGAATATAATTATTGGATCATAGGTAGTGTATGTTTAATTTTTTTTAGAGGCTACAAAACATTTTCCCACAGTGACTATGACATTTTGCACTCCTGTCAGTAGTATATGGTGTTCCAATTTTTCCAATTCTTGCCAGCACTTTGTATTGTCAGTCTTTACAATGTTACCTTATTTCCCCGAAAATAAGACCTAGACGGACAATTTTTTTGGAGCAAAAATTAATATGAGACTGGGTCTTATTTTACTATTATATAAGACCTGGTCTAATATAATAATATGATATAATATAATATAATATAATATAATATAATATAATATATAATACTGGGTCTTATATTAATTTTTGCTCTAAAAGATGCATTAGAGCTGATTGTCCGGCGAGGTCTTATTTTCGGGGAAACATGGTAGCTATGCTGGTATCTCATTACAATTTTTTGAATTTACATTTTCCTGATGACCAGTGATGTTGAGCACTTTTTCATGTGCTTATTGGCTATTCCTATATTTTCTTTTATGAAGTGCCCAATTCAAGAATTTGCCCATTTTTAAATTGGGTTATTCATCTTTTTGTTATTGATTTATAGAATTTGTAATTTATAATGGATACAAGTCCTCTATCAGACATATGTATTGTGAATATTTTCAATCTATGGCTTGCCTTTACTATGATATCTGTCACATTCTTCTTAATGGATGCATATTTTCCCACTGTTGTAGCAGTTTAATTTGTGTTACCAGATCTCTATTAATGGATTTTTACACTCATAGGGAAAATCTGTACTTCAGTGGAAAACTGTACGATATTTAGAGCACACTGTTCTTGGTTATTTGATTCTGATTTTCCACTCTGTAAATTGTATAAAACTGATAGCACTGCAAAATAATTCTTATCTATAGACATGCAAATAAATTGTCTGGTGGCAATTTGATTGACTTCCCTCCCCAGCTGTGGAAGAAGTCAATTTTAACTCCATTTGAACTTTCATTTAATACTCCTAATCTATAAATGTCTGTTCTTTGGATTGTCCTTTGAAATGGTTGTGACATCTTACTAGTTCCCTCATTAGTAATGCATTCAATAAAATCTCTAACATGTGTTCGTTTTATATCTGAATGAAAGCCATAATTTTACCTTTTAAAAAAATTATCCTTTAACACATTGTTTCCAACGTTTTATCCTATTACAGAGGATGCTGCAACCCTTATTGCACATATATCTTTGTGTAGAAGTCTCTCTCAAGACCAAGAAATTCTCATGCTCTGTCACACTCCAAATCAAACCAACTTTGAGGAATAGATTTAACAAGTTCAACTACACGAAGGCGTAGAAAATGAATACAGATAGAAGTTATATTTTGACAGGAGAAAAGATCAAATTAGGCTCAAACCAAAGAAATCAAACTAATGGTGGAATTTCAGAATGAATGAGAAATGCCTTTGTTTATTGGGTATACACTACTAAAAGACCACTGTATTAGGCACTGGAGAGACAATCTTTGCCCTCAAGAAGCTCAGGCTAGAGGGGCAGATGAATACTTAAGCAATTAAGTAATGTGAAAACAGGCTCTGTGTGCTCTAATACACCCATGGAAGGAAAGGGAGTTTATCAATCTCTGGTCCTCGTGTTATGGTCTCTCAAAGCTTTCAGAGTGCCTGGAAATGCTTTCATATGGAAATAGGTTTTTAGATTTGAAAGATAAAAGACACAGGAAAGTCTTGCTCTTCATTCTTTTCACATAAGGACACCTATTCCAATAAGAAAGAAGTTCATCTTTATTGCTAAGAAATATCTGAAATATTCATTACACTGCTCCTGGTTAGATGTGGGAGTGGCACAATCGACTTGTGAGTTCCCTCATTTCTAATGGCACCCAACTCCTGGGGTGGTGAGAGGATTCAATGCATTAATACTTCTGGTTAGGAAAGCAGAACCATGTTATGTATATCAGGTATAAAGGGCTTTAGCATAGGAATTAGTGGTTTACAGGACTATTGAAAGAGGTAGGAAAGACAAGGTCAAAGAAGATACCACCAAAGATCAAGAGAGTTGACACTGGAGACCTCAACTTGAAGCACCAAGATGGAAAATTCTGGAAAGATTACTGGGAAGCTGCTGAAGAATCGCTGAAAATCCCCTCACCCTACTCCCA
Organism: Rhinolophus sinicus; assembly: GCF_057876585.1. Lineage (NCBI taxonomy): Eukaryota > Metazoa > Chordata > Mammalia > Chiroptera > Rhinolophidae > Rhinolophus > Rhinolophus sinicus. The sequence continues at coordinate 11,713,522 of NC_142518.1, forward strand.
CCCATCTGCAGCAGACAAGTATGTGATTCTCATGAGTTCCTCAGGAAGCTTCTGTAAATCTCATACCTGCCCATGTGCCTGGTTGTGGAGAGATGATTTCTCCTTTTCTTTTGCCTTCAAATTTCAGTCAAGTTCCTCTCATCAACAAACTCTAAACCGGAACCAGACTGAGACAGGGGTTCTGGGAAATGTGGTTATCAGCCTCTCTTCTGCAGCAATTCTAGAAGGGGGAAGTGGTGATGCTGACCTGACATACAGCTGGGGCTCACTGAGTGATCTAATCACCACCATCCATGAAGAAGCAGGGACACTGAGCAAGAGCTCAACTTCACCAGTTTTGAAAGTACTATCTTTCTGCTAGGATTTCTGTACATCACCCAGCCTCCCCTTTTCCACATTTTATTGTGCAGGGGCCAAACAAGGACTTGGCAACTACAATCCTAGAAGACAACTACTGAATAATTCAGTAGTATTGAAAAATATATGAAAGGATTTATAGGTTTGTGTTAACAACTCTAGCATAATAAAGTCCTGGCTTTGGTGCTAGCAGCTCTGTGGTTTGGGGAAAACCATGGAACTTTCTTGAAACTGTTTTATTGAAAAATTGAAAAGACTGTGATACTGAGAAAAGCACATCATCTCTGGGGTATTCTTCCCAAGAATGCATAACCTCAGGCCAATCATGAGAACACATCAGACAAACCCAAATTGAGGGACATTCTACAAAATGACTGATCAGTACTCTTCAAGTGTCAAGGTCAGGGGGGAAAAAGGAAAGACTGAAAACTGCCACAGATTGGAGGAGAATAAGGAGACATGAGAATTAAATGCAAAATTGGATCTTGAATTGAATCCTAGAAGCAAAAAAGAGCTTCAGTTGAAAACCTGGTGAAATACAAATAAAGCCTGGAGTTAATAGTATTGTATCTGTGTTAATTTCCGAGTTTTGATAATTGTACCGTGGCTATGAAAGCTGTTAACATTTAGGGGAAGTGAGTGACATCACAGAAATGGCAGCGTGAGGGGTGCTTTTTGAAATCTCCTCTGGAATTTACAACAAATTGAACAGCTCTGCTTCAACAAAGGACTCCCTGCACATCACACAAGTACGCCTGAGAGACTCGCATTATGAATCAGCTGAAGGTGGACAAATTGGGCTAGTAGAGGAGGAGGGAGGTGAAAGTTCAAAGACATGGACCACAAAGCCGCAGAACACAGACAGGAGTTACAGCCTCGAGAAAGGGAAGAATTCAGGCTCTGCCAGTACCCCTTGTGATGCACAGTCCTGCCTGAGGGATCAGCATACAAGGCGGCTGAATCCAGAATTCGAGGCAGAGACTAGAGGTGAGACAACAGTAGTTTAAGCCTGCACGGCCAGGCAGAAATCAGAAAACAAAGACACAGAGCCTGGCTGCCTCCCTCCCACCCTCACAAAGCTCGTCCCACGTCCACCTTTCCCAGAGTTAGAAGTGGGCTCCAGAAGAAACAGGTAGCAGTTTCAGATTAAAGAACAAAATATGTACAATCCTGAGAACTGCACCGACAGTCCTGTGCACGGTGGCGACAGGGAAAGAGCTGGGGGTGGAGGTGATGAGACAGCTCTGGGCTGGTCGGGGCCACAAGCACCAGCTGCCTTTCCCACCCCACCCCATCTTTCTGGGCAGATCCCTGTGGGGTAATCAGAGCAGCAGAGACCACAGGCTCAGCATTGTGCTGCAGGGGAAGCTTTGGGATTTCAGAAGCTCTGGCCATGATGTTCTCAGCATATTTTCTCAGGCTGGGGCAGAAACTGCACTGACTCTGTAGAAACAACTGTCCACACCCCACACACACTGGAAGCCTGCTCTGCCCACCTAAAGCTGCATTGCCTGGGGCACTTTGGGCACCTGGTGGCTGCCCCACCTTTGCAAGCTGCATGGAGGTTTTTTATAGCAGAGGACAACCCACAATGGCCTGGAGACACTGCTAGATGGTGTTAAGCCAAGACCTGCTCTGCAACATAGATGGGCAGTGGCTGGACTTAGTGTATTTTTTTTTTCCATTTCTTTCTCTATTTTTCTTTCTCTCTCCTTTTCTTTTCTTTTTTTTCTTTCTTTTCTTGTCTTCTCTTTCTTTTTCTTCTTTTTTCCTGTTCTTTTTGTTGTTCTGCTTTTCTTTTGTTTTTGGTGTTTTGGGTTTTTTTGGTGTGTTTTTTTAGTTTTTCTGTTTTTTGAGTATTTGTTTTGCTTTTGCTTCCTTGTCTTGTTTTGTTGTATTTTTACATTTTTGTTTGGTCTGTGTAGTTTTCGAGTGTGTATTTATTTTTCTTTGTTGTTGGTTTGTTTTGTTTTCTTTTGTTTTGTTTTGTGGGGTGGTCCAAAGCCCAGCACCAGTCCAAGAGCTGAAACCACACCAAATTTGTAGAAACCACTGACCATATCCTGTAGCCCCTTGTAATCCCACCCTGCCCACCTACAGCTGCATTGCCAGGGACATTCTAGGCACCTGGGTGACTGGCCCTACTCCCACAAACCACAGAGATTTTTTACAGCAGTAAACAATCCTCAACGGCCTGGGGAGATTTTGGTGGTGAACAGTGACCCAAAAACTGCACCACAACCACACAGGAGCAGCTCTCAGGAATTTGCAAGCCTGAGGTGGAGGCTGGCAGCAGTGTCCTCGGGGCATGATACAAGGTGGTCACAGGCCAGGTACAGGCATAAGATCTGAATCTGCATTAACATTGTAAAAACCACTAGTCACATTTCGTAACTCACTTGAATTCCACCCCTCCCAGCTAGTGCCGCATCGCCCAGGACACTCTCAACATCAGGTCAACCAACCAGACACATGTTCCTAAGGAGCCTCTTTCAACAGTTGGGCCTTACGGGAAGCTGACAGGTGGCAACAGGCATAGGGAGACCTGGGTCTTTGCTAAGCTGCCCCAGGTCTAATATTGATGGCAGCCAGCCTCAGTTCACAGAGAGGCCATCCCTACATGCCTCCTGATACAGCACAGGCAGCAGCCAACCACATACAGTTTTGAGGCACCTACCAGTTAGCCACTGGCCGGTAACACACAGGGCTGAAACTGCCCTGCATGGGAGTCCCACCCAAGAGGTACCAGAAACAATACATCCAGAAACCAGATTCAGACCACACCAGAGCACTACCTGGTTTGACCTACAAGCGGCACACCCAAAGCAGGTTCTCAATAGGCACAAGAGCATGCAGGGGTAAAGCCCCTGCTGAGGGGTCAGCCCTCACACAGCAGCTCATACACTGTGGGCATAGCCAATCCTTATAGCTAGTCAGCCTAGGATTCAATCTCACCCACTGACAAGCCAAAAGCAATCAAGGCTCAACTACAACAGGAGAAAACACAAAACACAAGGGACACCTCTGGAACACACACAGAAGATTAAGGAGACTGAGCAATTCAACTACAGAGGTCACTACTACATAATGTCATCCAGCAAAGACTGAGAGACATAGGTGATCTACCTAATACATAGAAGCAAACATAGAGCAACAGCCAGAATGAGGAAACAAAGAAACATGTCCTAGATAAAAGAACAGAAGAAACTCCCAGAAATGGAACTAAATGAAACGGAGGTAGTCAACCTACCAGATACAGAGTTTAAAGCACTGATGATAAGAATGACAAAAGAACTTAGTGAGAATTTCGACAAAGAGATAGCAAGCATAAAGAATACAGAAACCATGAAAAATAACCAGTCAGAAATACAAAATACAATAAATAAAGTGAAGAGTACACTAGAAGGAATTGCCAGCAAATTAGATGAAGCAGAGGATCGAATCAGTGATTTAGAAGACAAGTAATAGAATTCACCCAATTGGAACAACAAAAAGAAAAAAGAATAAAAAACAATAAAGATGGTTTAAGAGACCTCTGGGATAATATCAAGTGCAACAACATGCGCATCATAGGAATACCAGCAGGTGAAGAGAGGGAGCAAGGGATCGAGAACATCTTTGAAGAAATAATGACCGAAAACTTCCCTAACCTGGTGAAGGAAAATGACATACAAGCCCAGGAAGCACAGAGAGTTCCAAACAAGATGAACCCAAACAGGTCCACACCAAGACACATCATAGCTAAAATGGTAAAAGTTAAAGACAAAGAGAGAATCCTAAAAGCAGCAAGAGAAAGACAGCTACTTACAAGGGAGCTCCCATCAGACTATCAGCTGACTTTTCTCCAGAAACTTTGCAGGCCAGAAAAGAGTGGCAGGAAATATTCAAAGTGAGGAAAAACAAAGGCCTACAACCAAGATTGGTCTACCCAGCAAGGCTATTATTTAAAATTGAAAGACAGATAAAGAACTTCCCAGAAAAGAACTAAAGGACTTCATTACCACCAAGCTAGTATTGCAGGAAATGTTAAAAAGCACTTCTTTAAGCAGAAGAAAAGTGAAAACAAACTAACGAAGACGAGAAATACAAATAATAAAATGGTAATAACTATGTACCAATCAATAATAACTTTAAATGTAAATGGATTAAATGCTCCAATCAAAAAACATACGATAGGGTGGTCAGAGGGCTCAGTTGGTTAGAGCATGCGCTCTGAACAACAGGGTTGCTGGTTCGATTCCCACATGGACCAGTGAGCTGCGCCCTCCACAACTAGATTGAAGGGAACGAACTGCTACTGAGGTGCCAGAAGGGCAGCTGAATGGCTCAGTTGGTTAGAGCGCAAGCTCTCAACAACAAAGTTGCTGGTTCAATTCCCGCATGGGATGGTGGGCTGCACCCTCTGCAACTAAAGATTGAAAACGGCGACTGGACTTGGAGCTGAGCTGTGCCCTCCACAACTAGATTGAAAGACAACGACTTGGAGCTGATGGGCCCTGGAGAAACACACTGTTCCCCAATATTTCCCAGTAAAAAAAAAATTTCAAAGTGTTAACAAATAAAGAAAAAAGAAGAATAAAAAAAAAAAGAAAACATAGGGTAACTGAGTGGTTAAGATAACAAGACACATCCATATACTGTTTATAAGAGACCCATCTTAGAGACTGAAAGTAAAGGGATGGAATAAGATATTTCACACAAATGGAAATGAGAAAACATTTGGAGTAGCAATATTTATATTGGACAAGATAGACTTTAAAATGAAGACTATAATAAAAGACAAAGAAGGGCACTACATAATAATAAAGGGATCGATCCAACAAGAGGACATAACCCTAGTAAACATCTATGCACCCAACATAGGGTCACCTAAATATATAAAACAGATTTTTACCAACATAAAGACAGAGATCAACAGTAACACTATCATAGTAGGGGTCTTCAACATACCAGTGACACCAAGGGACAGATTCTCCAGACAGAAAATCAATACGGAAACAGTGGCCTTAAATGACGCATTAGACCACTTGGATCTAATGGATATTTTTAGAGCATTTCACCCCAAAACAGCAGAATATACATTCTTCTCAAATGCACATGCAACATTTTCCAAGATAGACCACATGCTAGGCCATAAAACAAGTCTCAATAGATTTAAGAAGACTGAATCATATCAAGTGTTTTCTCTGACCACACTACTATGAAACTAGAAATCAATTACAAGAAGAAAACTGGAAAACATGCAAACACATGGAGGCTGAATAACATGTTACTAGATAATGAATGGGTCAACAATGAAATCAAGGAAGAAATCAAAAGATACCTTGAAACAAATGAAAATGAAAACACAACCGCAAATCTATGGGATGCAATGAAGGCAGTCCTAAGAAGGAAATTCATAGCAATGCAGGCCTACCTAAAGAAACAAGAAAAATCTAGAATCAACAGTCTACAGTCTATCTTTATACCTAAGGTAACTGGAAAAACAACAGCAAAATAAGCCCAAAGGGAGCAAAAGGAGGAAATAATAAAAACCAGAGCGGAAATAAATGAAATAGAGACCCCCAAAAAAACAATACACACAATCAATGAAACCAAGATCTGGTTCTTTGAAAAGATAAACAAAGTTGACAAACCTTTAGCCAGACTCATCAAGAAAAAGAGAGGACCCAAATTAATAAAATCCAAAATGAAAGAGAAGAAGTGACAACAGACATCACAGAAATACAAAAAAATTAAGAAAATACTATGAGCAACTATACACCAACAAATTAGACAATCTGGAAGAAATGGACAAATTTCTACAAGCATACAATCTTCCAAGGCTGAATCAAGAAGAAACAGAAAATCTGAACAGACGGATTACTACCAATGAAATTGAGTCAGTAATCAACAAGCTCCCAACTAACAAAAGCCCTGGACCAGATGGCTTCACAGGTTAATTTTACCAAATATTCAAAAAAGAATCATCACCTATTCTCCTCAAACTATTCCAAAAAATTCAGAAGGAGGGACGGCTCCAAAGCTCATTTTACAAGGCCACTATCACCCTGATCCCAAAACTAGATAAAGACATTACAAAAAAAGAAAACTATAGGCCAATATCCCTAATGAACATAGATGCAAAAATCCTCAACAAAATGTTAGCAAACCAAATTCAGCAATACATTAAAAAGATCATATACAGTGACTAAGTGGGGTTCATTCCCGGTATGTAACATTTGTTCAATATCCACAAATCAATTAACATGATACACCACATTAACAAAATGAAAAATAAAAATCATATGGTCACATCAGTAGATGCAGAAAAAGCATTTGACAAAATCCAGCAGCCATTTATGATAAAAATTCTCAGCAAAGTGGGAATAGAGAGACCACATCTCCACATAATAAAGGCCATATATGATAAAACCACAGCTAACATCATACTCAATGGGGAAAAGCTGAAAACATTCCCCTTAATATCAGGAACAAGACAAGTTTGCCCACTTTCATCACTTTTATTCAACAGTTCTGGAAGTTCTAGCCACAGCAATCTGACAAGAAAAAGAAATAAAAGGCATCCAAATTGGAAAGGAAGAAGTAAAATTGTCGTCACATACAGATGACATGATACTATAGAGAATCCCAAATACCTCACCAAAAATCTATTAGAACTGATAAATGAATTTAGTAAAGTAGCAGGATATGAAATTAATATTCAGAAAGCAGTTGCATTTGTATACACCAATAACAAACTATCAGAAGGAGAGATTAAGAAAACAATCCCATTTACAATTGCTTCAAAAACAATAAAATACTTAGGAACAAATTTAACCAAGGAAGTAAAAGACCTGTGCTCAGAAAATTATAAGACACTGAAGACAGAAATTAAGGAAGAATCAAATAAATGGAATAATATATCATGCTCATAGATAGGAAGAATTAATATAGTTAAAATGCCCACACTACCTAAGGCAATATATAGATTCAACTCAATCCCTATCAAATTACCAATGACATTTTTCACAGAACTAGAACAAATAATCTTAAAATTTATATGGAACCATAAAAGACCCTGAATAGCCATGGCAATCTTGAGAAATAAGAACAAAGTGGGAGGTATCATGCTACCTGACATCAAATCATACTACAAGGCTGTAGTAATCAAAACAGCATGGTATTGCCATAAAAACAGACACGTAGATCAATGGAACAGAATAGCAAGCCCAGTAATAAATCCATGCCTATATAGTCATTTAATCTATGACAATGGAAGCAAGAATTTACACTGGGGTAAAGACAGTTTATTTAACACGTTGCGTGTGGCGGGGTTTAAATCCCTCGTGAAGATTCTCGTGATCCGTACGCAACGTGTTAATAAATGGTGCTGGGAAAACTGGACAGACACATGCAAAATAATGAAGATGGACCACCTTCTTATGACATACACAGGAATAAATTCAAAATGGATTAAAGACTTAAATGTAAGACCCAAAACTATAAAATTCCTAGAAGAAAATATAAGAAGTAAATTTGCAGACATGACCCTTAGTAATACTTTTACTGATATATCCCCCAGGGCAAGGGAAGCAAAAGAAAAAATAAACATGTGGGATTACATCAAACTAAAAAGATTTTTCACAGCTCAGGAAACCATCAATAAAACAAAAAGGCATTCTACTGAATGGGAGAAGATATTTGCCAATGATACATCTGATAAGGGGTTAATATCCAAAATTTAGAAAAAACTCATACAACTCAACACCAAAAAACACAAACAACCCAATTGAAAAATGGGCAGAGGACATGAAGAGACATTTCTCTAAAGAGGACATACAGATGGCCAACAGACATATGAAAAAATGTTCAACCTCACTAATCATTAGGGAAATGTAAATAAAACCCACAATGAGATATCACCTCACTCTAATCAGATTGGCTATCATCAATAAATCAACAAACAACAAGTGCTGGCGAGGATGTGGAGAAAAGGGAACCTTGGTGCACTGTTGTTGGGATTGCAGATTGGTGCAGCCACTAAACTGTATGGAGGTTCCTCAAAAAATTGAAAATGACCCAGAAATTCCACCCTTAGATATCTATCCAGAGAAATCCAAAACGCTAATTCGAAAAAAATATATGCACCCCTATGTTTTACTGCAGCACTATTCACAATAGCCAAGACATGGAAACAGCCGAAATGCCCATTGATAGACGATTGGATAAAGAAACTGTGGTATGTTTATACAATGGGATATTACTTGGTCATAAAGAAGAATGAAATCTTACCATTTGCAACAAGATGGATGGACATAGAGAATATTATGCTAAGTGAAACAAGTCAGATAGAGAAAGACAAATACCATATTATCTCAGTAATATGTGGAATCTAAAGGACAGAATAAATGAACAAACAAAACAGAAATAGACTCAGACATTTAGGGAAAAAAACAGGGTTGCTAGGTGGGAGGGGCTGGGGCTGGGGGAGAAGGCAAAGGAATGAGCGAGTACAAATTAGTAGTCACAATATAGCCACAGGGATATGAAATACAGTTTGGGGAATATAAACAATAATTTTGTAAAGATTACATAGGGTGTCAGATGGGCACTGGACTTATTAGGGAGACCACTTCATAGACTGTATCAATGCTTGACCACTGCACTGTACACCTGAAGCTGAAGCTGAATAATATTGAATGTCAACTTAAGTATATATAGTCACGGGAGGTAGAGTACAATATAGGGAATATAGTCAATGGAATTGTAACAACTATATTTGATGTCAGGGGGTAGTAGATTGGGGGGGTTATCATTTGTGAGGGGTAAAATGTCTAACTATCACATTGTTTAAGCCACAAAAAACCATTTAGGGGAATCAGGGTGAAGAGCACATGGGAACTGTGTACTAGTTTTGAAACTTTTCTTTAAGTATAATTTATCCCAAAATAAAATGTACTAAAAAATAAAACTGCTATTTAAATAGTATGAAAATTGAATTCGTCATTTTGCATTGGGCCCTGCAAATTACTCATATGTAGCTGGTCCTGCCTGGAAGTCTATGGAGAACTGGATTAAACCCATTTCCTGTGACACAAAATAATGAAGCGACAATAAAACCATTCCCATGAGCTTAAGAGGGACCTAGAAGGAGCAGAGAGAGGAGCTAAATAGGTATTGTGGACAGGAATAAGAAGGGCTCTGGGTCAATGACTAAAGACCAAATGAGACAAACAGACATCTCAGCTGATAATGGATAAGAAAAATTACAGGAACCTGATTCTGAATCCCTCTCCCCAGCCTTGGCATTGTGTATGACCTCTAAAACTTAGAAGCAATTGAGAAAAGGATGAAAATCCCATTGGTATGCTCCCAAACCTATGTCTGTTCATGTCCTGGGTTCTTTCGTACATGCCTGGGAAACTCAAAAGCCTTGAATGACTATGGCAGTTTCTACGCCCAGTGCATGGAGGCTCAAAACAGATTTTCAGAGTGACATCACCAAGATGGCGACATAGCTCTTTCCAGACTTGTCTCAACACCCCCCACACCCCGAAAACAACTAACGACTCATGAAGGAGATACCACTGGGAGAATCCTAGAACACAGGGTGAGGCTGAAGCACCTTGCACACAGACCAAGACAGACTGCATTAAAGGGTATGAGAAGTGGCTACAGGTGATCACATTGCCCGTCCCCAGGCCATCGGCCATCACACCACCATGTGGAGGTCTCCCCCGAACCTCTGGTTCCTCCGGCGGGAAGAGAGCCCAAGATACAACCAGCCCCGAAGCATTGTGGGTGCTTCATGGGAACCTCTACTCTGGTCTTGTTCCAGGGGACAACAGCCAGCATCTGTGGGGCTCAACCACTGGTAATCTGACTGAGACAGGGAAGGGGGGAACAGCTCGCAACAACCAGCACTCGGACCTTGGCCAGCTGAGTTCCTACCTGGAGCAGCACTCAAGTAGTAATGCCAAGCAGCAGTTTTGCTCATCTGCAGAACCACGTAGGGGCACACTCTGACCAGGAAACTCTTTTGGGTGCAGGTCGGCCTGATTCATGTCCTCAAACAAAGAGTTTTGCCAGCCTTAGAGCCTGATTTGCCCACACCGAGGCAAGGTGCTGAGTCACAGCCCAGCACTAAGTAGAGTGTCTCCCTGGCCCGTGGGCCAGAGAGGCTGCCGGGAACACCTGGAAGCCTTGCTGGAGCTGAGCAGGTGGAGCTACTCACTCCAGAATAAAGCCAACACTTGTGGTGCAGCGTTCCCCTGCCACGTCCAGGCACAGGGGTCAATTCATAGCCAAGGCTGACGGTAGCTCCCAGTCCCTCCAGACCGGAAAGCCTGCTTGAAAAAATTGGGAGCTGCCTGGACTAGCAAATAGAAATTCCGTAGTTTTGGAAAAAGTATTAGTGTTTCTTGCCCACCTGTGTGGTGTACTGAGATTTGTACCTATCGCCCATCAATCTTCCAAATTGATTTTACTAATTATTTGAGATTAGCAATTATCCTGTCTCAAAGTGCATGAGCAGGTTTTTTTGTCATGGTGAAAAAAAAGTTATCGCAAATTGAATGTATTGTGAGTTAAAGTAAGTTAAGGTGAAGGAAGGGGTGACAAGCGCTTTACTCCTATACAAGAATGAATGTGGTTAGTTTGCCACTGTTGCAGAATGCTGTAGATATTACAGTAGTTCCCCCCTTATCTGAGATTTCCCTTTCCACTTCTTCAGTTACCTGCAGTCAACCAAAGTCTGAAAATATCAAATGGAGAATTCCAGAAATAAACAATTCTTAAGTTCTAAATTGTGTGCCATTCTGAATAGCATGATGAAATCTCATGCTGTCCCACTCCTTCCTGATCCATCCTGCCCATGACGTGAATTATCCCTTCATCCACCATCTCCACACTATATACAGTTAGTCACTGGGGGCTGGGGGGGGGCGCGCAAAGGCTCATAACATCAGCATGGGCCAGGGAGCTGTGTCCTACACAACTAGACTGAGAAACAGCGGCTTGAACCAGAGTGGGGGGGTGAGGGGAAAAAAAAGAAGTTATGTGTTTATTATTATGATTCAAACCATGGGGGGGGACCATTTTAAACACATTTTTTAAAAGGGGGGGTGGGGAATTCTAAACTGTGCATTCCAATACGGTAGCCACGATGGATATGTGGCTATTTAAATTTATATTTTAGTTAGGTAAAATGAGATAAGATTTAAAATTTAGTTCCCCTGTCTAATTAGCCACACCTCAAGTGATCAAGAGCCACATGTGGCTAGCAACTACCGTACTGGACAATGTAAAATTATGGAACATCACCAACATAATGGAAAGTTCAGGCTGGTCTAATAACTTACATAAGCAACCACCATAACAACGTTAACCATATAAATCTTGAAAAGTTTTTGTAAATATGAAGTTTTTGTTTTTGTAATGTTGCTTTCAATCCAGGGAGTATTTCAAATACCACAAAATACAAATCAAATTTGAAATCTGCATATACAATTTGAAATTTAATCTTGCCTAGGATATAATTTTACTTTTCCATATTAGCTCTATTACCAGCAGTTTGTAAAATTATTTGTGAATCTGAATGGTGAAGCCAAAGAATACCTTAGATGAATTAATCTGAATAACTATTCAAAACTCTTTTGCCCTCAATGGAAGATTTTTTGGCTTGAATTATCTACTTTTTAAGACCATTGTAGGCATAGCCTAATGATATAAAGATATATGTAGAAATACTATAGGTTTATTAAGCTAACTGAAACTAACAGCAAATTATTTATTTGGAGAACAGTCTTTCTTTTTTAATTAAAATTTATTGGGGTGACAACTGTTAGTAAAGTTACATAGATTTCAGGTGTACAATTCTGTATTACATCATCTATAAATCCCACTGTGTGTTCACCACCCAGAGTCAGTTTGGAGACAGTCTTAAAAAGTAAATCCTTTATCTTTATTAAACTAATTATACTATTATTAAAATACTCTAAAAGTTAAATTTTCAAAAGATATATCATATGAAAATAATGCATCTATTCTACAAATTTATTATATAAAACCATTTTAAACTATCTCACAAGTCACAAAGATAAAATTACTTGTCAACTTCCACACAACTTACATAGTTTGACTGCCCTACTTATTATTTTCTATTGAATTTCTTCTTTGCCTTATAAAAAAAACCAAAGTTAATTAACATCAATTATCTAAGACAAAGCCATGGGTCACAAGCAAATGGCCACAACTGAATTCTCACAAGGAAAAAAATTTTCTTTTTGAAGAATAATTAATAATGCTATAAAATGAATGTAATTGAGAGCTGTTGAATAGGTTGAAAGCTAAAAGATGGCATTGTAACTGACAAAACGTTTCTTAAACACAAATGATAAAATAAAATTATATAGTATTTTCTATAGCCAAAACATTCAAGAACTTTAAAGTGCTTAAAATAAAATAAATAGGGCGATGAACACACAATGTGATTTATAGATGATGTAATACAGAATTGTACACCTGAAATCTATGTAATTTTACTAACAATTGTCACCCCAATAAACTTTAATTTAAAAATAATAATAAAATAAAATAAACACTCAAGAACTTTAAAAATAAAATCCTACTCATGAGCAAAATTGAATTATTATTTAATTCTCTAACAATCCTGCCTCAATGGGCCAACATCCTGTAAGATCACCTTTTTCTAATTGAATTTCTAATTAGTATTTTTTTTCATTTAAACATTAGAAGATTTAAATTTGTATGCATCTCAACTAGTAGAATCAATCAGAAAAACATAGTAAACATTTCAGAAACCAAAAAAAAAAAAAATGTTAGTGTCTAAAGCTGGTCAGATTCTTTTTATTCATAGCGGTGTATTCTCAAATTCAAATTACTTCAATGGAACCCAAAGTCTCCAAGTCTCCTGATATGATTTTCTATGTCGACTCTTAGCAAACTTCTGTGATAAAATATTATAAGGAGGTAATTAAAAGAATGCTGTTCTTATCAGGAGTAAATCTAAAGAACATAGGTCTCATCTCTGGAAAGCTTAGGTCAAACAATATGATGTCAATCTTTTTTTTTTATTATTAAATTTATTGGGGTGACAATTGTTAGTAAAATTACATAGATTTCAGGTGTACAATTCTGTATTACATCATCTATAAATGATGTCAATCTTATGAAATCCCCTACTGATGGATGTAGAAGAAAGCCAGCATGAGTGTTGTGGTTGTATGCGAACCATACCTCCCTTCTGAATCAGTGAAGCTTAGACCTCAGCTCTATGGTGACAATTCACTTGACAAATATTGAGTGTCTACTGCCTACAAGTTCCTAAACTCAGCATTATGGTTTGCCTATCCAACTATGGCTTTCTACCTCACTACCTATATTTGTGTCACAGACACTCAGAATTTATGTGTCATTAATAACTAAACATGCTATTCTCACTTTACAGCTCATGGATAAGAATTAATATACCGTGTTTCCCTGAAAATAAGACCTAGCCAGACAATCAGATCTAATGAGTCTTTTGGAGCAAAAAACTAATATAAGACCCAGTCTTATTTTACTATCAGACCTGGTCTTATCTAACATAATATAAGACCAGGTCTTATATTAATTTTTGCTCCAAAAGACGTATTAGAGCTGATTGCCTGGCCAGGTCTTATTTTCGGGGAAACACGGTAGTTAAAATGTCATCAGAAATACCAATGGCATTTTTCACAGAATTTGAAGAAATAATCCTGAAATTTGTATGGAATCATAAAAGACCCCGAATAGCCATGGCAATCTTAAGAAAGAAGAACAAAGTTGTAGGGATCACACTAACTAACATCAAACTATACTATAAGGCTTTAATAATAATTAAAAAAACAGCAAAGTAGTGGCATAAAAACAGACATATAGATCAATGAAACAGACAGAGCCCAGAAATAACCCCATGACTACGCGGTCAATTGACCCACAACAAAGGAGGCAAAAATACACATAAAGACAGTCTCTTAATAAATGGTATTGGGAAAACTGGATACTTGAAAAAAAAATGAAACTAGACCACTTTCTTACACCATATACAATGATATATCTGATAAGGGATTAAAATCCAAAATTTATTTTTAAAAAAAACCTCATACAACTCAACAACAAAAAAATCCAATTAACAAATGGGCATAGGACCTGAATAGACATTTCTCCACAGAAGACATACAGATGGCCAACAGGCATATGAAAAGATGCTCAATCAGAGGCATGCAGATTAAAACAACAATAGGATATCACCTCACACCTGTCAGAATGGCCACCATCAATAAATAAACAAACAGCAAGTGTTGGGGAGGCTGTGGAGAAAAGGGAACCCTCATGCACTGTTGGTGGGAATGCAGACTGGTGCAGCCGCTATGGAAGGCAGTGTGGAGGTTCCTCAAAAAATTGAAAACAGAACTAACTACCTTAATGACCCAGCGATTCCACTCCTGGGCATTTAACCAAAGGAATCCAAAAAGCTATATCTACACAATGGATTGCTCTACCACAAAAAAATAATGAAATCTTATCATTTGGACAACATGGATGGACCTAGAGGGTATTATGCTAAATGAAATGTCAGATTGAGAAAAACAAACACCATATGATCTCACTTATATGTGAAATCTAAACAAAACAAACAGGTGAACAAAACAAACAGACCCATAGATACAGAGAACAAACTGATGGTTACTAGATGGAAGATGGGATGGAGGCTTGTGTGAGAAAGGTGAAGGGATTAAGTACAAATTCGTAGTTACAAGAGTCACAGGGATGTAAAGTACAGTGTGGGGAATATGGTCAATAATATTCTAATAACTATGTACAGTATCAGATGAGTAACAGACATTGGGGTTATTACTTTGTGAGGTATATAAACTGTCTAATCATTATGTTGTTTTGAACACCAGAAACAAAAAAAAGAACAGCAATGAAAACCTTACGGAGTTTACTACCATTCCCTTAATCAGAAGTTCTTATCAGATTACTGCCTATTATTTTGCTCATGAGGTGAAACACTATACATCTTCCTCGTGCAATTCCCCCTCGTATGTTGGCAGAAAAAGAACATTGGCTATTTCTTCAAGTGTGAATGCAGACCTACAATGCCACTACAACAGGCTAATTTTGGAATTATAACTTGAGAAAGTTACAAGATAACACAAGAGTAAAAAAAAAAAAAAAAAAAGGCAGGATGGCTCACATTCAAGTATTACAGTCGGTATAATTTCATTCGATATATTTTTGTTCTGACTTTGTTAAGGGGTCATTGCTGGGAGTGGCTGGGATTTAGATGTGGACTTATTGAGTTCATGTCTAAGATGACGGATATATAGCTATTGATAGCCGTCACACACAACTTCCAGTCATATCCAGCTTCTCTTAGATCCCTGTTCGGGTAGTTGTCTTGGAGAAATTCTGGTCATAAAGTCACAAAACATAATAAGTTAACTTAGAAATCACTTCTCAGAGAAATTAATGTATTCCACCTTAGTTCTATTGCCGCGTCTGTGAAAGGGTCATTAGACTTTAATTAAAACACATGGACTACAACTATCATTAAATTAGCTTGACAAATCTGTTCATCTAAAAGCACCATTCTTAAATCACAATAACATCCCATGATTTTGATTTTGCTACATAACCCGAATGGAAATCCTCTGTCGCCTTCAGTACCCAATGTAAACTTTTCTTATTCTTAAATTTATCAAATGTGCATGTTATTCATTATATCAAATAAAGACATGCTAAGGCTTTGAAACACACAAGGGGCTGCAGTGTCTTTCATACTCTTGGAGTCAAGAAGCTACAAATGCTAAATTTTGTGGTACTGGTTGGTTTATCACAGACAAAAGGAATGAGAGTCTAGATCTTGCAGTTAGAAGAAAACTTCCATAAGGGAAGGTGACAGAGCAACACAGCTTAAGGAGCACTCTTAGAGAAAGCGGGAAGGCAAAGGGCAAGGTCGGGAAGAGAGGTATTATCTAGAAGAGCGGAGCTGCCCTCAGATACATTTTTAGGTAACTTCCTTTGAGCCCTTAGAAAAGGATCTGGTGATCACTACAGGCCAGCATTAGTTAGCTACATTAATTCATTTATTTTTCAATAGAATTAATAAACTGGGAAATCAGGACAAAGCCATAAATACAGCACATATCCAACGAAGTTAAAAGGCTTTAATACTCAAAGGACTAATTAATAGATCAATGGTAGCCTAGAAGGAGGTTTTTAGTGGTATGTCACTAGATTTGGTAGTACCTCTATCCTGAACATTTTCATTAACAACAAAAGAAGTTATGGAAAGTAGGCTTGTCCCATCTGCCCAAGACAGCAAAGCCAGGACAGATAATAGCTGCCTTTAAATACTTGAAGGCCTATCATATGAAAAGTGATTGGATTAGCTCTGGAAGGGATAGTAGAACAAATGTATCTTACCTGCAGGGAGGTAAATTTTGAGACGCCTGGCTTCCATGTTCATAACTTTCTTATGAATTAGAGCCCTTTTAAAATGTGGACTGCCATCAATGGAAGTGTTCAAGCCAAAGAGAGGCAACTATAAGTCAAAGCTGAGATGGGAATTCCTGCTTGGGTACGAAGTTGGATTGGAGGACCTGTAATGCACTTTCTATTGCTAAAATTTTACAGTTCTGTAATATGCAGAACTGGATGGGAGGGTATAAGAGTAAAGGTTGTTCACTGATTGCAAATCTACAGCCTACTAATTTTCTCCACATAAACCATTCTCTAAAGAGCTCTTAAGTGATACTGAACTCTCATCAGAGAGCATCAAATAATAGTTTCTTATATGAAATCAATACCTTTGGCTTCTGGATATACTTACCTTTGATTACTAATTTCCAGAAGTGTTCCCCACCCCCCCACCGACACCAAATAATAAAATCTTAGGATAAGAAATTACATTAGACTAGAAGAATAAACCGGTTTATTAATTCAATGAGAAACCAACCAGCAGTTAAAATGTATAAAGTAGATCTCAGAAATATGATGAAAAGTGAAAACATCTGCAAAAGGACATGTACAATATATCCCCATTCATGTACATTAACACAGCTAAAGAACAGTATCATATTATTTATGAGTCTATCAACATAGGTAGCAAAAGTTTAAAATATGCATGAGGATGATAGATCCAACTCCAAGACTGTGATCACCTCTGGGGAGAAAGACGGGAGAAAGGGACGATGGGATGGAGTTTTAACGATATCAGTAATACTTTTTTATTTTTCTAAAAAAGATAAAAGGTAAAATGTCTTTATCTGTACTGGGCAGACAGGTGTTTATTATTTATATTATTTTTTGTACATTTCTGTATGTTTTAAATAGTTTATGCTGAACTGATACTTCTAAAGAAATGTTGGAGGTCATAAAGCCCAGTCTACGAGTGCAGGAATCTCACTCAGCCTTTGCTCTGACTCTTCATTTTCCAAGTTCATTTTGCCCGTATATTAAATTAAAATATGCTTTCTTGCCAGCTTCTCCTCTTTGGGACTGGTTCTGCCCACCAGGATAATGATGATTCTACTGTATTCTCTCTGCTAAAATAACTCACATGGCTCCCCTTCTCCAAAGGAGTAGAACTTTGAGTCTTATGGGAAATCTATTAAAATGTGCCCCACGTGGATAGTATGTCCAACTCATGCTAAATATTTTTTGCTACAAAAGACATCTTGATTTGTAAGATAATTCAGTAATGATCAAACAAAATGAAATACATAGAACAATATCTTTAGTCCACTTTTAAGAAATTGATGTAGTCCAGATATTTAAAGAACTATAAAAGTCACTTTTCCTCCTCACTTAAAAACTTTTTTTAATTAGAAAGACACTATTTCTTCTATAAACATCTGCATTTCCAAACTGGTTACAAACTCTGTATTCTATTTTTATTATCAGGTAAGAGAAATTGGGTTTCAGGTTTTTTGCCCAGAGGATTAGCTGAGTAATGTTCAAATTGCAAATTGTGACCAATTACTAGGTCATGAAATCAGTGATAGCAGTACTTTCCAAAAAGTGTAATAGAATAGAAAACAATGGAATGTAATTCTCATAGAAAAAGTATTGTTTCTGAAAATTTTGCTTCAGTTTTTAAAAAATCACACATGTACTGAGTCACAATGTAAAATGTATATTTTACTATGGATTGCAGTGGGAAAAAACCTGAAAACAATTGGATTAGATGACAGCAAATACTTATGAGAGGTGCTGTAAGCCAGGCTTCTTTAGTTTAGCCTGAAACACAAGTATTGTTCAAATTTGTTGGATGCAAACACACAATGATATGAAGGTAGGAACCAAGTGAGATCAGGCTGGGGCTCAGAATTATGTCTTTGCTGGGTACCAGTGATACAAGTAAGAAATATTCTGCTTCCTGCTTTGTTCAAATGTAAGATTTCACAGAATTGCTCTTGGAAGCTTTATTACTTCATCTATATCTGTCATAGATAAACACAACACCAGGCTCGTGTGCACAAGAAAAACTCGCAAATTAGCCCGCTGTGCTATTGTTGACACTTCTGCAAACTGACATAGCCCAGCATCTTTGACCCTGATCCTCAGTAAATGAAGGTGTTTGAGTTTCCCTACTCCTGACAGTCCATACCAGGGAGCTATTGTCAGTAATGCCTTTCCTGTACTAATAATGCCATTCAAAACAGAGCAATTAGCCCCGAGAACCCAAATGCAAAAAGAAACACAATTCATGAACATGGTACTTGCTGTGCCCTAATGAGGGATATGTAAGAGCTCCCTCTCCTCGAAACACACAACTGAATGGATTTTTCTTTTTGGTTTCTCTAAGATAAGTGGCTTTTATTTATTCTCACATTCTCAGCCTGTAACAAACCTCTGAGAGTGGTAATCCTATTGGGGTTAAGGGCATGTGTGCCATGTGTCACATTGCCATGGACATTACTTTTCATCAGGATGTCCTCTGGGAACATGTTGCGAATAAGGTGTCTGGCTGGCAGCTCTGGGCAAGGCTTCGCTTTTGCTGTATTCGGTACTTCATATGGTACCTGTACATTTCTACTTGGATTTCCAACATACGCTAGAAGCAAAAGAGAAAGAAGATGTCGATTTTCATGGCAGATGTTAGGTTCAAGTTTTTTAAAAGGCTGTAACAAAAAGATTGATTTTTCTGAATTTTTAGGCTCAAGAATTTGAAAGGTTAAAAAAAATTAAAGCCTTAAGTTTTTAGTGTATCTTGAGACAGCACGAGAAATGAGACAGGAATCACTGCTGATGTGATCACACGTGCTCTGATTGTTCAAGAGGACAATTCCGTGTTCTGCTACCTTTTAGGTCACAATCAGTTTTTCATTACATTTAGTAATAAATTCTAAGTCATTTTAATGCATTGTTTTCCTACTTATAAAAAAGGCCTTTTCAAAAGTAAGCACCATGATGCTTACTGAAATACTTATAATTTTTAAAATGTAGGTTTCTATTTGGTATTAAACATTTAAAAATCAACAAACTCATCTTAAATATCATATTTTAGATAACTTATTTGAACTGAAAAATAAATTGTAAGCCTGTTTTCATTCCTCTTCAGTCTATACTGATTCAAATTAACCGTACTTGAAAAATGTTGTGTTTCACACATAAGAAAGAATTATTTGCTGAAGAAAATATATTAGAGAAATACAATTTGATCCTTACAAGTCAAGAAGCATATTTTTCATCTTGGAACATCCATCATTTACTAGATGACAATATAAATTGTTAAATCCCTCAGCTGCAACATTTACTAAGAGAGATTAAATTACTTCAAAATTCACTCAGTGGGTCCATAGAATTAACTCTGGAAGATTAACCTGGCAATATTAATGACGGGTCGCAAAAAAGTTTATACTCTTTAACCTGGTAATTCAAATTCTGAGAACCTCACTTAAGGAAAGAATCCAAAATATGTAAAAAAAAAAAAAAAAAGAAAAACCCTATACAAATGAAGTTGGGGTTTTTTGGCAGCATGATTTGCATGATTGATAATCCCCTCCAAAAAATCCTCAAAAAATACAACAAGAGGGAAGTAGTTAAATAAATTAGAGCACACTTACTCAATGGAATTTTACATACATGTTAGAAGCAAGGAGTATGATGACTGGAGATTCTTGAGAAAAAAAAAATTACATACCATGTTTAAAAAGAAGAAAAATTACATAAAGACCATAATGCTTTAAAGTGTAAGAAAAAAAACTGGAAAAAATTAAAACGTCCATAATAATTTTTGTTATGGCATCTTTGATGGAGCTTTTCTTCCCTCCTAAATATTTTCCTTTTTTTTTTTTAAATAAAACGGTATCATAGACTACATACAAACTGGAGTGGCTGGCTGACTCACAATGTGCTGGCCCCTGGTTCTAGTTGAGTCGGGGTCTGAGACCTGTAACCCAACTTCCCCAAATTGGATTCTTTGTCCTGAGAATCTGAACAGTGACAAGAGAAACCTAGAACCTGGATTTCATGGACGCTGCAGACATGGAGCCGCAGAGACCCAGATGAACCCCAGATGCCACAGTCTTGGGGCCACTCTGGCTATTGCCTGCGGCTCAGTTTGTTCTTTGCTTCTTTAAATCTAGGAGCTATTCGTCTGGTGATTTTGGTTGTGCTGGTTTAATTTGGCCAGAGTCTGTCTCTACGGTGTAGGACCTTAACAAATACAGTAGTTCTATTACTTTTATAATGGAAACAGTATACTATTAATATGAAGATGTATCATTTAAATAATTTCATGTGAATAGGCTCACAGGTAATGTTCTACCCAGGGTTGACATGGGGCAAGGGAGAGACAGAAAATAGTTTTGCTACCTCAGGTGCCCCTAAACCCCAGCATCCTGGGAAGGGGGCATTGAGAAGCATGAGGGGCAGGTGGCACAGTCACCTACAGAAGCCACTGCCACTCAACACTAATGAAGCAGGAAGCATGTCCGGCAGACAGCTAGCATGAGGGCACAGTGATCTGAGGAATGGGATTCATTAGCTCACGCTTTATGGGGCACCTGCAATATGCCCGGCACACTGACAGCAAGAGCCCTGAATTGCTTCTGAATCTTCGGGTAGCTCCTTCGTCTTTACCTGCCGAGCAAGGTGCCTAACCTAAGTAAGAGTTCACACTCGGTCAAAGGAGTGGGCTGAGAACTGCTTCCCAAAGGAAAAATAGCAGATTTCACTTAACGTTAAAACTATCAGTCTCAGAACTAGGTATCTATATTTCATTAACTCATTACTATAGGAGATTAAGTTGTTCAGATTTCTTATAATGTAAAATTTCAAAGACATATAAAGGTAGAAAGGTAGTACAATGAGCCCCATAAAAGCATCACCCAGATTCAACATCTCTCATCAAGAGAACTTATTTTAAAACTCACTCAGGGCACCCAAAGGTATCTTTGAATCATCAATGGAAGGTTCTATAAATCCTTTAGGGAGAGCACTGCTGTTCTGCTGAGAATTGCGATTTGCTCTCATTTCTGAGGCAGCTGCTTCCTGAAATAACTGGAAACTGCTTTCACAGCCATCACCATCCTTTTTATCATTCAAACCTGCAGACACTGGTGTATTGGGGTTGGTAGGAAATTTATTGTTGACAGAAGTGTTCCCCTGAAACACAAAATTTTATCTATAAATGAAGTCCCATAGTGAGAAAGTATGGACATGCTCCAGCATCAACCAGGGCCCCCTAGGCTGGTGGGGAAGCAACTGTTTTCAATAAGGTGGGCTAAGGCACAGAGATATTGTGTGTCACTATCAAAGAAGTATAGGTGTGGACTCTTCCTCAAGCTGCCATGACTGCTGCTTCCTGGGGGACTTGGTAGCTCTATCTAAAGAACTGAATGATAATTACTGACAGAAAATAAATACTTAATAAATATTTAGAATATAAACGAATACATGAGTTTCTTGAAGATGACAACGTCTGTTTGTTTTTTTAATGTTTGTTTTCTCTTTCCCCAGTGGCTTTCAAATCTGGCTACACTTTTGAACATTTGAATTACTCTAGGGATCTTAAAAAAAAAATAAAAGCTCTCCTTAGGCCCCACACTCAGCAAATTCCACCAGACCCTCTGGTGGAGTAAGGGAGCGAGCTCAGGCATTACTAACTTTTTATCAAGTGTCTCACATGATTCTAATATGTATCCCAGGTTGACAACCACAGCTCTAGGTCAGGACTTCTCAAACTTCCATGTACACACAAATCACCTGGGGGTCTTGTTAAAATGCAAATCCTGCCTCAGTGAGTCTGGTGTGAAACTCAAGACTGTGCGTTTCTCACAAGCTTTCCAGTGGTGCCACTGCTGGTCCAAATACCCACTTTGAGTGGTGAGAACCTACCCTACTCTTAGTCAACTACACAGCAGGCACTTGGCAGATGCTGCTTCTCTTCTGATGCCTAAGCAAATATGCAAATTATCATTTTCCAGGCAGTATCTTAATTTTACATTCAAATGTTTAGGGTGCAATTTTTGTAGGATATAAAAGGGAATGTGAAAAATAAGCAGATTTGGTTTCAGACAGATGGTGCTTGAGCTATCACTAAAATCAAGCCGTTCACCAGGAAAACATAAGCTCAGCTACAAATATTCTTGGCAAACAGATTCCATAAACTTACTCTAGAGACACAGGAGTGACTAGACATGGTGAGAATAAAATGGAGTTTTTAGAGACGTGGGTGGAAATTAAGAATTGTCATTAAATTCACCAGGAGAAGGCAATAGACAGGACATTCTTCTCTACTGGTCCATTCGTGTTAAAAAATCGCTGATGTACTTTGAAGATAGAATGGATGAGAGAGAGGCCAGATTCCCATTTACCATGTAACCATACAGAATATAAAGTATCTCTGATAACTTAACCTCATGACATGCATTACTTTCATCAGGTTCTGCCATCACTGAAAGTGAACATGTGACCACGTGCCTCCCTTTTCTCCTGTACCACCCTTAACGACCACTAGAACAGCAAAGCAGTACCACAGTCTGGTCTTTTCTGTATTACTCAGTGGGATACTGAAAAAGATTTGCCAAATATCTTTGTAGCCAAAACTTTTGTTCTAGTATAGCCCTCGGTTTCAAACATATTAATTATAATACTATATTTGATTTATTTTATCTTAAGGATATTTTTATGGAGCATAAACACCAAAGAGTGAAGTAAACAGGCAGTATGCTTTTGAGAGAATATGCCCTGCCCCTAAATTAAATAAACAGGATTTTGAGCACGTGCCGGAAGATCCTGTGTGTCATGCTTTCAGTCTGGAGTTGTATACTGTATACACTTATACAAAAGTGACCATATTTAGATGAAAAATAACTTACTAGTATTTTTCTGGTGTTATAAAAACATAAATAGCGGATCAGAGCATTGATATAGGCAATACAGGCTTTCCAGTCTTTTCCACATTCACGCAAATCATGGTTGGGAAAAACTTCTGCCAGATACTCTGCAAATAGTAAAAATCATCATGAAAATTAGGGAAAAAATTAACAAAGAAACTGACAAGAAACTTATTTAAAATACTGAAGCTTTCTATTTTTATTTTTTTTTTAAATTATTTTTTTTTCAGTTGCAGTTGACATTCAATATTATTTTATGTCAGGTGTACAGCATAGTGGCTAGACATTTGTATAATTTAGGCAATGATCCCCTTGATAAGTCTAGTACCCACCTGGCATTATACATGGCTGTTGCAACATTATTGACTATATTCTCTATGCTGTACTTTACATTCTTATGACTATTTTTAATTGTCATTCTTTTCTCTAACTCTGAGAGTTTAGAAATTCCACCCAAAGAGGATGCTTTGCTGAATATCTCATTTCTTCCAATGTGCAATTTCCTAAAATACCTAGGGAGCCAGTAAAGAGGGTTTTGGTGCTTTAAAAAAAAAAAAAGTGTGTAACAAAAAGTCAACCATTTCAGGTGCTAATGCCATTAATAGCCCAATGGATAAGTCAGAACTAAAAATAAAAGAAAACCTATAAAGAGAAAATAGTATTATTGCAAACAGTATTACGCCGTGGTCTATTTATTTGTGTACATTACATGTCTATCTTCCCCATAAGCTATTTCCCCTTCCTATTTTCTTTACCTAGCTAAGGAATCCTTCAAATTCAACTCAAATGTCTCGTCCTCAGTAAGTCTTCCCTAATGCCCTCAAAGTAGTTGCTCTGCTCTCTGAGCTCCCACATTACCACACTGGATTGGGATGGATTGGTCTGTTTCTCTCAATGTGTCCCTTTCTAGACTGTGAACTCCTTGCAGGCAGAAATACTTATTCCTTATATCCTCAATGCCCATGAGTTCTAGAACCTCCATACACATTTCTGGAAGACAGGAAGGAAGAAGGCTAACGTGGATTAATCATGAGATTCTACTTCTGTGTTGCCATTTACTAGCACTGTTTTATTCTCCCACATTTATTTATTTATTTTTCTTTAGTTTTTAGTACCAAGTTTCAGCACTGAAGAACTGAATTCGTACTAACCATAAGCAACTATAATCAATAAAGCTTGTCTTATTCCACCAGTCTATGGACAAATTTTATTCTTTAGAAGTTGTTACCCATTACATACTATTAAATTGTAAAATCTGGGTCAGACAGGTAAAAAATGAATAGTTCTAAGATTTACCAAGACTTAATCATTATTTGTTCATCTGCCAATAACATCCATCAGGTAACCAAATGATTAAAAAACAAGATTCCATAGTGAGTTTACATACCTCTTATTGCAGCCATTTTGTTTGGATCTAGGGGTCGCTGGCCACTACAGGTTGGTTGGTAGGAGTTGACACCTACTGAGCTGCAAATCAGGACTTCCTTGGAGAATAGAACACGAACCAAGTAGCGGGCTGCCTGTCTAGGTTCAATCTTCCTTTGTGCGGCCATCAAATGAAAATTAAGAATACGGATATTTCTTCTTGGGTCACCAAGAAATCCTTTAAAAATATAGAGAAAAAGTAAAATTCTTATTTTTCCATGCAAGGCTACCATGAAAGTGCCTAAGAAAATTAATCTAATTGATTTCTAATTCACAAATTTCTACTTGGGTGAATTTTTTTTCTTCTATACTTATCTCTCCTTTCCCTTAAATGAGTTTCTTTGATGCCATTTGCATAATTGTTAGCATTTTTTCACCTTTGCTAGTCTTGAATTTGCTGTACTTGAACTAATCTGTTCATTGTCTTGAATAAATTTAATTTTTAGGCTACAGGTGCATATGTGAATATGTTGCTCTGAGATCCCACTGCTCCCTTTGACACTCTGAAAGTACACTATTACTGAATGATATATGTTCCCTGAAGACATTTTGGAAAGCACGGGTGAGTATAATTAAGAAAATTTAAAAATAGTTAGCATTTATTGAATATCTACTATATATCAGGCACTGTGCTAAATATTTTACATCTATAAGCTCGGTTTCATCATCCTAACAATTTAATCCCACTCAGCAGATGAGGAAACTGAGGCCCAGAGAAGATAAGTTATTTGAACAAGATCACACTGCTGGTTACAGAGCCAGTTTTAAAATCTAAGTCTGTTTATAAGCCAGGGGCTCTGAACCATTAATCTTCTGCTAACGTCTCCGATTCTTTTTTTATTTCTTTTTTTAAAACACAAAATTGAAATCATACTTTATAGATAGTTTGAATATTGCTTTTTCAATTAACATTATATTTTGAGCATTTCTCCGTTTTCTTTTTTTTTTTTCAAGTCTGCATCCCTGTCATCATGTTTTTCTGATGGGTGACATTTATGTTTTACTTATGCTCTGGGAATTGTGTCAGGTGTTTCAAATGAATTATCTCATTTGATCCTCACAATTCTGAAGGAGGTACTATAGTTTTTGTCACTTCACAGATGAAGAAACTAATATTTAGGTTAGAGAAGTGGCTGAAGATCACATGGTTAGTAAGACATAGAGTTGGGATTTGAACCCAGGCAGTCTGACTCAGGAACCCATGGCTCTTAACCATTATGCTTCTTTACTGCCTCACATACCACGACTATGCCAGGAGTCACTTAACTAATTCCTTATGGTTGCTTATTTGGCTGTTTCTAATTCTTCATGATTCTGTAAAGAACATTCTTGGACCCAGATTTTAATACAAATCTTTGTTTTAAAGTATACTTTCAGATAAAAGTAGGATTATTGAGTCAACTGTCACAAATACTTCTATGGATTTTTATACAAATTACCTTTCAGAGCGTTTTCACCAATTTATACTGCTAATAACAGCATATCCCAGTGCCCATTTAGTACAAAGAGCACAATTTTTTGAAATTTCTTCTAGTCTGGGTAACAAAATAATTTAAGGGAAAGGGGTCTTTAGGAGAGGAATCAGCAAACTACAGTCCATAGGCCAATCCCACCACCGGTTTTTATAAATAAAATTATATTAGCACACAGCCACACCCATTCATTTACCTGTATGGGTGGCTGCTTTCATATACTACAGCAGCTGAGTTGAGTAGTTGTGACAGACATGAGATGACCCACAAAACCTAAAACAGTTACTATCTAGCCATTTACAGAAAAAGTTTGCTGAGCCCTGCACTAGAATATAAATATAAATAAGAGATTAGCTACTTAGAAGTAGAGACGCAAAGGAACTGTAAAACATTAGGAAGGCTTGCCCTTAGAGGCCACGAAACCTGGGGTCTCATCATCTCTGTCACTGTGGCTTGGCAGGCAATACAGGAAACTGTTAAGGAACACAAGCTATAAAGTCAGAGAAAACTGGGTTAGAGTTCCAGAAGTGCCACTCACAAGCTCTGTGGTTTTGGGAATTGGGGGTAATAAAGGTACCTACATTATGGGGACTATTAATGGAGAAGAGGCATGTTAGAAAACGAAAATTAGTTTGTAACAAGAATGTTGACGAATATAGGTTAAATAGTGTTACTTGTAATATGTGTCATTTCACACTCACCAAAACTGTAATGGTTGCAGGCAGATGATGAGGAAGAATTTTGGCTATTGTTGTTTTCCAGTACAGTTGGGTAAGTCATTGTTCCATGGCTGTTTTCCCTGCCGTTTTCTGATCCTGCCAATACTTTTATAGGTATAAGTGCTGAAAGAAACGAACTCTCAATTACAAATTCTATATCCAGCAAACTGTCCTTCAGGTATAAAGGTGAAATAAATACATTCTCAAACAAAAAATAAATAAAAGTGTTTGTCGCTAGCAGACCTACTCTTTAAAAACGACTAAAGGAAGAGCTTCAAACAGAAAGGTTATGATGACAGAAGGAACGTTGAGGCATCAGGAAGGAAGAAAGAACAATAGAAAGGGGAGAAGTATATATGCAAAGAAACTCAATCATTCATACATTACTGGAGGAGATGTAAAATGAAACAGCCACACGACAAAATAGTTTGGCAATTTCTTATAAAATTAGACCTGCAATTATCACATGTATATGTTTGGTTTTTGTGTGATGGTAATTTCACTCTTGGGTATTTATTCCAGAGAAATAAAAGGCCATGATGATGAGAAAACCTGAGTGCCATGTTAAGACATGTATGTTCTTAGCAGCTTTACTCTTTTTTTACCTTAATTTTATTTTATTTTATTTTATTTTTTAATTTATTTTTTAATTTATTGGGGTAACAGTTTTTAGTAAAATTACATAGGTTTCAGGTGTACAATTCTGTATTACATCATCTATAAATCCCATTGTGTGTTCACCACCCAGAGTCAGTTCTCCTTCCATCACCATATATCTGAGCAGCTTTATTCTTGATAGCCAAAATCTATAAACAACACAGGCATCCTGCAACAGATGAATGGTTAAACTGTTGTAAGTCCAATACCATAGAATACTATTCAACGATAAAAAGAAATAAAGAACAGAAAGAGCCAAAATATGGACAAATACGATACTATCATGAGTTTTGTAAATCATATGTAATGCCTAAAACAAAAATGAAAACACCATCTGACACCTAAACTATAATAGTTAAAAGTGAGAAGGGCAAAGGAACCTGAGAGGAATTAAAGTTCCAACACTTCGTTCTAAGTGGTAAAATGTATTGGAGATTTTTACCAAACATTTAAAGAACTAACACTAATTTTTCATATACTCTTCCATAAAATAGAAGAGAAGGAAACCTTTACTCATTTTATGAGCCTAGTTTTCCCTGATACCAAAACCAGACAGAGATAGCTGAAATACAGAACCAATGCCTTTCATGAACTTGGACACAAAAATTGTTAATCAAATATTTGCAAAACAAATCAATATTAATTATTTATACCCATTCATGATAAAATAAAAAAAAACTCTCAGCAAGTTAGGAATAGAGGGAAACTACCTCAAGTTAATAAATATTATCTATCAAAAACCTACAGTTAACACCATACTAACTGGTGAAAGACTGAATGCTTTCCCCCAAGATCAGAAACAAGGCAAGGAGCTACATTATCACCACTATTATTCAACGTAACACCGGAATTTCTAGCCACGGCAATAATACAAGCAAAGGGAATAAAGGGTATACAGATTGGACAGGAAGAAATCAAACGGTCCGACCCTATTTGCAGATGGCATAATATAAGAAAGATGGCTATATAAAAATCTCAAGGAAGTATCAAAAAAAGTCTCCTAAAACTGAGTTCAGCAAGGTCACAGGATACAAGATCAACACTCAAAAATTCAAGCTCGGGGTGGCCGGTTAGCTCAATTGGTTAGAACGTGGTGCTGGTAGCACCAAGGCTGCCACTTCAATCCCCTCATGGGCCACTGTGAGCTGTGCCCTCCTTAAAAAAAGAAAATCAAGCTCATTTCTATATACTAACAATGAACATGTGTAAACCAAAATTTAAAATATAATACCATTTACAACATCTTCAAAGAAAACAAAATACATAGGTAGAAACATATTTTTTTTAAATGTACAGGGTCTGTATCCTGAAAATTGCAAAAAGAAATCAAAGAAAACCTTAATAAATACATACAGACATCCAATGCTCATGGATGAAATGATTCAACATACTAAAGATGTCAATTCTTCTCAAGTTGATCTGTAGGTTTAACACTATTCCTATCAAAATCCCAGAAAGATTTTTGGAAACTTAAACAGGTTATTCTAAAATTAGGATGGAAAGTCACAGGACCTAGAATAACTAAAACAATTTTTAAAAATAATAAAGTAGGAGGAATCATTCTACCTGATGGCAAGGCTT
Organism: Rhinolophus sinicus; assembly: GCF_057876585.1. NCBI lineage: Eukaryota > Metazoa > Chordata > Mammalia > Chiroptera > Rhinolophidae > Rhinolophus > Rhinolophus sinicus. Next base: position 11,743,108 of record NC_142518.1, read on the forward strand.
ACTGTAAAACAACAGTAATTACAACATTGTGGTTTGGCAGGGGAACAGAATCATAGATCAGTAGAATGCAATAGAGAGCCCAGAAATAGACCTACACAAATATGACCAATTAATTTTTGATTAAGGTACAAAAGCAATTCAATGGAGGAAAGAAAGCCATTCAAACAAAGGTGCTGCAGCCATTGGATACCCATAGGCAGGGGGACTATAAAGAACCTCGACCTTATATGAAATTAGCTCAAAATGGGTCACAAACTTTCATGTGAAATGTAAAATATAAAACCTTTAGAAAAAAGACAAAGGAAAAATTGGGATCAAGGACTAAACAAAGAGTTCATAGACTTGATACCAAAAGTACTGTCTACAAAAGGAAAAGTTGATAAATTAAACCTCATGAAAATTAAAAACTTTCTCTCTGTAGAGAATGAAAAGGCAAGCTGGAGAAGAAGAAAATATTTGCAAACCACATATCCAACAAAAGACTAGTATCTACAAATATCTAAGCAGCTCTCAAAACTCAGCAGTAAAAATATAAACATTGTTATAAGAAGACAGAACATACATATCAGAGAAAAGAACATACAGATGGCAAATTAGTGCACAGAAAGATGTTGTACAGCATTATCCAAAGGCAAATGTATATTAAACCCACAACAAAGTATATACCTATCAGAATAGCTAAAATTTAAAAATAGTGAAAACACCAAATACTTATGAGGATGCAGAGAAACTGAATCATTTATACTGCTGGTGGGAATATAAAATAATAAAGTCATTTTGGAAATAGTTCTACAGTTTCTTATAAAACTAACCATGTAATTACCATACCAGCCAGTAATTGCACTCTTAATGCATTTATCACAGAGAAATGAAAACTTATGTTCGCACAAAAACCTGTACATGAGTGTTTTGGCTGTCCCCAATAGCCAAAAACTGGACAAACTCAGATGTCCTTCAGTGGGTGAACAGATAAACAAATCAGGCTGCACTCGTACCATGGAATAGTACTCCGCAATAAAAAGGAAGAAACTACTGGTACATGCATGCAGCAAGTTGGCTGAATCTCCGGCGAATTCTGCTGAATGAAAAAAAGGTAATCCTAAGAGGTTAAACACTATAAGAGTCCATCAATATAACATTCTTTCAATGACAAAATTATAAAAAGAGAGAACATATTAGTATAAAGATGGAGTTAGCGATGAAGCCAGGGAAGGAATGCCATGAAGGAGGTGAGTGTGGTTATAAAAAGGCCGAGAGGGTTCCTGGAGGTAATAGACTAGTTCTGTATCATGTCTATAGTGGAGAATACCTGAACCTAAATATATCACTAAAGTGCAGAGAACTAAATACACACACAAGCAAATAAATACAAGTCAAGCTGGGGACATCTGAAGAGAGCTGTGGATTGTTATCAATGTCAAAGTCCCAGCTTTGATATTTTACTATTTTGCAAAATGTTACTATTGTGAGAAATTGTGTGAACAAAATCTCTCTGTATTATTTCTTGCACCTACACGTGATTCTGAAATGTGTCAAAGTGAAGAGTTTAATTTTGAAAACATTATCACTAAGAATTAATAGCAAGACATTAACTGTAATTGAAAAATTTTAAAAAGGGGGGAAGGATGGAGGTAATAAGAGGTTCAAATTTCCAGGTATAAAACAAATAAGTCATGGGGATGTAAAGTACAGCTTAGGGAATACAGTCAATAATACTGTAATAACTATGTATAGTGTCAGATGGGTACTAGACTAGTTAGGGGATCACTTCTTAAATTATATAAAAGTCTAATCACTATGCTGTACACCTGAAATTAATATAAAATACTATTGAACATCAACTGTAACCTAAAAATTAAAAGGGGGGAAATACAGGTGAATAAGAGGTTCAAAGACCACATATAAAACAAGTCATGGGAATGTAATATACAACATAGGGAATATAGTGAATAATATTGTGATAGTGTGATACAGTGTCAGATGGTTGCTGGATTTATCACGGTGATCATTTCTTTAGGTATATAAATGTTAAATAACTATGGTGTATGCTTGAAACTAATATAATATTGTATATTAGCTAAATTTTAATAAAAATCTTTTTAAAAAGAATGTTGATGAATCTAGATTAAAAAGTGCTACTTATAATACATGTCATTTCGAACTCACAATAACTGGGAGTGAGGAAGAAAGATTCTAAGTCAGTATTTTCATCCCTGCCATTTTACATTAAAGTTATGTGAACCACTGTCTCAGACCTCATTTCTGTGTTGGAGTCTGTTTGAACAACAGAAGTAAAACATTTTCAAGTGCTGAAAGATAAGAAATCTCAACAGTGATTTTCATATCAGGCAAAACTATCCTTCAGGAATGAAGGAGAATAAAGGTAGCCTCAGACAAAGGAAAACTTTTAAAAAAAATGTCACTGGTTGACCTGCCCTTTAAAAAATGGCTAAATGAAAATCTTTCACACCAAAAAGATATGATGAAGGAAGAAATCTTGGAGCATGAGGAAGGAAGAAAGAACAATGGAAAGAGCAGAGATATGCATACAGAGAAACTAGATCACTCAAACATTGCTGGTGGCAATGTAAAATGGTACAGCTACACTGGAAAACAGTTTGGCAATATTTTACAAAATTGTATTTACCATTACCATAGGGCCCAGTAACTGTGCCCTTGGGCATTTTCTCAGAGAAATGAAAAACTGATGTTCACACAGAAACCTGTACTCAAGTGTTCATAGCAGGTTTACTCCTAATAGCCAAAAACTGGAAATAACCCAGACATCCTTCAACCAGTGAACAGATAAACAAACCTTAGTACACCCATACCATGAAATAGTACTCAGCGATAAAAAAGAAAGAACTACTGATATACCCAGTCACTTGATGAATCTCAAGGAAATTATGTTGAATGAAAAAAGGCAATCCCAAAAGGTTACGTACTACATGAGTCTATTTATATAAAACTTTTGAAATGACAAAATTATAAAGAAGGAAAGCAGATTAGCGGCTTCCAAGGGCAAGGACAGGGCAGGGGTAAGGAGGGTAAGAGGAGAAAGGTGGGTGTGGTTTTAAAGGGCAATAGGTGAAATCCTTGTGGTGATGAAAATGTTCTGAATCTTGACTATGATGGAGGACATGGAAACCTACTCACGTCATGAAATTATATAAAACTGAATATATATAAACACACATAGGAATACAAATAAAACTGAGGACATCTCAATAAAATCTGTGGATTGCATCAGTGTCTATGTCCTGGTTAACATATCGTACTATCGTTTTACAAGATGTTATCGTTGGGGGAAACTGGGTAAAGTGTACACGAGATCTCTGTATTATTTCTTACAATTGCATGTGCAGCTAAAATTTTCTCAAAATAAAACTTTTAAATTTTAATTATTTAATTTTTAATTAGGAAAAGGTACTACTAGCTCATATTAAAGGTGTTAATGAATGTAGATTAAACAGTGCTACTTGTAATATGTATCATTTCAAACTCACCAAAATTGGAAGGGTTGAAGACACACTGAGTATCTTTACTACTGTCATTTTGCAAGGAAGGTGGGTTATTCACCATCTGAGTGCTGCTTGCCAGGATGGGTTCTCCTGTGGCCAACATATCTATAAGGAAAACATTTTTCAAATGCTAAGAAAAGACTTCAACATTATATTCTATATCCGATGAAATTATCCTTCAGTAATGAAGCAAAAATATATTTACAAAGAAAATCCAAAAGTATTTGTCAAAAAAACAATGTATGCTTTAAGATGGCTAAAAAACATCTTCAAACAGAAAGGATATAACAGAATTCTGGAGTATTAAGAAAGACAAAGAATAATGGAAAGACCAGAAATATGGATGCAGAGAAAAACTGGATCATTTGTACACTGCTGGCAGGAATGGAAAATGGTACTGCCACATTAGAAAGCAGTTTGTCAGTTTCTTATAAAAAACTAAGGATGCGATTACCAAAGGATCAGAAATTAGACTCTTAAAAGGGCATTCATTCCAGAGAAATGAAAGCTTGTGTGAAAGAGTGAAATGAAGCAAGATTAAAAGCTATGAATGAGTGTTCATAGCAGCTTTACCCCTAACAGCCCAAAACAGGAAACCCAGAGGTTCTGAACAAGGGAACAGATACATATGCCATGGTCTACCCATACCATGAAATACGACTCAGCAATAAAAAAGAAGGAACGACTGATATACACAGTAATATGAATGGGTCTCCAGGAAATTACACTGAGGGAAAGAAGCCAATCTCAAACACCACATGAGTCCATTTATATAACAATGATGTAGGGACAAATTATAGATCTGGAGAACAGATTTGTTGTTACCAGCAGTTAGAAACTGGGCAGGGGGTGGGAGTGGGGGCGAACGTCAACCAGAGAAAAGCGGGTGTGGTTATAGAAGAACAATATGAGGGGTCATGGTGGTGATGGAACTGTTTAGGGGCTTGCCTGTGGTAGAGGATACATGATAACATTGTATAGAACTAAACACAAACACATTAATATTAATACAAATAAAACTGGGGACATCTCAATAATATCTGTGGAGGGTATCATGTCACTATCTTGGTTGTGATAATTTTCTATTATTTTACAAGTTGTTACCATTGAGGAAATTTGGGAAATGGGAATACAAAATCTCCATAATAAATCTGTATTATTCATTATAACTGCATGTATAACGAAATTTTTAATTAGAAAAAACTGTCACTATCATGTACTAAGGATGTTGATGAATCTAGATTAAATATGTCATAAGTATCATTTCAAACTAAGCAAAATCAGAGGAATGCAGCAACATACTAAGGAAATGTTTTTGGCTACTGCTGTTTTCCAATAAAAGTGGGTAATTTATTGTCTCAGGGCTCTTTTCCAGGATGGCTTGAGCTTCTACCAACATTTCTATAAATAAAATATTTTCAAGTATGGAAAGACAAGAAATCTCAACCATGAACTCCATATTAGGCAAAACGATCGTTCAAGAATGAAGCAGATTTGCAACAACATGGATGAACCTGAAGGGCATTATGCTAAGTGAAGTAAGCCAGACAGAGAAAGACAAATACTGTATGGTATCACTTATATGTGGAATCTAAAAAGATAAAAAAGTGAAACTCATAGAAATAGAGAGCAGAATGTTGGCTGCCAGGGCCTGAAGAGTAAGAAAAATAGGGAGAGACTGGAAAAGGATACAACCTATCAGTTATAAAATGAACTAAGGGCTAAGGATGTATAACATGGTGACTATCATTGATAATACTGTATTATATAATTGAAATTTGCTTAGAGAATAGAACATAAGCGTTCTCACCACAGAACATAAACAGGTAAATATGTGAAATGATGGATGTGTTAATTAACTCAACAGTGAGAAAGAATCCTTTCATAATATATATGTATGTCAAATCATCATATTGTATACTTTAAATATATTACGATTTTATTTGCCAATTATACCCCAATAAAGCTGAAAAACAGAAATGAGCATTCAAACTGTTAAAAAAAATGAATAAAGGGGAAATAAAGACATTCTCACATGAAGGAAAGCTAAAAGTGTATCTCACTAGATGGTTTGCATTTGAGAATGGCTAGAGGAATATCTATCAGAAAAGAATGATGAAAGAAAAACTCTTGGAGCATCAAAAAGGAAGAAAGAACAATGAAAGGAGCAGAAATACGGATATGGAAAAACTAGGTAACTCATACATTGCTGTTGGGAATGTAAAATGGCACATCCTCTCTGGGAAACTGTTTGGCAGTTTCTTACAAAACTAAACATACTATTACCATACAACCAAGCATCTGCGCTCTTGGGCATTTACCTAAGAGGAATAAAAATGTATGTTTATACAAAAGCCTATACATAAATGGTCATAGCAATTTTACTTGTTAATACTGAAAACCGGAAAAAATCCAGATGCTCTTCCTCAGTGAACCAATACACAAACTGTGGTACATCCATACCATGGAATAGTACTCAACAATTAAAAAGAAGGAACTTCTGATGCATGCAACAAGTCAGATGAATCTCCAGGGAATTATGCTGAGGTGGGTGTAGTTACAAAAGGCGAAAGTGAGGCATCCGTATGGGGATGGAAATGTTCTGTATCTTGACTGTGGTGCTGGATATCAAACCTACTCATGTGACAAAATTGGATAGAAATAAATACATACACACAAAGCAATATAATTAAACTGGAGAAATCTCAATAAGATCCGTGGATTATATCAATGTCAATATCCTGGTTATGATGCTATATTTTTGCAAGATGTTATTTTTGGGTAAAGCGTACACAGGTTCTCTCTGTATTATTTCTTACAACTACATGTACATCTTAAATTACCACAAAATTGAACGTTTAATTTCAAAAACAGCTACCGCTAGCTTACATTAAGGACATTGATGGATCTAGATTAAACAGTGCTACTTGAAACATGTATCATTTCAAACTCACCAGTATTGGGCAGGATGGAGACAGATGAAGAGGCAGTAGCTAGGCCACTGTTATCTCCCAATAAAGCTGGGTAACACATTGTCTGAGAGTTGTTTTTCACGCTGATTTGTGCGTTAGCTGGCATCCCTGGAAATATAACATTTTCTTGTGCTGAAATACAAAAACTCTCAACTGTGCATTCTATATTGAGTGAGATTATCCTTCAGGAAAGAAGGGGAAATAAAGACATTCTGACACAAAGGAAAAAAATTTTAATTGTCCCTAGCAGATTAAAATAGCTAAATAAATATCTTTAAACAGAAAGTATATTATGAAATAAGGAATCTTGGAGTATCAGGAAGGAAGAAATAACAAAGGAAAGATCAGAAATATGGATGGGGAGAAACTGTATCACCCATACATTGCTGTTGGGAATATAAAATGGCGCAGCCTCTCTGGAAAACTATTTGGCAGTTTCTTATAAAACTAAACATACTATTACCACACAACCAAGCATCTGCACTCTTAGGCATTTGTGACAGAGATGTGAAAACTTATATTTAGTTTTAATAAAATTTTTATTTATTATAAATAAAACTAAATATAAAATTTATATCTAGAAGAGATCAATAGTAGCCTGGTATTAGGGATGGGTCTCAGGGGAAGGGAAGGTGGGTATGGTTGTAAAAGGGCAATAATGAGGGATCCTTGAGTGATGAAAATAATCTCTACCTTGACTGTGGTGGTGGATGTGCAAATCTAATGATGTGATAAAATGGTATAGTACTAAATATACACATGAACACATACATACCGAGACAAGTAAAACTGGAGGCATCTCAGTAACATCTGTGAATTCCATCAATGTCAATACTTGGATTGTGACACTGTACTATAGTTTTGCATGGTGTTATCATTGGGGAAAATAGGTAAAGGATAAATGGGATCTCTCCGTATGATTTCTTATACCTGCATATGAATCTTTAATTACTTCAAAATAAAAAGGGTTTTTTATTTTGTTACTTTTTTTTATTAGAGAATTCTCCAGTGGGATACCCATGGGTTTTAAAAAGAGCTGCAATTGGCTTTTATTGAAAATGTTGATGGATCTAGATTAAACAGCACTGCTTTTAATATGTATCATTTCAAACTTACCAAAATTGGGCGAAATAGAGAGAGAACAGTTAGTATCTGGGCCACTGATATTTCCCAGTGAAGCTGGGTAATGCATTGTCTCAGAGCTGTTTTCCAAGCTGGTTTCTCCTTTTCTTGGTAGTTTTATAAGTAAGTAATTTTCAGCTGTTGAAAGAAAAGAACTCTCAACCGCGGATTCTATGAGGCAAAACTATCCTTCAGGAAAAAGGGTGAAATAAAGACAATCCAAAATAAAGGAAAACTGAAAGACTCTGTTCCCAGCTGACTTACCCATATAAAAAAGCTAAAGGAAAACCTTAAAACAGAAAGGATATGATGAAAGAAGGAAATTTGGAACATTGGAAAGGAAGAAAGAACAATGGGAAGAACAGAAATATGGATGCAGAGAAACTTGATCACTCATAAATTGCTGGTGAGAATAAAAAATGGTACAGCCTTTTTGGAAAACAGGAAGTTTCTTATAAAACTAACATGCTATTACCACAGACTCAACAACTGCACTCTTGGTATTCATGACAGAGAAATAACATTTATATATATTTTAAAAACTACATGGATGTTCACAGCAGCTTTACACCAAAAATTGGAGAGAAAAAAGAAAAGGCAATGTCCTTCATTGGGTGAATGGTTAAAAACAACTATTGCATAGGGAAGACATGGAAAAACCATGCAGCAACAAAAAGGAAGGAAGTACTGATATATGCAACAACCTGGATGAATCTTCAGGGAATTATGCCGAGTGAAAAAAAATAATCCTCAAAGGTTATATACCATAAGATTTCCTTTACATAACACTCTTGAAGTGAAAAAATTATAGAGATCAGTGTTTGCCAAGGGTTAGTGGGGTGGGGGTCAGTGGGGAAGGAAAGAGTGACCTGAGAGAGGTGGGCATGGTTATAAAAGGGCAAAGTGAGGCATCTGTATGGGGATGGAAATGTTCTGAATCTTGACTGTGGTGCTATGTAGCAAGCCTACTCATGTGATAAGATCAGATAGTAATAAGTATAAATACACACAAACTACTACAAGTGAAACTGGGGTATCTTAAGAGCATCTGTGTATTGTATTAATGTCAATACCTTGTTTATAATACTTTACTACAATTTTGCAAGATGTTACCATTGGGAGAAAAGGGTAAAGTGTAAAAGGGTCTTTATATTATTTCTTACAAATATATATGAACCTAAAATTCTTTAAAAATAAAAAGTTTAATTTAAAAAATGAATTACCACTAACTTGCATTAAGGATGTTAATGCACCTAGATTAAATATTACTACCTGTAAAAGTTATCATTTGATACTCACCAGAATTAGGTGGGAGGCTGACAGATAAAGAGGAAGAACATTGGCCACCATCATTTCCCAATGAAGTTGGGTAATTCATTATCCCAGGGTTGTTGTCCACAATGATTTCTGCTATTTTTGGCATATCTACAGAAGGAATATTTTTCAAGTGCTTAAGAAACCAACTTCCAGCCATTAATTCTATACATAGTGCAACTATCCTTCATTAATGTATGGGAAACAAAGACATTCTCTCACAGGAAGGAAAACTAAAAGAACTTGTCCCATGCAGGCTTACCGTTAAAGAAAGACTAAAGGAAAGTCTTCAAATGGAAAGAACATGATAAAAGAATAGATCTTTGAGTATCAAGAAGAAAGAAAGAACAATGGAAAGAGAAGAAATATGCATGCAGAGAAATTGTATCACATATATTACAAATGGAAGGTAAAATGGTACAGCTCTTCTGAAAAAAAATTTTAGCAGTTTCTTATAAAACTGAACATGGAATTACCATATGACCCAGAAGTGTCCTCTTGGGCATTCATCTCAAAGAAACATAAACTTATGTTTACACAAAAACCAGTATATCACTGTTCATAGAGATTAACTTATAATAGCCAAAAACTGGAAATTTCTCATATGTCCTTCAATGAGTGAGCAGATGAAACAAATAGCTGTACATCCATACCACGGAATAGTACTCAACAATAAAAAGGAAGGAACTATTGATACATGCAGCAATTGCTATGAATCTCCAAGAAATTGTTTAGAAAAAAAAAAAAAAGAAAAAGCCATACCTAAAAGGTTATATAGTATTTTATTCCATTTAAATAACAATATTCGAGTGACAAAATGATAGAAAGGGAGTTCAGCTTATTGCTTATCAGGGGTTAGGATGGGGCAGGATAGGAGGGAAGGGTGACCAGAGGGAGGTTGTTGTGGTTACAAAAGGACAACATGAAGGGCCCTTGGGGTGATGATGGAAGTGCTCTGTACCACAGCTGTGGTGGTGGACAGATACACTGACGCATGGAATAAAACTGCATCGAACTACATACATGCATACATACACAAATGTGGATTTAATCAATGTCAGTATCCTGGTTGTGTTATTTTGCTAGTTTTGCAAGATGTTATCATTGGGGGAAATAAGTAAAGCATAAATAGAATCTCTGTGTAATTTCTTACAACTACACATGGATGTAAAGTTATCTCAAAATAAAAAACTTAATTAAAGAAGAGCTATGACTGTGAATCTGGTGAAATGGTGGCATAAATAAAAATGTCTAAGAGAAGTCTTAGCCAGAAATAGTAAAGTCTTGGGTATCTTCAAGAGTAGTCTACGTTGATAAATAAGAAAAAGTGACTTATGAAGGAGTATTCTCCCTTGGCAAAAATTGCTCAACAGGCAGGCAATTAGTTACTAGGGGCCTGAAAGGTTACATTTTTCATTAATATTTTACTTTGTCAAATGAAATTCTATGTTATGTAGTATTCAAGAAAATAAGGACTCTAAAAATCTTGAGCTATCTATTCCTTGTGAATAACATGGACAATCATTTACCCAGTGTTTGCATTTAGGTCATGGTAACATATGTGAGGTTTATTTTCTTTCCTTTTTCTAATATGTCTACATTTCCCAAATGTTCTTTACTATGCATATGTTACAGTTTCCCACTGGGTTTTTTTTTAAATTACAAACAATAAAATTTATTTTAATCGTGAAAAAAAAAGAAGAGCTACCACTGACTTGCATTGAGGATATTGGTAAGTCTAGATTAAACAGTGCTACCTTATATTATGCATCATTTCAAACTCATCAAAATTGGGAAGGATGAATACAGATGAAAAAGCAGTATCTTGACCACTGTCATTTCCCAATAAAGTTGTGTAATATATTGACTCTGCTATTTTCAAGGTTGGTTTGTACTTTTCCTGGCATTTCTATAAATAAAAGAGTTTCAAAGGTTGTAGTACAAGAACTCTCATCCATGAATTCTATACTGGGTGAAACTATCCTTCAGAAAAAAAAGGGAAATAAAGATATTCTCACACAAAGGAAAACTGAAAAATTTTGTCCCTAGTAGACTTAAAGAAATGTCAAAGGAAATCTTCTATCAGTAAGGATATGATAAAAGAAGGAATCACAAAGCATCAGAAGGAGAAAGAACAACGGAAAGGGCAGAAATACAGATGCGGAGAAACTGGATCACTCATACATAGCTGACAGGAATATAAAATGGTACAGCCACACTGCAAAACAGGTAGTATCTCATAAAACTAAACATGCAATTAACATATAACCAGCAATTGCACTCTTAGGTATTTATGCTAGATAAATGAAAACTTCTGTTTACAAAAAAAAGAAAGAAACCTGTACATGAATATTCAAAGCAGCCTTACTCCTAACAGTCAAAAATGGGGGGAAAAACGAAATTTTCTTCAACAGATGAACAGTGAAACTATGTCAGATCTATACCATAGAATACCATTTAGCAAATAAAAAGGAAGGAACTTGGTTTAATCTCTAGGGACTTACATTGAGTGAAAAAAAGCCAGTATCAAATGGTTACATACTATATGCATCCAACTATACAACTATTTTGAAGGGACAAAGTTCTAGAGATGGAGAATAGATCAGTGGTTGGAAAGAATTAGGGACTGGGGGATGGGAAGGGCAGGGCCACCTGAGCGTGATGGGTGTCCTTATAAAAGGGCAACACAAATGATCCTTGTGATAAAATGTTCTGTACTTTCACTACGGTGTGAACAAACCTTCTCACGTGATAACATTGCATAAAACTAAATGCAGAGACACACAAATGAATACAAGTCAAAATGAATAAGATCCGTGGATTACATCAACATCAGTATCCTGGCTGTGATATTTCAGCGTAGTTTTACAAGATGTTACCATTGGAAGAAATTGGGTAAAGGAGATCACTCTGTTATTTCTTACAACTACACATAAATCTACAATTATCTCAATACGTATAAAACTTTTCATTGAAAAATAAAAGCTATCACTAGCTTACATTAATCTAGATTAAAGGATGTTATTTATAATATGTGCCTTTTCAAACTCACCCAACTTGGGAGAAATGCAGAGAGATGAAGAGGCAGTGTCTGGGCCCATGCTCTTATTCACCATTAAAGTGGCGGAGTTCATCGTCTCAGGGGTGTTTGCCAAATTGGGTTCTTCTTCTGGCAAAACTGCTGTACGTAGTGCTGGAGAAGCCTGGACAGGTGAGATAACGTGGTTGTAATAAATATGGGGGTGGGGCAATGTGGGTAAGTGGTGGACTCTCCCTGAGGACCAGCTGCAGCGATTCAGGGAGTGCGGTTGATGGAAGAGACATTCCTATAGGATTGGTCCAGGCATGGTTTTCCTGCCTTTCTACTGGTCAAGATGAGCTACAACCTCCCTGCCCAGGGTAAGAGAAAAGAATGAGTTAAGCTCTTTTCTTTGGTTCCTGGACTTTACTTTCCCCATGAGGCATACGATAGAAACTTTTTTGTGTAAATCCAAATGACACAAATGTAGTATAAATCATCTATGAGTAAAAATGAAAAAGTTGGTAAAAACATTAATACCTATTTTCCTTGCAACATCATTTTCCACAGTTAAGGATAAATGCTGAATTTTTATTGTAAGGTTTTTATTCCTATTCAACCCTACATTTTAATTGCACTTTATATAGTATGGTTACAAACGTAAAAATATTCAGTATCATCATTTCTCAAAACTAGACTTGACCATTCTTTCAACAAAGGTTTAGTCCCCCATCTGCTGCTAAACTAAGTATAGATCAGACTTGCTAATCTCACAGTTATTAGTTCTCTCTACTTCTAACTAATTGGGATCTTTAAGAACTAGGGGTTTATCAAAGTAGTAAAAATATTTTTGTAACACTTACACTGTTTGGCAACAGTGGTTGCTCCAAAGACTGTTGTATTTTTGAAAAGAATCCACAAAACTCGTTAACCTGCACAGTCATGCTTTTCATAAGGTCTTGCATACGCTATGACAATAAAAAATATTTTAGTAGTTTCTATTTCAAAATAAAAGCAACATATAAGAAAATAGTAGTATGCCAAATTTTAACTGCTAGGAACAAAGAAAAGTTCTCAAGCCGTCAGAAATTTCTCATTTCTCACTTGATACCTGGTTGCTGGTGACACAGAGCCCAGCTGGCTGACACAAGGAGCCCCAACCTCCTATGCAACTATTCCATGTCATTCAGGCATTTTAAGAAGCTTTAATTCTGGAAAAGTAAATGTACTACAATTCCTAGAATCCATCACATTTATGATGGAGTCATTATACATCAAGGAAGGTACTACTTAAGAAAGAAATTTTCAAATTTGCTAAAAGGCCAAAGAGTCTCTTTCCTTATGATGACGGCATGAACGAACATGCAGTAAGAGTTCCACTGAAAGAACAGTGAGCCCAATGTAACAGATGTGACTGTTGGCTTCAAAATATTTTAACATCATGTAATCAACAATCAAACTCATAATACCGTTGAGTACACGTCCCCTATATGCCAACCAGGTATGTGACTGATAAAACCTGAGAATACTTGAAATAGCCAGAAGTTTCATTCATTCATTCCAATAAACATTTATTGAGGTCCTATCACCTGTCAGAACTACTTTGCTAGATGCTGGAAATGTGGACATTGAGGGGGGAAAAAAACAGCTATCCTAACAAACTCCCATTTTAGCTGGAGAGATAGACAAGTAAAGAGACGATTTCAACAGAGAAAGTGACCAGAAGCCTGGAGCAGTGGTTCGCAAAGTGTGGACCGTGGACCAGCAGCTTCAACATGACCTACTAGCTTGTTGGAAATGCCAAATCTCCCACCCCAGACTTAATGAATTGGGAACTCCGAGAGTGGAGGCAGCGAGCTTCGTTTTTACAAGCCCTCCAGGTGATTCTGATGTCCCATCAAGTGCGAGACCCACTGGGCTACAGCACTGAGGTAAATAGTGCAGGCTCTAGGGGAACACACTTGGGCTCAAATACTACAGTCCTGCCACTTACTGACTCTGTGACCTTGAGGACTAAATGGGTGCTATAGTATTATGTTCATACTAACAGAATAACAGTACTGCGTGATGATGGGTCCAATAGCACTCTGTCATCTATTATTATCATTATTACCAGTGCCATGACACAGGTAAGAACAGAGGCTAAGAGTGCATAGAAGAGCAAGACCTAACACAGGCTGGCAGTCATGGCAGGCTTTTCAGAGGAGAAATCTACACTGAGAATTAAAAGATGAGAAGGTATTCACTAGTTAAAAATGCATGGAAGAGCATACAGCACAAAAGGAACAGTATATTCAAAAATACCCAGAGAAAACAGGAAGTCAGATATTTAGACAGTGAACATAAATGACATTCAAAGAGCTAGGTTACTAAGGGAAGGAGAAAGAATGACAGCTAAAGAGGGATAGGAGGCTAAAAGGAGTGACTTTGTTTTTAACTGTGGGAGAATATGCCGAGAGTGATAAGACAGAGGCTGAAGATACAGGAGAGAAGCATGATCAATGAAGGGAGGTGTCTGAGCACAGGGATAGATGGTCAGATGCAGAAACCAGTGAAGGTGTTAGCCTTACAGAGGAAGACATCTCTCCCATTTGAATGGCCGGGAAGGAGGTCAGCAGAGGGATGGATCTCAAGCAAGTTTGTTGGCTGTGGGGAGAGGAATCAGGACTTGTTGGGATTTCTGCTCCATGCCCTGCATTTTCTCCATTAAACAAGAGGCAAGGATTGGGGTGTCTGGAGCTCATGGCGGATGGAAGAGGGAGCTGACTAGAGAACTGCTGAAGGATTACCCAGCAGTAGACGGGTCCCAGCAGAGGTCCTCCCCTCTGCTTCCCAGCCTGGCCATGGCTAAGTTTTTACTAGAGGATGCTGGGCCAGGGTAAGAAAAGATGGAAGTGCTGCACCATGTGGTCTAGACTGGTAAGGAAAGGAGTTGAAGAAAAGAGAGTGCCCGCACATTAGGAGAGATATAGTGGATCCCTTACGCTCCATTTCAGGGCTGTGACTTTGGAACCTGAGCATTTCTTATTATAGATGCTATATCCCACCACATCCTGCACAATTGCTAAGAAGGCCTTGGCAGAGCAGTGTCCCTAGGTTGTCATGGATGCTTATGTAAGGCAGGCCAGGAATAGCCCTGTTCAAAATCAGAACCCCTTCTCTCCCCCTCTACGGCCCACCCTCTGTACATCCTTCCCCAGAAGACTTGGTATCTTCCCTTTAAGCATTCCACTTCTGCTCTCAGTGATAACAATGATAAAGACTCGCATAAATACTCTACTTTTCAAAGTATGTTAGCTCATTTTACTCAAGACACTAGATATGCTAAGAAACATTTATTTTTTTGTAAATGTTGATTACCTCTAGGGTATACAGTTCACAAAATCCTTGATAGTTACATACTTCTATCAATCTCTACCAACATGCTAGTTTTTATAAAATCTCCTCAAAACTATGTAAGATATACTCTTGTAAAAACAACGGTAGGTTGCCATTTTGTTTCAACTGAGATCTCTTGACATGCATTTAAATACTAAATGATATGCACATACTAAATTTTACCCAAATTAAACTATTTTCTTTAAAGATTTTTATAGGAAAAATTAATTCAATATAGAGCAATCTAGATGAAAGAGACTTAACGTTTGACCAGTGATGGGATGTTGTTGTTTTTTGGGGGGGTTAGCTACAATATCCATATTTTTTATTTCATATTTTTATTATTTCAACTAGGAATGCTATTCTAATTAGAATTTCTTAATATATCACAATCATACAGAACTTAGTATAGCAAAATGTCTATTAATAGTACAATGGCATTAAATGAGGTAAACAAAATTTTAGCTCAATGTTTTTGGAAAACTACATTTAAGAAACAACACTGATACCTCACAGAACAGTTGGAGTTCCTTAAGTTGGTTTCGATGATTTTCACTATGGATACAGCCACATGCATTGTCCTCCTATTAAAATCATAAAAATAGACAGTTAATGCGTCATAGCACTAGGAGCCAAATAAGTACTTGAAAAAACTATTGATTTATCTATTTTAATTGCTTTTCTTTTTCACCTACATTCCAAAAAGATTTCAGAAGTCTTATAAAACAGAGATAAAGTAAAACCAAAACCCACATTCATATGAGAAAAAAAAAAAGAGCTGCTTAAAAGGGAGAATAAGGAAAGAAGTTATTATATAAGAACCTAGGTTTAATAAAAGCTAGTGAGTATCAGTATGAATACACAGCTTATAATAGATATAAAGACTGTTATAGAAATATAAATTTATGTGTACACATGGATTAGTATACATACATTTATTTCCTAGTTCTGACACAAGAGTAGCAATGAACACATCTAGTGTCCAAATCTTGGTTTCTAAGTACCATGCTCCAATAAAAGGAACCAGGGCTCCTTGGAGAGAGGTGAATTCCAGAGCTGGGGCAGGGAAAATATAAATGAGCCTGAACATCTTGTGATGTCAGAAAATAAGAAAGTGCTCAAAAAAAGTAGAGTCATGTCAAAAGGCCACAGGAGCCAACTGGAAGGAGCTCCCAATAGCCAACTCTAGAAAATCTGCTCAGTAAAATAATGTTAATATTGTACTATTAGTCATAAAACATAATAAATGTCACTAGTTCATATTAATATAAAATATATAAATAATAAATAAATAAATAAATAGGGGAGAAAGAACAGCTTGTCCTTACAAATGAATTCCAATGAATAAATACGAAGCAATGAAGGAAACAGTCATCATTAGGCAAACACCACAGTAGTGAATATTGTAGGTAAAAACCATGAGCTAACAACTCAACTTAGTGGGCAAAAAGTTGAGGAGAAACAGGATATTAGCATAGTCTCAAAGTGTCCTCCTACTCAAGATATTTATTAATTACAAAGGGAAAAATAGTAACTTTACAGTGGAAAAATTCAAAAGACACCATGTTAACCAAGTAATCAATGTTAACATCACCAGTAAAAAGATATGTGGACACTATTTACTCTGATATGATTCAATGAGGAGACAACATCTTTTGTGTGTTCTTGCCAAAAATGCATAATCTGACTCTATTCAAGAGAAAACATCAGACATACCAAAATTGAGAAACATTTTACAAAATAACTGATGAGTACACTCATCAAAAACGCCAAGGTCATGAAAGACAAGGAAAGAATGAGGAACTGTCACAGACTGGAAGAAACTAAGGATACACAACTAAATTCAATGTGGGATACTGCACTGGATGCTGGAACAGAAAAAAAGGGCATGGGGGAGGAGGGAAATGGTGAAATTCAAACAAGGACTGTAGTTTAGCTAACAGTACTCTATCAATGTTAATATCCTGGTTTGGAAAACTGCACTGTGGTTATACAATTACCATGATTTTAAGTTATACAGGTAAGTTAACATTAAAGGAAGTTGTGTGAAGTGTATTCATGAGAATTCTGTAACATTTTTGCAACTCTTCCATAAATCTAAAATTATTTCAAAAATTATAAAAACTACTGAAACGGTTCAAAACTGCTATGGATTTCCTATTAGATTAGGAAAATAAAATGATTAAGTGTTCACTATCTTGTTAGGTGCTCATTATTAAGGAAGCATACAAATTCATAAGAGAAATATTTCTTGAGCTCATGATTTCAGAGTAACTACACAGTATATGAAGGCTGAAAAGAAATTTAAATCATTTTCTTTATGATATTAAATACATATATATACATATATGTATATGTATTTGGCAGTTAGCAATTAATATTACATATTCAGTCTGATATACATTTATTAATGACACTTTCACCTTCTTCACAATCAGGTATTTATATTCATGCCTAGGGAAGATTTATCAATAAACTAAAAGGAAATGTGAAAGAAAGAAATGAAAGAAAAGTTCAGGACTTCAATTTCACTTTCAAGCAGTGCCAGAGGCCTGAAGGACCTCTGCCCATTGCAAATACTACAACAGCATGAAAAGATATACTTGTAGAACTGTTTACTCATTAACCCAACTACACTTAAGGCACCATTTTCCATCAAGCTTAGCCCCTTATGTACTTCAGGGTAGACAGACTAGTCTTCTGGTAATCTGGCACCAAAACGACTTTAAAAGCAAGTATTTCTGACTGCAAACAAAGAACCAAATGTTATATGGCTTTTGATTTTCAAATAATCCAACAGTGACACTTTGTGGACAAAATAGGAAACACTTAAGCACCTACTTTTTTTAATAAATTAATCTCTCAGACACCATAAATCCTTTTTTGTAATAAAACAGGGAATAAATAAGTAAATAGACAAATTATTACATTCAACTATAATAACTCTTTAGTCTAAGTATGAACTGCGGACTACACAAATAATTTCAATATAAACATAAGTTGTTATCAATAATATCTTTGTTTAAAAAATTATCTGAATTGGCCCTGCATTATAAATTTATTAGCAAAAATTATATGGAATTATAATATAGATTAGTAATTACAAAAACAATATTGCCATCTTACCCTTGTATAGGGCTTTATGCTTTTCAAAGTGCTCTCACATATTTATGTTAGAAATCATGACTCTTGGTAGGCAATTAACATTATCCCCAAAGATGAAAATATTGGAGCTGGCAGAAATTAAGAGAGTTGCCTATACTAGTTAGGTGGTATTACTATTCTTAATCTTATGTAAGGAAATAAATGCATTTTCTGTTAAGCCAAATTATATATAGTTTAATAATCTATTTTATTCAAGTTCAGAGATGAAGAAGCATAGCGGAATATGATGGAAACGTAAAACAGTACAACTACTTTAGAAAACTGTTTGGCAGTTTCTTATAAACTTTGATGTACTTCGTGACCCAGTATTTCCACTCCTGAGTATACACGCACAAAGAGACTTCCATAATAATATTCATAGCCACTTTACTCATAACAACTAGAAACTGGAAACAACCCAAATGTCCCTCAAAAGGAGGATGGGTGAACAAATTATGGATATTCTTACAATGGCATATTACTCAGCAATAAATAGGAATCTCCAAAACGTTATTCTAAGGAACAGAGGCCATGACACAAAACAGTTCACACTGTATGATTCTATTTATATGATGTTCTATAACAGGCAAAACTAATCTACAATGGAAAAAACATCAGAATGGTATTTCTCCAAGGTTTGGGGGGGATAGGGACTTACTAGGAAGAGGCATGAGGCGAATTTCTGGGATGATTAAAATATTCTTTATCTTGATGGGGTGATGAGTATACATATTTGTAAAACTCATTGGCTATACACTTAAGATCTGTACATTTGACTGTATGAAATTAAACTCAATTTTTTTAAAAAAAGAACTAAAACAGAATGAAAAAAATAAAGATTTTCACTTTACTATACAAACCTCATCATCCTTCCCTGGTATAGATAAATGTCCTTTTTTGTTCAACGGGGCAAACTCCACTTCTGCTGAATTGGGGTTACATCTTTTTAAATTTGCTGGATGGTTCATTTGTGAAACTCGTTGGTTATCTAGCCCTGCTAAACCTTCAGCTTCTGAAAAGCAACACATAAAAAAGTTACTTCACACACTTACGACCTCAATAAATTTACTATGGATATGTTCTCAGAATGCCAACTCAAACAGAACTGGAGTTCTGGCTGAATGTTAGAGAAAACAATTTATTTTTGTAATTTAAAAAAACTGATTATCTAAACTGGCTCAAGAAAAAAATAGAAAAACTCAACAGACCTGTAACAAGTAAAGCGATTGAATCAGTCACCACAAACCTCCCAGCAAAGAAAGGCCTGGACCAGAGGGCTTCACTGGTAGATTCTACCGAAAATTTAAAGAAGCATTAACGATAGTTCTTCTCAAACTCTTCCAAACAATTGATGCAGAGGGAACACTTCCCAACTCATTTTATAAGGCCAAAATTACCCTGATACCAAAGCCAAATAAAGATACTACAAGAAAAGAAAATTACAGGCCAGTATGCCTTATAGATATAGATGAAAAAATCCTCAACAAAACATTAGCCAATCTAATCCAATAGCATATTAAAAGGATAATTCATCATGATCGAGTGGGATTTATCACAGGAATGCAAGGGTAGTTTAACATAAGAAAATCCATCAATATAACACATCACATTAATAAAACAAAGGGAAAAAATTACATGATCATCTCAATTGTTGCAGAAAAGGCATTTGACAAAATCCAACACCATTCCATTATAAAAATTCACAGAAAACTAGGAACAGAAAGAAAATTCCACAAACAGATAAAGATTATTTATGAAAACTTACAGCTAACATCGTATCAATGGTGAATAACTGAAAGCTTTCCCCCTAAGATTTAGGAACAAGACAAGGATGCCTGCTTTCACCACTGCTATCAACATTGCACTGAAAATACTAGCCAACTATTAGGCTGTTTAATGCTACTAAATAGTACACTTACAAATGGTTAAAATGAAAAATATGATATATGTATGTTTTACCACAATAAAAAAAATTTACCTGACCACCTTTACTGAATCTCCTATTCTAAATTTTTCCATCAGATAAATAAAAGGGATCAGACTATAAGTATTGCTCTGAAACCTCTTTTTTTTTACTAAGCATGCATTTGCCTTTCCAAATCAATACCTTTAGATATACTGCAATCATTTTAACAGCTTCGTAGTTTCCTATCATGAAGATAGGCCATGATTCATTTAACCAGTCCCTGATTCATGGATATTCAAATTACTTCCAAAGCTTTGCTGTTGCAAGGAACACTGCTGATCAGTCCTGCACTCCTGCAAGTAGTTTTATGGGACAAATTTCTAGAAGTAGAAATGATAACTCAAAGATATTCACATTTGAAAATTCTACACTGGTTCATTCCCACTAAGGAGTACTGTTGGAGTCAGCCAGATGTTCTATAATACACTAAGGAAGTATCCTGCTGGTCCTGCACATATTTTTAGAACCAGAACAAATGACAAGTGGTCAAATGAGTTTTGGACATCAGTTAGATCAGGGTTCTGCAAACTGCCTGCAGACCAAATCTACCTTGCCACCTGTTTTTGTACAGCCCACGAGCTAATAATTTTCTTTTTACATTTTTAAATGATTAAAAAACAGAAACAAAAGAATATTTCATGAAATGGAGAATTATAGAAAATTCAAATGTCAGTGTCCATAAAGTTTTACTGAAACACAGTCATACTCATTTATTTATATATCAGCTGTTTTTAAGCTTCAACAGCAGAGTGGAGTAGTTGAGACAGAGTCCTTATGGCTGCAAAGCCTAAAATATTTACTATCTGGCCCTTTACAGAAAGTTTGCCAACCTCCAATCTACTCAATAACATTTCAATGTTTTTGTGGGGTTTCTTTTTTTTTAAATGAGTTTTCCTGGGGAATATTGGGGAACAGTGTGTTTCTCCAGGGTCCATCAGCTCCAAGTCATTGTCCTTCAATCTAGTTGTGGAGGGCGCAGCTCAGCTCCAAGTCCAGTTGCTGTTTTCAATCTAGTTGCAGGGGGCGCAGCCCACCACCCCATGAGGGAATTGAACCGGCACCTTGTTGTTAAGAGCTCGCGCTCTAACCAACTGAGCCATCCGGCCGCCCTCAATGTTTTAAATAGGAAACCCAATTCTCTAAGCAAAGGACAAAAATCAAATTGTCATGTAGCTAATGAAAAAATGTTCCAAGGGGTTAATGTCTCTTGACTCTGTATGTAAGTGAGGAGATGAATGGCCTCACATTTCCTTCATCAATGTGGTTGAGAAGCAACCATTGGAAGGACAAGTAGCTACAGCAGTTCTGGAAGCAGGACTCTACTTTTCATGGACTCTTTTTTGGATACTAATGTACATAGTGCTGTGTTTTTAATTTCAAGTTCCAATTGTTTATTGCTGGTATATACAAAAGGGATTGACTTTTGCATATTAACCTTGTATCCTACAATCTTGCTGTAATTGCTTATTAATGCCTAGAGTTTTTTGTTGTTGTTGATTCTGAGATAGTCCACATAAACAATCGTGTCATTTGTTCTATGCACTCTTGAGCCAAGCTGCTTTTCCCATAAGTTCAGCTTTAGCTTTGCCACCAAACAGTTATAATTATAGTTGCCAGGTAGAAATAATTTCTCAGAGACAGAGAACTTATCCTCCCCAATGCTTTCTTCCCCACCCCCTGCAGAGCACAAATGGAAAAGGAGACATGACAAGGCTTACATGAAGGAAAAATGCAAGCACAAGTAAACATTGTGACATTACTATGAAGCCTGGCCCTCTGCTAATAACTAATTAATGTAAAAGATATAGGAATATTTCATCAATTTACTGGAAAAGGGGACCAGAAGCAAAATTTCATACTGGGGGGAATTTAACAAAATTACCATGTGACATTTCGGATGGTGGCTGATAGTTGCCACTGCTGCCTTGAGAATTTGGTTGTATGGTCAGCACGCCATTGGCGGGAACTGTGTCCTCAGCAAGCTCTGTTTCAGAATCTTCTATTATCACAACATCACTATTGTTGTCGTCGTCACTGTCATCAATAGTTACCACAACATAATCTAAGAATAAGCACAGAGAAACTTTAGGGTAGATACCACAATAAATAAACAGCTTCTATAGGAAACCAGCTTATAAAGTTATGGAGTGTTTAAAAAACTTATTTTAGCTGAAAAATTACATTAAATATTTTCATATCTCTAATCATTGCAAGCTAGCTAAGAAATCAATTGCTTAATATGAAGCTTTGAGATATATATGTATGTTTATGCAGATGTATACAGACATATATAGTATTATTTCTAGTACTTCCGATTTTATAGAACAATACATTTCTTCTCATTTAAAAAACATGACCACCTGGCCCATTCGATTTACATGTTCAATGTATGTTTCTAACTTTTAAATGATACAACTTATGTTACATAGCCAAATTTTGTGGGGATCATGAATTTCCAGACTTGTTCTCTAAAAGGTTATATTAATCTTTATGATAATAAATAATGCAGAAGTAAAGTACAAAAGTAAATGTTGTTGTGAAACAAATTAAATTCAATTTTAATCTCACAAAATGTGAAAGAGGTGGCCACAAATAAACTAGATGTGAAATATCAACTCAGTAAACCATGTTAATGAATACGAAAGAGTACATTATGCAAAATATATGATATATTAATGGGCTTTATTTCTTAAAGTTATCCTGAAAAAAGAACATGTTTAATCTTGAAGTACTACATTGCATATAACTTGGATTCAATATATTTATTTTAAAAAGGCCAAAACATTAAAATAAAGTAATTAGCTAGTGTGAGGGGGTGTGGTGGTGTGAAAATGGTACTAAATTGGGAATCACACGATATAGGTTCCAATTCAGGCTCTAGAGCCATCCAGAAATATGACCTTTGGGCCAGATACATCTACTTTTTTGCCTCTGTTTTCACATCCATAAAACATGAAGCTGGGGGCGGAGAGTTGCTGCGAACGCCACTTAACAGTCTTCATGGAAAAAGATAAAACATTAGAAACTACCTAATTATCTAAACAAAAGGGAATTAATTGGTTAAATAAATTATGGTATTTCCATATACAGTCTGAGAGTCTTGGTCCTTCCTGGACTCCTACCTCCTGCAACAAGAAAGAGAACGGATAAAGGATCAACTCAGTCCCAGAAAGTCAGCACCAAGTATTCAATAAGCAGCCAAGAAAAGCTCACACGCGCTGTTATCCTGGGAGAGGCTGTGGAAACCACCCCAAACCACCCACAGAAGCGCCGCTGAAATTTGCGGCGGCAAAGTGCAGACTTCCCACAAGGGGTCGTGCTCAGCAGCGGGCGTGGTCTGTGCCCAGAGGCTTTGAAAAAAAATTCAAGGAAAAAGTGCGCAATACCCGCAAGCTCAGGAGCCGCCCGCTAGAGGGCGCTAGGAAATGGATTGTGGTTGCGCATCTCAGGAGCAGAGAAGGCCGAGATTGTTCCATGGCCACTAGGGGGGCTCCTGGAAAGAATTAAGGCCTTCCTGAAAGGGCTGCAAGGGAACCAGGCACTGCTTCTCTACGGGCTGGTGCTACGAGCCCCAGTATCACCTCAAAGCCCTGGGACGCCGTAAACTTCAGAGATTCCGCGAGCCCCTGGGACGCCATAAGCTCGAGAGACGCCTATGAGCCTCCGGGACACCTCAAACCCATGGGGGCGCCATGAACCTGAGAGACGCTTCGAGCCTCTCGGACGCCATGCGCCCCCGGGACGCCATGAACCTGAGAGACGCTTCGAGCCTCTCGGACGCCATGCGCCCCCGGGGCGCCATGAACCTGAGAGACGCTTCGAGCCTCTCGGACGCCATGCGCCCCCGGGGCGCCATGAACCTGAGAGACGCTTCGAGCCTCTCGGACGCCATGCGCCCCCGGGGCGCCATGAACCTGAGAGACGCTTCGAGCCTCTCGGACGCCATGCGCCCCCGGGGCGCCATGAACCTGAGAGACGCTTCGAGCCTCTCGGACGCCATGCGCCCCCGGGGCGCCATGAACCTGAGAGACGCTTCGAGCCTCTCGGACGCCATGCGCCCCCGGGACGCCATGAACCTGAGAGACGCTTCGAGCCTCTCGGACGCCATGCGCCCCCGGGGCGCCATGAACCTGAGAGACGCTTCGAGCCTCTCGGACGCCATGCGCCCCCGGGACGCCATGAACCTGAGAGACGCTTCGAGCCTCTCGGACGCCATGCGCCCCCGGGACGCCATGAACCTGAGAGACGCTTCGAGCCTCTCGGACGCCATGCGCCCCTGGGACGCCATGAACCTGAGAGACGCTTCGAGCCTCTCGGACACCTCACGCCTGTGGGATGCCATGAACCACGAAGACAGGGCGAGGCTCTGGGACGCCTCAAGCCCGTGGGGCCACCATGAACCCCGGGGAAAACACGAGTTCCTGGGATACATCAAGCCCCAGAGACACCCTGGACCCAGGCCCAGTTCCTGTCCACCACACCTGCTGTTCCCATATGGGCATTGACCAATCGGGGGATGACGGTCATGCCTTGACCGATGACCAGCTAGGTGGGCTTGGTACAATTCCTGTCCACCTTTCCCCGGACGGGGTGAGAAAAGAGGCAGAAACTAATGGGGCAGCTTCAAGGAGGGTCACTTACTCTGTTCCTTAGACATCGTGAGGCAGGAGACCTGCTCTGAGCTCCTCGGGCTCGGCGTAGGCACTGCGGTTGGAGAGCGACGTTGCACACGGCCCTACTGCGGCCGACTGAGGCGCCAAACAGAAGACGCGCGACTTTTACCGCCTAAGAGACGCTTCTGCAGCTGCGCAATAATAGCACCTTGACGACCTGCGCAGGCTGGGGTGGGGGTGGGGAGGCCGGGGAGTGGGGGATGGGCATTGGGGGGGGCAGGGACGACTACAGATTTAGCACCTTGCCTCCCTCACCTTCTACCTATATTCATATATTTTTAAGTGTACTTTAAAAAATAAAATGTGAACCAGTAGCCACCAGTGTAATTCCGCCATTCCGAGAATGCTCTTCACATATATAACACATCATAGAAAAAGTGTAGAATGTAAGAGTTTGAGTTCAAATTTTCTAATGTTTTCCAGGTTGCATACTCATGTTCAGTGCCAGCTTTGGGAACAAATCAAAATAATCCAAATTTTAAAATGTGCCCCTAATAAGGCCTACTAAATCCATGCCACCCTGCCCTTCCACTGCACTGCTTTCTACTCGCTATTTTCCAAACAGCCATGTACTTCATTCCTCCATAAAATAATAATATTTATGATTTACCAAGTGCTCACCACAAGCCAGCCACTTAATGTTTGACCTTATGTGGTCCTCAGCATTGTAAGAAGTCGATATTATTGTCCCATTTTAAAGATGAGGACACTGAGGCTTAGAGTTTAAATTGCTCGAAGCCACATGGTTAGTGGCAGAGTTATGATATGAACACCCATAACACACACACACACACACACACACACACTGCACAAAATCACATCCCCTATGTTATTCTACCTCCTACTCCATTGCTTCTGGGAATTTTTCACATCTTTCAAAGCCTGTTCCAGGGCAACATCTGTTCTAATAATATCTGCACCAAGACACTTTCCTACAGCTCCCTGGTAAGAATGAGGAACTTCTCTAGGATTCCACGGCAGGTTACCTTCACCTCCTTTTAGCATTTAAATCACTTTGCCTGATATTAGAAATCTTTGTCGAACCAGTTTTTCCCCAGAGCAGCCCTGAGCATTTGGAACCAGGTCTCATACTTGCAGCCAGCCAAGCCTGCATTCCTGGCCGGCTTCGAGGAACAGATCTGCTACAGGGAAGGGCCGACCGGAGAGACCAAGAGAATCCAGCCTCAGCTCCCAGATGAAGATGGTGATAACAAAGATGAACGGTCCCAAGGGGTGGTTTTTTAAAAAAGGTTACCTGTCAGTTGAATAAGTCATGAAAATTAAAGCAGAAATAAAGGCTGCCAAAGCAGATGAAGAAACAACATCAGCTGATGGAAGAATCATGTATCAAACACCAGTCAAGCGTTCCCCAGATGAAAAATATTCAAGTTTAACAGTAAGTTCAAAAAAGAAGAAGACATATGAAGATGAAATAAATAAGGAGGACTCATTTAAAGGGAACTCACAAAAGCAAATCAAAAACATTAGCCTCTTTTGACGGTGAAGATGAAAATAAGTGTAAACATTTTGGACTTAGTCTTTAAGAATATATGGGGGACGGTTGAAATACTTTCTCCTATTATAAAGATAATACAAATTCATTATACAAAATTTAGGAAATACAGAAAAAAATTATTTAGTAAGATAAAGTCTATGGTCATCCATAAATACCTCTTGGACTTGAAATGCTCACTCTGTAGACATTAACTACTATTAACATTTTATTATTTCCCATGTGGGGTGTGTGTATATGTAAATTATATATTTTTAACAAAATTGGAAAAAAATAAATCTTTGTTAAAACACACCTCTCCTAAGTTCCTGGAGAGTAGCATCATGTCTTATTTATATTAAAATAGCACTTCCCTCACAAGGTTCTAAGGAGTAAATGTTATAAAATATAAAGCACCCAGCACAGTGCCTGGATTTTGGTCCCATTTCACTGTGTCAGTTATACAATGAGTCTCGCACTATGTGTCTCCTCATTTGGGAGGGGGGAAGGGTGAGAGTTTCTTCACCTGTGAGAAGGAAAGCTGCATCTTCTTAGAAATGCAGGGCCGCTTGGCTGTTGCATGGCAGTGTAAATGTGTGTAGGAGGGTGCATGGGGGAGCTGAGTAGTGGAAAGATGCACTGTGCTCGTTATCCACTTGTCGCTTCTCAGCTTCAAATTCACCCCTATTGCCGGCTCCATGAAAATTGATATAGGCCCTTTAAATATTTTTCCCTTTGCTAGTAGCACAATTAAAGCTTTTTTCAGTAGGATGTGCTGGAGAGAGACTGTAGAAGAAATGAGTTTTGCTTCCTGGTTCCCATTTGCTCTCTAGGTAGGCTGCTGCAGAGTACAACACACACACACACACACACACACACACACACACACACACCCAGCAGGGCATATTTCCTGCAAGTTCCAGAGGGTTGATTTAAAGCAAGTTCCCCCAGTGCAGCACAATAGTGACTTGTCTCATTCTGTGAGTCATAGTTGTGCCTCTTCGATGCACTATCTCAGCGCTGGAGGTAGTTGCTGTTCCTTATAGCTGTTATTCCTATATTCTTTAGCGTTGTCTTTATTTCTTACTAGCCAATCTCTCATTATGCCAATCCTCTGTTATACTTAATACTTTTTTAGATTTAACTTTCTCTGTTCAAATTACTGTGTAGTTTTTTCTCCACCTAGACCCAGACTGATGCACTCACTCTTTTGGGTCTCCTTCCAGCACCTAGTACTCAATAGGTACACAATGTCTGTTCCTGGAATGTAACTGAATATCCAGTGGATGCTCGATGCTCATTTCCACTCAGTCCTCGCCGTCCATTCGCTTGACCCCTCTTCTCCATGGATGGACACGGAATGGAAGGAGGAAACACTTTCTTACTGTCACCCCTTAGTCTAGCTTTTCTTCTCCTGGTCTGCTTAAGCCACATCAACCTGAGTAGGAAAGAACATAGTGTCTGACAGGCGAGGGGGACCTCGCAGTACTGGGAGAAGTGGGAGGAGATGTTGGTACTCCTACCTACCTGTGCTGAGGTGCGAGCTGAGCCACAGACACTGTAAACAGACTAGGTATTTCTATCAACACCCTGTGGAGCTACAGGAACCAGGAGTCCTGCTTCCTGTAATAGTGGACTGGGTAATACGCAGCAGCTGTTCCCCTGAAAGACAACTACAAAAGCTGGATGAAATGTTCTAAGATAGTCTCAAGAACATCAAAAAGTTAACAAAACAATGAGCAACTACTGAGCTAAGAGCTGGGAAGAACTAGAAACCTAGACAGGTGTGAGAAGCTGAGAGGACTGTTTTTGCTGTAGGGCATTTACTGATCCAGAAAAGGCTGAAAGAGGCCAGACTGTACTTCTGGTGGCTTTGTGGGACTAAGGGACAAAAGTCAGAATCTGGAACCTACTGAAGGAGGGGAGCTGGTAAACCACTCCCACAATGGACAGGGACCACAAAGAGCCATCAGTTCAGAGTAAAAGGGATCCAGTTAACCACATGAACTGTAGTTCAGTCTCATTTCATCTGGGGATTTAACACTCCCAGGTACTCGGCGTAAGCAAACAAAAATTATTTTCCTGTGAAGATAACATCAAGTTATTTCTACAAAAAATATTTAAATAGGGCCGGCCCAGTGGCTCCGGCGGTTGGAGCTCCATGCTCTTAACTCCGAAGGCTGCCGGTTCCATTCCCACGTGGGCCAGTGGGCTCTCAGCCACAAGGTTGCTGGTTCAACTCCTCGACTCCCGCAAGGGATGGTGGGCAGCGCCCCCTGCAACTAGCAACGGCAACTGGCCCTGGAGCTGAGCTGCACCCTCCACAACTGAGATGGAAAGGACAACAACTTGACTTGGAAAAAAGTCCTGGAAGTACACACTGTTCCCCTTTCCCAATAAAATCTTTTTTTAAAAAATGTAAATATCCAGCACGAAGTGAAATACAACACCAGGTATAGAAGATAAGACTGTAGAGGAAAGAAGCAATAAACACATCTACGCTGGGGGGACAGCGCCCTCTGCTGCACCCTCAGCCCACACAACAATCACAGGACACTCCTGCACATAGTGGTCCTGACACAGGCACCTGGCTAGTGACCTTAGTCTTGAGAAAGTTAGTCTGTAAGCATCTTCCATCTTGGCAAAGATCCAGATTGAAAATCCTTGAGGGTCCAAGTTCTCAGAAAGGAGCCTCCTCACCCTTTAACAACGGAAAACTGTTGCTGCAAACCCAGTGAGCAAGGCTTGCTTGTGGGCCCAGGCCTTTCCAGCTTCCTGTACAAGCTAAGCTACAAGCTAGGGGATGCCTCACACTCAAGTAAGTGTATGGAGCTGAAGTGACAACCTCAGTTTGGGGGACAAGAAAAATAGAGCAAGGAAAACATTGCACAGTCCCCAAGGGAAGGCAGGCAGGGAGCCCAGCTATGTTACAACTGACATTGGTCACTCTTCTAGATGCCCGTTCCCCTGTCTGGCTGTACCCAGAATCACCAGGAGAGCTATAAAAACTCCTGGTACCCAGGCCTGGGCCACACAGACTCCCATGTCACTGGTCATGGGGGGGCGGGTTTGGAAAGTCCAGGGGATTCTCACGAGTATCAGACTGAGGTGCACCGCTATTCACGCCATGCGGGTCAGTCATAGGATCATCGCATTCATTCTCACATCACCTGGGCACGTTCATGTTAACCGCTGGTTTATGTGCAGGGAAGCGAGCAGGCCGAAGAGGCCGTGAAGTGGCTTTAATGCAACCTACAGCACCGCCACCCACAGCCCACAAGACACAGGACGGACACAGCCTTTTCATGGAACAGCACCCACCCTGAGGCGTGCAGCACACTCTGATGGTTCCCATTGACTCCATTGAATCTCCAAGAAACCCCCAATGGGCTGGATTTCACCAGGCACCGCTAATGGTGACCATTCCCAGCGTGAAATGCTGGGGGCTGCAGAGCCCAGATGTGAAACCCCACACTTGACTAAGACCCGTGTACTTGCTGCCTTCCTCTCTCCCACCCCCAGCCCCCACAGGGGCCACAATGGACTTATTGGCTCCAAGGCCTTCAGAACACCTCTAGGGACAGAGCAAGTTTGAGGAACATGTTTTCTTATAAGGACAGGGAAAGGCCCAGAAGGGGCTGTGTCCTAGAGGTGATGAGACTAGATCCCACCGACTGGATCCCAAACACACAGAGATGTATGCACGTGTGTGTGTGTGTGTGTGTGTGTGTGTGTGTGTCTTTGTCTGTGTCTATGTGTGTATCTGTGTGTGTCTTTGTGTGTGTGTGTCTGTGTCTCTGTGTGTGTGTCTGTGTCTGTGTGTGAGAGACGGTGTGTGTGAGAAACAGAGACTGAGGGGAAGATGGGGCTGCGATGGGAGCTGTGAACAGGAAAGAACCCGGGAAGGAGACAGGTAAATACAAGCAAACATCTCCCCATTGTTGTGTGACCTATAGAAGGTGACCTCAGCAAGGTACATCTGGCCATCTGACCGAGGCTAGTCTTGAACTGGGACTCTGGTGGAGACCGAGGGAGCTAGGGACGGAGGGCGGCCCAGCTCCAGGAGCAGGTGGCAAGGAGCTTGGTCCCCAGGCTGACACCTCATCCTGCCCCTTCGGACGACAGTGGCCACCAGGGGTAGAACTAGGGACCTCTCCTCTCTTGCCTTCTTTGTGGCAGTGACCTGAGTCCCATGTCGTTTCCTGGCCGAGGTGCATGGCCCCTGGGTGCCTGTGGGTGGGGGGACCCACCCATACCCCATCACCGTTCACACCTCAGAGAGTGGCCACAGCACACACAGCTCTCCCCACCAGACCCAGAACTTTCCGATCCTGAGCGCAAGGCCACAGGGAATCTGCAGCCTGGAATCCAGATCACAGGCCATCAAGAATTCTGGTTCCCTCCCCCTGTTCTTAACCTGACATTTGAATGCTGAGAAAGCAAATGGGAGAGACTGACATTTAAAAGCTCTGCCTGAAAGCTCACCTAAGCCCCCTGCAAAAAGCTGGGCTTCCCAGACCTCAGGCAATCTTTAAAGTAGCTGCTTCTACCATTTGAAAGAAAAGTGTGCTTGTGCTTGACCGTTTGCTGGCTGTAATTAACCCAACAACTTGGCCACCCTCAGAGGGACACCTACTCTACTGAGAACAGCCCAGAAAAAGGCAGATGTCAAGTATAGCACAGGGAATATAGTCAATAATGTTGCAACAACTACATATAATGCCAGGTGGGTACTAATTGGGGGGAATCACTTTGTAAATCATATAAATGTCTAATCATATGCTATACACCTGAAACTAATATAAAATAATCTTGAATGTCAACTGTAATTGAAAAAAACAATTTTAAAAAAGGTAGATTGAAATGGCTGGAGTCGCCCCCAAGGAAAATACCGGGATGGGGTTACGTGGAGGGTACTGTGCAGAGTGGATGGTGGGTGCTGTTCGCTGAGAGCTCTCCTCCCCACCCTCCGTGGCTGCCAGAACGATCAGTCCAGAATGCAGGTCTGGCTGTGCGACCCCCTCATTTATAACCCTTTCATTGCTTCCCACAGCCCTTGGGGTCCCATCCAAAGCTGACCCAACAACCTTCCCGTTCCCGGCCTTGTTCAGCTCTCTAGAACCCATGCTGGAATTTATTTCAAAATGAAAGTCTTCTTTAGTATCAAGGCCACACAGCTGCTTTCCTGGGCTCCAGTATAATGGGGGTGAGCTGTGAACAGGATGTAGAAAAGGGAGCAGCAGGGCCGAGGGGAGGGCAAGGCAGGAATAAAGGAGCAGATACTTTCAGCCCCCGCCACGTGAAGCTGCTTCCTGGCCGCATCTCCCTGAATTCTCAGACCCCTAGGGGAAGGGGTGCCCCCCAACTCAGAGCTGAAGTAATGTGACCAAAGTCACACAGACAGAAAATGGTGGGTGGGGGAGGGGAAGTCCTAAGCCTGAATCCCTTGGGTACGTCTTTCTCTCTCAGACCTCTTTGTCACATACCTGGAAACTCTGATGCTCTCGGGCCCAGAAGATGCTCCAAAAGGAGGCACAAGGAAAGCAGCCAGGGGCCCTTTGTGGCCAGGGTGGTGTGGGAGGCACCTGCCCTGAGAACATGGGGCCTCAGCACAGCCAGCGGCCTTGCACAGATCCGCACACCAGGGCTCCCCACCATGGAGCTCAGGGAACCCTGGAGAAGGCCACCTTCTGTTTAATGTCATCCTCTCCCATTAAATTCGGATTTTGTAGCGGTTTCAAGTCCGTGTACCGACTTTCCATCCTGGAATCCTCTTCCGTGACTTCACGGGGCTGAGCCCCACTGGCTGCTGCCCAGGTACCTGCACGTGCCCAGGATGGCTGCAGAAGCCCTGGAACCGTGCCATCAAGCTCCAGGACTCATCCCACCAAGGACTGGACCCTCGCCCTGTCCAGCCCAAGGCCTGCACCGGGAGCAGATCAAGCCTCGTCCTTCTGCTGAGCCTGAGGCCGGCTCCACTGAAGTCCACCCCAGCGGGTCCTCCTACTTCTCATCTCCCTCCGGGCAAGTTCTCTTCCAAACACATCCACTCCAGCCCCTCCCCTTCCTTCCTGTGGGTGTAAAGGGAAGAGTTCCTTGTGCCTGAGCTCCAGCCCTCCGTCTACACACCGGAAACCCCAGGCCCTTTCCCCTGACTGGAACTCAAGAGTTGGGCCAACCTCTCCAAGGAAAATAAAACCCCTGGCTGAAGGCTTACCGCACCCATTCAGGTGTGGCTGTTCTCCTACTGCACCCATTCAGGTGTGGCTGTTCTCCTACTGCACCCATTCAGGTGTGGCTGTTCTCCTACCGCACCCATTCAGGTATGGCTGTTCTCTTATGGCACCTCTTTAGGAACTTGTCTAAATATTTGTAATTAATTTAGTGAAATTCTGTATATATTGAACTTGCTTGAATTTAGACATCTCTAAAAAATAAGCTTTGTCTTCGTATTTTGGATACTTACCTTTCTTAAACATTTTATTCTGGGAATTTTCAAACATACACAAGAATACAGGGAATCATATAAAGAACTTCCATGTATTCATCACCTGGACTCAACATAACAACGCAGGGCTAATCCCATTCCATCTACACCCCATTCCCTGTTGGATTATTTCAAAACAGTCCCAGATAGCATCTCATTTCATCTGTAAAACTTCAGTATGCATTTCTGAGGTCATCCCCCATTCAAAACACTACCATGAGCACTGTCATAAATGAGTAACTCTTTAATATCATCTAATATCCACTGGGTGTTCACCTCCTGGATTCTCTCATCAATGCCTTTTTACTGTTGGCTTCTTTTAATCAGGATCTAAACAAGGGCCAAGTGTGGCATTTAGATGTCGTCTTTAAGACTGTGTTAATCTATAATCACTCCAACTTGCTTTTTTCCTTGCTGTATGCAAAGAACTTAAATGTCTTGCTAAACGTGATGCCTTCATCCTAGCATTAGCTTCTACCTAAAGGTAAAATGTACATTTGTGGCTTTCTGCTTATGATAGGAGATAGACTGCACATTTCAAAGTCTCGGTCATTGTGAATTTTTGGCAGACCTGATTAGATTGCTTCTGTTTTAATTTGTACTGTGGTTATTACAAAGCTCAGACTAGCTCGGCCGTTTTCTTGCTGTTCACATGGACTTGCATTATTAGTCTTTAGTTCTCTGTTTCTTTGCATAAACCTTTTAAAATAACCTGTTCTGCTTTTGAGAATTAAGTTTTTTGTCTCACGCCACCCACTTTTCACATTTTAACATCTATGAAATTGATTGCTCATTGTAATTGACGGCAATAGTTTAATAGGTGGTATTATTCTTTTCTATTTAGTTCATACAAGGGTGCCATCTTATAATCAAAGTTTTACATCTGACTAAACATACTAATTTATTTAAACAAGGGAACATAAAGACCCCTTCTTCCGAACTTCTACTCTTCCCTCTGAACAGTGGGCAGAATGACATTCGGAGCGAGACTGACCAGTCAGGGTTTGAGTAGGGACAAACAAGCCATTTTGTTTTCAGAATTGAAGTGGTTTAATACAGAACCAGAAGCTTACCCAGCTGCTGGAAGGCAGGGGACCAAGGCAAGGAAGGGTTTCCAAAGATCCAGGAGAGCAAGGTGGCAGGGATGCTCCCTCAATGGGAGAATGACTGAAGTGGGTGAATCTCAAGACGACATCCAGAAGCTATTGGATTCTTCTGATGCCCAAAGGCCGGTCCTGAAGAGCTACCAGTAGGAAGTTGATTCTCCTTCCCACTCTTAGTAGAATCGAACCCACTCTACCTTTAAGGAAACATGGTAAATGCTGCTTCCAGGCTTTGTGCCTCTGAGCACCGGGGAGAACTTGGAAGGGCTGGCTGGGGTGGTCATGACTACTACCACCACCCAGCACTTTGGGACACTTCCCATTAGTCAATCCATACATTAAATGTAAAAGAGCTTTACTTCTCTCATCTTATATAAATCTAAAAAAGGAACATGCAATATATCCAACCTGCTCCCGATAGATTTTCTCTGCCTCATGGAGTATGTCCCCTCCAACCCGTCATCAAGGAACGTGAGCAGCCCAGGCAGGTGGAGCGGGGCCTGCAGAGGCCATAACCTGCCCTGGCCACTCCGTTGCCCCTGACAAATTATTTCTACAAACAAATGAGCTTCACTAAGCGCTCTGGTTCTTTGACTGAAGAGCAGGACACAGAATGACAAGTATTATGACACTTATCACTCACAATTGCTTGGTGCTCACATGCTGTGTCATAAGCAGCCTGAGGCTCTCCTTTCCGTGGATGGAGGGTCACCTCAACTATGTTCTAAGCAGCTTGAGGGAGGAGCTAAGTCCCTTATTTCTGAAGGATCTCCCCTCAGTGCTGAGTGCGCTCAAGTCAGGGAAGATGGTTCTGTAACACCAAAATTGCCTCTAGTAGAGCAGGCAGGGTGGACAAGCTCAAGCTGAGTCTGCACTCACTGGGGAGAGGTGCTTTCAAGGCTCAGTGTCATCAAAGCTGCTGGACAAGAGGGAACGTGGGGAGGGAAGGAAGGGAAAAGTGTCTGCCATGCATTTTGAAGGTGGGCCCTGGTTAGCACGTCCTCCCTCCCCTCGAGCCCCCTCATTCCCTGGATCAGCCTCACAGGACTTAGACATACAAGCAAGGCCCAGCGTCACACCGTGGGAACTGCCCCAGAAACAGAACTGGGCTTCACTTCCTCAGCCCACTACGAGTACAGTCCCTCCTGTAGCTTGAAAAAGCAGCGCTTTCCCCCCAATTACATTGTTCCTAGTCATAATGTTCAATTTTCCATTTCTAATATTACAGAAGGGCATGCATGGCTTTTTCATGCTTACAGAGGGGGCCCGGATTGAAGTCTGGGAAATCCTTCTCTGGAACATGTACTACAAGATATTCCCCTGGTCAGAAATCACGCAGACGAAAGAAAGCAAATACTCAATGTGCCTGAGTTGCAATTCTGTTGGCTAGTGTCCAAGGATGGACTGAGAGGCAAAACTAGAGGCAAGTTCACAGGAGGCTAACATGCTATTCTCTGGACTTCAAATTGACCAACCTGACAGTGAACAAACACGTGGCTCTGAACGACCCAAGTGTGGCCAGCAAATGGACCTCATGCCAGTCACCTGAGAATCACCCCTGGAGCCTGTTAGGGCCCCGTCACCTCCAGGAACTACAGGACACACTGCTGAGAAGCAACAGCAGGAAGTTTCTGGGTTCCCAGGCACCGAGCAGCAGCTGCTGGGAGGATGGGATGAGGGGTCGGGTCCTGAAGGCGACTCAAGCACAACCCTGAGCTTCTAACCCTTTCCACCAAGTGAGCTGGGAGAGCTGAAGACAAGACGCTTTGACTGCTGGCCCATGGGAGTAAAAGTAGCCACAATTGCCAGTCAGACGCATGAACTCAGGCGGACGATATCTGGGGGCACTGCATTTTCTAGCATACTCGCTTCCTCAGTAACACTGCAAGTAAGGTTTTGAGCACAGATAAAGCTCACTGATTTAACTTCTGACTTCCCCTGGGGTCTCGTTTAAGGCCCCTTCAAGAGATCAGCCCTTTGCTCCTAGGAATCTGTTTACCAATAGAATGAGGTCAAGTGTTAAAATTCAAGTATTTGGACATACAAAACCACAAACTTTTTAGAGTGTTTCTTTATCAATAATGCGGTGAAAGCAAACAAAATGAAACCTGAAGCTTTGACACCAATAGTTGCAGTTATTTAACTTTATTATATTTTAAAATCTGACAACCATAAAACATAGTATTTATACAAACACCTGAGGACTGTTCAACTGAGCACAGCATCTTCACACAAACAATTTGAGAGAAGACTAAATAAACTTAAATTAGAATTTTATCTTGTAACAAAAAAGCAATTAAGGTAGATGAAACCATCCTTTAAATAGTTTCATTCTTGTATAAAGTACATTTGGTTTTCTTAAAAGAAAATGTACATTCTTGCCCCTGGTGTGTATTTTATTGGCATTTACAACAAATGGCTAATACTTTTAGCACAGAGTTTCATAGCTTATAAACATGACTCCAAAGTTATACAGAGTAATAACAATAAACATATAGCACCATTTCCCTTGAAATTTCTAACTTTAAAAATAAAGCCCTAAAATGATCATCCTCCAAAATGTAGCAGAATGGCTCAGAACTAAGCAAATTAACTAGGAACACTGCATAGGACAGAGAATTTCACTGTGTGGAAACCAATCTATGGACACAGTTTCTTAACCCCTGAAGACTAAGCTGAGAGGTATTGGTAAGAGCAAATTATGCACATATTTTTTTACAGAATAAAAATGTCTAACTATATAAATAGTTTATCATTACCTCTGTGGCAGTGTAAAGTGCCATATTAAATTCAAAAAGGATAGTTTGCTTGTTTGTATACTTATAGCTATAGAATATATAAATATGGTATAGTATCAATATGAAGAATAAATGCAGACAACAAAATATATATCTTTTAAAAATTTGGGCACAGGTTTCTTTATATAGAGATGTGAGAAATGAATGCCTAGTTAAATGTCTAAATTTAGCAAAAATATGTAGTTTTAAAATAATAGGTGTTTTACTGAAAAAAAATCAGACTCCATCCAAGCCACCCTTGTAGTATAATATCTCCTGCATAAAACTATCCTATAACTGTTTAAGAATCATCAAAAACTGGTAAGAACACTTTATGAAAGTTTATAAGCTTGTTTTTTTCCTTTAAATAGGAACAAATACAACATACAGAGAAATACTAACAAAAGGAAAACAATTTATATGGCCATTCCCTTTCTGGAAACTGGTAGAACACGAACGGAACACTGCAGTTAACAGACATACACTATCTGAAAAAGAGACAGCATCTGCAGTTGCATCTTGAAATTCTCTTCTAAGGAAAGCTTCTCACGGATTATTCATTAGACAACTTGTCAATCCCTGATACTTTCCCCTTTGGATTTAGCTGTTTTGGTTTTATATATAAACATTAACTGAAATCAAAGGTGTTTTTCTGTTTCCTACATGAAGTATATTTGTCAACTGTATGATAAAATAATAAAAAGATATAGAGAACAAACTACCAATGTAAATATGCTAATATTAACATGTTAAATGGCTTATAAAGAAGCAGACTGGACTAGACCGTAGTTCTGCAATTCTGGATATAATAAATTTTTTTCGGAACTGTCTAGAAAACTAAAACTGCTAAGAGAATAAAAATACTTTTAAATTATTAAGTTACCATGACAACTGAGATTTATATCTAATCTAAAATTACACATTTTTCAATTGTGTTTTCCTTTTTTAAGTTTGTCAATATAGTAACATAACTTTAAGGCTGGCCCCAACTTCAGCCCCAGATACTTCATCATAACATCACTTTTGAGTAGTAGCAGAGCCTTCCCATCAATTTCCTACAGAGAGAAAGAAATTATAATTAATAATGCTTTCGTATTTTGTCATAACTTATTTATATATAGGAACATGTAAAATAGAGAGCAGCTGTGTATTCTTGATACATATTCTCTGAATACACATTTATTTCCTGAAGCTATTTAAAATGCAATTTATACCCAGGAGAGGGATTGCTGGGTCATATGGCAATTCTATTCGGCTGACAATTGTCACCCCAATAAATTTAATAAAATAAAAAAAATACAATTTATAGTCAAGCATCATTTGGTAATTTCTAAATTCACTTCAAATTTTAGGAAAAAGGAAATTTAACGCAAAAATGGCCCAAGCATCAAACTATCTGATTTTAAATACTATGTATCAAAAAAAATACTACGTTATCTATGACAAAGGGTAGAAAACTATGACCAGTAGAAATGAATTTCAGATGGTCATTAACTTTCTTAGAAAGGCTAGAAATATGAGTATGCCAGCATCAATGCAAACTGTATGTGCTATAGTGTTATGCTGAAAGTCATCAGGTGTCTGAAGCTAATTAAGTGCTAAAAATAATCACTAATTTTCTTACAATACTGAAAAGGATACATCAGATATTTGGTCACAAATATGATGTATTAGAATAGACTATAAACATATTAATAGACACAAGGCATCCTCCTAAAATTCTTTATTTCCTTAATTAACCAATTTATGTCACGGAAGTATATTATTTGGTATTCATGAGTTCCATTTAAAATGAAGCTGCACTTAATCTTATAGTTGCTGGATTCATCGGGCATCCTAACAAGGACACCCTGTCACAGCCTGTGGTCCGCCCCCTACTGACGGTCCTAGGGCAGAGCAGGGAGCAGGTGGGGAAGAGGATCCTTGTAGCTGTTCTTACAAAGGAGAAGACACCTAAGAATGACCATGCTGAATTATCTTCTCTTGAAAACTTGAAGACTTGTAGTATTTCAGGTACTCGGGGACTCATTTAAAGCATAGATCCAGCCTCTACCACTTAAGGATCTAACGTGGGCAAAGTAACCTTTCTCATATATGGAAAAAAAATCAGTCTACAGGGTCCCCCCCACCATCCACACTCATCAGCATCCAAGTAAAGGGGCTGCACAGAGGTCATTCAAAGGCATTACGGCAGGAAAACCGGATGAAAAGATACATTACATGTTGCCTGAAGAGGTCGGTGTGGGGGCCGGATATCTGAGGATCTTTTTGTTTCATAAATTCTATCACTTCATCCACAGACCAGGTTGAAGGGTCCTTATAGAAGCGTTGTTCAGGTACAGCTACATAATTTGAAGCTTTAATGGGGGGAAAAAAGACAAATCATACTTGACCTGATCATTATCCTGAAAGAAGAGATGTTAAGTTCGGAGAAATGGTTTCATTCCTGGAACCATCTGTTAAATATCCCGGCAAGGACCCAGGACTCCACGTGTAAAATCCAGTGAAAGCCTAGATAAAGACGACGTGAGGATGGCTACCCACGAGCATCCCATCTGATCTCCCCTGAACAACAAAAGAATCCTCAGAAGTTATCTTAAAGCTTCAAAGATCATAAAACACACTGAGCAATCCGAGGTCTCTTTGGCTACAGGCAAATATAGCAAAAGATCTGTTACTTGGGTTAAATTAGGTTAATCTCAGCTAACCTATTGCTCTCTTTTTAAATATTTCAATGAATTTCTCTCTCTCCCCTTGATGTGTCTAGATCAGGTTTATTTTAGTAGCCAAATACAATGGAGGTGTCCCAAATTGAGTTTAACAACTGCTTACATTTCTTCACTTAAATCAATGAATTTCAGTAACTCCATTATTTTGAGAACCAAATTATTCTTTTACCGAATCGTTCCCACGTACTCAATATGGACATTTTTAGGATTACCTTACTCTTTAAATTCCTGTCTCTCAAGGCTTACATGCTCATCTGAATTTTGACGAAAACAAGATCTTCTGCTTAGCTAGGTCAGAAGTAACTTTAACATTATATTCAATACCTCTTTCAAGTTTAATTGCATATAATAGATATTTTGGTTGAAGGTTTATACGTTGAAAAAAGAAATAGCTGAGACATGAAACAATTTAAGTGCTCAGACCTCGAAGTTTTAGCTGTGCTGTTCACTAAGTTGTGCTAAAACTGCTGTGTCTGGACAAGTACTCATTTACTCAACCAGAGCACTCGACTCCCTTAAGTTAGTGTGTGATAACAGAAGTGAGTTTTATAATTCGCTAGGAAGATTTGTGTCTCTAACCAAGGACCGTCCACACAATTTCTGTGTGAATCAGACACAGGTATACCTTTTCTTTCCTATCATCTGGGCTCTGGCACTTTAGGGACATTTTAATAGAAGATAAAAGAATACAGGATGGTCCATTTTTTGTGTGTGTGGCTCAGAATTTTCTTTCCTTTTTCAGTATCACAACTTTGATGTGAAACAAAACCTCTTTACTAAAATATATCCTTCCTTCCACTTGTCAGAGATAAAAATGTTGCTTATATCTACCAAGAAAAGCTACTGGGCTGAATCAACTGAAATAAAAACGATGATGGTGTAGACCATGCCTTACCTAAGGCATTCTAACAATTTAGACAGAAAAGTCTTCTCCTTTAACTCAAGAAAGACTCAATTTAACATAAAGCTACTGGCAAGGTAAATCATACCTCTAAATTATGTTTCTGTGGTATTTCTGGTTTCTGTCATAAGTATTTGATATAGTTATGTCTTAAATAATGTATAACTAGATTTACAGATTATTACAGATAAACTCTAAGTAAAGATATGATTTCTGGTATAAAACTGTAATTTTATATTAAAAATGGAACTGTAAGATCATCTATTTTTAATCTATTATGGAAAAATAATTTAATTGGGCCCCTATCTTCAAAACAATCAGAGATGGTGGCAAACATTAACATCATCTTATTCAAATAATTACATGAAACAAACTCTGTAAACAATAATCAAAGTCCACTCATGCTTTTCTCCTGCATGTCTTTGTCTTATGTATACTAGGATATCAGTAAATATTTCTGAAATAAAGTGATTTGATTTTATCCCCAACAATGTTATTGGATTTCTTTCCTATAACGAATATCAACAATTTGCTTCATTCAAGTAATGGGGCAGGGCAGAAGGTTGTGTGAACATTACCGGCAATAGGTGTAGACTCAGCTTCAAATAACAGTTCTAATACCTTCAAGAAAATAATAGTAATGACACCTCTAGACGGTTTCCAAGTGAAATGCTTACCTATTCTCTAGAGATGCAAGCAGGACAGCAGTTAAGAGTACAGCCCTGGAGCCAGAGTGCCTAGGTTCATGTACTGGCCCAGCTACTTTTCTAGCTGGGGGACACCTTAGTCAAGTGACTTTTCAGATTTTTCACCTAAAAATGTTTACCAGCACCTACACCTCAAGGAATTGTTGTGAAGATATAATGTATAAGACTATGTAAAATATTATGTGCCGGGCACATAATGTCAGATAGTGATGAAAATGACCATTTTTATTACTATTAAGTAAATACTAGTAAGTAATGTTATCATTATTAGTCATTCTACTAGGATCCTAGGAAGACCAGAAGCTAGCTTTCTCAAGCCCAAACACAGGCTACTTTGGCATGGCAGTGTTAGACATACATTTGGAAGTGAGATATTCAGCATTAGAGGCAACCTTTTAGAATCTTCTACTGAGAAGGCCTGTCTTCAAAATCTCGTATTTTGTGAAAATAACTAAGAATTCAGGGTATACTTCCCCTTTATGGAATAAATATCTATCCTCAGATTCCCTGCAAATACCTCCACTCTAAAAGCAGAGGCAATCTACACAGAGGCAAAGTTTAGCATCTGTAGTGGCTTGGCCCAGACAGTGAAGTGAAGGGGAAGACTCGACCGCCTCAATTTGGCATTTTCTCCAATGCGATACCATCTCAGGGGATGTTATTAGACATGGAAACCTTAAGGGGAAAAACAAATACATTGGTTGAGAATCACTGTTTTTAAATATACCTTCATTTTCGCTCTCCATTTGCCATCCAACTTCGTGAAAACTGCTCTGGGTAGATGATTCAGTTTCCGCTAGTTCTAACAGTGGGGTTCCCACCAGAGTTACAGTATTTGCACTGTCAGGATTCAAAAAATGTGCTGGATTTAGTGGTGAGTTCATGGGATCTTCAGGAAGCTCCTCCTCTCTGAGTATGCCATCTCCCTGAGAAAATGATAGTTCTACAAGAAAAAAGACAAAGGCAATTATCTTCAATAGACTTACAGTTCAAATGCTATTAAAAGGTCAAAAATCTCCTCATCTGCAACAACAGTTCACTTAAACCATGCTATACTGAACTACAAACCTCTAACATCCCTTCTTGGCATTTCTAGAAATGGACTCTATCCTGAAATCCAAATTGATTCTATGACATCACCTATATTTCTCAGGGAAACTATCTCTTGCAAAAGTCTTGCCACCAAGGCTGTGACCACCTCACTAAAGCACTCATTTTTAGAAATGACATTCTTCACAATTATTTGTTATGTGATTACACAGTTGGTTTCTAACATCTGCTGACTACTTGGGCACTTAAAACTTTCCATGGAGAAAGGTACTAGGTTTTTCTATTCCTCTTTCTTTTTTCCCCCCATTTCTCTTTCTAGCAGCTTTTAGCAGTACAAAGCTGAATGGAAAAATTTACTCTAATTGTTTGTTTTTAATCTAAAGAGAAACTAAAACTGTGCCCTTTTGAAGGGAATGAAGTGCTCAACAAAGCTGCCAAAGTATTAGCCTAACTGCCAAAATGATTTGAGCAAATACACCCCCCTATTTCCAACACCACCACCCAAGAGCATACATAAGTGGTACAGAGTGACTTTTCTGTCCAATCCTGGGACGTGTAAATACTATTTACCTGGAGAGGCATTTGTTTTGGGGAGCTTAGGAGAGAGAGTAGCAACATAAGGTAGAGGTTGCTGAGGAGGTCGTTTGGTGCTTTGTTTTTCTGTTATATCTTCTTTTACTGTTTTCAAAAAAAGTGTCTGTTATAACTAATATACTCTAGCATTTTCATATCAGCATAAAACACTTGTTTCTAAATCATATTCCTACTATGATTTCATCAACAATTTATCAATTATTTGATTTTTTATGAATAATGTGTTCATTTCATCCTATTAAATATTTCAGTGACACCATATTCAGGAGTTTTAAGCATTATGTCTAGGCTTTATTTATTCTAGGGCCATCACATATCTCTAAATATTTCAGGCGGCAGTGAGACAACCAATTATAATGTCTAAAAAGGCCTGGGAAAATTGCTCCCATGAGCAAGTAAAGTTAAGAATTAAGGGTGGTTAAGAAGAAGACAGGGTACAATGAACACCCCATTGTATAGGCAACAATCCTGGCCTAGGGCTACCCTTACAACAACTCTACTTCTTATTTATCATTCAACCAAATGCATTTCTACCTAAAGGACCACTCTTTAAGGCATGATGCTGAAAGTAAAGACAACTCAAATTATCAATTATACTCTAAATATTAATATCTTGATTTAACTACCAACTAAAGGGAAAAATAAAGTATAATAGAAATCTAAAAAGCCTAATAGACCTCATGAGAGAAGAAAGATTACAATGAGAAAGTACCAAAGTTGAACTTCATCTGGTCCAAAATGGCTAGGGACAGGCATGCCTCTCAAAACCATTTGATGAGCAACCTGCAGCCATCCCATTACTGACTGATCACCAACGAGTCTAAGAGAGCTCTTACCAGTTGCTTTTATTTTAAATCATGGATTATAAAACCAACAGGCAAAACATATTTCAATAAATGACAAATATTTCTACAGTTAATACATTTAAATTCCAAGATATTGACTTTTTTCATACTCATTTAATGATATAGAAAATTTGAATACTAAAGTATAGTATTCTATAGATATTTGTTTACCTAAGAATCTTAGCAAGATCAGAAAAAGTACTTATCTTTTACTGATAATAGTCTAATGCTTTCTGTGTGTAAAGTTAAAGAAGCTGGTGTATGGTCTACTATCTGGGGCTGATACAAACAAAATGTCTTGATTTCTGCTTCTGGGGATAATAGTAAGCTTAGGCATGGAACTGTTCCTGCCGAGATAACTAGATAAAGCCAGATCATTTAAAGTCACGATGGAGAGGCACTTCCAGGATGACTAAGAACTTCTGAAAATCCACTCCTTCATAAAAATAATGGAAATACTGGCAAAATTAACTTTTTTCAAAACTGTGGACATTAACTAAAGGATTACAACAATCCAAAAAGCGTTTATTCAAAAAACTGGCTGGATTTCAGAAAGAACAGCAAATTTTATGGCATTTTAGCTTCCTAAAACCACCCTTCACCCCAGTTTTATAGCAACTTTGCAAACCAATACCTTCACAACTATAGTATCTATGAAAAACAGTAGCGTAGCAGTCACTGGAGGGGACACAATAGGTTTGGAGCTCTCCAAAAGCCCCATCCCCAGAGAACTGTCACTATGTGACCAATCTT
The DNA here is from genome assembly GCF_057876585.1 of Rhinolophus sinicus. NCBI lineage: Eukaryota > Metazoa > Chordata > Mammalia > Chiroptera > Rhinolophidae > Rhinolophus > Rhinolophus sinicus. The sequence goes on from NC_142518.1 coordinate 11,787,655, forward strand.
GCAAATAACTGAAACGCTCCGATCTCAGGGATTATTTTACTTGACCGGAATCAGAGCCTACTTTGTCTGAACAGCCCTATCTCCAAGGCATTGGTCAAAAAACAACAACAAATAAAAAAATTCAGTGGCAATTGTTTAACACTGTAGCTGTCTAAAGCAGTGCTACCAGTAGGGGCTGACAAGAAATGGACCAAAAAGCTTGAAAGGGAAAACTGGAGAATGAGATGTACATTTGGGGATTTTGAAAAGCACTGAGATATTCCTGGGAATCTAGAAAGCCTCACACATGCTCAGGAAAGTCCAGAGAAGGTCCTAAGTTTTCATTTCTTGCTGACCTTGAGGCTCTACACAAAGCAGACTTGTAAACTGCCTCCTAGAGTGTTTAAGGTAAATCCCAACATAGATGAGAGAGGGGGGGGGGCGAGAGGGGGGGGGCGAGAGGGCGAGAGGGCGAGAGGGAGCGAGGGAGCGAGGGAGCGAGGGAGAGGGAGAGAGGGAGGGAGAGGGGGAGAGAGGGAGAGAGGGGGAAAGGGAGAGGGGGAGAGGGGGAGAGAGAGGGAAGGAGGGAGGGAAGGAGGGAGAGAGAGAGAGAAGAAGAGAGGGAGGGAGAGGGAAAGGGAGGGAGAGGGAAAGGGAGGGAGAGGGAGGGAAAGGGAGAGGGAGGGAGAGGATAGTTTGTATAGTTTGAAGAACAAGAAGAAAAAATGAGGAAAAATGAACAGATTTCAGAGAACTGTGGAACACCATGAAGCATACCAAAACACACACAATGGGAGAGACCCAGGAGAGGAGAGAAAGGGGCAGGCAGAGTATTTGAAGAAATAATGGCTGAAAGCTTTCCAAATTTGATGAAAAACATTAATCTGTATATCCAAAAAGCTCAACAATCTCCAACTCAAAGATATCCACACCTAGATAAAACACAAATTATCAAAAGTAAAAGACAAAGAGAATCTTGAAATCAACAAGAGAAAGCAAATCCATTAGGGGACTTTGAAAAGCACATAGGATGGATCCTCAGTAAGATTAGCAACTGACTACAAACTACAGAGGCTAGAAGTAAGTGGTATGACACATTTAAATCACTGAAACAAAAAGATTGATCAAGAATGCTATATCCAGGGCCGGCCTGATGGCTCAGGCGGTTAGAGCTCCGTGCTCCTAACTCTGAAGGCTGCTGGTTCGATTCCCACATGGGCCAGTGGGCTCTCAACCACAAGGTTAGGTTCAATTCCTCGAGTCCCGCAAGGGATGGTGGGCTGCGCCCCCTGCAACTAGCAACGGGCAACTGGACCTGGAGCTGAGCTGCGCCCTCCACAACTAAGACTGAAAGGACAACAAATTGACTTGGAAAAAAGTCCTGGAAGTACACACTGTTCCCCAATAAAGTCCTGTTCCCCTTCGCGCCCCCCCCAAAAAAAAAACCAAAGAATTCTATGTCCAGTAAAACTAACCTTTAAAAACCTTTAAAACTAACCTTTAAAAATTCTCCATGAATAAAAACTAAGAATTCCTCACTTGCGCAGCTATCCTATAAGAAATACTAAAGGGACTCCTTCAAGTTAAAAAGAAAGCACACTAAGCAGTAGAGCAGTCCTCCCTTATCCATGGGAGGTATGTTCCAAGACCCCTAGTAGATGCCTGAAACCACGGCAAGTACCAAAGCCTCTATATACTATGATTTTTCTATACATACCTACTTATGATAAAGTTTAATTTACAAATTAGGCATAGTAAGAGATTAACAACAATAACTGAAAATAAAAGAGAACAATTATAATATACTATAGTAAAAGTTAAGTGAATGTGGTCTCTCAAAATATCTTGCTGTACTATACTCACCCCTTCTTGTGATGACCTGAGATGATACAATGCCTACATGATGAGATGAAGTGAGGAGAATGACGTAGACATTACGACATAGCGCTAGGCTACTATACGGGTTCCTTGAACACAAGCACTGTGATAACACACAGTGAATCTGGTAACTGAGACAGCTACTAAGTGACTAATGGGCAGGTAATATGTAGTGTGGTCACACTGACAAAGGGATGACTCATGTCCTGGGCAGGACAAAGTGAGATTTCATCACACTACTCAGAATGGTGCACAATTTAAAACTAATGAATTATTTATTTATGGAATTTTCCATTTAATATTTTCAGACCACAGTTGACCATGAGTAACTAAAACCATGGATAAGGGGATTGTACTGATAGTTTGATTTCACTGACATGTGGTATATAAACCAAAAACAACAAAAGAACAAGACAAACAAATGAGAAACAGAAACTCATAGACACAGACAATAGTTTAGTGGTTACCAGAGGTAAGGGGGGTGGGGGGTGGGGGGTGGGAGATGAAGGTAAGGGGGATCAAATATATGGTGATGGAAGGAGAACTGACTCTGGGTGATGAACACACAATGGGATTTATAGATGATGTAATAGAGAATTGTACACCTGAAAGCTATGTAATTTTACTAACAATTGTCACCCCAATAAATTTAAAAAAAAAAAGTGTAAAGATAACCTACAGAATAAGAGAAAACATGCAAACCATGTATCTTATATGGAACTTTTATCCAGAATATATAAAAAATTCTTTATGTATTGTATTTATATATAACAAGTATAACTATACAATATAATATATAATATGATACATATAAATGTATTATATTTCTATATAATAAAAAGACAAAAAAAACAATTAAAAATGGGCAGAAGATTTTAATACAGCTCTCCAAAGAAAATACACAAATAGCCAATAAGCACATGAAAAGATGCAAAGGAAACCACATGCAAATCAACAACATGCAAATCAAACCACGAGATGGCTTTCTGTTTTGATTCTGAAGTGAATTACAAATATAAGAAATTACTTTCCTGCTTTGAATGAACAAAAACAACTATATGTTATATATGTGTGTGTGTGTTGTTTACTTTGAGGAGCACACAAGGAAAAACTCTGAATTACACAAGGTTCTCAAGTTAATATGAAATGTTAATAGAATGTAATAAAAGCACAATATAAAATTTTGTATTTTCTCTTACCTGACTTATTTTGATCACTCTCCACAGTACTATGAGTATTACCTCTGTAAGCACTAAAAGGCTGGCTACTCAAAAGGTTATCACACTCCATGGTGTGGCATAACTTCTCAAGAAAACGAAGAGCAAATGACGCACTATTCACTGGAGGGAGGTTGACAGAATGAGTTTCTCCATCAAAGAAGGCTTTGGGAGAAAAAAGATGTAAGTTATACCATAGAAAAATGAGATCTACAATATCAACAAAAACGCCATCAATTTAGGCAACGTAATATAACTCTAATTTGTGTTTTTTGTTATTTATAAAGGAATAATCTTAAAATTATAAAAGTTCCTTTCGGGGTTGGCCCGGTGGCTCAGGTGGTTAGAGCACAGAGTTCATAATATCCCACATGGGCCAGTGAGCTGCTCCCTCCCCAACTAGATTGAAAACAATGACTTGATTTGGAGCTGATGAGTCCTGGAAAAACACACTTTTCCCCAATAAAAATTTTTTAAAAAGTTCCTTTCATTAAAACACAACAGCCTGTGTTTGTAAAAGTATTCTCGTTTAAAAATATTCATAAAGGAAACAACAGAAACCTTCTGATCTATAACAACACTATCTACTATTCCAAAGATTGCATGGGTACCAAAGTTGTAATATCTTATCACATAATCATGAAACTGTATAATTATCTCTTAATCACTTCTTGAGTCACATTTTTTATTCAGAGCTTATCGATCAGTCTGTTTTCTAAAAAAATTAAAAATACATTATCAACCAAGGTATTTTGTCTGCAGTGAGCTTAATATAGCATGTAAAAGGAAAAAATCTGTACCTTTTACCTCAATTTACAGTATTACTCCGATATTGCCTACTTTGAAAGTAAAGTTCAACTTTCCAAACGGTTAAAAGTCTATAAACTTATATATAACTAATAAATATTCTATCAATATAATAAGTATGCCAATATTATAAATGGTTAATAGAAATATTATAAAATAATCTATATGTTACAAAATGTTTGCCTTCTCAAAACCTGAAATCAAATTTGGAAAAAAAGCTGAATGAAGGATTGATTAGTTGAGCATACCAGTTATCACTTCTCCTCCACGATCATCTGGCTTAAGAAATCCAAAAACTGTCTTACTTTCAATGGCACAATCCATACAGGCCTGCACAGTGCGCCGGAGCACCACATTCACTGGGCCAGGGCCGTAATGGTCAGGCAGCTGCTGGATTTTCTTCTGATCCAGGTAAGGGCCAACATTTCCATGTTTATTTATATAAACACAGACTTGAGAAAAAAATGTGTATATAGAAATAACAAGCAATGAAATTGGTTAAAAGGAACATAAACACTACATAATTAATTACTATATCCCACTAGCCACACTTCACTCAAAGAGAACCTAAATATAGTAACATGAATGATCATTTCTTCTACCTAAAAATATGTATGTAATTATACTTTACATCTGTGTAAAGATATTAAACCTAGAAATAATCCAAATACTTGGTTCAATTTTCTAGAATTTTGCCCAAAGTGATTATAATAAAAACTATATAATATTGAATGTCAACTACAATTAGACAGACAGACAGAAAGACAGATAGTGAGGGGATGTGGAGTACAGCGTAGGGAATAGAGTCAATGGAACTTTAATAGCTATATACGATGTCAGAGGGGTAGTAGACTGGGAGGGGTATCACTTTGTGAGGGGTGTAAATGTCTAACTATTATACTGTTTTGTACACCTGAAACTAATAAAAAAACTATAGAAGTTTTAGTAGTATCACAAAACAATTCACACATTCCCACATTATATAAAATGACATAAAGGTAAATATTTTTACCTTTTAACTGTGCAAACGGTGTAGGAATTTTCTTTTAAAACTGATCATGTTAACACACTCCTTTTTGAACTGTATTTTAGATCACCAATATTGTACCTTCATTATATTGTCTAATGCAACCAAATAACTTAAGACATATGTCACAGTAAATTCTAATGACCTAGAGAAATTTTCATTAACTTTAATAATAAAAATGTTCTTTGTATACATGCCAAGTTTCATTGAAGAAAATTTAAATATAAATGCTTTCTTTAGTATAATAAAAGCATACGATTTAGAAGCAAATCATCTATAATCACACAAGTGTCAAGTTTCCATAGTTTTTCTTCACTGAGGATCAACCAATACAAATCAACATATAATGTAATATGAAGGTACATTACCACATGTAAAAATATACTGTCTCCCTAAATCAAGAAGTACATTATTTTTATCTATTCCCCATTACTTAAACTACATTGGAAAATTTTCATATATAAATTTTCATATATTCAGCCCAATAAAAAACCATTAACCTCACTTTCATGATGTTGAAATATGTAATTCAATTTTGCGGCAATAGCCAGAGGAAGGATGGACTGTTACAGAAATGAAACAGCTATAAAAAACTTCACCTGTGGTGCTGACGACATGGACAAAGTTCTGATGAACACAAATGAAGCTAAAGGATTTCAATGTTTTATCTCATCTGCATTATACTTATTTAGCTAGTCTCTCCTACTAATGGACTAAAAATCAGAAATAACTGACAAAATGAGTTATGTTACAATAATCATTTTTTCAAATGATATATATATCAAAAAATTAAAATTAAATTTCTTTTTAGTCAGGAAAGACAAATTGGGGTAAAAAACCCAGGGAACAGAAGAGTATAAGGGAGGTAATTAAGGATCTAGGAGACAAAGCAATAAAACATGCTTTTAAAAATAGGACAGAAATAAGAAAATGTGCAGATGACAAATAAAAGGAATTGATTAGTCTGGGTCTCTGTCATTTCATAGTCTTCACATAGAGAACAATTTCAAGTCATCATGTCCCTTGACAGGCAATGATCTGTCAAGGTTTTTAAAGGCATTAAAAAAAAGTTTGAGGTAGCTTTAAAAATACATGTAAGACAAAAAATACAAATTGTGAAATGAGAGAGGGGAAAACAAGAATAGATTTAATGATGTAAATTTTATAAATCTTACAAAGATGGATAAAAAACTTTAAGGGTATTATTGTATTTTCAAGTGACTCCTGTATTTAGACATTTTTCCTTAACATCAAAATAAACAGCGAGAATTTCAAAATACTTTTAATATGAAAAATGCTAAAGGAAATGTTTATCATCATTTTTTTCCTCTTATTCCCAGTTCAGACACGGAAAATAATACCGAATAAAAGGTTAGTAATTTTATACTCTTTTAAATATACTAATTTACCTGTAGACATTATTTTAGGTGAGCCAGGAACGGGATCCTTATATGGAACACCACGGCCTCTCATCAGCATCTTTACAGAAACTGAAGAAGTAGAACACACAACAGGAATACATTTTTCCTGTAAAAAAAACAACCAACCACATAAACAAACAAAGTATACATTATCCTTTAAAAAAATGCTACATAAGGAGGTAAGAAAATTATCAGCATCAATGGTTCACAAATGATCAGTTGTCAGAAGTCCTCAGGGTTGAAAAGCCGTGGGAGTTTGTCACAAACTTAGTACTTTCCAAACTGTGCTCCTCAGAGTGCTCCATGACCTGGTCAGGTGGGAGAGGAAGAGACCAAGAGGCTATGATTCCCAGTGCTCTAACTGGTCACATTTTAGCCAAAATAGTTCACTCTGTAACTTGTTTTATTTTTTGAGGTTCCCTATAAGACAAGTTTTTTTCACACTGCTAAAGAAACATCTATAAGTCTAATACAGCAATACACCAAATGAAGGTGAGGGACCTCTCAACAAAGCAGAGGACAGAATTTGTCTTTAGAAAGCAGTCATTTAGTTTTTACTGTATCTAGTCTGCATTTCTCCATATTACATATGATTTTGACAAAATTACAAGTGGCTTGCATACAAAATTATGCCTATTGTATATAAGAACCAAATGTCTTCTGGCCATTGTTAAATATCACTAGAGTTTTGTATCAACTCTTGGGATTTTCTTGGAGCTTCCTTCAAACACAGCTCTCCAATATCAGAGAAGAGGCTCTTGTGCCTAGAAAAGGTAATAACACAGGATATTTAATAGGCAGGGACAAAGGAGGAAAAAATAGGATAACATTCAATGTTGTTGAATTTTTCTTTATTTGTTTAAATTAATAACTGTCATTTGGGTTCACAGCATTTTTAAATCATGTTAATTTTTAAGTATTTAATCGCAATTAGTGTTGATATTTCTTGTTCTTTCAGTATTTTAAAAATCTGAAATCTGAATCCTTTGATTTATGACATACCAAAATAGTATATTCGCATTAACATGATAAAGGTACACCTATATTTGGAAAATATTCTTCCATACCTCTAGAATCCTTTGGTGGGGGGAGAAAACAAAGGAAAGAGTCTATTGCAAGAATAATTCTTACTCTAGTTCAAAGACTTTTAAACTAAACTACCACATGGCAGTACTGAAACAGGGATATAGGTGACTGCCTGAGAGTCTTCATCCTTTCACGATGAAATAATGAAGCCGGAGAAGATGACGGTGAATTGAAATGCTTTCTTTGAAACAAAATAGCTTATTATCCAAAAAATTACAGTATTTGTCCCTTGCCCATCCTGAGCACCATATGAACAATATTTTCAAAAAGATATCTTCAAAATTGTCAAATTAATATTGGAATAATTTGAAAACAAAGGAATTAAAAATATATTTTGGAGTTATCTTCTATTTTCATCATTATACCAACGAACCACAAAGACTTTTTCAGCAGCTGGAAAACATGTATTAAACACATGAATCATGACATTTTTGATACATTTTAATTTAAAAAATGCATTTAAAATATTGTTTCCCTTTAAATTTCATTAACTTTTCTTAATTTTATAATTTATTTTTTATTTGAAAATTTTCATCTGCGAATGATTTACATTAGAATAACCTGCTTATTTGAGTTTTTCAACATTTATGATTTTATATAAGAAATATATTATTTTATTGACTTTCAGTTTTAATTTATAGATTTTGAATGATTTTTAAAATAAAAATATCCGTATTAATGTAAGTATTAAGTCAAAACGGTATTGCCATTTTGATCCATACTGCTACCATGTTTCCCCCAAAATAAGACCTAACCAGAAAATAAGCCCTAGCATGATTCTTCAGGATGACATCCCCTGACCATAAGCCCTAATGCGTCTTTTGGAGCAAAAATTAATGTAAGACCCGGTCTTATTTTTGGGGAAACACGGTAAGTTGAAACAGAAATGTTATACCTATTAGCATCAAATGGCTGAACTCAGAATTGTTTAAGATAATACTACTGAAATTTTATTAAGTTCTAATAGATCTAGGAAGATTCTATGTCTTTATATTTATAGTGAATTCTGTATAACAACCCTCCTCCTGTGTATGCTTGCCCCCACCAGAGTCTGTCTGCTTCCATTTACTCTCCAGTGTCTTCAGGTAGCTGCTTTTTCTATCATTTTCAGGTTTTAAGAATTTTTTTCTTTGGGGTAGTCAGTTAAATAGGATGTGACTCTAGAATCATTTAATTTATCACACTGATTCCCATCCCCTCAGTTTACTAAGGTATAATTTATGTACAGTAAAATCTACTCCATACTGCTTTTTTTTAAAGTTTACTGAGTTTTAAATAAACTGGCCTGAACATAAATATACCCATGCTGTACTTTTAATGTGGTTTTGAAGAGGCCGAACACTATTCAAAGTTTTAAGTTTACCCAAGAAAAGAAATACCAATCTTGATAGCTATGTAGGCCTTAAAGAGCCTTATATACATACTCTTGCTACATTCCTGAAGGACCTCATCATACTCTTAGTAAATCCTAAACTGTATGTTATAAATAATAAGGCACTACAGAGACCTATAATACAAATTAGTAGGAGATACAACTAACCTTTCTTCTTGTGTTTGTGCCTTTTTTCTTTGCTGTGGGACTTTTAACAGAAATTCCCTTCCTGGGGACTGCAGTACGTGCAGGTGGTTTAGTCCGACCTGATTTCTTGATCTGCTGTGTAGGTAATGCTACAGCAGTTTTCTGTGAAGATTGCATTGACTGCTGGGTCACTTTAGAAGAAGAAGACTGTGTTTTGGCTATATTCTTTGTAATGGGCTGGGTCTCTTTGGAAGAAGACGACTGTGTTTTGGCTATATTCTTTGTATTGGGCTGGGTCTCTTTGGAAGAAGACGACTGTGTTTTGGCTATATTCTTTGTAATGGGCTCGGTCTCTTTGGAAGTAGACGACTGTGTTTTGGCTATATTCTTTGTAATGGGAACTGAGGAAAAAAACACACAATACAAAAATAAAAATAAAGTAAGTGACACAATTAAGGTATTGTCTTCTTATGACTGAAAAGAAATTTAACTCAATCTTTAAAAACATTCCAAAAGCTATTCACTGAAAACCACTTAAAATAAAGGTACCATTTAAAATGAAGTTTTAGGTATTTAAGATTTCTGATTATCAGAAAATAATCTAATTCTCCAGAAAAAATAAAGAGGCTTTTTACAAGAGGAGCCAGTAACTTCAAAATTAGTACCATGAAAATTTCTAGCAATTTACCTTTTGTCTGCTTCTATTTTTAGTCCTTAGCATAGAAAAGAGTTTTTCCTCTAGAAAAATGCTGACCAATTATATCATATGCAGGAATCACTTTGCCCATTAATATATAAAAACATAAAGCAGCTACCGACTGCTCCTGCTTCATTTTTCAGAGGAGAGGGAAATCTCCCGCACTGGATTTTTAATGGCTAAGGCACATTATGTCCTTATATGTATGTCTAATAACAGAGCTTCATATACTACAATATTGACTCTACATTAATGTTGTCATGCAAGGACCACTACCATGCCCAAGTGATTGGTATCTACTAGTTACTTGGTAGCCCAATTCAGACAGTTTAAATATTTCAAACGAAGGTTACCTGCCAGGTTACTTCATGTTCACAGTCAAGAGAGATATCTTTAGTATTAATCCCTTAATAATTTCATTGAAAAAATGAATTTTATACATAGTAAGAAGTACTAATGTCAAATAAAAATTCTTTACAGGAAGAGCTGTATGTAAAACATTTATACATCTATGCAAAAATCAACTACTTTTCTTTATAGAAATGTAATGGCTGTATGCCATGTCAGAGGGGTAGTAGATGGGGGGAGGGGGGTTATCACTGTCTGAGGGATATAAATGACCAATGTCTAACTATTACATTGTTTTGTACACCTGAAACTAATTTTTAAAAAAACAGAGAATTTCTGTTAACATTTAATGGATTCTTCTTATATTTTTTTCTTGTGAAAGTAAAGTACAATAAAAATTTACAAGAGTGGAATCACACAAAAAAAACCCAACTACTTTTATTTTCAGGGCTTCATTTTACAACTTGAGACAAATCTACAACTTTGCTCCTCCCATACTCAAAGACTATGTGTAAATCTGACTTCCCATAGAGAATACACCTTCCCTGCAGCCTTTTTATCTACCTTCTATCACTTACCAAGCTAAGAGGAGGGAACAGACTTCTCTCAGCTGCCAGGACAAGTGGAGGACCACTTAACTGCCACCCTCACTTTCCCCCCTTACTTACAGTAATTCCACCTACTTACACCAGTCTCTTCTTACTTCTTTACCATCATCTACCTCATTCTCCATGCTCACTTCCACTTTCTTCAATAACTCCAGTAACCTAATTCACATTATTTCTTCTTACACAGTCTCCCCATTACCATCTTCAGGAATTCAACTATAGTACCTCTGATACTTCATCATCCTGAACTCATATTTGGAGATTTCATGTCCTCAGTGAAATAGTTATACTTAGCAATTTCTGGAACTCTTTTATCTGCAAGATAACCAAATGTGCCCCTTTTCTCTACCTCCAACTTCTTTACCTGTCAGCTTTGCCTCATACCAACTGACCATGCTTTTTATTCTCATTATGAGATGTAGCCATAAGTCCTCTCCCTTTCATTTCAATCCAATCCATTGGCTTTCTTCTGGCTTTACTTTATTCCCTATCAATCTGCACCCAACTGTCCATCTCCACCAACACCAATAAGTATGCCTTACTTTATCGCCCTTTCATCTTTGATCATGTCCTGCATGTCAGCTCCCACCTCTAAATCACACTAGCATTTGTTTTCTTTCATCCTGAGCTACAGAACAAGGGTCAGCAATCTTTTTCTGTAAGGGGCCAGATAGCAAACATTTTAGGTTTTGAAGGCCACATATAGTCTCTGTCACATATTCTTCTTTGTTTGCTTATCTTTTTAAACCTTTTATGAATCTAGAAACCATTCTTACGGTAGCTCACAGGCTACATGGGCTAGACGTGGCCCTTGGATTGTAGTTCGCCAACTCCTGGTATAGAACAATAGGATATTATCGATCACTATAAAGTCCACATTAACTTCAACTGGGGTGTTACTGCTGCAAAATCGCTGATTTCCAAGTATGTTTCCCTGGCAGAACGTTTTCCCCAGTCCCCATCTCCCTCTCACCTATTCCATTCAGCAAATGACCTTACCTTCTACTGTATGAGAAAATGAAAGACTACCTTTCAGGAGTGACCATAACCATCCCATTTCTCCACCTTAAAATACTTTTATTTTCATTCATTCTCATCTCTTCCTCTTGTATAGAATGAAAAGTTTTCTCTGTGCTCTGGTAAGCCCAATTCCCTTTTACTTATGTCCTAATAACTATCTTCTTTGGTTCCTCCGGGACATTATGGTTTCAATTATCTCCTCTCTCTTCATGTATTTAATCACTTGATCCCCAACTCCTTGCTCTCTCTCTTATAACCCTCACACACCCCTTATTTTGAAGTTATACCCCCTAGTTGCTGCTATACTTTCAAGTCCTTGCATGAATCCTCCTTCTACTTACTAACAAAATACGAACAATTCCCTATATCTGATACTTCAATTTCCTTATTATTCTGTTTCCTTAGTCCTCTGAAATAATTGTCTCTTCTCCCAAATATATTTTAAAGAAATTCTTTCCAAGGTCGCTAATGACCTCTTCCTAGTTACTAAATCCAAATAAATCCTCATTCGCTTGACCAATCTATTCATCTCCCCAGTTCTGGCCCCTATCTCTGCATACACGGCATGAAGAAAAGGAAATAGATTGGGCTCTGGATCTGAGTTTAAATTCTTGAGCCAGGTTGGTATAAGGCAGAACTTATAGAGGAGTACACGTGGTCCTCAAACAATATTTACTAAATTAATGAAAAATACTTTAAACCTGCAAGTCGATGTTATACCCCAAAAATGAGTATATTTTATATACAATAAGTAAGTCATAATAAATAAAATAGTAACTTTGTGGAATGTGGCAAATTTAACGCAATCAATATTTAATCTAAAAATTTTGGGATTTGAAACTGCATTTGAAATTAATCTTGAAAAACAAATATTTGAGCTATAGCTTCAACTATTCCCCTAAAACATAACATTCTATTACAATAAAAACTCCTTGATGTATAGTATACACTATGTATGAGCAAAGTAAGAAAATGCATTATAAAAAATTTTATGTATGAAAACATTTTTTCACTTTAGAAAGAGCTTTCAAAGGCAATGACTCAGTTTTGTTTATTGCCAGATCCTTGGCACCTAGAATAAAAACACTTTTTAAACTAATTTAACTAAAGAGGAAAGAGTAACCATTCATCAATATATTAGACATCAAAATTAAACTATATATATTATATTTTACCTGTTTCTATTAGCTCTCCATCAAAAAAACAATATAATTACCATGCTGAAATTCTACTCAGTATTAATTAAACCATTTCAAATAGATTTGTTTAAATGGCAAGGTTAAAACTATATATAGCACTATAAGCATATATTCACAGTGGTTTACAAAGTGAATAAAAATCTTTTTGAAAAAAGTATGGGAAATATATAGAAGGATAATGCTAATCAACTTTAATAAAACTTTTGTGTGAATACCTAACACTAAACTTATCTGGTTCCTCAGCTTATCTTCAGGTAGAACAGAAAAATGTCCAGAAGATGAGAAGATACTGAATTGTAGAAATCCAAAAGAAATTAATAAATCTTGGGAAACAATCAGAAAGCAGGATATAAAGGCAAGAGGTGGCATGAAAGCCTGAAATAGGGGAACTGAAGAAAAAAACGTAGATGCCAATATTTATTAACCACCCATTACATGCTAGGCACTTCAATATTCATTATCACATGTAATCCTCCCAAACATACTGTAAGGTAGATACTGTTTCCCCACTTTATACATAAGGAATCTTAGGCTTTGTGAGGTTGGGTAACTTAGCCAAGATCATCCATTTGGCTAAGAGAGTTTTGTCTCCTAAGTGCATGCTTTTCTAATATGCCACATTGCTTTCTGTCCTCTTATTAAATTTACTCCCTAAGTCAAAGTTCATGTTTTTAAAAAAAATGCCCAAAAGACAACCTTATGAACTCCTATGTGATATTTCACTAGATAGTCAATAGGTGCTCTCTAACAGAGGAAGTCTTGGTTTTGTGTGTGAGTGTATGTGTTTTAAACCAGATGTGGAGGTACACTTATATGGAGAAAACATTAAGCATAGACAAAAACACACTTTTCATGCCTGGGGACTTAACCTTATTTAATATTTATTTCCAAATAGTACTTTCATTAAATATACATTTTTGCTGACATGTGAAGATGCTTTATTATTGAAAGGTAGAGCGTGCCTTCTCTGAACTGTGAAGACAGTAGCACATAAAATTACCACAGAAAATATACTTAAATAACAACCTCCTATTTCCAGTTATTGTTACACATGTGCTAGTTTAGCTAACACATGGCTGACTTGAACAGGAACTAAAATGGGTGAGAGAGAAAGACAGAGAGAGAGAGAGAGACAGAGAGAGACAGAGAGAGAGAGAGACAGATAGAGATAGATGTTAATATGCATCTTGTTTTTTATCTAAAAAGACTTAATAGAGGTATAGTTGCTTACTATTCTCCAGATTTTCCATTCACCATTTACTAAATACCTAGAGTGTTCTTTTTATCAGACTAAGCAATTTAGGACATCAAGAAGAAATAAATAGGATCCCAGTCATACAGTTCATATTTCAGGTGTGTATTTGTATATGCATAAAATTCCTATCTCAAATAGATATATAATTTCCTCAAATAGATTGAATGCTTTATTTGTAACCATATGACAACAAGCAACAAGGGCAGAAATTACTATCTTAACAGATGCCCTGAATTTGAGGCTAGAAATAAATGAAATCAAAACTTGAATAGTCAAAAACAAAAAAGCAGGACATGGTTTGGAGAAACCAAAACTGAGTAAAAAAGAAAAAACATCTGTCATAATAAACATTTGATTTTGGAACCTTTTTCAAGTTTAGAAATGCTTATCTTCCTTATTCTTAAAACTGCATGTACAATGAAACTATCATTTATACTAAGGAGCTTTCACACTGATAACTATAAAACCAAAGAAACAATATAAACCTCAATTTTGAAAAACATGGAGACAGAGATAGTTACACGTAAACTATCCAACCTTGAAACCTGGTATTCACAGAAACTCAAGTCAGAGTACCCAACGCTTCTCTACCTGGAGTTTTGCTCCTTGTTCTACTGAGCCCACATTGCCACAAAAAAATCTGTCCTGGGCAGCAATAAGAGCAAAGGGGAGGCAGAGGCAGGTGTAAAGCCCTGAGCTTCCTCCACTCACTCCTGCTGCCAGCCCAGGCCATAGCACTGGCTCCCTTGACAGGAGTCTTCAAAAACTGCCCCATTTTCTCTCTCTCTTCCCCCAACCTGTACCAGAGGAGCCACCCATCCAATCCTAGCAGCCTAACCTTGTATCAGGAATTTAACCTTCATAACAGCCAGTCTGCTTTTCCTCTGACATTAGCCTTTTGAATACCCAGGGGCTGTTACTGTCACATAAGAGTGACTTTAGCCTTCCATAAGCATACTGAGAGTCTTTTAAATGCATGTTTATTTCCTGTTTTCAGTAATAAAAAATCCTTTTTAGAAAACCTCAAATAAGCTAAGAAAAACTCTTGAAGGAAACCACAGGGGGTAGTTCCCAGCAGAAAAAGAAACAAGGAAGCATGTTTCTGACACTCGTGGCAGGTATTTGGAAGCCAGAAGCTCACTGAGGACTATGAATTTTCTCAGAAGGGGTGGGGTAGAGATCAGATGGACATGGGACTCGGGTATCAACTGCCTTTCACACCTATTCTCTCTCCACTGCTTCTTACTATCTAGTGCAGGGACACTGCTTCCAGATGAATTAGGTTCAAATCCCTCTTTGCCACATAATAGCTATGAGATCTTGGGCAAATGATTGAAATTGTGCATGTGGCACATCGTACGCCCACTCGATGAACGTTAGTGTCACTACAGCAGCATCACCGCCATCGCCACCCTGTCTCCATAGTCACACGCACTTCTCGAGCCCTGCAGGTGCCTCGTCCTCTTCCACCAAGGGCTTGGATATTGGAGAAACCTGGTTGTAAATGCCTAACAGTGAAGACAAAGTTTCCTCCAAAGAAGGAACTCCCATTTAGCTACATTCTCTCTAGCTAATACCTTCGCTCCTTCTGCTCCTTTCCTTTATGACCGAACTTCTTGAAAGACTGGCCCAAGTTCACTATTACTTCCATTTTCTCATTTTTCAACTCGCTGCAATTATACTTCAGGCAGCTCTTTTTAGGGAACTTCGGGGTGTGAAGGTCACCCACGACCTCCTAACAGCCATTTACAACGGACACTTCTTCCTGATCTCATTTGACTTCCAGCATTAAACACTTCTGATAATGTCTTTTAAAAATTCTTTCTTGGGTCTCACACAGCTCCTCCCTCCTAGTCCTCCTGTCACATTTCCTGTGGCGTGCCCCACGATTAGCCACTTTCTCCCCACCCCACCCCCTGAGTTTTGAGTACCTCAGTTCACTCCTTCATTTCAGCTACTGCCTACATATAATAATGACTCCCAAATTGCTTGCTCTCAGGTCCTCTTGCTCACTTAAGTGTCCACATGCCACCAGTGCCCCTCCAACATAGGACTGTCTCAAATTCCAGAGCTGTGTTTTCAGTAGCCAACGAGGCCATCTAAACAGGCATCTCAAACTCAGCACATCCAAAAGCAGAGTTACTGATACTTATCCTATATGCTCTATCTTGATGAATGACATTATCTTTTTTCACCCAATATCAGAGATCAGAAATCTTGAAGTAACCTTTGTGCTCTTCCTCCCTGCAGATGTCTGCCCAAGCCTACCTCCTACGTATTTTTCAATTGTGCTCTTCTTTATGCCTGTCAATGACTTGGTTCAGGACCTTATGACTTCTCACATAAGCTACGCTAGCCTCTTAATTGGCATTCCTGGCTGCCCTTTCCAATCCATACTCTATAGCCCAAAAGCATGATCTTTCTAAAATACAAACTGTATGTCACTTTTCCACTGAAAAATGTTTCGTGATGCCACATTACCCATGTGAACTCCGTGGCTTGGTGTCCAAGGCCCTCTATGTATTTTCACAGCCTCAACTCCTCTCTTCCCCAAATATCATTATAGATTCAGCCATAATCATCTGCCTCCGGACCCCAAACATTCTGACCCTCACTACCTTTGCAGAGGCTGATCCAAGAAAGGCCTTCCCTCCCTTGTCTATGCTATAAATTACTATACATTATTTGAAACTCTGCTCAAGTACCAGCTCTGTAAAATTCAGCTCTGGGAGCACTAAGATCCCAAACCATAGGACCTCAATGCTCATATACCACACATACTGCATTTATCGCTACTGGCACAGCTCTTGTAGCATCTTCACTTATATATCTATCTGTCTTACCACACTGTGAATTCCTTTATGGGAAGGAACCATGTAAGTCCTATTGTTATATCTCTAACATCTGGTCTAGGGCCTGCCGTATAATGATCATACAATGAATGTTTGTTAAACGAATAAACGCTTAATATTCAAGTTTTCTCCCTGATCTTTTCAATTTTTTATTCGGGAACAGTGTGTTTCTCCAGGGCCCAGCAGCTCCAAGTTGTTGTCCTTCAACCTAATTGTGGAGGGCACAGCTCAGCTCCAAGTCCAGTCGCCATTTTCAATCTTAGTTGCAGGGCGCACAGCCCACCATCCCACGCGGAAACTGAACTACCAACCTTGTTAAGAGCTCATGCTCTAACCAATTGGGCCATCCGGCCGCCCCACCAGCAGCTCAGCGGCAGCTCGTTGTCTTCAATCTAGTTGTGGAGGGCTCAGCTCACTGGCCCATGTGGGAATTGAACAGGCAACCTTGTTGTTCAGAACTTGCGCTCTAACCAACTGAGCCATCCAGCCACCCTGATCTTACTTCCCAAAGAAACAATTTGGGTAGGTGATGCAGTAAATAAACTACCATGGCTTGATCACAACATTTTACAGTTATTTTGCTTCAAATACCAATCAACCAACTTAGAAATCAATTTCTAGAATATATTCTACTCAAAAATGAAGGACTGCAAATCAAAACCACAATGAGATACCACTTCACACCCACTAAGATGGCTATAATAAAAACAGAAGGAAAATAACAACTGTTGGCAAGGATGTAGAGAAATTGTAACCCTCACACATTGATGGTGGGAATGTGAAGTGATGCAGGCGCTATAGAAAACAGTTTGGTGGTTCCTGAAAAAGTTAAACATAGAATTAACATACGAGGTATGATCAAACAATATGGTGAATGTTTAAATAAAAAAAAATTATTACAGTATAAGACACATTGCCATTAATCCCCCTCAAAATACTCCCCCTCACTTCGAACACACTTATCCCATCGTTCTTGCCACTTTCTGAAGCAGTTCTGAAGTCCTCTTTCCTGAGTGTCTTTAGTTGCACAGTCGTGGCTGCCTCGATGTCCTGAATTGATTCAAAACGTTTACCTTTCATGGTCATTCTGACTTTGAGTAAGAGCCAGAAGTCACAGGGTGCCAGATCCGGTGAATAAGGTGGATGAGGACACACTGAAATGTTTTTATTTGACAGAAATTGCTGTATCAGAAGCGATGTGTGATACGGAGCCTTTCCCTGTTGTGATCACAAAATATGGTGAATGCTGCTGCCGAGTGCCATCCAATGGAAAGGCAGGGATCTTCAATATGGGAAGCGGCACCTAGAACCTTAGTAACAGTGTGTGACACGCTCCAACTTGCTTGGTGCAGTCGGGTGTGAGCTACGGTTGAGAGAAGGAGTGTTTCAAAGTGTGCTGTAAATCATCCTCCATCATGACAATGCTCCGTGTCACACATCACTTCTGGTATACAGCAACCTTTGTCAAATAAAAACATGACGGTGTCCTCATGTACGTTATTCACCAGATCTGGCATCGTGCAACTTCTGGCTCTGCCCCCAAAGTCAAAATGATTCAGGACATCAAGGCAGCCACGAGAGCACAACTAAAGACACTCACGAAAGAAGACTTGCAGAACTGCTTCAGAAAGTGGCAAGAATGATGGGATAAGTGTGTTTGAAGGGAGGGGAAGTATCTTGAGGGGGATTAGTGGCAATGTGTCTTTTACTGTAATAAATTTTATTTAAATATTCACCGTATTTTTTTATCACACCTTATATGAATTAGCAACTCCACTCCTAAGTATATACTCAAAAGAAATGAAAAAGAGGACTCAAACAAGTACATGTATGGTCATGTTCACAGCAGCAGTATTCACACTAGCCAAAAGGTGGAGCAACCCAAATGTCCATCAATGGATAAATGGATAAACAAATGTGTGGTACATCCACACAATGGAATGTTATTCAGCCATAATAAGGAAGTGAAGTTCCGATACATGCTGTGGCATGGATAAACATTGAAGACATTCTAAGTGAAAGAAGCCAGACACAAAAATCACATATTTTATGATTCTATTTACATGAAATGTCTAAGGTAAATCCACAGAAACAGAATACAGATTGGTAGTTACCAGAGGTGAGGGGTAGAAGGGAATGAAGATCAACTGCTTAATGGGTACTGGACTTCCTTTTAGAGTGACAAAAATGTTTTGGAACTAGACAGAGGTGGTAGTTGCACAATACTGTGAATATACTAAGTACCCCTGAATTGTGCATTTTAAAATGGTTAATTTTACGTTATGTGAACTTCACCTCATTAAAAAGAACACACTAAGAGGGGGGAAAAAAGAACTACGTATACCTCAAAAGGGCCAGAGACTTTGCATATATTAAAATTTGTCTTTATGATTTTGTAAAGCAAGTATTATTATCTCCATTTTGCATATAAAGAAAGACTCAGTGAGATAAGTAACATCCAATCCAGTATCACACATCTAGTCTAAAAGTGAGAGAACTAGGATTCAAATTCAGGACTATCTCACCCAAAAGCCCATTTGCTTAAACTGGGTACTACTTTTAATTAATGGGGGCGGGGGGAATGAAAAGACATGGTCTTTTAATTAAAATATTTTCTTCTATAAACTTAACAAAATGCAGAATTAAATAGTTTGGTTAAACATTTTTTCAGGTTCAAATTTGAGGGAGCTTACGTGTACCCACAAAGAAAAACATTTAAAGTAGAACTGAAAACAAATTATCAACATGTCCTTAACAATTCAGTGTTTAGGTGCTTTAGCATTTTCAATTCTCTTGACTGAATATACCCTTAAGAAGAAAAAAATTCATCAAATATTGGAGGAGTATTTTCTGATAGTTTTTCTTTACTCTTTAAATTTCTTGTGGATTTTCTATAATTCAAATATTTACAATCATAACAATTTTTATGTCTATTAATTATTGGAATAACAGAATAAGAATACTTAAGAAGATGAGACCGAACCAATACAATTCTGTGTATACAGAATACAATATATGCTTTTGAAGATATCCTCAGTCTCAATGACTATTGGCAATTAATATTCCTGATTTTTTAATTAAAATATCTTAAGGCTTACATACCAAAATATTAGCAGTGATTATATCCAGATGTCAAGAATATAAGCAAGTTTTACATTTTACTTGTTTTGTACATGTTCTACAATAAATACCAAATTTGTCATTAAAAATATAAAATATCCCAACAAAGATAAACCACCTAGCCACTTTTTTGAATAACAGTAGAACCAGCCATTCTAAATATTTAGATGTCTCTAAAGAAAAGTTATTCAAGAGTAGATCCCCTCAGTACCACAAGCAGACTCAGCAGAACATAACCTTAAATCATGTCTATTGCCCAAGCAGTTGAGCATCCGAGACACAGTATTTACTTCCATTCACAGCAGCAGAGGCGCTCTGTCCTGTTCACACACTCCCCAAACCTCAATCCTGCCTCTCACAGTTCTCTGCTCATCATTCTTCCTTTTATCATCACTCAAAGACTTCTCTACAATACTGCTTTTTCACTCTATTTCTCACTTTCCTACTGTCCCAAACACAATTGAAAGGAAAAAGGATAGCTCTGTAACTTAAAATACAAAAGTCCAGTTGAAGTTGTTTATCTCCATACCTAAATGACAGTGCCTTTTTCTTTGGCACGCATGCTAAATTAAAATTTAAAAATCTAATTTAGTAGAACTTACATGGTTTTCCTACCCTGTTACATAATATCTCATAAATAACCTAGAAAAGAAATCATAAAAATGCAAAAAACAAGCTATTATAGAAATCACAATTAGAATTTAGAAGGGCTTAAATTTAAGAGTGTTGCTTTTAAAATGTATTTGTTTTCTAGTTGCGAATCATAGATGCTTGGTACACAACTCCTTTCAGCTTCATGGGGGTGCTTCCATGAAGACCATTTGTTTCACAATCCCTACTCATAGGTGCTCACTTCAAAAGAACCAAGATTTTGGTCACAATGATATTGTTAAAGAAGATGACCATTTCCAAAATTTGTAATATTTTCGGAAGAAAGTTCACAAAAAAAGAAACAACTTCAGTTGTTTCAAGTCAATTCATAATTCATCTTACAATACTGAGCTTTTAAAGGCCATTCAATTTTTAAACCATAGCATTTTTTCTTATTGACTGACTTCTGTGGAGTGACTTCCATTATGCTGTTTTTAAAAATCATAGCAGTCACTGCTATAATTTCCACAAAATACATTAAATGTATTGATACAATATTTAATTAGTAAAATGTTATCCACATTTCTATATCATAAAAATATATTTAATAACCCTCATGTAATATCGGTGAAAATTATATTTCTCAAAACTACAGAAAATAATTTTGCAACACTTTTCATTTCAAACTGGACATTTAAATGATCAAGTTTGACTTCTAATAGGGCTGGGTTTTTTAAATTATTTTAAACCATTTTTTATGGTGGAAATAACCAAAGACTGACTTCTCCCTCCTATCATAAAACAATTTTTAGAGGTGACTAATCAAATAACAGTGCCAACAATTTCAGTATGTAATATTTAGAACAAAACAGGATTTTTGAGATAACAGAAATGAACTGGGATGTTTAGTATACAAAAGCTAACAAAGCAGACAATGAATTTCTTTAACCACACTTCAACTACAACATAAAGGAACTTTGGGGGTAATTCCTACCTTTCAAAATATTCCCGAGAAACAAGTTGTTGCTGCATTTACCATTAAGGTGATTCCACTCGATAGCCTTTCTCCTTTACCAGGAATAAAACTGCCTTTCTGAAGAAAGCGCTAACAACAAAGCCCATGTTGCCCAAGCAAGCCAGAATTTCTAGCAAATGGGGATGAAGCTATTTGCATTTGTTGGTTTAAGGGGGTGGGGGTTGGAGGAGGGGACTAAGGACTGCGAAAGTAATTCACATATTGTCTGTGGGCTGTATAGACAGTGATCATCAGTCACCTGTTCAAACTTCCTTCACTCCTGCCTTCAGAGAAGAACCAAAGGTTAACCTGGGTCAGAGACTCTGGAAAGAAATGACAAGACATGCAAAATCTAACTGCCAACCCATTGCGTATGTAGACAAAGTTATCCCCGCTGGACCACATGTCCTAAAAACCAAGACATTTTAATAGTCTCAAGAGGACGTGTTAAAATATATCACACAACAGAAATAAGAAAGAAGTTCCAGGCTCTGCTCGCAATAATCACAGTATTTAGCTGAAATACTTAAAACAGAGAAAGGACATTTGTTTTGTTTTTAAGATACTTCATTGCATTATAATAGCTGTCTCATTTCACAAGCAAAACATGTGTTCCAAGCTGATCATATGAAAAAGAAAATATCAGCTCTTTTAAATTTCATGGCTTTGAGTGAGTAATTTGGGTTGATAGCATTTCTAACTATTTCACTTATACCAAACAAGAAAAGTAGTAAATATGCTTAGCAGTCTGTATATTATTATAAGCTACATCAAGGGCAAAAATCTAAACAAATACTTGAGTGTTTATTCAGAAGCTTTCTGATGGGACTGACACACCTTTAACTTTTTACAGCCTTCATTACATGTACCTCTGTTACTTCTGACCCACTATAAAAGAGAGAAAGAAAAAGTGCTGCTTTATGTGGTTTTTACTGAACATACACAGTTGTACAAAAAAAGGGAAAAAGTTGGTAAAGACATGTCCTAAAAACTAAAATCTTAATTTCAAAATTTAGAGAGGGGAAGCACAAGTTACAGAAACCACATATTCCTCTGCACACATCTGAACAAAGAGCAAAAGCAGACATAATTTCTGGTTTGTTGTTTTGTTTTTTTTAAATGAGAATGCAGTGGGGTGGGGAGTAGAGCTACTTCTTACTTAATGGAAGCTTTGAAATACTTCTCAAGACTAATTTTAAAACAGTTCAAAAGGAATATGTTATATAGGAAGGGTTTTACAAAATAATACTACTATATAAATTGACTAGTTGCATTTTTTTAAAAAGATCAAAAGTTTAGATTTTAAAACCCGCTACCTTAGAATTTTAATTAAGAAAAAATAAACTATATGCACGTGCACACGCATGCATAACATAACATAAACCCGCAAAGAAGTTAACAGCACACAATATAATTGCATTTAAAATCTATTTAAATTTTTTTACCCTAATCCTAAGAAGAAAATTCTTATTCACACAATTTATGTCTGAATTAGCAACAAAGAAAATCTAATATGCCAGTTCTATCAAATATTATCAGAAATGTTTTACAAAGTTGTGAAGAAAATGCCATGTTACCACTGAGTTTCACTTGTAAATTAAAGCTGTTTCTGTGAGAGGAAAAGTGGAGGGGGGAGTGAGGAACCCAATAAAATGAAGGATTTTATCAAGAAAAGAGTTCAGATGGTCACTGATAGCCTGTGGTGCCACTAGACAGGAATGCTTGGCTATACCTTCCTGATTCTAGGTTTTCCCCTCCTCCACAGTTCTCTTTGGACCCAAAGAATTCCTCTTATACCCTTGGGATTCTGCAACTTTATATTCAAAGCATCTGGAAGTTTGCTGCCCTCCTTCCTGGTCTGTACAGTCACAATTGCTTAAAGAATTAGGCTACAAGATGACAGACACTTCACGCCAGTGTGAGTCATTAATTTACAATCAATGATACATAAATCTGAAGCTAAGTTAAATAAAATCAGTAAGTTCAAAGTTTAATTTATATAGTTAACTTTAAAAGTATTTAAGTACCTTTTGAGGTAAAAATATACACTGCAGTAACGACAGTCTCGTCCACAAATGGTGTTGGAAAAACTGAACCGATACATGCAAAAATAAGAAACTGGACCACCTTCTTACACCATATACAAAAATAAACTCAAATTAAGTTAAGGACTTAAATGTAAGGCCGGAAACCATAAAACTCCTAGAAGAAAACATAGAAAGTAAAGTATCTGACATCAGTCTAAGTAATATCTTTTGGACATGTCCCTTTGAACAAGGAAAACAAAAGCAAAAATAAAGACATGGGACTGTATCATGTCTTTAAAAATCTTCTGCATAGCAAAGGAAACCTTCAACAAAACAAAAAGGCAACCCACTGATTAGGAGAATGTATTTGCAAATGTCACATCCAACAAAGGGTTGATATCCAAAATATATAGGAAGCGCATACAACTCAGTAACAAAAATAAACAATCCAATCAAAAAATGGGCAGCAGACAAGAAAAGACATTTTTCCAACGAAGACATACAGATGGCCAACAGACACATGAAAAGATGCTCAACATCACTAATCATCAGGGAAATAGAAATCAAAACCACAATGAGATACCTACCACCTCGAAACAGTCAGAATGGCTATTATCAAAAAGTCAACAAACAACATGTGTTGGGACAAGGCTGTGGAGAAAAGGGACCCCTTGTGCACTGTTTGTGGGACTGCAAACTGGTGCAGCCTCTATGGAAAACAGTATGGAGATTCCACAAAAAGCGAAAAATGGATATACTATAGGACGTAGCAATTCCACTTCTGGGTATTTATCCAAAGAAAATGAAAACAGTAATTTGAAAATATATCTGCACCCCTATGTTAATTGCAGAATTATTTACAATAGTCAAGATATGGAAGTAACCTAGGTGGTGTCCATCAACAGATGAATGGATAAAGATATGGTATATATAGTATATACAATGGAATATTACTCAGCCATAAAAAAGAATGAAATCTTACTATTCGTGATAACATGGATGGACCTAGAGGGTATTATGCTAAGTGAACTAAGTCAGGCAGACAAAGGCAAATACCATATGGTTTCACTTACATGTTGAATCTAACAACAAAAACAGACTCATAAAAACAGAGATCAATGGATGGTTAAAAGGAGGGAATGGGGAGCATGAGTGAAAAGGGGAAGGGGAATATAGTCAATAATATTGTGATAAGTTTGCACGGTAATAGATGATTACTAGAATTAGTGGGGTGATCACATTGCAAGGTATAAAAAGTCAAATCACTATATTGTACTCCTGAAGCTAATATAACCAATATAAAATTGTATACCAACTCCATTTATATACTTTAAAAAAAAGAAAAATTCCAGTTCTCCCTCCCCTAAAAAATAAAACAAAAGCATTTAAGTACCTTTAAAACCAGGCATAATGGTTTACGATGTAGCAATTTACTAAAAACATTTTTAATATCCCACAATATTCGAAAAAATTAATACTGGGGCAAATTTTTAAAAGAACCCTCTGCTTCTGAACCGCTCCAATTTCTCAAAAGACAAAAAAGCATCCTACATTTACTGTATTCATAAATAAAATTATAGAAAACAAAATAGTAACTCATTTGTTTGTAAACTTTCCCAAATAAGGACAGGAAAAAGAAAACGTATTTTTTAAATATCACATATAGCCTTTAAAATAATGGTAATCCCAGTTCTGGTTCTAAGTTGCTGGATTCTAATTCTTGCTCCTTCATGTATTAAATATTTGGACTTTAATGAGATGACTGGCTATAAATTCCTACAACTGTATATGCTGGAGACAAAAGAAGGGCAATAATGCGAAGAAACCAATAGCTTACAGGGCATTCCTAAATATCTATCATTGTTTTAGAGACAACTAAGATAAAAGATACAAGGGGGCTCAGGGGACAAGTCGAAACAGAAAACAGCAAGATCAAATAAATTCAAGAAGAAAACTTACAATGGACCTGGTTTTAGTTTACTTGACTCAGCCTTCAGTAAGTTGCCAAGGACAGAGTAATACTGCTCTCTTTCTCACCAGACACCCTGTATAGGTCTCCAGAATAAATCTGATGAGCTATGACAGCACCAACCAAAAGCAAAGGGCTTTGAAAGATTGTAGGGTCCTAACAAGAACCAAGAAAGGAAAACCTAAATAAACAAGAGAAAAAAAGCTGCACAGCTTGTTGAATTTTCTATCCAAGGTACGTTTCTCAGTGTATTTTTCTACCAATGATAAAATAAGCATGATAAAAACTTGGCTGTTTCTGATTATAGTAGTGTTAACATAAGGGGAATTTTTTGTTAGAAAAAATTTTAAAGTAAATTAAACTTTATTACTATTCATGAACAGAAAACCAGTAAAGCTTAATAAGTAGTTTTTTAATCTAAAGTCAAATCAAGTAGCATTCATGATGCCTCACTACATTTCTTTAAGAAACCATGCAAGTGAATTCTCTTTGGTCATTAATTATTTGAAAAAGTTTTAAGTGATCTATCCTTTTTTAAAAATTGAAAAAGCAATTATATAAAGGTTAAAAAACATTTTCAGTGTTTTAAGAAATATTCAAAATTAATAAAAATAGATTATAAAAATTTTATGAAGTTCAATTAATTTAATATTATGTGTACCTTTTGAAATTATCTAACTCTAAGGCCCTTAAATTGTTTAATATTCAAGTCAATAAATATTTCTGTACGATTTTAATGACATTAAAAAGCAAATGACTGAGAATATTTTTTTATTTTTATGACAAAAGGTTGATATGTGCAATAAATAAAGCATTCAAGTCAACAAGGAAAGGAACATTCTAAGAAAAAAGTAGGAAAAGGTAATTAGCAAGAAAACTATAAAGGAATATTAATGGCCAAAATACATGGAAAGAAAAAGATTTAACCTCACTAGTAATCTAGAAAATGAAATTTTAAAAATGTTTTAAATTAGCAAAAACAAGATAATACCCAAAGTTGACCAGAGAAGGAAAAAAAACACTTCTACCCACCTCTGAGGGGAGTGGAAATGGATATACCTTTCTGAAAGACAATTTGTCAGCCTTAGAAACATACCCCCTGACTCAGCAAACTTATCCTATGGAACTAGAGAGGTGCGCAAATATATATTCATCCTATCAACGAGTTTAATAACATGAATCTAGAAATGTTCTAAATGTCAAACACAATAGAAGTTTGGTTAAATAAATTATGGCATAGCCATGTCGTGGAATACACATACAAATAAAACTGAATTCATAGGGATATTTTACGTGGGAATACAGTCACAAAATATTATGAAAATGAAAGCAAGAAAGTAGAATATGCAGGATAATCCCTTTGCAAACTAAAATTGTTAATTATGGTTCCAAGCAAATCTGATCACTTTTGGTTCTATTTCTTTAAAAAATGCCATTGGGATTTTGATGGGGATTGCATTAAATCTGTATACATGGATGGATCTTGAGATTATAATGCTAAGCGAAATAAGTCAGACAGAAAAAGCAAAGAACCATATGATTTCACTGATATGTGGTATATAAACCAAAAACAACAAAAGAACAAGACAAACAAATGAGAAACAAAAACACATAGACACAGACTATAGTTTAGTGGTTACCAGAGGGTAAGGGGGGAGATGGGTGGGAGATGAGGGTAAAGGGGACCAAATATATGGTGATGGAAGGAGAACTGACTCTGGGTGGTAAACTCACAATGGGATTTATAGATGATGTAATACAGACTTGTACACCTGAAATCTATGTAATTTTACTAACAATTGTCACCCCAACAAACTTTTTAAAAAACTGTTAATTAATTTTAAAGTACAAATGTAAAATGCAATTATTCTTGTTTTTAGGAAAAAACCACAGATAAAAACAAAAGTTCCCCTTACCATTTCCTTCATCACCCTACACCCCTTTCCAGAAATAATCACTAGTATAGATTCAATATATGGCCTTTCAGATGTTTCCTATGTATTTATATACATACTATATCTATAGTTACATATAGAAATACATATTTGTTTTGACTTAATGGTATACTCTGTATTTGGAGGGATTGTGGTTTTTTTCACTTAATATTATCTTGGAGAGCTTTCTTTCCTAGTAAATAGGAACACTTCCATTTTTCTAAATTGTTCTGTATTATTCTAAACAGTAACTATACCATAACTTATTTCAACATTTCTATATTGATTTGGCCATGTGTGTATTCTAAAGATGTAAGACAAAAAGAAAAAAGCAGTACGAAAGCAACTAATGATCAAACTGGTTGCCATGGTTATCTCTGCATGCTTTTCTCATTTTTTTGCTCTGAGCACTTACTACATTTTCTATTAGAGAAAAGTTTTTACATTAATAATGAAAAACAATTTTACAATATTTTACTTTCAAGAATGTATCACATATCTAAGAAATGATACTTTTCTATAATAGCTGCCATTTAATAAATGATGTATTGACTAAAGTAAATGTTTTCTCTACTCAAAAAGACTATTTCGCCTTGTGTAAGTACAGTACTAACACTATTAATCTATCTGTAATTTAAAAGCAAAAAATCAAAATGAATCATATATGTAATATCTTTGGGTGGGTATCAACTAACAATTTTTAACTATACTTCCCGCTAAATCCTCAAGTTCTTCTGAGACCTTCTGTGAATCTTTACAAAACAGAATATGGTACCAGTGGGAACATCTTTGTTTCTACTCCTCCGCTTACAAATTCTACTTTAACATGGTTTGGATTATTTATATTAAAAAAGTAGTCATGAAAGCATTTTACAACATCAAATTACTCGTGCCATTTGAAATCCTTAATAATAATAAAACAGTAAAACATATTACCAAACATTAAAAAATTTTCACATTGAAAGTACACAAACATATTTGTGTATGTGTGGTTTTGCTAAGATATCAAGATTCAAAGAAACCCACACCCAGAAGTATCAGAATGAAACTGCAAAATATCAAAGATGACATAAAAAATTAGAGTAGTGGGAGGGAAAAACTTGACAGATTATACTTGGAGAAAAAATAGTTAGACTGACAGTTGAATTCTCAACAGCAATGGAAACCAAAAGGCAAAAGAACATATTCAATGCACTGCAAGAAAATAGCTGTCAACCTAGAATTCAATACTCAGAGAAAATGGCTTTCCAGGAAGGACTTAAAATAATGACATACTCAGATGCACATAAACTGAAAGAGTGTGCCACTAGCAGACCCACACTAAAGGAAAGTCTGAAGGATCTACCTCAGACAGAAGAAAATTAATCCCAGATGAAAGGTTTGAGATGCCTAGAAGGAATAAAGAGTAAAAAATATGCTGACTATGTTGATGAATCTCAACAAATACTGACTATATAAACAACAATAGCTTTTCAGACTACCAAAAGATATCATGTAATTAATTAAAATATATAACAGTAACAACATGAATTGTAAGGCAGTAGATGGGCAGAGTATTCTAAGTTCCTTTTATTGTCTAATTGCAAAATAAAGGTATTGATTAATTTCAGACTTCCATTAAGTTAAGAAAGCATGTTAAAATTCCTAGCATATTAAAATGACAGAAAATATAGTATATAACTTCTAAACAAGAAGAGGGGGGAAATGGAATGAGAAAAAAAAAATCGAGGTGGCCAGATGGCTCAGTTGGTTAGAGTGTGAGCTCTGAACAACAGGGTTGCCAGTTCGATTCCCACATGAGCCAGTGGGCTGCGCCCTCCACAACTAGACTGAAAACAACAAGCTGCCGCTAAGCTGCCGGTGGGGCAGCCGGATAGCTCAGTTGGTTAGAGCACGAGCTCTCAACAACAAGGTTGCCAGTTCAATTCCCACATGGGATGGTGGGTTGCGACCCCTGCAACTAAGATTGAAAACGGTGACTGGACTTGGAACTGAGCTGCGTCC
Source organism: Rhinolophus sinicus (assembly GCF_057876585.1). Lineage (NCBI taxonomy): Eukaryota > Metazoa > Chordata > Mammalia > Chiroptera > Rhinolophidae > Rhinolophus > Rhinolophus sinicus. The sequence goes on from NC_142518.1 coordinate 11,817,228, forward strand.
TCCACAACTAGATTAGAGGACAACGACTTGAAGTTGATGAGCCCTAGAGAAACACACTGTTTCCCAATATAAAAAAAATTTTAAAAATTCAAAAAGGGCCAGAAAAGGAAAATAAAACAGAAAAGGCAGGACAAATAAAAAACACAAAATAAGGTGGCATACTGAAAACTAAATATAACTGTAACCATAATACAAAAAGATTAAAGCTCCAGTTAAGACAGACAGACTGATCGGACAAAAAATCAAAATCCAACTGTGTGCAAGACATGCATCTATTTATATAAGGATAGACAAAGGCTGAACATTAGACAGAGAGAGAGAGAACAAGACCACCAACCAAACAAAAACTGGTATAGCTACATTCATGTAAAATACAGTAGACTTTAAGATATATTTTTAAAGTTACCATAAAGAGAGTTACTACAAAAGGTTCAACTCAACAGGAAGTTATAATAATTCAAAACTTGTACACACTGCAGCAATTAAAGTATAAAGTAAACACCGGAAGTACAAAGAAACACAAACCCAGAATCGTAATGCAAACTACAGGGGAAAAAACAATTCAAATAACAGCAAACTTCTCATCAGAAACCATGGGAGCAAGAAAGAAGTTATACATTATTTTTCAAGGGCTGAAAGAAAATATTAGCTTGGTGCAAAAATAACCGGTTTAAAAGGTTAAAAATTGCAAAAACTGCAATTACTTTTGCATCAACCTAATAACTGTCAACCTAGAATTCTATATCTAGCAACAATCTCTCAAGAATTATGGGGAATTATGGAAAAATAAACACGTTTTTCTTGGATGAAGGGACACTAAGAATTTGTTGCCAGCCGTCCTACCCTAAAAGAATGACTACAAAATGTTCTCTGAATAGAAAGAAAATGATAAAAGAAGGACTCCTTGAAAATTAGGAAAGAACCGAAAGGGCAAAAATGGAGGTATATACAATAGTCTTTCCTTTTCTTGAGTTTTCTAAGTTATGTTTAATGGCCGAATCAAATATAACACTGTCTAAATGCTATTGTTCTCAATGAACGTAGAGGAAATATTGAAGATAATTATATCATAAATGGTGCAGGGTAAAGGGACGTAAATCAACGCAAAGTTTCTAAATTTCACTTTAACTGGTGAAATGTCTCTTGAAGTAAAGGACAAAGGAAGCGGATCTCAGAAAGTATTGGTGAAGCCACATTTTTTTTAAACACATTGCATCTCCCATTTACTCAACTCTCTGAAATCTGGCTTTTCAAAGAAGTCTAGTAACCACGCATTTATTTAAGACCACTAGTGAGCTCTCATGTTGACTTTTATGCTGCATTTGGTGGTGTTTATTCCTTAAAATCGTTCCTCTCCTGTTGTTGGGGGAACCAAACTCGTGACTCTCCTACATTTATGTGTACTTTTTCTCAGTGTCCTAAATTGACTTCTATCTTCTACCCCCCCACCCCGATTTTTGTGTTTCTCAAAGTTTGGGCCTCAAACCATGTCATGGAAACACCTGAGCCCCACTCTGGACCTATCGATTCAGAACCCATGGATGTGAGCACCAGGGGGTCAGCCTTGCAACAAGCTCCCCCAGGTGAAGCGTGAAAATTATTATTTTAAATGTTGACCTACAAGGCTGTCATTGGTCCTCTTCTACCTCCACCTGTTACACATGAACAATGAAAACCACACCCCAAACTTCCACCACTTACTGCTATCAATAGGATATACAAGCTGCCTACCCACCCGCTACCGGCACCTATAATCCCCGACACAAAGAGTATTTGTTTAAATGAACATGACGCCTCTCAAACTTGCTTTGTCAACCAAGACCTCTCTCTTTTAGGCTCCATACCTGCACGTGCAGCTATCCAATGGACATGTCCACCTGGATGGCCTAAAGTTACCCTGAATCAGGTAGGAGGATTAAGTTCAGCCAACAGTAACAGAAAAACCTAAAAGAATCGTGGCTTATATAAAAGTTTATTTCTCTCAACCGTCTGTGACAGGCTAGTATGAAAATTCCACTCCACAAGTTCTCAGGGACTCGGGCTCCTTTCTGCTCTCCACTCCGCTATGCCTACAATATGGCCCCATTTCATGGTCCAAATGGAGCGCCACCCAAAACCACCACATTCCTAGAATCAGGATAGAAGTAGGAAGAAGGAAAAGAGAAGAGCACATTCATCTCTCCGTAATGTACTTCCCGGAAGTACAACACACTACATGTACTTTCACTCCATTGACCGGGACTTAGTCTCAGGGCCATATCTAACTGCTAGAGACTAGAAATACAGTCTTTATGTTAGGCGGCCAAATAGTATTACTCAGGGAAAAAAGGGAGAGTAAACACTGGAGAACAGCATTCTTGGCCACACATCCCAAAATCACTGTGTCCCACACTGAACTCATCAGTTTTCAGGATAAACTGCAATTTTAACCTTTGTGATGTGTCCACCCTACCTCCATTCTGCCTGGCAAATTCCTTCTGCTCGCTTAATACATCACTTGTCTTTTGGTGAAGCCCAACCACCTTTCCCTCCAGCCTAAACAGACTGGATGTCCTTGGGCCACCTTCATACCTAGCACACATCTCTATTTTTGCACTGCTAATTCCATATCATACTTAAGCCCATCCTTCCATTCATACCTCTCCCATCAGAAGGCAAATTTCAAGTGGCAGGTTCACTCAGTGGTTGAGTGCAGTGCTCATAACACCAAGGTCGCTGGTTCGATTCCCACATGGGCCAGTGAGCTGCGCCCTCCCCAACTAGACTGAAAAGTGATGACCAGGAGCTGAGCTGCGCCCTCCACAACTAGATTGAAAACAATGACTTGACATGGAGCTGATGGGTCCTGGAAAAACACACTGTTCCCCAATATTCCCCAATAAAATTTTTTTTAAAAAAGGTGAATTTCTTGAGGGCAGAAACTATGCTTCATTTACCTTACATGCACATACAGCTATATCATACTAAGTTTTACAAAAATCAATCAATAATACCTGCTTCCTAAAAGAGGTACCTAATGAAAAGGACGTCACGGTATGTAACACTGTAGTACAACGGGATGTGCTCAAGTCCCAAATCACAGAAGTTACAAGAGACAGTAGTCCCCCCTGATCTGTGGTTTTGCTTTCCATGGCTTCATTTACCCGTGATCAACTACAGTTCAAAAATATGAAATGGAAAATGCCAGAAATAAACTCCTAAGTTTCCAATTCTACGCCGTTCTGAGTAGCATGATGAAATCTCATGCTGTCCGGCTCCATCCCACCCGGGCGGGGCGTGACTCATCCCTCTTTCCAGCATCTCCACACTGTATACGACCCGCCCGTTAATCACTTCGTAGCCATCGCAGTTAGCAGACCACCTGTCGAAGTATCAAAGTATCGTGGTATCGCGCTGCTTGTGCTCAAATAAGCCTTATTTTACTTAATAATGGCTCCAAAGTGCAAGAGTAGTGATGCTGGTAATTCAGAGAAGCCATCGAGTATATGTATGTATAGGAAAAAACATAGTATATATAGGGTTCAGTAGTATCCACGCTTTCAGGCATTCACTGGGGGTCTTGGACTGTATCCCCTACGGATAAGGGGGGACAACTGTAATACAGCCATCTGCTCTTACCCAGCCACTGCCCTCCTCCACACCTGATCTACTCATTTTCTATACCCATCTTTCTTTTTTATGGTATAGATAAATATAGTGAGGTAAATTTTAAATGTGTTTACTTTTGACTATACAAATAAGTTTATATTTAAGTTAGGCCAGTGGCTGGGTTCTGAGCTTAGACCCCCCTTAAATCTCAGCAGTTATCCACTGCAGAAGACCAGGTTCAGTATGTTTAAGGCCTTGGAAGAGTCCCAAAGGAGCTCCAATATTTTGAGGACTTTTCTCTGAAAGAAAATATCTAGACAATCATAGTACTCAACTTACGAAGCACAGCATTACAACTGATAAGCACATTACTAAAATAACACACTAATCTATGATAGCTTCCAGAGTCAAAATTTTTACAGATTTTACTTAAGACTATCAAAATATCCACTTAACTTGAAAAAATGACCCAAACCATGTAAAACATGCAACACCTGAAATCTATGTAACTTTACTAACAATTGTCACCCCAATAAATTTTAATTGGAAAAAAAAACATGCATGTAAGTTATGTCCAACCTTTTAAAAATGATCTTCTAGATATAAACAATGGAATGCCACGTGATTTTAAATTGAGTATCAACTATAAAGGAAGCTGAGCACCCCAATTTCAATAAAAGAAAAGAAAATGTAGGTATTTATTATCTTACCATGAGTTCCTGGTGGTTGTAATATATCTCCTGTCAGACGACACCACCCAACTGGGAAAATATCTCGACAATAGTACTTGCACCAATAATCAAAAACTCCACCCCAGCCATCGAATGTGATATAAATTTCATCTCCTTTAACATCTCCAATAGTTGCAGGGCAGATCAGATATGGGTTCTTTTTGTCTATAGCTTCGAGTTTCATTCCTACTTTAAAATAATTTAGAGGTGGCCTTGGTGGTTCCTACCAAAACATTTGAAAAAAAAGTTTTCATTGTTTAGCTGTATTAAGAAGCATTTGCTCAATTGTATTCTTACAACCTTTAGCAACCAAAAATTGCACTCCATGTTTATCAATTCAACACAAGAAGAAAACAGTTCTCACAGAGCTCTCTGAAATTCTGCTCTACAATATCTTACTTACTCTGAAGCAGCGCCAATAACCTGGAAGGAAACAAAACAGCCTGACAGTAATTCATTCATTCATTTACTCAAGAAATATGTATTATATACTATGTACTAGGAATTTAGGATTCATTGGTGAACAAAAATATCAAAGATCCCTGCTCTGTATGAGCTTACATCCTAGTGGCGGTGGTGATACTAGTTAGGGGCTGGGGAGAGAAAAGAAGGAGAAGCAATCAACAAGAAATTTTGAAAGAGGGAGTCAAACAAACCAGTAAATATGTAAATTATAAGGTATGTTAAAAGGTGATTAAGTCCAAAGAGAAGGAACAGTAGCATATACTATCCAAAAAGAAACTCAAAATATAAAACGCGACACAAGAACATGAAAGTCATATAGTCTGAGGTCACTTGTGATATCCAATCCAGAAACAAATATTAAAAACGTATTCCTCACTTTCAAAAAGTTCAAGCAAGCAAATGGTAACAGGATTCTTAGAAAGCCCAAGTGCTACACTAAAAGCCATATCTTTTCTTGCAGGCTGCTTTTTATGCCAGTAAATGGCACCATCAGCAACCCAGTCACCCAACTCAGAAGCCTGGAAACAGTCCTAGACCAGTGGTTCTCAGCCCAACTGAACATTAGAACCCTTAGGGCCAGACCATCAGAGAAATTATTAAACTGGTCAGCACCTTTTAATTCCCCAGGTGATTCTAACGTGCATCCAAGGCTGAGAACCACTGTCCTAGAGACATCCTTTGCCCTTAATACTCACATTCAAAGACCACAACCTGCCAATTCTACCCCCTAGATCTCTACAATAACATTAAAAGCTAATCTTCAGTTGGTTAGTATATACCAGGCACTGTTTTAAATGTTTTCTATATATTCATTTAATTCTCACAATACCCTGTGAACTCAGTGCAATCATTATCCCCATTTTACAGATGATAAAACTGATGCACAAGTGCCTAAGAGTACACTATAGATTTTAAACCTAGGCAGCCAACTCCTTGGAACACCCTAACCCATCATCTGCCTGGCCAACTCCAACTCATCCACTTCAAAGCCCAGCTCTCCTGGCCTCTGTAAGGCGTCTCTGACCAACTCCTGCTCACTCCTAGGCCCACTTCAAACAGAGACACTCTTGCCTTCAATTGTGAAACTACTGTTGTAATGTCTTCACTCTTCTACGAATTCAAGGATTCTTAAAAGCAGGTATATCTTATTCATATTGTTATTTCCAGCACAGTACCTACCCAACAGCAAGCATATTGTTTAAAAAAAACTGAATGAACCAAGGAATCATTTGAAGAACAGTAAATAAGCTCACAACTAATTCTTTCACCACGATATAATTTTAAAAACGTATCTGGTAGGTTGGTTCCTTTTTTAAATGCCCCCTTTAAACCCATCTCATCATTTCATACTTTTCCACTGTTATCCTTCACACCCTTGCAATCTGAAAGTTCCTTAATTAGCCTTCAAAAGCCTTTTAATTACATATTAATTTGTTTCTTTAAAACCACCCTCAAAGTCAGCAGAGCAAAAGTATTTAATAACTAAATAGCTGTTAAGAAGCAGAGTTACATACTGCCACTTTATGAAGTGGCTAAGGATCAACTAACTGTCTGTTATTACATATGGGGGGAAAGGGTGTAGGGCAGATTTAACAAAGGATAACCTTGGTATTTGATATATTTGCACTGGACGCTCACAGAATGCAGAAAGCATTCAAGACAAGGACCTTACACTGTCATATAACAGAGCAAGACTTTCTGTAGCAAATGAAGTTCAAATGGCAATATACATTTTTCTGATACAAAACAGAATTAGGAATAGCAGAGAAACTGAACTAATTTTAAGACTCAAATGTATAACTTTAAAATATATCCCAATGTGACAGTATGCTATCAACTAATAATAGCCACTATTAGCTAGCAAGTAACAAAAACCAAAAAGTGATTACAGACAAAATGCAATTTATTCTCTGAAGATTTTCATAGTGTTTATTAATTCTTCTAAATTTCCTAAACAGTCTATCAAATTTACTTACATCAGTATAGCCATACAAATAAATATTAACAGAGCTCTGGAAGAAAACAAGTCTTTATTAAAAAAATCAAAGGAACTGCTCTTTTTGCATAACATAGAAAATAAAAGGATTTTATCATCTCAGAACAAGCTACCTCCAGATTTAGATAATTGGCAAAATGGTTCCCTCTGCTGTCCACAAAAGGCATTGATAATTATGTCATTATATCAAACCATATATCAAATGATACAGCATTTATATCCAAGTAATTTTAGTTGCTTTTAAATATGTCTTTAAAGAATATGATTTGTCAACATCAGTTCCTAAACACACAGATAAAATTTACAAAAGCCAATAGCTAAAATAAACAAGGGATCATTCTCTTTTATTGTGGGAAAAAAATGATTTTGTTATGAAAGTGGCTGGTAAAGAATGCTTTTTTAACATAGAGGAAAAACTGAGGGTTGCTAGATGGAAAGGGGGAGTGGGGATAAGGGGAAAGGTGAGGGGATTAGAAAGCACAATCGATAACCACAAGACGGCCACGGGGATACGAAAATCAATTTGGGGAATGTAATCAGTAATGTTGTAAAGATTTTGTAGGGTATCCAATGGACACTTGTCTAGTTTGTCTTGTTCTTTGCATTTACGGTGGCCAAGACATGGAAACAACCAAAATGTCCTTCGATAGATGAATGGATAAAGAAGTTGTGGTATATACACACAATGGAATACTATTCGGCGGTAAGAAAAGACGAAATAGGACCATTTGTGACAACATGGATGGATCTTGAGATCATAATGCTAAGCGAAGTTAGAAAAAGTAGAGAATCATATGATTTCACTGATATGTGGTATATAAACCAAAAGCAACAAAAGACCAAGACAAACAACTGAAAGAATAAAAACTCATAGACACAGACAATAGTTTAGGGATTACCAGAGGGTAAAGGGGGAGGGGAGAGCGGGGCTCTAGAAGAGGGTAAACGGGGTCTAATATATGGTGATGGAAAGAGAACTGACTCTGGGTGGTGAACACACAATGCGAGATATAGATGATGTATTACAGAAGTGTACACCTGAAATCTATGTAACTACTAACAATTGTCGCCCCAATAAACTTTAATTTAAAAAAAATTTTTTTAATAAAAAAATAAAATTTCTTTTGCTTAAGCTATCCAGTCTGTGGTATTGTTATGGCAGCCCTAGCAGACTAATACACTTGCCAATCCAGTAATTTAAAAAGCATTTTTACTTTTCCATGTCAAAGAAGACAAAGTATTTAAACATTCCCATTAAAACAATGAAACCACAGCCCAGTTGAGGGAAGCTTTTTGGTAACATCTTGCTTACCTTCTTAAAGAATGTTGCAGGTGCCATTTCACATCCGCTCAGTGTACGTATGAGAAACATTGGCCAAGATGATGTATTCATCTGGTATCCTATTGTATAAAATAAATCAAATATCATGAAAAAGCCTCCGTGTGATACGACAGCTAGTTGGTATTTTAAGATAGCTTTGATTACCATTCTTCTCCAGAGAATGACTTTGTTATTGACGAATTCAGGAAATGGGCAAGAAGAGCAGCTGCACCCTCCAATCGGTGCTATTGTACCCACTGTATAGCTTGGCAACAATACTACAGTGGAGGTAGAAACTTATTTTAGAGAAGCCACTAGGTGGAGTTCACCCACATGTATGTTGGGAATGGGCCATAATGCTCGGGGTGATCCAAGCCAGAACCCAGGAGAGCTTCTATTTTCCACCAACAGCCACTCAAGCAGGGCAAAGGCTGCGAAAGACTTCCAGCCCCTCTTTTTCTTCAGAGCCCCTGCCGTATTTCCTTTCAGAAAAAGACAGTTTTCTGTCAAACTCAGCAAGTGTACACTTATGATGGTACATTTCATTGTATGTAAATTTCACCTCAAAAGAAAAAAATTGTAAATCAACACTAAACTCGGGTTAATGATATGCATACTAAAGTATTTAGGGGAAATGTACTGATGTCAATTACTTACTCTGAAATACATTTAAAAATAAGATGGACTGATGAACTGATAGGCAGATGGACAGATAAGTGATAAAGCAAGTGTAATAAACTGATAGTGTAGAAACTAGGTAGTGAGTACACATACAGGTGTTCACTGTAAAATTATTTCACCTTTCCTGCATGATTGAAATTTTTCACACAATACGTTAGAAAAAAAGAGCTCTCACTTTAGCAATCTTTACACACACTAGACATGATCCTCTCTTAGAATTTGTATCAGAGGTTATCAAAACAGACTCAACAGGTATCTTTTGTAGAAATCTTATCAATTAATGGTGAATACCACAGCACCTGGCACGGGTAGCAGGGATTAGGGGTCTGCTAGTTTTACTGCTTTCTGGGGCAATTTGTGTCATGAAACACTCGCTTGCCTTGATGCCAAAATTGGAGAGAAGTTGGCATTCCTCCCTGATGGATACCTGCATTGAGACCGGGAGGCGCATGGGTCACTGGCAACAAGTCCATCAACAGGATAAAACATGCAGAGAAGTTCAGACAGAAAGTCATCCTAAAATAATCCTGTACCAAAACCTCCTAATCTAAATAGAGAAATAACTGTTGCTAGGAAAAAATGGGGGGGAAGGATTTGTTACATACTCCCTTATAATAAATCAGTATTATTAGTGATATTTAATAGTTACCCACAGCATGGATTTTCCACACTGTGGTTAGAATATTGCGTAAGAATCATTCACTGGTCCTTATGCCTTTCTCTTAACTCCCATCTTACCCTATTACATCACGTACCATGATTTTTCTTAATTCTATAAATCCCTCAAGTCAAACAAAGATTAAAAGGCTAAAAAATTAATGAAAGTGCATATAAAAAATTCAAACACAAATAAAATATATGATGTTAGGAAATCTGGGCAGTGGTTACCTTTGGGGAGGAGGAGGTTATGACTGGGGGATCAGCAGGAGTAGGGCTTCTGGGGTGCTGACAGGGTTTCTGGGTGGGAATTCCCACACATTCTCGTGAATTTTTTTCACTTTCCCGTTCCATAATCCTGAGAATAGATGGTCGGGAAATAGGGAAAATCGGCTCCTTGAACCCAGGTGGTTGGTAGTATTGGCCATCACTTTGTGGAAACGATTCATCGTGGAGAACAGAAAACAGTTTACACCTCGGGATTCGGGAACAGGAAAGCGAAACAAATTCCTGAGAACAGGCGAGAATTCCCACCCGGAAACCCTAGGTGCTGATAATGTTCTCATTCTCGATTTGGGTGGTGGTTATTCACGTGTATTCATTTGTAAGCTATACACTTATGACTCCTAACCCTCTCACTATGATTCCTTCCCACTATAGATGAAATGCAATTCCCAAGTTTGAAACGAGTCTGGATGTGGAATTATATCCAGTGCTCACCCCCATACCAAAAATGCTGAATGGCTCTGTGAACGTACTGAGGGAGGCAGTGACTTATATCAAATGGTACAAACTTCTCCCCCAGAAGGGTTTCTGAATCTGCATGTGTAATCCGGTAGAGCTGCTTTTGTAACCACGTTTGAAGATAGCATGAGTCTTGCTCTGGAGCAGAGAACCATGAGCACACATACGCCAAATGTGTACATAAGTGAAACTTGAACATATGGTACTGGTGAGTTCCTCTCTCATACATTCTCCACAGTAACCACCTGAACATCTATTTGCAAGAATGCCTAGGAGAAGAGATTCTTAAAAGGCTACTTAAAACTATTTCTACTGAATATTACATTGGTAAGAATGTTATTTTAAAAACTGTTTATCCTTACCCAGTGGAGGCTGAAGTAAGTCCCCTTCCTTTTCACATGTCCCAATAGGCTGTATGTCTTTAGAATCGACAAGTCTCCAGAAATCATTTTTGTTATCACTGCCATCCAGGCGTAAACGCAGCCTGGCACCAGTAATTCCAATTATCGTCGCGACACATACTGAAGATATATTGCGAGGGTCACGGGCTTCCAATTTCATACCAACTTTGAAGTCATTAGATGGTGGAATCTCGGACTATATATTGGGGGTGCCAAAAAATGTATACACATGACTTGTATTCATCTTTCGTTATCAGTATATATTGAGTATTACAATTTTAATACAGTTTTTTCCTTTCTTAAAATGTGTATATATTGTTTTGGCTCTGTGCGCGCACGTGCGCGCACACACACACACACACACAAAATACAATTTTGTTAAAATGCATCAACTATAAGAAAAACAAATGGTCAGTTATGTTACCAGAATACTTGAGGAGCATTTTAAGTAACAGTCACAGCAAATGGTGAGCAAAAGTTAAGAACTACAAGGGTCAAGAAAAAGATCTCTAAAACCTCTCCTTGGCTTGGCCTACAGCACAAAAACACTGCGCACTGCTGGTCTTACTCATTTGCCCACTTCCAGGCAACCCAAATACAGCCTCTAAAATGCACAGAGTGGCTTTGTGAAATAAGAACCTGATTAGGGCACTCCCCTTAAAATAAACCAGCTGGCCGCTCACCGCTGCCTAAAATCAAGCCCCAGTGCTCAGCACAGCATAAAAGCCCCCAAACCTTTCACCGCACTCCCACACTACTGCCTCCACCCACTTTGTGCTCCAGCCATTCTGTGCCGTCCCTCAATACCCGGTTCTTTTACACCCATGTGCCTTTGTTTTGGATGTTCTCTCTACCTAGAACATCCTTCCTCTCATTCCAACCAGCTCAACGGCACCTCGTCTGTGAGCCTTGCAGTATAAAGTTACCACACTTCTCATAATTATTTACATGTCTCTCTTTCCCTCCAGATGGGCAGTCATAAGGACTTAGTATACTTGACATTGAGTAAATTCTTAATGAATAAATGCATAGAGACCACCCGGCTCTTAAATGGCACTACCACCATACCACTACCTCCTCACATTAGCTAAACCTAAAAATCACACACTCTTCAACAAGTTAATAGCTTACATTAATATATACAACATCTACAGAATTTTGACATACCTGTCTGAAACACTCTGAAGGAGCACATACAGAATCAGTCTCTTGCAAGTAACTGGTCCATTGGAAATCATCTGGAAAAAAATATATACAAAATAGGGTTTTGCTTTGTTTTGTTTTGTTTTTTAGTATTTATAACATGTATACTAACTTTCAGGAATGAAATGGGTTTTAGCTCCAAATCTCTCTTAAAAAACACTTCCTAGGGGCGGCCGGATGGCTCAGTTGGTTAGAGCGCGAGCTCTGAACAACAGGGTTGCCAGTTCGATTCCCACATGGGCCAGTGAGCTGCGCCCTCCACAACTAGATTGAAAACAACGAGCTGCCACTGAGCTTGCGGAGCAGTGGACAGATGGCTCAGCTGGTTAGAGTGCAAGCTCTCAACAACAAGGTTGCCGGTTCAATTACCACAGAGGATGGTGGGCTGCGCCCCCTGCAACTAAGATTGAAAACGGCGACTGGACTTAGAGCTGAGCTGTGCCTTCCACAACCAGAATGAAGGACAACGACTTGACTCGGAGCTGATGGGCCCTGGAGAAACACACTGTTCCCCCAATATTCCCCGATTTAAAAAAAAAAAATTAAAAAAAAATACTTCCTAAAGAGCAGATTCAAACTTCCTGATCTACATTTGATTACCAGTATAAAAATAAAAAATGAAGACCATTTCCTGATAATAATGGCTTATATAAATTATAAGTCAGCTCTTACATGTAATAAGAACTATAGCACAGTAATTCTAAAAATGTAGATTCTAGAAACACCTAAAGGATTTTTTTTATAGAGTAACAGCAAATTCTACTCATCTGTCTCTAATATAAATTTACTCAAAACGTGTGTTTTTACCATTTTATCCCATTAATGTGAAGGTGCATTGTTTTTCATAGGGAGCTAAAGGTGTTTAGGTGTGGTCTAACAGAATTTTACCCCTGCAATGCTTTATGGAAAGAAAAAAATCTGAGAACCAGCATTGTTTCTCAATTGACTAGTAAATCTCCATCCAGGTGTCAAGAATATGGTGGCAGAACAAAGCACTAAACCAGTTATTGGTACAGTCATTGATACAGATTATTTGAATGATCTACATTTTCTACAAATTCTTGCTGTCCCTTCTCTTACTCAGTCTTCACGATACATGATAATGCTAGAGGAGGTCAGAAAGCAGTGTCCTCTGCCTGGCTTGAACACTTCAATTCACTGTGCCAGTCAGATGCCAAAGACACTGACAGAAAACGTGATAGCTGTATTAAAGGTACTGTTAATTCATACAAAGTTTAATTCTCATCAACCATGAAGTTTTTCTATCCTCTAAATTCCTCACGATAAAAATATTGGTTTTAACAGTTCCCCTTTCTGGGGGAATCTACGTTACTGGCCTCTTATATATCCTTTAAAGGATATAACATACTTAAACACATATACACACACACAAAGTGCTGATATATGTTTAACCAGCTTTTCAGAAAACACAAACAACCAAAAAGCCTGACTCGTCGTAGTGCTTACAGATTTCTGTGATGTAAATAACAGCACTATATCTGACTGCAAGGTCCCAAGGTGAAGTCACCAACCACAAAGTTGGGAAGAGATGCACACAATCAGCTCTCCAAGCTGGTATGAACCAGCTTCAGCATACCACCAATACATGTGTGCGTGCATTTATATGCATGTCCACATGTTATGAATGGTATTAAGCATGTCATATACAACATTGTACACCCTGCTTTTTTTAACTTAACAATAAATCTAAGAGACTGTCCCATTAAAAAAACACACTGTGTTTAAATCTGCTTCCAGATGATGTGAAGCAAGTACTACCACACTGCTGAAAGGCACACAGCAGAATGTCAAGAATATGGGCTCTGGAATTGAACCTGCCTTCTTCCAGTCTGGCTCTGCCTTTTACTAGCTATGTGACCCCGAGGCAAGTCATTTCACTTTCTCAGCCTCAGTTCTTTCTTCTATAAAATGGGGAACATAATGAATATGGTATAAGGTATTTTGAGAATTAAGTGAAGTAGCATACACGTAAGTCACTCAATAAATAGTATGTGTTATTATAAAACTAATATCATAGTTGTGCCTAAATTTATGAATACTTGATAGCTTTCTCAGACGTGAAAACTGAGACCCATGGCTCCAAAATTAAACTGACCAGTATATTTCAGTGACCTCCTAAGCACTAACCTAACAATTAGGAGACCTAAGATTCTAACTGAAGCTCGACTACCATATGGTGTTGGAGAGCATTTTTAAAACCAACAAAACAAAACATGAATAGGGGGCAAAGCTAGGATGTCATTAAGGTGCTGACATCCCAGGAAGAAGAGAGTGTAAGTTGGAAATAATGAATTGGAAACTAAAACCATTTCACAATTATACCTCAAAGAACTAAGCTTCTTCCATAAACCAGTTACATTTGTAAAATTTTTCAATGACATTGGAAAATACTTAATGCATCTCTCTAACACAGTTTTTAAAATAATCTATCACCATTCATGTCTGAATGGACTATAATTTAAGCTAACAAATCCTTTGTATCAGTGTGCTATAATATGATCATTTTCTATTACATTGCTAGCTAATAACCCATATGTAGGATTTAACCATTGAGGCCTTAATTATGTTATTCATAAGGCAAAATTTTAGCCCATAAAACTGTTTAGCTTGGCTGTCCCTGTGCCGAGACCCTACCAATACCATAGGAGAAATATGCATAGCAACAGGCTTTACTAATTTAGATGTGACACATCTACAATACCACAGCTAGAATTCCTGACCGGGAGCCAAAATAGTCAGAAGGTCTTAGCCAAGCCTGAGATCCCAGTCTGCCTCTGCATCTTATCCTCACTGACAGACGGGGGTGGGGGGAGCAGGCAGTTATGCTCGCTCAGAAAAGAAGCCTGGGAACTGATAGGTTTGTTCATGAGGTAGGTGTACATACATAACCTTGCGATCTGATTGTTATTTGCACATGTCCATGGTCCCTTCTTGTTTGCCTTGTATTCTATTCTAGTCCATTATTTGTCCAAACACCTTTTGGCAAACTGAACATAATTTATATGAGCTCCCTGGTCTTCTCCAGAGTAAATAGAATCATAATGTCTTCCACCAGTGTGAAGCATGCATTCAGAGTCGATGTAAAAAAGTAAGGCAAAATATCTAGAGCTGGAAGCTTCTCAGCGGAATGGTCATAGCACTCACTACTTCATAGCATGCATCACAACTGCAGTTGGGCATTTGTTTAATGTCTGTCTTGCCTCCTAAACTCAAAGAGGGCAGGAACCATATTTGTCTTACTCATCACTGTATTCCATAGAAAGTCACCGGTATGTGCCAGGCACTGTCCTAGGTCCTGGAGAAGCAGCAGTGACTAAAATAAGACAAAAATCCTGGTTCTCTTGGAGCTTACCTTCTAGCAGTCATTCACTGATTTCTAAGATGAGATGTTAAGATCAGGACCTTAAGAAATATCTGCAAATGTCTGTCAATTTGATTAAGTAGTCTCATTTTTTAAATCAAAAGTTGGAGAATTTTGAAAAGTTACTATTTTCAACCTTTAAGAATATATATATTTTATATGTTTTAGATTTTTTTACTTTTATGAAATTTTCAGAATAGGCAAATCTAGAGACAAAAAGTAGATATTCAGTGGTTGGTTGCCTAGAGCTGGTGAAAGGCAGAGACACTGGAAGAAAATAAGTAGTGACTGTTAACTGGGTACAGGATTTTTTAGGGTGATTAATAAAATGTTCTAAAATTGATTGTGGTGATGGTTGCACAACTCTGTGAATATACTGAGAAATACTGAATTGTGTACTTTACATGAGTGGATTGTATGGTGTGAATTATATCTCAACAAAACTGTTATATTAAAAAAACAACAGAGAGAAATTTGTAGGGATGAAGAAGAACATTTTAACCTAATGGCATCCATTTCCTTGGAGGGTTTTAGAGGCTGGAGGAAAGAGCTGAAGAACAAATAAGGCCAATGGGAAAAATATGGAAGCACTGAGGGCCCAGCAGTGAGATAGAATGATTCCATGGCAATTACCTTCCTGTAGGAACAGAAAGCTTTGTGTAAACTACTCCAAGAGTGGGGCTGGCAGGACAAGTACAACAAAAAGACAAGCGACAACAGGTTTGCCTGAAACCTCTGGTAAGTACAGTAGGTTTGCTACAGTACTTTTTTATTCAGTTTTTTTGTGTACGTATGACTTATTTTCCTTAAGAGCAGGTACAACAGGTCAGATTCTATCGCCTGAGTTTCTGATTCAGTATTATACATATATTGTTCACAATAAGGAACTTAAAACATGAATTAATAACTCATTGTTAAATTAACATTTACTGACCATTTATGATGTGCCTAGGAATTATATTAGGTGCTTTACATTTTCTTTATTTAAATTTCCAATAATCCCATGAGGTAAATAGCATTATCCCTGTGCTCCACAGAAGAAGAGACTAAGAATGTTGAGTAATTTGCCCACAGTCAGAAGGCTAGTAATGAATGAGGCCAGGATTCTAGAACAGGTCTGCCAGACCTCCCAATGCCTAAGCTTTTATCCATTGAACTGTCTTTCAAATCATCAAAACAGGACTTTCACATTGACTCTAATGTTAGAAGAAGGGTTTTTAATAATCATTTTAAATTGGTAATACATGGTTATTAATAACTAGATATCTTTAACTTGGCAAAATTTGCATTGAAACACATGGTTATCTTATTTAATCCCATACCAATTTATCTCTAAAACGAAACTAAAATTTTCAAAATAAAATACTTTTTGACCTTTCTTATTGCTTAGATTTTATACTTACAGGAGTTTACTGTACACAGACTATACAAAAAGCAATGAGTTCATATTAACACTGAGTGAAGAAGAAAAATACATTGAATTGAACTACTGTAAAACCTACCATTTTGCACAGAAGATGTGCCTGATTGAGGAGTTTTCTCTTCATTCTCCTTCTCGGCATCCATTGAGCCTAGAGAGAGAGAGAGAGAGAGAGAATGACAATGAATCGTGAGCAATACTGGAAGGCCATAGCAGTAGTCCGAAAGAGTACTTAAAAAACTATAAACTAGAATTATTTTCAGATAGGAGCCAGTTTTAATTTTATAATTAATATTCTCATTTTCTGAATAGGACTTCTTTTTTAAATAATATGCACCTTATAATTTATTCATTTATTTTGTTTATTGTATGTCTCACTCCACTCAAATGTAAGCTCCAAAAAGGCAGGAATTTATTTATTTCACTTTGTCTGTTTTGTTCACTGTATCCTCAGTGCCTAGAACAGGACCTGGCATGAAATAACACCCTCAAGCATTTGTTAGATGAGTGAATAAATAAACCAAAACAAGCTGACTTGATCCTACAATATTCAAATTAATGTGCCCTAGAAATAAAGTGCATGCTTTTGAGAGCTTAAAATACAACAAGGAATCTAGAATATAATGTAATGCAATGGACTAGGCAGGGTTTTTTTCTGTGCCAAGCTGAGGAGCTCAAACAATGCTGGACCTGTGGCTTCACCAAATCTAAGATATTATATTATTTCATCCACATATATTACACTACATATCTCTTAGCTCATTTTCTAAAAAATTAATTGTAATACTATTATGCTGGAAAAAAATTAACCATAATTCCTTAATATCACCAAATAAGCAGTCAGTGTTCATAGTTCCCCAATTGTCTTAATTATTTTAAGTGTGTCTGTTTGAATCAGGACCCAGTTAAGTCTATACATAGCAATGGTTGATCTATCTCATAAGTCTTCTGATCTATAGGCTCTTCCTTGTCATTTCTTTTCCTCCCTTCCACTAGCAATACTTTTGCTGGTGATACCAATTTAGAGTTTTCCAATCTGGATTTTGCTGACTGCCTCCTCATGGGTTCTTCTGGTCTTTATATTTTCTCTATATTGACACTGGTATTTTGTTCAAGAACTTAATAAGATTCAGATTTGGCTTTTGGCGGGGGAGAACAGAAGATGACTTCATAGGTGGTTTTGTTTACTTCTCATAGGAGGCTCCTAATATCTAGTTCTCTTCTTTGGGTGTGATATGAGCAGCCACAGATGGCTATTGCCTAGATCCATTTGTCCGTTAGTGGTTACAAAATAGAGAAATGGTTACAATTCTAATTTTATCATCCTATCTTTATTAGCCAGAAAACTTCTAGAGAGAAACCTCCACTCTTCAACCAGTTACCCTGAGGTACTACAGATCACACAGAGAAGTCGCAATCAACACTTTATTCTTTTTCTTTATTTTCTAGTTTTCAAAATAATGAGTTGGACCCCTAGTATTCTCCACAGATCACCAATAAGTTTTGTTTTTCAGTATCATTATGAACTCATGGATTCAACCATACTTGAGATGTTTCCATCTATTGCTTTTTTACCCTTATCAATGCTTGAATTAATTGTCAAGTGACAAGCTTCTTAAAGAAGGATCTATGAGTGATGCCGGGTGTAGCATTTAAGGTAACAGATCTACTTTCTGGATGATTGAGTGACTCTTCAAGATACGTGAACACCTGAGCAGGTATGTGGGCTGCTTTCTGTTTAAATATTTGGCTAATACAAAGAAAGTACATCTTTATATTTACTAAATAGTTCTACAGTAAGATTTCCTAATAGGAAAGAAAGTAAAACTGTGAAGGCACGGTTCCTGCTCTAGAGAAGCTAAGAATATAGTTACACAGACTACATTAAACTAATATACTTGACAAAACTGGGAAGAGCAGAGAACAACATTCAGTATTCAGCCAGAGAAAAAGTCATGAGAAGACACAGGACTTGAACTGGGTCTTGAAGAACAGGATTTAAGGCAGCAAAGTTGCGAAGTATGTACTATGGGAAAGAAAACACAATTCAAAACAGTGCAAATGATTGTGGCATATTCACAGGACAGTAAGCAGCTTTCTCACTAGAGCAAGACAGGATGAAGCATTTTTTAATCACTCATATTACAACTAGAAGGTTTGGATTCGGATTTTGGTGTTGTCACAGATTGTTGTACAACGCGTTCACTTAACCTCCCTCAGTGTCAGTTTTCTCATTTATAAAACTAGGAAGGGAAGACAAGATCACCTTTAATAACAGCTATTCAGTTCTAAAATTCCAGATCTAATCACCTAACACCTCCTATAACTTTTATTTTTAAAAAGTCTTTTTCAAAAGTTCAGTCCACCAAAAGATACTCACTCCAAATGAATAAAAATATTATCATCTTTAGACAAGTAACCCTTACCTTCGCTCACTGTTCGCCCCATGTTATCCCCTTCTGGTGTTCCTTCCTGCAAAGAGAAAGATCAATTAATGCCTCCTTTCAGCACAATATATTTCTAAAGGGTGACATTATTAGAAATTAGTTATAGAGATAGATCGTTTTCCCTTATCGCTTAATCTCTTTCCCTTAAATAAAAATGATATGTTTTAGTAATTGCTAAGGGCTAAGGGAAGAAGGATTGGGGAGTGACTGCTAATGGGTATGGGTAAGAGATTTCTTTTTCTTTTTCTTTTAACTTTTTATTGGGAACAGTGTGTTTCTCCAGGGCCCATCAGCTCCAAGTCAAGTCGTTGTCCTTCAATCTAGTGGTGGGGGACGCAGCTCAGCTCCAAGTCCAGTCGCCATTTTCAATCTTAGTTGCAGGGGGCGCAGCCCACCATCCCATGCAGGAATTGAACCAACAACCTTGTTGTAGAGAGCTCACGCTCTAACCAACTGAGCCATCTGGCTGCCCCTCCGGCAGCTCAGCAGCAGCTCATTGTCTTCAATCTAGTTGTGGAGGGTGCAGCTCACCGGCCCATGTGGGAATCTAACTGGCAATCCTGCTGTTCAGAACTCGCACTCTAAACAACTGAGCCATCCGGCCGCCCCAGAGGTGTCTTTTTTGAGGTGATAAAAATGTTCTGGAATTAGATAATGGTAATGGATGCACAACCTTGAAAATACACTAAAAACCACTAAATTGTGCACTTTAAAAGGGTGAATTTTATGGCTAAATAAAAAAGAGCAGATGATAAGTTGGTAGAGTTGGGATTCAAACTGAGGCCTACTCCAAAAGCCCACTCAAGCCCATTTTACCAAGAGGTGGAAGAATCATGACTGTGTTGGTGAAACGTGTAAGAACTGCAAAAGGGCAAGTCTAAAGAGACAATTACTTGTTGGAAGGCCTGTGTAGTTTGAGCCACTAATTCATTCAAACTTTTCCTGCATGCCTTCAATATGGCATGTACTCTACAACAAAGATAAATAATACACTGTCCTTGCCCTCCAGTAGCTCCGTCTAGTCAGAAATAGGAATATGAACAAAACATAATGTGAGTGCTATAAAAGAGGTACGTACACGGAAATACTTAATATGACATAAGCATATCTACCTACTATTACTCTGTGTGCCGATGGTCAGAACATGATGTATATAACAAGATAATTTGTTATTTATTTAAAAGAAGCCTATGGAGAATACATTTGTTAAGCCACCCCAAACACCTTCCACACTTCTGATTCAACAAACTTACACTCAAGCATCACCTTCTTCATTTTTGCTCCTTCTGACATTTTTGTTTCTCCTACTAACACCACTACTACTTTTCCAGGTACTTGGCCTTAAAACCACAGGTATGACTGAATGTGTGAGGTTCTCTTCTTTCACTCACACATTCAATCAGTGGCCAACATGCACTGTCTCATTTCCCTTTCCCTCGCCACTAGTTTACACCCACATTAGCTCCCACCTGGTCTAATACCATAGCCACCTAACTCATCTCACCACAACTCACCTCACAAGGGTCTTTCCTCACCCCGACCTACCCAACACAGTGTCAGATATGGTCTGAGTTGTTTTCTGCCCAAATTACCTTCCTGCCTCAATAATTTCATTGACTATTAAATTGAACAAACAAATCTTCTGCGGGGCATATTTAAAGTCCCTCACAATTTCAAAGTCACCTGACAACTACTGCCAATCGCTAACCTGTGTTTTATCTACATGAGATACCCTTTCCTCCTCTTCTGCTTCTTGAAATCCTATACAACCTTTAAGGCCTAACAGAAATGCAACCTCCTTCTTGAAGCCTTTCTTCATTACTATCATCTGTTTCCGGCTATGATCTAGTCATTTATTAAACAAATATTTATGAAATTCTTGTTATGTGCTTGGTGCTATGTGGACAGAAGATTCACTATCTACTACAAAAGAGCTGGAAATCTAGTTGGAGAGGATTTTAACAAACAATTCTCAAACAAAACAGAATAAAATACAGGCTTTATTAAAAGAGGTAAAAGTGGTATTCTGTGGAAAGATAGAAGGTGCAATTAACTGGGAATGTAAAAGAAGGCTTCTCAAAGGAAGTGGCACTTGCGCTGGTCCTTTAAAGATGAGCATTTCAATGAGCAGGGAAGACAGAGGTTTCAGGCTGAAGACACAAAATGAGCAGAGACTAACAGACGTTCCTGCCTCCTCTACTTGATTATGAAATGCTGGAGGTGCTAAGGTTCCTTCTGGGTTCTCATCTCCCTCTACAGTCTCTCTACCTCCCCTTCCCAGACCTCTCTTCTGAAAGTCAGACTGGAATATTCAAATGGACTGAATATTCAACACCACTGCTAGGATGCTGTCAATTAAAGACTATAGCCTAGTGGCTACAGAAAAAGACAAAGTGAAATATAGAGAGGGTGCTGAATTGAGGCAGATAGCAAAGGGAAATTCCAGGGAGGGAGTGAAGGCACTTACCAACTCTAATCAGAGAACAAAAAGTTGTGAGTTACAATCAATCAACGAATTTGTGAGTTACATTAAAATAAGTCCCATTACTATGCAAAGGGATTTAGTCCAAAAAACTTGAGGGATTTTTAAACTTGATTTTTAAAAATCACACAGATGGTGATCCTCCTTTTTTGCATTACAGCGTGATGAGATTTTAGGTGACCTTTATTTTCTTCCTTCTACTTTTATGTATTATTGGAATTCTTTACAATGGTATGTATTAATCAGAGAAAGTTATTTTCATCAGGGGGTAAGTGCCCTATTTTTTAAAAAATAACCCCTAAATACTGTTACATTATTAAGAAGCTCTATATATACCTTGCTGGTCTATCATGTAAGTTAAACAAATCATATGCATTCTTCAAGAAAAAATTTATATTGTGATGATTACTGGTAGCTATATCAATCACATATAAATATTATTTCAAGGGCTTAAAGCCATCACAAGTTACTTCATCTGAGGCTTGGTTTGCCCCATGTGTATGTAATACCATCTACTACATTTCATAGTGTAGTCATGAAAATTAAAATAAGATAGCACAGGTAGAGCACCTAGCATAGTATCTTGGAAAAGTGGAAGCTCAAAGACTGTTTTCTATTCCACCCCATCTGCCCTAATTAAAAACTCCCTGAGATGAGTGGGTGTTAGCATTAATACTTAACATCATGTTGTAAAATCACACTGTGTTCCTACTTTGATTCCTGAGCATTACTTAATTATTCTTTCAAAGTATGGACCAAAACGGTGTTTAAAGAAAACAGAAATGCGGGGCAGCCTGTTAGCTCAGGTTAGAGCACGGTGCTCTTAACAACAAGGTTACTGGTTCGATCCCCCCATGGGCCACTGTGAGCGGCGCCCTCCACAACTAGACTGAAACAACTACTTAACTTGGAGCTGATGGGTCCTGGTAAAACACACTTAAATAAATAAAAGTTAAAAAAAAAAAAAACAGAAATGCTTCAAATATATGGTTAACAGAAGGAAACCAGACTCTGGGTGGTGAGCACACAATTGAGTACACAGCTATTGTAATGTAATGTTGTACACCTGAAATTTATATAATGTTATTAACCAGTTACCCCATTTAATCAAAATTAAAATTAAAAAAAAGACAGAAATGCTAATTTTAACTCCCTCTTAAATTAATCACACACACACACACACACACACACACACACACACACACACAGATATACCAGGGATGCCAAAAAAATGTATACAAGTGGACACTTGGGTCCATGTTGCTCAAGCAGTAGTTCGCCATCATCAGAAGTGTATGGACGCTGATGGTAACCACTTTGAGCACCTCTTGTAATTGCAGAAGTCAAGCATGACCTATATTCATCTTTTGTTATCGGTATATGTTGAGTATTACAATTTTAATAGTTTTCCTTTCTTAAAATGTGTGTGTGTGTATTTGTAATGCCCTGACACATAATTACCAAAGAAAGCAGCTGCCATCTACTAACCAGCATTATCAGAAAACTTACATATTCTAGCTAAAGCCAAAAGAAACTTGATGTCACCCTGTGTTGGCTGACTCTGAGATATAATTACTCATGAATATATTATTTCCTTTAGGTGAGTACTGAAAATAGCTTGTGGCCATTTGTGAACCAAAATAACCTTTGTGAACTCCTAGAAACTAGAACGATTTTTTCCTTCTTTTTTACACATTCATCACTCCCCCCTTCAAAAAAAATTAGAATACAGATAAGTAAAAAGAAAAATCACCTATCATCCCACCATCAAACAAGAACACCTGCTGTTAACCATCTGGTGTATATCCTTTCAATTTTTAAAAATCACATATGTAAATCCATATATATTACACATTTGAACCACTCAAATGCACATTTTCTGAATTCCATATATATGTTCAAGGGAAATTCTGCATATATTATAAATTCATAAAACCAACATTTTTAGCTAAAATGAAAACTGGACAATAAGTGCCTGTGCAAAGTTAAGCCCCAGAGGAAACTGCAGAAGAAGATTAACATTACTCTCAACATACTACTTTGAACTGCTTCAGTGCTTTAACACTCAAATAAGAACCCCAAAGTTGGGCTCCATATTACATGGGAGAGAAAATCTCGTTGAGAAAAAAATTAAAAGCTTTGCTTTGTTTTTGCCAGCATAAAGAGAAGGTGCTTCAACTAAATGGATATAAGGAGCAACTCTACTGCATTTTTAAAAATTTCAAATATAAAAAAGCTTCCCCCCAAAAGGTATTAAGTTAGCACTATTTTATAGTGTCTGACATTTAAATTTTTTGCCAAAAGACCACAATTACACTAAATCAAGTAGTTGTATCTAATAGGCTTTGACCAAGCATAGATAGTCTGAGATCTTCTTACAAAACCATTTATTTTGTCGATTGCATCTTGCCATAGAATTCAGAGCTGATAATAGATCAAAAAATGCTTTGAAAAGTCTTGCACTGTTTTAAAACATTTTCTCAACATGACTAAACAATGTAGGCAGTGATTAAGAGTGGAATTATTAAACCTAAAACTCCCATTGCCTTTATCTGGTTCTGAAGAAAATTCTACAGTGTTTTTGAGAAAGACAGTTTTAAAGGACAACTTAGCAATTTAATGAGTCTGTACTTCTAAGAGTACAGAACCCTTCCCTTACTCATTTGTTTGTTCGGGGGTTTTGTTTTGTTTTGAAGATGAGGTAATATACCTTGAGTCTCTAATTAGAGACTACTAGTTGAGGAGTCAATAAGGGTGACATGGACAAGAACTAAACAAGTCTGACAAGCAAGAAATCTCCCAGAACCTTGCATTTCAGATGTTATAAAATGGATGAATTATAGCATCTCAACCTGAGAGTATAAAGAAACTAAATACAGATGTTAAGCTGAAAAAAATAAATTTGTTCCCACACCAACAGCAAGGTTTGTTGCCGCATTTCTCAGCCAGAAGTCCCATAGGTGGGGATAATGTCCAAACTTGAGCATTCATTATTAGACTTGTTCACTGAATCTCCCATTTGGCAGCCATTAAAATCCACATTTTTTGAAAGCATAAAATGACCTTAAATTGAGACATCAAATTTTTATTGGTATAGAAAAGATTCTCAACTATATTATATATTTACCAGACTAATTTTTTCCTGATGACCAGAGTTTCGGTAATAAATATATTGGGTCGGTGCAAAAGTAACTGCGGTTTAAAACGTTAAAAGTAACTGCAAAAAGAGCAATTACTTTTTCACCAACCTAATAACAGTTACATCCACAATGCAAAGAGATGCTGAGATACCTCACTTTCTACAACCTGGTCTCTACCTTCCCACCTCTCCTATAACTGCTTTCCAAGGCTCCAATTACCTCCTGGCCATCAAACCCCATTTCAGCATTTCAGTCATTCTGACATTTTAGGAGCCCCGTGTGATAGGTCACCCCTCATTCAGGGCACCTCTCCTCTTTGAGCCTCAGGCATGTGTTACTCCCTCATTTTCCCACCTCTATTATCCCTCTGTGTCTACTTCCTTCTTCTGTCCTAGCCATTGATCTTCTCTAGTCACTCAGTCTGTTCCTCTAAAGATTTTTTTTTATTGGGGAAGGGGAACAGGACTTTATTGGGGTACAGTATGTACTTCCAGGACTCTTTCTCCAAGTCAAGTTGTTGTCCCTTCAGTGTCAGCCGTGGAGGACACAGCTCAGCTCCAGGTCCAGCTGCCGTTGCTAGTTGCAGGGGGCGCAGCCTACCATCCTTTGCGGGAGTCAAACTGGCAACCTTGTGGTTGAGAGCCCACTGGCCCATGTGGGAATCCAACCGGCAGCCTTCGGAGTTAGGAGCATGGAGCTCCAACCTCCTGAGCCACCGGGCCAGCCCCTCAGTCTGTTCCTCTAGATTCTAGAAGTTTGAGAGTCTAGAATTTCATTCTAGTCCATGGCTGACACGACATCGCTATATGGATGACTCCTGTATCAGCATCTCTAGTCCCAGTCTCTCTCCCAAATTTCTAGTCCAGCCAATTGAATGTCAGTTTGAATGCTTCACAACCATCTCAAACACCACGTATTTTAAAATCAAACTCTTTTTGCCCTCCAAAATGTGCTCCTCTTCTTCTGCTTCCTATTTTAAAGTTTCTAGAGGAACAATTTTAATTATGCTTAATAAAGTCTGCCCCAACAAATTAGAAATTAGTCTTTTTTTATGTCAAAACAAGCTCAAGAAAAACACTATTTTAAGAATTTTTAAGTTATCTAAAAAAATTATAGCCTGCAAGTTAAAATAATCACTTGCAACTTTAAAATAATTTATGTGAAACCTATGCGTTCAGTTAAGTATGTTATATCAGAAAACAGATAAATGAAAGACGAGTCAAGGGTTGCCAAAATCCCAGTTCATAGTTGTAAATTCCTAAGGTTTTAAAGCACAGCCACAGGCTAATTGTCCAAAGACCTGTTGCCCACCAACATTTGCGGAGGACTGGAGTTAATAGCAGGGCATGTCAATTTACTACAGGCAGCTCTCCATGCGACATTTTGACAAAAGAACTGGGTCAGGTTACAGCCTGTTCCTATTATCACAGCAGTCTAGATTTATGGTTTCTAACACCGGCTCTACAAGAAATAATGGAAATGATGACAACAACAATCCCTGCTAGACAACAGACTATAGAAAAGCATGCAATAAACCACAATTTGAAGTAACCAGAAAACTAAACATCTCTGACAATGCTTCATATATGAGGCAGGTATCAGTAAATTACCCATTTAAATATTTCTGCAACCTCTCAAAATCTCAACACAAAAAATTTCTAATCAGAATTTCTAGTCTAAAACCAAGTAATGTATATATGCATTTATCATTATTGAGTACTATATTTTCTTTTAATACCGTAACCATCAAAGACAAAGTGTTTAATTTGAACACATTTATGAAAATCTACCAAGTTAATAAAAATAAAGATGACCATTACTTTTCAAATAACTTTAAAGTATATTGAAAAATACTCCAAATAATACTTTAAATCTATCAAAAGAAAAAAATGACACAACAGTTTCACAGCAAAGGGCACGATCACAACTGTATTCAAAGGCAAGAGAACTGGAAAATACACTTGATTCACTCACTGCTTAAAACTAAATATATAATCAAAATCTTAAAGCAGCTAAAAATGATGAAAGGTGGGAAAAGTAACCAAATGTTAAAAAAAAAAAAGAACTTTGTCAATACATGTACTTAAAAGGCTATGTCAAGGCTACAGGGCACATACCAAGCAAATGAAGCTGTTTATGTCTGGAATTCAACACAGGTTAATCCTTATGAGAAACAGAGGTCGAGAAAAATCAAATATGTAGTCTAAAGAGAAGAAGCAAAGAGAGTCCCACCAATTTTTCCAAGAAAAGAAAGCATCTTCAAGGTATGCCCTAGAATTGCAATATATCTGTCCCTTCTGAAGTTTACAATGGGATGTTACCACAAAAGGTGGGCACTCTCTTTCCGCTCTTACAACAATTTGCTCCTATAAACTTTAGGAAGGGGCAGAGCCACAGCCATAAACACAGGTCATGAGTAGTAGTAAGCAGTCAAATGCTCTCTATTTCCAAATGTTTTCCAGCTCTTTACTCATACAAAGCTTCTTTTTTAACTCCTTGGTTAAATAAGGAATTCATCTAGCCCAGGTCATATGACTATGAAATTAAATTGAACAGCACCATCATATAAACTGCTTTATAGGAATCTCAAATCTTTCCCTTTTAACACAATAAGATATCCCTACTTCTTACATTAAAACCTTTCCATTACATGCCCCAAAAATGAAAGATCTGACTCTGGGTGGTGAACACACAATGTGATTTATAAATGATGTAATACAGAATTGTACACCTGAAATCTGTGTAACTTTACTAACAATAGTCACCGCAATAAACTTTAATTTAAAAAATGAAAAATAAAGGTTTCGAGATGTTTAGTAAAAATCACTTAGCACAAAAATCACTAGTATTATTACCTCTAAGATGAGAAAGGTTCACTTATATTAAACATAAAAACAAAATAAGCAAAAATGCCTTATTCATGAAAACCAAAGAACATATGCACATATCAAATCCTGGATGGTTTCTGAAATTTTCTCAACTTACCCAGCTTTAAAAACCACCACCTCTGCTTTCTTTTTAAAAATAAGATGTTTTCACTGAAATAAAGGCATTTCTATGCTTAGTAGCCAAAGCCCAAACTAGTTAGAGCCTGGGAAACTTATCACTAAACTGTACCAACCCATTTTAATCTAAGATAAACAGCAGTGGTTTCTTTCATCTATGTTCCCAAGACAAAAGGATCATAAATAAGACCTCAAGCTGAGGAAGGATGAACTTTTTCTGTCAAAATCACCAACATTTGCCATTTTTTAAATTTCCACATTTTTGGTTCCTGAAATCAACAATTACTTCAAATTCTAAGAGATTATGTAGTAATTTTCATACATTAATAATGTTCCTACACGACAGGGATGTCCCCTATCACCTCCGCTTTTCAACATAGTGTTGGAAGTCCTTGCCAGAGCAATCAGGCAAGAGAAAGAAATAAAAGGCATCCAAATTGGGAATGAAGAAGTTAAATTATCACTCTTTGCAGATGACATGATGCTATATATAGAAAACCCTAAAGACTCCACCAAAAAGCTATTAGAAACAATCAACAAATACAGTAAAGTTGCCGGCTACAAAATCAATGCACAAAAGTCCATTGCCTTCCTATATACTAACAATGAAATCTCAGAAAAAGAAATACAAAAAACAATTCCTTTTGCAATTGCAGCAAAAAGAATAAAATACCTAGGAATAAACTTAACCAAGGATGTGAAAGACCTATATGCTGAAAACTATAAGACATTTTTGAAAGAAATTGAAGAAGACACAAAGAAATGGAAAGACATTCCGTGCTCATGGATTGGAAGAATCAACATAGTTAAAATGGCCATATTACCCAAAGCAATATACAGATTCAATACAATCCCCATCAAAATCCCAATGGCATATTTTAAAGAAATAGAACAAAAAATCATCAGATTTGTTTGGAACCACAAAAGACCCCGAATAGCCAAAGCAATCTTAAGGAAAAAGAACAATAATGGAGGTATCACACTTCCTGACTTTGGCTTGTACTACAGGGCTACAATAATCAAAACAGCATGGTATTGGCAGAAAAACAGACACATAGACCAACGGAATAGAATTGAGAACCCAGAAATAAAACCACATAAATATGGACAGATAATTTTTGACAAAGAAGCTAAAAACATACAATGGAGCAAAGACAGCCTCTTCAATAAATGGTGCTGGGAGAATTGGATAGCCACGTGCAAAAGAATGAAACTGGACTGCTATTTGTCACCATGTACCAAAGTTAATTCAAAATGGATCAAAGACTTAAGCATAAGACCTGACACAATAAACTGCATACAAGAAAACATAGGTACTAAACTTATGGACCTTGGGTTCAAAGAGCATTTTATGAACTTGACTCCAAAGGCAATGGAAGTAAAAGCTAAAATAAACGAATGGGACTATATGAAACTTAAAAGCTTCTGCACAGCAAAAGAAACCATTGACAAAATAAAGAGGCCACCAACTGAATGGGAGAAGATTTTTGCAAACAGTGCCTCCGATAAGGGGCTAGTATCCAGAATATACAAGGAACTCATGCAACTCAACAACAAAAAAACAAACAACCCAATTGAAAAATGGGCAGAGGACTTGAAGAGACATTTCTCCAAAGAGGACATACAAATGGCAAATAGACATATGAAAAAATGCTCAACATCACTAATCATCAGAGAAATGCAAATCAAAACCACAATGAGATATCACCTCACCCCAGTCAGAATGGCTATCATCAACAAGACAAATAATAACAAATGTTGGAGAGGCTGTGGAGAAAAAGGAACCCTCATACACTGTTGGTGGGAATGCAGACTGGTGCAGCTGTTATGGAAGGCAGTGTGGAGGTTCCTCAAAGAATTACGAATAGAATTGCCATATGACCCAGCAATCCCTCTCCTGGGTATCTACCCAAAAAATCTGAAAACATTTAGAGATAAAGACACGTGTGCTCCAATGTTCATTGCAGCTTTGTTTACGGTGGCCCAGACATGGAAACAACCAAAATGTCCTTCGATAGATGAATGGATAAAGAAGTTGTGGTATATATACACAATGGAATACTATTCGGCGGTAAGAAAAGATGATATAGGAACATTTGTGACAACATGGATGGATCTTGAGAGAGTAATGCTGAGCGAAACAAGTCAGACAGAAAAAGCAGAGAACCATGTGATTTCACTGATATGTGGTATATAAACCAAAAACAACAAAAGAACAAGACAAACAAATGAGAAACAGAAACTCATAGACACAGACAATAGTTTAGTGGTTGCCAGAGGGTAAGGGGGGCAGGGGGTGGGGGGTGGGAGATGAGGGTAAGGGGGATCGAATATATGGTGATGCTTCCCAGATTCCACCCAGAACTGACTCTGGGTGATGAACACACAATGGGATTTATAGATGATGTAATACAGAATTGTACACCTGAAATCTATGTAATTTTACTAACAATTGTCACCCCAATAAATTTAATAAAATAAAATTTTAAAATAAATAAAAAATAATGTTCCTAAAATTCTTAGGAGTGCTTGATTTGCTTACTCCAAACTACAAAACATCTGGCAATACCAGACCAATATTCACACCATAGCCTCCTGGCTCTAACGTTGATGACGGCTGGCAGAGCTCACTGTGTTCGTATTTTGTATATCCTAAAACCAGAAATGTGACTATGAGGAGACAATGAGACTCCCAGGGAAAGGAGCTAATAGAGAAGATGACCTCAGATTTCCATTCACAACTGGAATGAGAACAGAGCTGGCATAAAGCGGGGGAAAGTTACAGACAGGGTAACCTGGCAAGAAAAAAAAAAAAAAAGGATAGAGGTGACTAATAACTCAAATAGCAGAGTATCCCTTGCATCTGCCAGTGTTCCAGTACCTAAAGCTAAAAATCATTTCTATTAACCCAAAGAGAGGGGCAGTAAAATACTCAAGTGAAATTTCCCTCCTCCTCCCTCTCCCCCCACCAACTCCCCAAGAGCTCAAACTAAAACTGAGGTTTGGATCTTACTTAAATGGAACAAGGAGCTACATCATTTTCATTGAAGCAACTTGGTATTTACTGGGTCTTTTCAAGGCACTTTACTATCATCAATTATTTCTCCTTGAGGCAGCGCAGGACTACCCTGACCATTTCAATGATGCGGAAACAAACACCAACAGCAAAGTGAACAGGGGCAGGAAGAGGGGTGATAGGAAGCATCTGGGAGGAACAGGCAGGCAACTAAAAAGGAACAAACCCAAAAGAAAATGAGAGTCACATCTGGCTTATAGCTGACCATCATAACCCTTACTTGTTATTTTTGAGCTCAGAGAAATTTCTCAAACATTTTGAACAAAGAAAGTGCTCTAATTTATCAGTGAGTTAATATCTAGTTACAGCCTTACTACTTAGTCATAGAAGCAAAGATTTTTAGCATTAAAAATAACCAGTCTCCAGAGCACATTTTGATTTCAACTTATACCAACCATTCATTTTCCCCCAGTGTTATCTGGTCAACGCAGAAAATAATCTTTCATAAAAATGTATAGCTTTATACCGTGTTTCCCCGAAAATAAGACCTAGCCAGACCATCAGCTCCAATGCGTCTCTTGGAGCAAAAATTAATAGTAAATTTAATTTTTTACTTAATTATAGTAAAATTGAGAACTTATTTTACTTAATTATAGTAAAATAAGACCGGGTCTTACATTGTATTATGTAAGACCCAGTCTTATATTAATTTTTGCTCTAAAAGACGCATTGGAGCTGATGGTCCGGCTAGGTCTTATTTTCAGGGAAATATAGTATAATCCTAACAAAAGAGGCACAAAGTTAATATCAAGTCAGAATATTCAGTTATACCCAGAATTTTGTTTAGAGAATTATGAGCAAAATCCCTGAATTTGCCCTTGAAATAAAACGACTTGTTCTACGTTCATACTGATTTTCTTAGCTATAACCTTGAACTTTTCAGGAATAAACTACTGACAGGAAGCCTTAAACACCCAGAAACCAGCATACATAGAAGCCTCTGAATAAATGTACATTGAACTGAACTCCATACTGCAGACAGCACAGGCACTTAATAAAGATGTGTTGGTTGAAGCATAAATCAAAAGGACGGACCAACTGCTTCATGAGAAAAACTGATACCATCTCTTTAAAACTAACTCCTTCCATCACCATGTATTTGATCCCTCGGAGTGAAGGAGAACTGACTGGGTGGTGAACACACAATGGGATTTATAGATGATGTAATACAGAATTGTACACCTAAAACCTATGTAACTTTACTAACAATTGCCACCCCAATAAACTTTTAAAAGATAAAAATAAATGATTAAAATGATAAAAAAAACTGACTCCAATGATACAATGATATACACATTATATCATTAGCTTTAAAGCATCTTCACAGATAATGTAGTTCAGTCACATTAATCTTTTTTTTCCAAATTATCAATTTCAAATCAAATCTTATTCTCTGGAGGAAAACAGATATACACCTATAAGAAGCTTGTATGGTTGTGTGATATATATGAAATTTATTTAAAAAGTTCGAAGCCATTTTAAATGGTGTTTAAGTTTTTGAAAACATTCTAACAGACTGTTTTGAAGACTATGGATAAAGCTACAGCCATTATTAGGTGAGTGCTCATAAACTCACTTTCTCAAAATCCCAATTGGACTCATTTCCAAAAGCTTATTTTCACATTCCTCCCATTAAATATACAAAACCACAGAAGGAAAGAACATTCATCCCTGGAAATACAGTATTTAATGAGTAATTAAGGAAAAGAAAGGCAAAATTGTCATTACTGAAGAACATTCCCAAGCAGTTATTGATAAATACTATCTCCAATAATTTTGTAAATCTTATGATCATAATGAAATACTCACTTTCCTTACCTCCGTTTCCCCCACTAACCGATCCATTCACTTTCTACAGATGTCCCAAAGTCACCCTACAAGTAAATCATAAATGCTAATCTTTTAATTCTTCAAAATAGACGCCGATTTCAAACTGTAATCACACTTCGTTAATGAATGACAAATGTTTTACAACCTTTTTTACCTTTTAAAAAAACTCAATAGTTTTAAATGGGAACTTGTAACTAAATAGTTGTGCTGCCCAAACATTTTCGGAGAGACCAATTACAGTTCAGCCCTAAAGCTATGTAGATTCACACTAGGATGCAGCACAACCACTATCCAGGTGAAAGAAGCGAGAACGCTGTCTCTAAACGAAGGCAGCAAAGGTCCCTAGCCCGTCATGCCGCGAAAGTACGCGGCTGCTCCTCAGGAGAGTAGGAACCCCGCTCTCCGGCCCCCCCCACCAGCACCAGAGCGGGCCGCGCCCTACCGCCCCGCTACTCCCCTAGCACAAGCTAATGGCGCGCCCCCTTGCCCCCCCACTCCCGCCCCTCCCCCCACTCCCGCCCCCTCACCCCCGACCCCCTTCCCCCCCACCCCCTGCCAACCGCCTAGAGCCCCCGGCTCCGAGTCCGACGGGCACCTAGCACCAGTACCCGAGCTACGGGGGCATCCTTCAGAGCTGAAGTTTCCCTCCCAAACTCCAAAAGTTACTTCACAAGTCCCTGTGAGAGGCAACCGGGCGGGTTTCAGCCCAGACCACGCACTGTAAGCCCCGCCACCCACCCGCGCCGCCCCGGGGCCCCGGCCCGGCCCCACACACCGCGGGAGGATGCTCCGGAGGGTGCTGTCCGCGCTTCAGGTCAAGGGGCGACTAGGAGAGGGCGGCCCCGCGGCGACAGAAGCTGAGGGCACTACGTGGGGCAGGGGAGCTCTGGCCTCCGAGGTGGGGCCACTGAGGGTGGGCGACAGGGGTGCAGTGCCAAGTTAAAGCCGGACACCGCGGGACAGTAAGGGGGCGTTCCTCGCGCGGGACGCGCAGCGAAGGGTTCCCGGCCACCCGCCCGCCCGCCCGCGGACAACGGCCAGAGCCCAGACGCCACCGCTCGGCCTCTCTGGTCCTCACGGGGCCCGGAGTCTCCACACACCTTGGGGATCGTTGGCGAAAATACAGTCACACTGGTCACTCTGTCCCGCGAGCCAGCACCGGTCTTCACACCGCCGCCGCCATGTTCGAGAAGCCGCGCACTGAGCCGCGCATGCCCCGCAACCGCCACTGGCGCCCCGCCCCCACCTTCACCAGCCCGCGTGCCCTGCGGTTGCCGCGAGCACGCCCTTTGACCGCGGCCGCGTGCAGCGCCCGAGCTGGCCGCCCAGCCGAAAACCCGCGCGCGCAGTAACGGACGATCAGACCTGGCGAGCCCCGAAAAGCCATTGGCAGTTTTCCCTTATCCTCTTCTCACTATCTGCCCTCCCGCCAAAAAAAAAAAAAAAAAAAAAAGCCAGTCGCAGCCCCTACATCCAAGACAGAGGTGGGCCCTCACTGCGCCCTCAGAGTGTGCGTTAAGTTCCATCCCAGGAATTCAACCCCCTTAGCCATTGCCTTCGAGTCTCGGCCACCACCCATCCTGGCCACGCGCCGAAAAGGCAGGCGCTTCTCTAGAAACTCAAGCAAGTTTGATGAGAAGACAAAAACAGCTCCTTAGAGCAGCTTGAGCAAAGCCACTCCTTCGAGGGTTGTAGCATATACCTTAAAACAGCTTCCCCCCACCCACCCAAAGGGTTTTTGCCACTCATTCTCCAACTCCACATTCTCAATTTAGTTGTTCCTCTTAAGATAACGGAAACTAGATTAACCCAAGGAGAAAATAATAGGCTTACTGGCTGCAAGGTGCTGGAGAGCATCCTCAAGAGTGGGTTTCAGAGACTCCTCTCCTCGATCACGCGACTCCTCTCGTCGATCACACGACTCCTCTCCTCGATCACGTTCATCCGGGTGTGAGCTGTTGCAAACATGGAGGTCTCATCTAAAAGGAGGGGGCGGCGTAAAAATAGCCGTAAAACAACCCACGTATCTCTCCGCACAAAACTTAGCCAATGGAAAACCAGAGACAAGCCCATCCCTCACTGTGAGGTTGAGTATTAGCAGATTTGAAATTTATTGTTTGAAATACAAAAGTAAACCATTGGACGGCGTTCTCTCTCCAACTCTTTCAAAAGCTGGATATAGGCGTTCGTTATTGCCTTAGTTTAATATACAGGTCATGAAGTGTTTTTTAAATCATAATTCGGAAATCGGAGCCTGAAACTTTAAAAAAAACACGGAATATATCCATTTAATAAATGCATAATGAAATTATTTTCATATGCAACTTTTGCAATATTATGCAAGATCCAAATTAAAGTGGTTTTTATTGTATCTAAACATTGGCGAATGGTACAATATCAAATTGCTCAGATTGTTCTTGAATTCTTTTTAAATGAATGAAAAAAATGTTATGTTAATGCAAAATTCAAGAAAACTAAGTTGAAAATAGAAAAACTAGGCCATTAATATACAAATATTAAAGAGAGATTTGATCGTTCAAGTATATAATATATATCACATAGGAGAGAATGTTGAAATGTTCTAAGATGAAGGTTCAAAAATGTTTTTAAAACCCAGAAAACTATCTTTAACAGAAAGGAATTAAACAGGTTCAAGCTAAGCAAACCCTTAGTATGGGTTACAGCAGGGCTGGGGGGAGGGGCAACTTAAATTATTAATTACTGGCCACTGTCTTTTTAATCCTGAGGCAATGGAAATATTTGAAATTCATCTCTACACTCGATATATGAAAGATTTAGGTTTTTTTCATTTATGCTTCTTTTACATGTATGGACCTTTTATTAAGTTGTAAAGATACTGCTCTGATTGTCAAATTGCATCTCACGTATGGCTCATCTACTTCCTATATTTCTGTTTTTAATATGAAATTACTGAAGCCCTTACTCTAAAAGTGTAATTCTCATTATCTATATTACATCTTAATGACTATGTTCACCAAAGCATTTATAGAAGTGTGACTGTTATGTATTAATTGTTATTGATAATGATAACAGCTACCCTTTATTGAGCACCTACGGTGTGCTGAGAATCATGCTAACCTCTTTAGATACATAATTTTCAATATTCATAATGTTCTTTCCCAAAGTTCGTATGAGGTAGGTACCCTTATTCCCATTTTACAGATGAGTAAATTGAATATTGCATAGCAAATAAGTGGTAGAATCAGCTTCTGAACATATACTCGAACCTTTCCGAATTATCCCTCCCCCTTTGTCTTCAATCGTATGCTTTCATCAGACTATGTATATTAACATTCAATAATTATTATTTTATTTACTTATACCCTTCTTTTCCTTTTCCCCTTTGCCAAAATAAACTTAAGACCACTTCTCTCTCTCTTTTTTTTAAACAGGACTTTATTGGGGAACAGTGTGTATTTCCAGGACTTTTTTATCGGGGAACAGTAGTGTGTTTTCCCAGGACTCATCAGCTCCATCCAAGTCAAGTAGTTGTCCTTTCAATCTTAGTTGTGGAGGGCGCAGCTCAGCTCCAGGTCCAGTTGCTGTTGTTAGTTGCAGGGGGTGCAGTCCACCATCCCTTGGAGGAAGTCGAGGAGTCCAACCAGCAACCTTGTGGTGGAGAGGACGCGCTCCAACCAACTGAGCCATGCGGGGGCTCAGTGGCAGCTCAGCGGCAGCTCAGCGGCAGCTCAGCTCAAGGTGCCGAGTTCAATCTTAGTTGCAGGGAGCACAGCCCACCATCCCTTGCGGGACTCGAGGAATTGAACAGGCAACCTTGTGGTTGACAGCCTGCACTCTAACCAACTGAGCCACCTGTCTGCCCCGACACCACTTCTTAATGATATTAACATAGGTCGGGACATCACTGTTTCTTTTACATTATATGGAGGAAGCACCTTGCACACAGTAGGAATTCGGTAAATATTTGTTGAATGAGTGAATGGGTGACTGAATATCTCCTATTATGACATTTAATTAATTTTGTCTAGAAAACCTGAAAATAAGAAGATTATTTGAACTGAAAGAATAAGAACCAATGAAGGTAAAATCTAAGTTTTCATGATTATTTTTCCAGCCTCAGATTTGATTCTGTTGATCTGCTCCTACACTCCTCCTGACTCAGCCCAAAACCTGTGATAACCTTAAAGAAGATCCATCATCCACACCCAGCCCAAATCCAATGCAAAATACTCCTGTATCTCAAATGTGTTTGATTACTTCTTTTTGTGCCTTTCTTTAGAGTTTCATATTAGTCCATCAGAATGAAAAGATGATTTTCTTTCTTAGATAAGCAAATTTAATCTAGATTCCCATCAGCACACATGTTTATATTGAAATGATATTATTTGCACAGGTAAAGTTAACATCTTAGAATGATTATCACTTTAGTTGTCCCACTTCATGCTCTCCTTTCTCCCGAAAACACAGATGCCTAACCAAGCCTGACAAGAGATTAGAGATCCAAGGTGTTCCTGGTAAACTTTTCATCTTAATGAAAATATCCATATAGTAAGTATTACATAACTGATAAATTAATTAAAGTAGTACCTGAATTTACAAACATCTTCAGATCTTGGTTCCAACAGATTGCCCCCATTAAATCAAGAGCACATATCAGTAAGATAGTCGTAATTTTTTTTTTTTTTAGTATTGTTACTGTTGGCTACAATAAACCTCTTTTCCTAACTGCAAAATGGTAACTTCCTTGGAAAAATATCAAGAGGTGAAGTCTGTGATATGAAAAAAGACACATTAGTCTAACAGAAAACTATGCCTTGTCAAAAAGATCACGGCTGCATGAGGAGGTCTGAGCTCTTGTCTTGAATCCTGAGTCTATCACCCACTAACTAGGTTTCTTTATTATCTTTCCATGCCTCAGCTTTTTCTTTCATTTTAAAAATAGGGATAAAATCTGCCACACTTACTTCACAGATGCAAAAATGCTACTCAAATCTATCCGAAAACCACATGGCCTTTGCTTAATGGATCGCCACACTTCTTTAAAAAATATAAATGAGTCTTCTACCAACAAAATGTGTGAGATCTAAGCTGACTTTGGCCAAGTCAAGTATTTTACATGCTGTGAAAACTGGCATAACCTCAATGAACATTATATACTACACTTGGCCATTATTACATTCACTCAGTTCTTCAAACACCAAATATTTATTGAATTCTTGTTGTATACAGCTTTGCTAGAGGTGGGGATATCAAGATGAATGAGATAAATTGAACACTCCAGGAATTTACACCCATTCCAAAGTGAGGTGAGGAGGGAAGATTTTCAAAAGAACTAAGATCACTTATCACACCATCATATCAAACATTTAATACTGTATAACTAGATGAATGGAATTGCAGCAGACCAGTCGACATAATCTCCTTCGGACATTTATATAAAAATATTTATTACTTTTGATTTCACACTTTTTGTGCTGGTTATTCTCCATTTGCACCATCCCCCAA
Organism: Rhinolophus sinicus; assembly: GCF_057876585.1. NCBI lineage: Eukaryota > Metazoa > Chordata > Mammalia > Chiroptera > Rhinolophidae > Rhinolophus > Rhinolophus sinicus. The sequence continues at coordinate 11,855,284 of NC_142518.1, forward strand.
CCCCATGCATTTTCCCACTTCTTCCCCTTCCTCTGCCCTGGGGGACTTACCTTCAGTAGTACATCACTCTGGCTCTTTTGTCAGCTGGTTTGGCCAATGGTAGGTACCATCAGGAGTGACTGAAGCCAAGTTGGGGAGGAGGTTGAGGATGGGGAGAGGGAGAGAGACAGAGACAGAGACAGATAGATATAGAGAGATAGATTTCTTCCCCACTCCCTTCCTTCCTGCCTAGGATCTCAGCCTGGCAGTGGCAGTGACTCTACAATGACAGCTCCTGGCAGAGGCTCTCCTCTCAGGGGTTGGTTCTCACTGGGTCTTCAGGAAGGGGGAGGAGCAGGTACAGCTTCCAGTTTCCAGCTTCCAGTTTTTCCTAATCCGTGGGCAACGTCAGCATCTCTTGTTAGTTCCCATAAACCTACCACACCTCTCTCAATAATTCACTCAATTCTCTTCAAAATCACATATGACTGTACCTTCTGTTCCTGCTGGGACCATTATTGAAATGGTTTCCTTTTCATATTTCGAGCCAACCAATTGAGAGGATGGGATTGGAGTGCAAATATTTCTGTTAGCCCCTTGGGAACTTATAGACCTGAGGCACTGTGTTTATAGCACCTAAGGGTTTCACAGCCTATGTGCAAACAAGTCACTATAAACTGTGAGCTAAGAGAGAATAAAATCAACTTGGAGACATTGTCTTAGAGTGAAGGTTAAAGAAGATAATGTGTGAAAAGCACCTAAATGCTGTTCATTGATAATAAACACTCCACAATCATTAGTTCCCAATGTGTCTATTTCTTAAGAGGGTAAAAGATGTGACATTTGAACTGAGAGGGGAAGAATGCAGAGTTTGCCAGACGTGGAATCTCACAGGGAACAGCATATGCCCAAAGTAATGAAAAGTCGTGGCATGGTCTTTGAACAGTGAAAGGTTCATTGTGCTGAACAATATAAGAAGGGGTCGATTCAGAGAGGACTTTGAGTGCTATGCTAAGGTGTTTGTACCTTATTCAGTGGATGACGAGGAATTACTGAAGTTATTAAACAAAGAAGTTGTAGAAAGAGTTGCAGATCCCAATAACCCCTTCAGCTGCTGCTACAGCTCAGAGGGCTCTGCTCATCTCTCCTAATGGAAGCCTGACCTGTGTGAGAGCAACCTAAGATGGGGCGAATATTTGCAGGCCACTAGTGGTCCAGCAGTAGCTCTGGAGAGTGTGGGCTGGATTGAGCAGAGGCTGGGAACAATCAGAGCAGTTAAGGTTTGGTGGTCACAGGAAGGGAGTGAGGACCAGAGCAGACCAGTGGGCCAGCTAGATTGGCAACCTCACAAGGCCACTTCATCAAATGTGGTCTCATCTTTGTCTCTTTCTTTCCAATTGAGCTTTAACCTACATGCAATAAAGTGAAAAGATGATAAATGTACAGCTCAATTAATTGTCACAAAGGTATGTACCTGTTACTCACGCCGACATCAAGGTATAGACATTTCCGGCACCCCAGAAAATCTTATGACTCCTCCCAGTCAAGAACACCATTCTTCCTCCCCCAAGTAACCATTATTCTGACTTCTCTCACTGTGGATTAGTTTTGCCTGTTCTTGGGTGTCTTATCAATGGACTTCTACAGTATGTCCTCTTTTGTGTCTGGCTTCTTTCACTTAACATTTTGTCCCCAACATTCATCCCTGTTGTTGAAGCATCACCTTCATTCTTAGCAAATGCTGCAAACAACTTTGTTGCCCCCTCTTTCACACAAACTGTTCTTTTTTATTAAAACTATTGTGATTTGCCTTCCCATTATTTTCTCCTTCTTATGATGAATTCTCTTTAATTAAGGCAGTAGCTTGGCCTCCAATTATATTAAACCTTAGTTATCTTGATAATGAAAGCTTTGGTTTATTCAAAGTCAAGGGCAGGTTTTACTCCATACCTCTGCAGGGTGCTGTGTAGGTAAACTATTGATCCTTCTTCCCTTTTGGGTCCTCTGTCTAGATACAGATGTGTAAACTAACATGGTGATTGAGAAGATGAACACTTAGAAGCCCTTTGCATTCCATGTATTCCATAGATTTGAGCAGTTGGGTTTTGTTTATTACTTGCCTCTGCCTTGCCAAAAACAAACAAGCAAAAACAATAATAAAGCAAACAACCAAGAGAAATTGATTAGAAAGATAGAAAGGCAAACTAACATGGGCAATAATGGAAACAGCAGACAACAGTATCTGACAAAAGGAAGAGTATAATTAGGGGAGTATGGGGTCAAGAGAACTGGGAAATGGTGGATAAAAGTGGTCACATGCCTACACTTGAAAGCCAAGGTGACTGGGAGCCTAAGAGATAGCACAAAGCATTTTTGCCCTGTGAAGCATGGAATGTTTTTGCTCCTTGACTAGTTCAGTTCACTGTCTTTCAGTTCCCTTGTGTATATCCCCATGTCTTTGCTGGTTTACCTCTTCCATTTCCTTGGGACCTCATATCATTCTTTCTCTTCCAGCCTCTGTCTTTCCAGGGCTGGCCTCCTCCAGCCTTCTCATGTTCCAGCACCAATTTGATGAATGGCCCCTCTCACTTCCAGTCCTGAGCATACTTTCACTCCGGCTGTGTTACCACCTCTAGGTGAGTCCAGCTTGAATTTCACTAACCTAGGTCTTTGGAAGTCTCTTAGGTCATAACACTTAGACTTAACAATTTTTTCGTGTGTGTGTGTGTGTGTGTGTGTGTGTGTGTGTGTGTTTAAACCAAAAAAATCTGAAAACATTTATCTGTAAAGATATATGTGCTCCGATGTTCATTGCAGCTTTATTTACGATGGCCAAGAAAATGGAAACAACCAAAGTATCCTTCGATAGATGATTGGATAAAGAAGATGTGGTATATATCACAGTGGAATGCTACAATGGAAAAGATGAAACTGGGGGCGGCCGGTTGGCTCAGTTGGTTAGAGCGCAGTGCTCATTATACCAAGGTTGCCGGTTCCATTCCCACATGGGCCAGTGAGCTGCGTCCTCCACAACTAGATTGAAAACAATGACTTGATTTGGAGTTGATGGGTCCTGGAAAAAAACACTGTTCCCCAATATTCCCCAATTAAAAAAAAAAAAGATGAAATAGTGACATTTGCAATAAAATGGATGGATCTTGAGATTATTATGCTAAGCAAAATAAGTCACACAGAAAAAGTTGAGAACCACATGATTTCACTGATATGTGGGATGTAGAACTGAAAGCAACAAAGGAACAAGACAAACAAATGAAGAAACAAAAACTCATAGACACAGACAATAGTATAGTGGTTACCAGAGGGTGATGGGGGAGGGGAGTGGTAGAAGAGGGTAAAAGGATCAAATATATGGTGATGGAAGAACTGCCTCTGGGTGGTGAACACACAATGTGATATATAGATGATGTAATACAGAATTATACACTTGAAACCTATGCAATTCTACTAACCATTGTCACCACAATAAATTTTAATTAAAAAAACTTTAAGTACACAAAAATAGAATAGTATAATGGACACTATGCACCCATCACTCAGCCCCAACAACTACGGCCAATCCTGCCTCATCCATACCTCTCTCCAATTTCCCTGTCCTCTATTATTGCAAAACAAATTCTAGACATCATATCATTTATTTTATAAATATTTCATTATGTATCTCTAAAAGATGACTCTTTTATAACATAACTGTACTAGCGTTCTATTGCTGCTATGACAAATTATCACAAAATTAGCAGCTTAAAACAACAGAAGTTTATTATTTTATAGTTCCAGAGGTGAGAAGTCCAAAATGAGTAGACAGGGCTGCGTTCTTTTTAGAGGCTCGAGAGGAGAATCCGTTTCCTTGCTTTTTCCAGCTTCTAGACACCACCTGCATTCTTTGGTTCATGACCGCTTCCTCCATTTTCAAAGTCAGAAGTATAGCATCTTCAAAATTCTCTCTCTCTCTCTCTCTCTCTCTCTCTCTCTCTCTCTCTCTCTTTCTCTCTCTCTCTCTCCACCCCGCCCCCCATCCCTCTCCCTCTCCCTCTCCCTCTCTCCTTGCAATTTGTTAGTTGAGAAATTCTGGTTTCCCATGGCCTGGATTTTACTAATTGCATCCCTATGGTTTAATATGTTACTCTGTCCCTTATATTTCCCATAAATTGGTAATATGAAGCTTGGTAAGATTTAAGTTCCAATTTTTTTTCTGCAAGACTGCTTCCTGGGTAGTAGGTAGTGTGTTCTTCCATCAGGAGGCACATCATGCCTGGTTGTCTCGCATTATATGATGTCAGCAGCTGTTGATGGGCAATGCCTAGATCCGTTAGATCAGCAGTTCTCAAATTGTGATCCCGAGACCAGCAGCATCTGCCTTACCTGGGAACTTGTCAGAAATGCAAAGTCTCGGGCCTCACCCCAGATGCACTGAATCAGAAACGCTGATGTGGGGCCCAACAGTCTGAGTTTTAACAAGTACTCTAAGGGATTGTGATGCAGGTTAAAGTTTGAGAAGCCCTGCTGTTGGTTCATCAAGGGTTACCCTAGGCTGATATTTTAAGACGGACATTAACTTAAAAGGATTCAGTCAAAATAAGGTAAGAAAAACCTCCAAAATAAAGCAGACCATGCTCAAAAGAGACAGCTAGAGGAGCAAACATATTTTTAAGTGAGGAGTTGAAAAGGTGTAAATATGGAATCAACACTGCTTCATTGAAAAACACACACTAGAAAAAACAAATTCATAGATACAGAAAATAGATTGATGGTTGCCAGAGGTGGCGGGTGGGGGATGAGAGAAATGGGAGAAGTTGGTGAAAGGTAAAACTTCCAGTTATAAAGTAAATAAGTCCTGTACATCCAATGTACAGCATGGTGACTATAGTTAATAATACTGCATTGTGTATTTGAAAGTTACTAAGAGAGATCTTAAAGGTTCCCCTCACAAGAAAATAATTTATAGCTATGTGTGGTAATGGATGTTAATTAGACTTGTGGTGATCATTTTGCAATATATACAAATATTGAATCATTACATTGTACACCTGAAACTAATATATTGTTATATGCCAATTATACCTCAATAAAAAACAGATTGAGAAACACTGGTCTAAACCCACTAAAAAACACACACATTACAGAAACTTGAAAACAAAGGCTTACCCTTTTAAAACATTTTAAATTCTTTGAAATAACAGGGTAAGTTAAGAATGCTTTAGAATCCACACAATCTCACATCAAAATTTAGGAAGGATTAAAAAAAACCGAACCACAATAACAACAGCAATGTGGAGTTAAGGAGCAAATGGATGCAAAAAGTAAAAGGCAATGCTTTGGGCACTCAGCAGTCAAAGGCTTGAATTGAGAAAGATACAACCACAATTCTAACATTCTATATACAACCACAATTGCAGTACCTCTGTTTTCAATGTATATGGTTTCTGAATAGTGTCTATTATTAAAGTAATAGAGGAAGCATGGGGAGTCAGGTGAAATTTGGCTGTGCTCCTTTCTGGGACTAGGACTAAGTGCACTGACTCTAAAGTGAGTGGAAAACAACCCCACCAGCCAGCCACAAGCTCCTCTAGAGCTGGTCCAGAAAACCTGTCTAACGGCAGCAGCTGGCACTGTAATGTGCCTGCATGATGCCCTGTGCACAGGCAGGAAGTATTTACTGAGCCTACCACATGCCAGGTCCTGTGCTAGATGCATACAGTCTGCAGACAAATACACAAGCGATCTTAATGTAAGGGCTATCAACGAAATTAACACATTGTTTATAGGCACCAATTGGTATTCACTTGCTGAGCAAATGAACTCTTACGTGTTTATGTACTGGAATAAAAATAACCCTTCACGCAAAATCCTGTAAACTTTGAATATAGGACACGATAAAATTAGACAAGCTAACATGAAATTCACTCAAATAACATTTTCCTCCTTTTCTTAAAGAAGTTCTTTAGCTCCTGGCTTTTGGAAATTTCCACCAAACTCTCCTTCACACATTCCCAGCAAGTTGTCATTCCAAACCTGGTCTCTAGGCATCTAGAAGGAGGCAGTCAGTCAGCCACACGGTCTAAAGCCTGGGATCCAGCAGGCCTTCAGTAGCACAGTACGCTCCATAGCCTCTCCTTTCCCCTCTAGTGCTGGGGATCTCAACCCACGTGCCTGAGAAAAGAAGATGCAAAGTTCTGGTTTTGTGGGATGCTTTGTGTAAACCCATAGTGTGCAAACCTTTTTTATTATACAAGATCGGCTAGGAAAAGGGAAAAAATATACCAAGCCAGGGGTGGCTGGATGGCTCAGTTCACTAGAGCGCGAGCTCTGAACAACAGGGTTGCGGGTTTGATTCCCCCATGGGCCAGTGAGCTGTGCCCTCCACAACTAGATTGAAGACAACAAGCTACCACTGAGCTTCCTGAGGGGCGGCCTGATGGCTCAGTTGGTTAGAGCACGAGCTCTTAACAAGGTTGGTGGTTCAATTCCTGCATGGGATGGTGGGCTGTGCCCCCTGCAACTAAGATTGAAAACGGCAACTGGATTTGGAACTGAGCTGCGCCCTCCACAACTAGATTGAAGGACAACGACTTGGAGCTGATGGGCCCTGGAGAAACACACTGTTCCCCAATATTCCCTAATAAAAATTAATAAAAATTAAATATATATGTATTTAATATATATATATATTAAATATTATATATATATATATATATATATACACACACACACACACACCAAGCCTAAGTCTGCAAACTTCCAAAGAACAACACAACATGTTAAAGGTTTAGTGTCATGAACAATCAGATCCTTGTCATCCACACTTTTGCTAGCACAGTTTCCACAAACAACAGACAAGCTCTAAATTTTTATAAAACATTTTGGCAGTGAAGGGATTGGCCAGCTTTCTGGCTGTCTCTCTAAGGAAATGACTGCAAAGTGTTTTGGTGCGAACAACCTCAAGTATTTTAAATCCTTGGTAAATAGAGCTGCCAAGAGTCCCAAATATGTTTACTATTTCTGAATTAGACACTCAAGCTTATTTTAGGGGGAGTTTTCAACAACAAATATTTCAATAAGTAATTTATCCTAATTCCCTTTCTTAACTGTTGATGACTTTGGGAAACTTCATAAATGAGAAATAAACTTTAGGGGCCGGCCCAGTGGCTCAGGCGGTTGGAGCTCCGTGCTCCTAACTCCGAAGGCTGCTGGTTCGATTCCCCCATGGGCCAGTGGGCTTTCAACCACAAGGTTGCCTGTTCGACTCCCACAAGGGATGGTGGGCTGTGCCCCCTGCAACTAGCGACGGCAACTGGACCTGGAGCTGAGCTGCGCCCTCCACAACTAAGATGGAAAGGACAACAACTTGAAGCTGAACAGAACCCTCCATAACTAAGATTGAAAGGACAACAACTTGACTTGGAGAAAAGTCCTGGAAGTACACACTGTTCCCCAATAAAGTCCTGTTCCCCCTCCCCAATAAAATCTTTTAAAAAAAAACAGTCCTATAGAGATAAGGAATGGGTAACAAAAAGAGAAGTGGCAAAATATGCTATTAAGGAAAAGGTGAAAAGGAAGTGTTCTGAATCAGAAAACAAAAGCTAAGTGATTGGTTCCAGATATCAATTTTATTATTATGCTTTATAACTTAATTTTTATAGCCCTGGATGCCCAGAGTAGAAAATAGGAAAGGCTTAAAATTAATTAGTTAATTGTCCAACTTAAGAAGTTAAAAAAATAGAATAAACTCAAGGAAAGTAGAAGGAAAGAAAAAATAAAAAACAGTGAGAATATCAATGAAATGAAAAACGAAGATAGAATAGAGACTAGCAAAGCTGAAAGTTGGTTCTTGAAAAAAAACACTTAGAAATGATTCACATAGTCAATCATTTTCCCCCAGATAAAACTGTAGATTCAATGAAATTTCAATCAAAATTCCAGTGGGTTTTTAATTCAAGAATCCTGATAAGTTGATTCTAAACTTTATACCAGGGTTTCTCACCCTTGACAGTGCTGACATTTGGGGCTGAATAAATTTTCGTCCTGAGAAGTTGTCCTGTGCATTGTAAGATGCTTTGCAGCATCCCTGGCCTCTACCTACTATATGCCAGTAGTAATCTCCCCCTCCCTCTCAAGTTGTGACAATCAAAAATAACTACAGACATTGCCAATGTCTGGGGGCGGTGGGGTAGTGATAAAGTTGCTCCCAGATGAGAAGGAGAGCTTTATAGCTTTAAATGGAAGGGACCAAAAATAGCCAGAATATTTCTGAAGTAGAATAGATATGGTCTCCCACATCTCAGGACTAATTATGAAGCTATAGCAATTAGGACAATTATATGGTACTAGAATAGACCAGCGAGCCCAGATATAGTCTTCTTCCCAAATTACAAACTGGGAGAACATATTTGCAGTCCACATAACTAGAATATATAAAGAACTCCTACAAATAAATAAGAAAAGCATAAGCAACCAAGTAGAAAAATGAACAAAAGAAATTATGGACTGGATGTTCATGTCTCCCCAAAATTCATATGTTCAAATCCTAATCCCCTGTGTGATGCTATTAGGAGACAGAACCTTTGAGAGGTGATTAGGTCATGAGGGTAGAGCCTTCATGAATGAGATCAGTGCCTTTAGCAGAGAGACCCCCCAAAGAGCTTTCCACCCTGTGAGGACACAGTGAGAAGATGGTCATATAAGAACCACGAAGCAGGTTCTCACCAGATACCAAATCTGCCAGTGTCTTGATCTTGGACTTCTCAGCCTCCAGAACTATGAGAAATAAATTTCTGTTGTTTATAAGCCACCCCATCTGTGGCATTCTGTTACAGCAGCCTGAATGAACTGAGGCAGGCATGAACAGACATTTCACAGAAAACGCATATAACAAATGAACGCATGAAAGTATGCTAAACACCATTAATGACCAGGGAAATTCAAATCAAGACCAAATGAGATGCTATTTTACACCTATTGATTGCCAAAAAAAATTCGAAGTCTGACACTACCAAGTGTTGAAAAGGATATAGATCAAGAGAACCTTTTACATATTGCTGTTAGGAGTATATATTGATATTATCATTTTAGAAAATAGTTTGACTCTTTATCATGAAATTGAACAATCACCAGCTCTATGATCCAGTAATTCTAGTCCTAAATTTATCATAAGGAAACTCTTACACATGTATCCTGGGAGACATGTACATATATGGTCATAGTAGCACTATTCACAACAGCAAAAATCTGAAGGAAAAAAACAAATACCCATCTGCAGAGAGTGAATTGATCAACTGTAGTATATTCATACAATAGAATATTATACCCAGTCAAAATGAATAAACTACAGCAATGCATACCAATAAGAATGGTCTTAGCAATATAATATTAAGTGACGAGAGTCAGTCTGCAAATATTCCATACAATTTGATATCCTTTTTTAAAGTTAAAAACAACTAAAATTAAAAATGGACTTTTAAATCTTAATATAGATGAGATCAAAGAAAGCAAGAGAATGACTAACAGGATTCAGATGGTCATCTCAGCTCAGGAGAAGCAGAATAATGAAAATGGCTGAAGACCACATTATACATATATACATAAATATAATCTTATATAAATGTTATATCATTAACATATATAAATTATATACATATAATTTATGCTATGTATATAAAACTTCTACATATAATCTCCTTTATACAAATAGTTACAACTACCCAGGGGACCCCCCCACAACTCCCCTTGTCTCCCAACTTTGCTAGGGTAGGGTTTCCATCCCTTCAACTCAGCTTACCCTGCTCCAGCCTGGCATCTCTCTCACACTTTCCTGGTCCTGGCTTCTCATCTCATTTCACCGTCTGTGCAGGTCTTTGAGGCCAGAACTATGCTCTTTGAATCCACAGCTCCTTCGTCCCCAACAATCACACTCCCATCCTCTATTTCTTTACTCCAGAGACCCAGGCCTATTCCTTTCCTTACTCAAACATTTACCAGCCACTTTCATTATATATGATGCACTGGATTAGGTACAATAGGAGATGCAGTAAGGTGAACCAGAGAGAGACCGAGCCTCAGCAACATGCAGACCAATGGAGGAGGTGACATATATACAGCAGAAACAATTATAAGAGAGAAAGGAATGTGTGGGGCCTTGCCCACATCTATAAAAGTAACACTGATCCAGATCCCAGGATGAATCTGATCCAAGGCAGGAAGCATTTAACAGACTCCAGCCCCTGGAAGGAGGGACATAAGCACCCAGCTGCCCTTATCATTTGGTTCTGGGCTTTAAATCTTACATTCAAGATTCTGACTTTCTCACTGCACCCGAGTTACTGTTCTGGAAACTTGCTCAACACCTTAGTCCCCTACTGAGGGACTCCAGATTTTATCATTGGATTATACCTTGGCCTCTGCCCCTTGTTTTTGTCCTAGTAACTTTCATAGATGATGATGATGATGATGATTTTGGCCTGGGGTCATTGTATGAACTGGGGAACTGTCCCGAACTGCACCTACTGAGTGGTGCCTTATTCATTCTTCTCAATGACACTCTCTGATGCCACATATCTGCACTTTCAAACTTCACCTTCCTGGAATTACTGTGACTTATTAAGGATGCCAGCTACTTCATCCTGGGTCCCCTATCCCATTTCTGTCTGTGACTCAATGGTAATTTGCTCCTAGACCCCAAACCCTTCATATGTCCATGCTTATTGTCTTTGTAGCTCCCCTAAGCTGTTGTTCCACAGCTAAGAAGGGTCCCGCCTCCCAGCCAGCCAGGTATAACTGACCCTGCCCCGCCAAATACTGGGATACGACTGTAGATGCTGGAACAGGGATAGGTCAAATGTTTACAAAGTTAGCAAAGCAAGGGAGGAATTTCTTTCTAGAGAAAAGGATGCATTGGGGAAGACCTCATGGGAAGCTCCAAAAGGCTTTTTTAGGCAAAAATACAGAGGTGAAGAAATTTAAGAGATGCAACATAGGAAACAGCAAGTCATTCAATTTGACTGGAGCAAAGAGCATAGAGCAAAGTGATTTGGTAAAAGCAGGCTGATTCCATTTCACGGAGGGCCTTGAAAGTCAGACCAAGGAGTTCGGACATTATTCACTAGAAAATGGGGAGCCACTATAGGTTTCTGAGGAAAATGATATGATTAGAGCCACACTTCTCCAGGTATAAAGTCATGTATCTGGAGTATATGTAGAGTTTATATACTGGAGACCTATAACAAGTACCTGATTTAAGGCCGTCACCATGGTAAGGGAAAGGGAGGGACAATTACAAGATTGTTGTAGAGGAGATAGAATTCAAAGCTAGGATGCCATAACTGATACTTCTCCTTTGCCTTCAGTATTCAGAGATGACATGTTTGTGACAAGATGGTACTGTGTTTTTGATAGAAATAAGGCATGCAGGTAATTGGGGTTCTGGTCACCAATTTCAACGTGTGTGGGGAGGTTCCCCCCACCCAACAAGCAATGCTCTGACAGACACCAACTGGGTGTCCTACAATTTAACTCAATTCAGACACTATCTACCCAAAGACAGCATCAATTCCGCAGGTTAAGAGTTCCTTCACAACGCCAATTCCAACTCCAGGTTGTTACCTGTACGTACTTCTGACAGCAGCTACAGATTGGAGGTTCCCAGGATTCCCCACCTCAGGTTCAATTAATTTGCTAGAGCAGCTCACAGAACTTAGAGAAACATTTTATTTACTAAATTACCAGTTTATTATAAAAGGATATAACTCAGGAACAGTCAGATGCATAGGGCAAGTAAGAGATGCATAGGGCAAGGTCTGGGGAAAGGGCACAGAGCTTCCATGCCCTCTCCAGGCACCGGCTCTCCCCAAATCTCCAAGTGTTCACCACCCTGAAGCTCTCTGAACCCTGTCCTTTCAGGTTTTTATGGAGGCTTCATTACATAGGCATGATTGATTAAATCATTGGCCATTGGTGATTGATTCAACCTCCAGCCTCTCTCACCTCCCTGGAGGTTTGGGGGTGCTACTGAAAGTTCCAACTCTCTAAGCACAGGGTTGGTTCCCCTGGCAACCAACCCCCATCCTTTAGTGCTTTCCAAAAGTCACCATTAACATAACAAAAGACACCTTTATGACTGTTATCATAGGATATTTCAAGGGTTTTAGGAGCTCTGTGCCAGGAATGGGTGGAAGCCAAATATACGAATCACAGTATCACAGCAGGAGAAGAAGGTGGTGGAAGAAAACAGAGCCAGCTTGCACTTGATCATGTTAAACTGTAATCTTAGAGAAAGATACAGATGGAAATATAAATTTGAAAGTCATGGATTTGGGGGAGATATAAAGAAAGAGGGAGGAGGATCAAAGTCAGAATCAGGGTCTAGTCAGGAAACAGGAACCCCCACCAGTGATGTGAACATGGAAAACTGAATATAAAGAATTGTTAACTAAGCAAAGGTGGTTAACTACTGAAATGTAGAGAACTCAAAGGTGTAGCAGAAATAACTACTGGGGAAAGGGGCTGCCACTTCAGGAGTGTGGGAAAAGTGAACAAAGCAAGAACTTAGAAAATTCGAGGAGGTCCCCCACCCCCACCCCGGGAGAGCTGAGATTCAAACCTCTGAAGAGATGGTGTGACTGCTGCAGAAACATATCAGCCATCGCCAGCGTGAAGAGGGAACTGGAGGCGGCAGGACAGAACTGCAGGAGCAGCCCATCGCACGGAAAAAGCCACAGGCACCCAGTTGCCCACCGGGCCAATCAAGCCAATCTCAGCAATGGGAAGAAACAAACAAGCAAACAGAAAACAGAAAAGTCCTCTGTCGCCCCCTATGGGCAAAGCCTAACATCCACCCAGCCACCAAAGGAGAAAATGTGGTTTGCAGAAACCCTTCTCCAGCATTACAAAGTAGTGAAAAGAAGAGTGGGTTTAAAGCCAAGAGTCAATAAAATAATAACTGAGGCATTGGTATTCACCTAATCTTAGAAAATGGCTGGGGGGACAGAGCCAGGAGTGTAGTTTTCAGGCTCTCGGCCTCACACTAAAAGGTGCTGGATCAGGTAGCAGATGGTCATCAGCTGTGACTAGTTGGCCATCAGCTGTAACCAGTGAGCCATTGGCCACTAATATAACTTCCGTGGCTATGCTAGCAGCAAATGGGGGGCTAGCAAGAAGATGGTGGCTGAGCTAGCAAGTGCAGCTTGTAGTTAGCACGCCAGCTTGCAGTTAGCAGGGTGGATTACAGCTAGCAAGTGGGGTTGGTTGGTTGACAGAGAAGCAGACGGCAGGTTGCAGGTCATGTGGATCCTGTTTCCTGTGTCTCCAACCCAGCCGCCAGCGAGACTATAGTGGTATGACGCTCCTATCTATGGCTCCATTGGTGTTCCTTTTTGGCCTCACCATGTCCCGCATTCTTATGTGGGGAGCGGGACTAGAGACCCTGCATGATACCCTGCATAACAAATGGCACAGCAAGCAGGGCACAGTGCCAGCCAAAGCTCTCCAAAGTGCGGTGGAGCAGTTTGTGCCTAAGTCTCAGGAAGACCAGGAGGAGCAGCTGCCGGAGAGCTGGACCCCTGTGGAGGGGTGGGAAGATGTGGATGGTTCCCCAACCAGCATAGGCCAGAGAAAGCGAAGGTCATTGGGGATGTGTGGGCTGGGAAGTGCTTGCTGAGGCCCTCACCCCCAGGTTGGGGAGGACTTGGAGTCCTTGTCCTGCAGAGAAGGCACACATTGTGAGGCTAATGCACAGCCCTGGTGAATGACTGTGGACTATGGGGAATGGGCTTCATCCCTAATTTAATGGACCGCTTGACTGTTTGCTTGGGAACATACCACCATGTAGTGGAACCAGTGGATGTTTGCTTACTGTGTCTTGACCGGCCGACATCGAGAGTATGTAAGCACCTTGACTGTGAGTCGCTGTTGTTCTGGCATGGTACCCTGAGAACCATGGTTGTGTCCAGGAAGCCTGGCTGTGCCCAGAGAGAGTGGCAGTGCTCTGAGAACCCTGGCTGAGCCCAGAAGGACTAGTGGTGTCCTGAGAAACCCTAGCTGTGCCCAGAGAGCCTGGCTGTGTCCAGGATATTGCATGCACCTCCCGGCTCCTCGCACAGGGCCCCTCATGGAAGACGCTTGTCGCGCAGATTGTGAGGCGAGACCCTGTAGGGGTGGAGTGTAGGGATAGAGTCAGGAGTGCAGTTTCCAGGCTCTCGGTCTCACATGGAAAGGTGCTGGCTCGGGTAGCAGATGGTTATCAGCTGGTGCTAGTTGGCCGTCAGCTGTAACCAGTGAGCCATTGGCCACTAATATAACTGCCGTGGCTATGCTAGCAGCAAATGGGGGGCTAGCAAGAAGATGGTGGCTGAGCTAGCAAGTGCAGGTTGCAGTTGGCAGGACGGATTGCCGCTAGCAAGTGGGGTTGGTTGGTTGACAGAGAAGTGGACAGCAGGTTGTAGGTCATGTGGATCCCGTTTCCTGTGTCTCCAACCCAGACGCCAGTGAGACTATAGTGGTATGACTCTCCTATCTATGACTTCCTGAGTGTTCCTTTATGGCCTCAACATATCCTGCATTCTTATGTGAGGAGCAGGACTAGAGACCCCACATGCCACCCCACATTACAATGGGAAAAGGGGAAGCTAGACAAGAAACAGGATATGCTTGGAATTACAAGTAGGAGGTGTTGGCTTCCAATCAAAGCCTGAGAAAACTCTACTATATTCAGGTAACTAGGAGGTTATCGGAGACATCTGGGTTTTTTATTTTTAGTTTTTGTAGGCAAAACTAAATCTATTCTTCCGGAAACATGAGAGGGACTTCCGGGGTGCTGAAAACAGCCTATATATTGATCTGGGTCATGGTTACACAGGTGTAAACATAGGTAAAAATGAATCAAGCTGTGCACTTAAGATTTATGCACCTTAGAGTATGTATGAGATATGTTATATCTCAAATTTTAAAGTTGTTTTCTTAAAAAAAAACCCTTGTTTCTAAATTTAGAAGGTAACTTTTGACACACACACACACCGAGTAAATTTGCAAAATAAATAAATTTAGATTCTGCTGTTATAGGCTATATTATTTGGAACAATTCTTATGAAATTCTTGTGAAACTAACTACAAATTCTAGGTAAAATATTGCTTTTAAAACTTCATAAAAGCATCAAAAGCTGATAAATAAGGTGAAAATATAAGAGAAATCAAAAAGTCAGAGAGGTAAGCTGGGTGCATTTTGCTGCTTTTACCCTAAAAGCAGTCTGCAAATCACTAACGTAAGTTGCAAAATCAAGCTTTTGTTTTGAAAGCCAAAGGTGAGGAGTCCAATAGGAGAACTTAGTCACACTAAACTGGGACAAGAGTGAACCAGAAGTAAACTTGCCACTGCCTTTACCTCCAGGAGCCTGCAGGAATGCTTGCCTTGACTCAGAAAGAACGGGGGGTGGGGGTGGGGGGGCAAGAATAGAAAACTTAATAAAGATCTTTCATTCACATGAAGGGAATTGCAGCCCAAACTCACATCACTGGGCTGTCCACAAAGACCTCAAGTCATGAATATAGCAGTGTCATCAGATACTACACTCCTAGTCCCCTTAAGCCCCAGGTAAAGTAAAAGTAAATCCTCACTGGAGGAAGTCACCTTCATTTTCACCAAGGAATCTTCACAAATAAAAGTTCAGGGCCACCAACGAAGTGCCCAGTCAAAAATAACCAAGCACACAAAGAAATAAGGAACCATGAACAAAAACAGCAGAAACAGACTTCAGATGTTGTGATCATCTGGTGTAATATACGAGTGTGTATATATATTATATTATATATATAACATATGACATATACACATATATATGCATATATATAACTATGCTCACTTTCTTTAACTAGATAACAGATGAATATGAAATTATCTCCAGAAAAAAAGGAAATTATATTTTAAAGTGACATATCAGATAATAAAAACAGCCTCTAGAAATAGAAAATATAATAACTGAAATTAAAAGCTCAAACTGGACAATCATTGGACACAGTAAGAGAAGACTTATTGGATAGAACAAGGGTTGGCAAACTAAGGCCTATGGGCAAAATCTGGCCCCTTGCCTCTTTTTGTAAATAACGTTTTATTGTAACACAGCCATGCTCATTCCTTTACTTACAGTGTATGGCTGCTTTAGTGCTGAAATGGTAGAGTTGAAAAGTTGTGACAGATATTGCATTGCCTATAAAGCCTAAAATATTTACTATCTGACCCTTTCCAGAAAGTTTGCCAACTCCTGGGCTAGTGAAAAACATCAAAAGAATTTATCCAGAATTTAGCATAGAGAGACAAAAAGATGGAAAATATGGAAGAAAGTTTAAGAAAGGTGGAGGATAGAGATCCAACATACATTTAATAGCTCTAGAAGGAGAAGAGAGAGAATGGGGTAAAGGTATTATTTAAGGAGATATTGGCTGAAAATCTTCCAAACCTAGTGAAAGATAACAACCCACAGATTCTAAAAGCTCAGTGACTAACAAGCAGTATCAATAAAAAGAAATTCAAAGCAGTCACATCATAGCAAAACTCAAAAAAAAAAAAAAAAAAAAAGACAAAGAGGAACTCTGAAAGCAGCCAAAGAAAAGAAGACAGCTCATTTCAAAGGAATAATGGCTAGACTGACTTTTCAACAAAGAAACAAACAAAAACCTGGGAGGCAGAGATTTTCAATGTGCTAAAATAAAGTAACTGCCAATCTAAAATTCTACATCCAATAAAAATCTTTTTCAAGGGCAAAGACAAACAAAAGCATAGAATGAGTTTCTTGAAGACCTGCACTAAAATAAATACTAAAGTGAGTTCTTCTGACAGAAGGAAAATGATCCCAGAGGGAAGACCAGAGATGCAAAAAGGATAGAAGGCTAACGAGTGGTAAATAGATGGGTAAATCTAAATGAATATTGACTGCATGAAACAATATAATAATGTCTTGTGGGAGATCTACACCGATCTCAGTCACCTTGGGCTGCCATAATAAAATACCATAGACTGGGTGGCTTAAACTACAGAAATTTATTTCTCACAGTTCTGGAGGCTAGAAGTCCAAGATAAGGGTGCCAGCATAGTTGGGTTCTGGAGAGGGCTCTCCTCGTAACTAACAGATGGCTGCCTTCTTGCTGTGTGCTCACATGGTGGAGAAAGGAATCTCTAGTGTCTCTTTCTCTTCTTAAAAGGGTACTAATTGCATATCATGGGGGCCCCAACATTGTGACCTCATCTGAACTTAATTACCTCCCAAAGGTCCCATCTCCTAATACCATCGCATTGGGGGTTAAGGCTTAGATGAGTTTTGGAAGGACACAAATCATTCAGTACACGTATATACATACATATATAGAGATAGAGAGAGACAAAGAGACAGAGGCAGAGAATAAAAATATTTAAAAAGTTAAAAAAGATAAAAAATAAAAAAGAATCAAATTTAAAACCTAAAAAAAAATAAAAGGCAAAAAAAAAATCCTTATAATGGTTTAAATGACAAGGATTTTGATGAATGGTGAAAACTTTTAATAGTCACATCTTGAGTAGATTAACGTCATACTATTGTTTTAAGTTAAAAGATATTATATTTCATTTTTCCAGTTTAAAAATACATTAGGCAGGTTGTGATTAGTAATAAGAAATATATATTTGGTCTTTGTCCCCATTTCTGGCACAGAGCTCCCAAACCCCTTGGAATTTTCTAAGTGATGAGAGCAATTATGGTGTCTCTTGTTAGGTTAATGAGGTAAGTTTTGGACTCCACCCAAGGGTAGGGGTTATTGGTTGCCAGTAAGAGCCAACTGTGTGGTTAGAGGATTGGAAATTTCAGCCCCAACCCCTGATTTCTGGAGAGGGGCAAGGGGCTTGAGGTTGAATCAATCACAAATGGCCAACAACTTAGTCAGTCATGACTACGCAATGAACCCTCCATAAAAACTCAAAAGAATAGCTTGTTGGTCCTCTTCTGGAGAGCTTCCATGCTGGGGAACCAGAATGCTACCATGAGCCACCGTGTTGGGCTCCAAGCTCCACGAGGACAAAAGCTCCTTCGTTCAGGACGTTACCCTTTGTATCTCTTCTTTTGTAATAAATCAGTAATCTAGTGAAAAAATGGGTTTTCCTGAGTTCTGTGAGCCGTTCTAGCAAATTAATCGAACCCAAGGAGAAGGTTGTGGGAACCTCTGATTTATAGCCAGAAGCACAGGTAACCACCTGGATTTGCAACTGGCATCTGAAGTGGAGGGGGCGGTCTTGTGGGGTTGAGCCCTTTACCTGTAGAATCTGATTCTATCTCCGAGTAGATTGTTTCAGATTTGAGTTGAATTCTTGGACATCCTGCTGGTGTCTGAGAATTGCATGCTGGTGTGGGGAAGCCTACACACACGCACACACCCATACACACACACGCACACACACACACACACACACACACACACACTCATGCGCATGTGCGTGTTGGAATTGGGTCCAGGGAACCTTTTCACAAGTCATAGCAATCAGGCCACCCCTCCTTTCCTAGCTACGAAGTTAGCTTCACATGAAGCTTTCATTTTTACAGATACTTTCTTAGTGGTCTGGGGGCACTGGAAAACATTTTTCTAAAGTAACCTAAAAGTTGCTTAAAAGTCAGACATTCTTCTCTGTGCTCTTTTGCTGCTGAAATTCTAACAGTGGGGAAGAGTTTGCCCACTTGTCAGAATAAAAGCAAAGCTAACATTGCATGACATTCAATTAAACACAAAAAGTCTGAGATACCTCAGTTCCCTAGTTTAATGGAGGTACTTAATGGGTGGTTAGAGATTAGTCAAAAATAACATGGAAAGATCCCCCAAATCCAGACCCAAGATCAAAAAGAAATAAATACTGCTAAAAATTCAC
Organism: Rhinolophus sinicus; assembly: GCF_057876585.1. Classification (NCBI taxonomy): domain Eukaryota; kingdom Metazoa; phylum Chordata; class Mammalia; order Chiroptera; family Rhinolophidae; genus Rhinolophus; species Rhinolophus sinicus. The sequence continues at coordinate 11,874,149 of NC_142518.1, forward strand.
CAGAATTTAGACTCCATGGAGAGGGCTGGCTGACAGAAAATGTCCCAAGATCCACTAGCATCATATGATTTAAGACAGACTGATGCTAAGATTACAATTTTTTCTCAACCCAAAATGTAAAGGAAAATTTCAAGTAAACTTGGGAACTATAACATGTACATAGAGACTTTGTAATAACAAATGAAAGCAAACAGAGTGGACCTTATGGATTCTTTCACAAACAGGAGGGCTGAATCTCAGAACCAGAGTTTAATAATACCCAATTAGAGATAAGACTTCACCAGATATCAAAATGTTCTCTAAAACCAAATAAATAAAACAGTATGGTACTGATGAAGAAAACAAATCTGTGAAACTGAATAGTGAGTTTGGAATAGACTCATACAGTATATGAGAAATTACTGTATGATAAATGTGGTATTTCAAATCAGTGGGCAAAGGACAGCCTGGCCAGTTAGAAGTGTTGAAACAACACTTCCAATTGTGTGTGGGGGTGGGGAGGGCGGGGGAAAAACATACTTCACATGATAAATAAAACAAAATTCCATGGGCGGCCAGATGGCTCAGTTGGTTAGAGCGTGAGCTCTCAACAACAAGGTTGCTGGTTCAATTCCCTCCATGGGATGGAGGGCTGTGGCCCCTGCAACTACAGATTGAAAATGGCAACTGGACTTGGAGCTGAGCTGCGTCCTCCACAACTAGATTGAAGGACAACAACTTGGAGTTGATGGGCCCTGGAGAAACACAATATTCCCCAATATTCCCCAATTTAAAACAAAAAAAAAAAAATCTTGTCATAAAAAAAAAAGGAATGTGTAAGTTTAAAAAAAAAAATTCCGGATGGATTAAGGGTGCAAATGTAAAAAAGAAAACCCTAAAAATATTAAAAGAATGTATATGGGAAAGTGTTTACAACCCTTATGCAGAGTTGGTCATCCTGAGCAAGAAAAAAGTTCACAAACTATCAAAGGAAATATTGATAATTTTGACTAAGTAAATATTAAAACCTTCTGTCCCATTTTAAACAACACAAGTTTACAAACAGGCAGTAGACTAGTAGAAAAATATTTGTAACATATATTACAGCCAAAGAATTAATACCCATAAAATATAAAGAACCAGAGTTTATTAAGAAAAAAGAGAAACAGGAGCTTAAGCATACATGACTTACACACAAACCTTTATTTATATTTCAGGCCTCTCCTGTGAGTGCCAAATGTCTGTATTCACCCTCTAATTGACATCTCTCTCTCTCTCTCTTTTTTTGTTTTGTTGGTGACTCAAACGCCCCAAACTGAATGTGTGATCTTCCCACACATATCCGGTCCTTTCCAACATTCTTTTTTCTCTGTGAAAAAAAATCAATCTACCATTTGTATTTTTTAAATTGGAATTGACAAAATGAATTGATTCTACCAATACTCTGGGAATCGATTCTACCAATTGATTCCCAGTGTGGGGACAGAGTCCCAGAGAGCAGTTTCCAGTCTCTCGGCCTCATGTGGAAAGGTGCTGGTTCGGTTATTAGACGGCCATCAGCTGTAATCAGATGGCCATCTGCTGTGGCTGGGTGGCCGTCAGCTGTAACCAGTGAGCCATTAGCCACTAATATAACTGCTATGGCTACGCTAGGGGGTTGGGTTGGTTGGCAGAGAAGTGGACTGCAGATTGCAGATCATGCGGCTCCTGCTTCCTGTGTCTCCAACCCAGCCGCCAAAGAGAATATAGTGGTATGACTCCCCTACCTATGGCTCCATTGTTGTTCCTTTTTGGCCTCACCATATCCTGCGTTCTGGTGTGGGGAGCGAGACCAGAGACCCCACATGACACATGGCGCAGTGAGCAGGGTAGGGTGCCGGCCAAAGCTCTCCGAAGGGCGGTGGAGCAGTTTGTGCGTATGAACACTCAGTCTCAGGAAGACCAGGAGGAGCAGCTACCGGAGAGCTGGACCCCCATGGAGGGGTGGGAACACGTGGACGGTTCTCCAACCGGCACAGGCCAGAGAAAGCGAAGGTCATTGTGGCCATGTGCGCTGGGAAGTGCTTGCTAGGGCGGTCCAGATGCGGGACTTGTAGTCCCAGGAGGAAATGCTTGCTGAGTCCTTGGTGGAGGATGCGGGTGAGGATCAAGGTCATCCCTCACCCCCAGGTTGGGGAGGACTTGAAGTCATCGCCCTGCAGAGAGGGCACACGTTGTGAGCCCAATGCACAGCCCTGGCGAATGACTGTAGACTATGGGGAATTGCCTTCCATCCCTGATTTGATGGACCACTTGACTGTTTGCTTGGGAACGTACCACCATGCAGTGGAACCGGTGGATGTTTGCTTCCTGTGTCTCGCTCAGCCACCAGTGAGACTGAGGTGCAGGAAGACCCCTTTTTGGGGTGCAGGCGGATGTTTGCTTCCTATGTCTCCACTGGCTGCCTGTCGAGAATATGTAAGCACCTTGGCTGTGAGCCACTATTTTTCCAGCACGGTACCCTGAGAAACCCTGGCTGTGCCCAGGAAGCCTGGCTGTGCCCAGAAAGACTGGCGGTACCCTGAGAAACCCTGGCTGTGCCCAGAAAGTAGGTGGACATCAAGGGACACCCCCTGGGACATTACTTGAACTGGACTGAAACTTTTTCTTGTGAGCTGGGTTCCTGACACAGGGCCCCTTGCAGAAGACGCTTGTCGCGTAGATTGTGAGGTGAGACCCTGGAGGGATGGAGTGTGGGGACAGTCCCAAAGAGCAGTTTCCAGGCTCTTGACCTCATGTTGAAAGGTGCTGGCTGGGTTATTAGATGGCCATCCGCTGTGGCTGGGTGGCCATTAGCTGCTATCGGTTAGCCATTAGCCACTAATATAACTGCCGTGGCAACGCCAGAGGGTTAGTTGGTTGACAGAGAAGTGGACAGCAGATTGCGGCTCCTGCTTCCTGTGTCTCCAACCCAGCATCCAGTGAGACTATAGTGGTATGACTCCCCTACCTATGGCTCTGTTGTTGTTCCTTTTTGGCCTCACCATGTCCTACGTTCTTGTGCATGGAGCAGGAGCTGAAACCCTCCATTACACCCAGAAATCAATCTATCAGAAAGTTATGAGTCAACCTTGGCACCTCCTTCTCTGTCATCCACTATTTCCAATCCTGCACCAAGCCCTGTCAGTTGTACCTCCCTGATAGCTCTTAATTCCATCCACTTCACCCCACCTCCATTACCATCTCCCTTATTCAAGCCACCTGGCTGGGGCTACTGCCACAGCTTCCTAACTGGCCCACTTGTATCAACTCTGTCCTCCTATATTCTGTTCTCACTGTAGTCTAAGTGATCTATTCAAAAGCAAATCTACTCCTAGCACTCACACTGTGGTCTTTAAGTGCCAATCTCCATTAAAAGGAACCAGGGCTCCTTGGAGCATGAAATGCATGAGACAACCCTTTTCCTGCCAAGTAGCAAGGAAAGCTATCAAAGATTAATGAGTTGTGGAAAAGGAAATAGGAATCACCTTGAGTTGCACCCATTGGCCTGAAATAGGACAATCTGGGCATAAAAAATAATGACCGAATGGATTAGTACACATTGAGTATATAAAAATTCATAGCTTCAAATTCATAATATAAAAAGAGAATGCCAAAACAAACAGACTCACTGGTTGCCATTGGAAGTAGCTGTGACATCAATACCTTTCTTTGAAAACTGGTAATGAAGGAGGAAAGAATTAGCCTTTATTAAACACAATCCTGTTTTAGGATTGCCAAATAGTCCTAGTTAATGGAAATAAGTTCTTTACAGAAGAATTCCAGCTAATAAGCACAAGAGGAGTGATAGGATTAGCAAATCACCACTTTGAACACTCCTAAGGTCCTCCATGAGGTGACCCCCTTCTTTTCTTTCCAGGGTCACCTTACACCACAAGCCTTGCTTTTTAGAAACTAAGAATTCAGTTGGAGAAACAAGGGAGAGACATTTGGCACCACAGAATTGAGTTGATTGCAAGATAACCTATAGGAATTTCTCTGTGGTCATATTCTCTGTGGCTCTAAGCCATTCATTTCAGCAACTGCCATTAATAGTAAGTATGCCTGTTAATAAGTACCCAGTGGTTAGGCCACTCTAGTATGGACATGTGAGAAATGTATCAAAGCCCACAATTTCACTTACACAATTTGAAAAACCAAAATTATTTTTTGAGAAAAATTCTACAAAGGGGTGTCTTGAAGATCTCTCTTTGAAAGGTGTTTTGGGTCCCTTCTGTTGCCATCTGCCACTGCCCTAATCTGGCCATCATTGTCTCGCCCCTGGCTTATGGCAGTGGTTTCTCAGCTGGTCTCTCAACCCCCAGTTTCCTCCCCCTGTGATCCATTTCTGTATGGCAGCCAGGATGAATTTTTACAATGCAAATGTAATTATGTCACAGCTCAAGCAGCTGCCTGTTGCTCCTTAGAGATATCCTGAACTCCTTAACAGGCTGAGATGGCTCTTCAAGGCTTCCTTCTCTCTCTCCAACCTCCTCTCTCTCCATATCCCTCTCCTCTTCCCCACCCTCCAATTCAGAGGCTCTAGACATACTGAACTTTCAGTTCCTCAAAGAAGCTCCCTCCTTCATCTGTGAGCCTTTGAACATGCTCTTCACTCTGCCTGGATGGCTCTTCCCACCACCTCACCTCATCCTTCAGTTGTCAGCTTAAATGTTGCTTTCTGTAGTTGTCCTTATTGTGTTTTTAGAGTGTCTTCTATTTAGCATTTACCGTACCAGATTGTCATTTCTCACTTAATTGCTGTAAGCTTCTCGAGGGCAGGATAAGCCTTGCTTCAGCATCTGATAAGTATCTGAAGTACTTGATAAGTATCTGTTGAATAAATGAATCCTAGATAGCTTACCTGATTCCACCCTCTTCTCCTTTAATTCTTGCTAGACTTATCTTTCTAAAACACCATTGTTATCATGGTAAGAATATTTAATTGCTCCCCATTTCTTACAGAGCAAGTACAACAGTGTTCAAGGGCCTCTATATTTTTCCTATGTTATCTATCCAACTTTGTATTGTGAATAAGATATATTTTTTTCTCCAGAAATGATGTGTAGATTGTTGTCAGTTTGCAAGAAAAGAATTAAATCTCCCAGGGGTTCCCCACCAGCTTTCAGTTGCAGGGAGTGCAGGAGCCAAGGTAAGCATAGAGCCCTGGGTTCTCCAGCTGTTCTAGAGCAGCCCAGAGTAGCTGAAGTGGGCAGAGAGGAAGGCCACACAGCATAGTGAAGGAGAAACTAAAAAGCAGGGGCTACTACGGTAATGATTGGATGCACAGCTAAAATCTATTTCCATGACTACGATGGCTTCTTGACACCCACCGGGATGACTAGATCCCAGATCTTGGGCACATAAACCCCCATGTCCTCAGTATTGTGTTTGCCAACAGTGACACTGAAGCAGCAGGAAGATGGATTCCACCTCACCTGCACCTGAAAAATATAGTTTTTAGCTTTTTAACCCCTGTGGTACAGCATATACATGAGGAGGTTGAAATGCATGCCAAGTGCCAATCGACCATACCAACCAAACTGGTGTGGGAGAAATAAATGGCCGAAGTAGAAGCTTACAGTGGCAGCAGCTGCAGGAAAGTGCCAATGACTTTGAAACTTCTTTATACTCATAAAAACAAAAAACTACTGTTCAAATCTATCACAGAAACCTAATTGTCACAAGATAATGTATATTTCCATCATTGAAGCTTTTGCGACCTAGTTTACTAACTCATAAACATGAATTGGTTAGGCTAGACTTCTATTACTTTAGAAATAGTCAAACAATTATTACTCATACATTGAAGTTAGAACAGCATATTAGTCTAGAAAACAGGAGGAATATTTTGATCTAAAGCAAATCAAGTTTTTATGCTTTCAAGAATATATAGCATCTGTAATTGGACAAATAATGCATTGCCCAGGAAACCAATTTTAGCGAACATAAAAATTTTGCCATCAGCATACTGATTTACTGCTTATATTTAGCATACCAAGTGTTTACATGTTACATATAAATGGTTGCCTGTAAAAGGATTGAATGCAGCCTCTCCACTCAATAGTCTTGTCTACACAATTAACCTGTTTAACAGGCTTTTCTTTATAGAAAATATAACGATATGCTTCAGCTCAACCACAGTCAATGTTACTGGTATAGTCATTAAGGAAGTTTAATTGTAATAATTAGATGTGGTAGCAGCTACAGTGATCATTTGAGAAAATATTATATCACTGTAACCGACAACCTGCGTCCTTGTATCGCCTCTGAATTTTCTAATGAGTAATGGTTTACATGGATATATCTGTGTCCCACCTCTTGAGCAAGCAGGGTGGCATAGCAGAAGGATCTGGTTGGCTTCGAGGACCTCCATTTCCCCTACTATCCACCAAGTCTCTGACTTGAACAGTTATCTTTAAATGTAATTTTATTTTCAGTTTAAAACAAACCAAATACAAACCCAAAGCAGAGCCAGCCACAGAAGATAAATATGAATGCATTTGGCCACAGATGAAAAGTCATGGTAAAGCTTCAGCATCCATGAGATAAGGGCGCCCCAAACACTGGAAATCATGGTGTATAATTTGATGTTTTAAAAAATCTCACATTCAAATCCTCTCGCGCACATCAGCTTTGGCCTAGCCACCCAGCACATACGGTGTCTACGTATTGGGCATATAGGCTGCGGTTCTCTCTCTTTTGCCTGCTACTGTTCTGCTAGTTTGTGCCTCTCACAGCCGCCTCCTTTGTCACTGTGTCACATGGTTGTGACAATTTTAAAGGAACGCAATTACTGTGAAATCAGGATTTTGAAGCTCTGGAAGTTTTGATATTTGCTCCATCATTATGTCATTAGTGGAAGCCATGAAAGGAGAGGTAGAATCTGCTTCTATTTTTGGTATCCACACACAACAGTCAAGTCAGTGAGCAGTAGGAGCTCTTGTCTCCATGGCTGTGCCATCTGGGTTTGTATCTGTATATCACGCAGGCATCTGAGCCCTGCAGTTCTAACATATTATGCCCTAGCACTCAGGATACAATCGTTTGGAAGGCGGCTTTGTGAGAACCAATATATTAGAGCTACAGATCTCTCATCAATGGGGCAACACTGGCTGGAAATAGTCGCCCAGACAATCTGAATTTTAAGGCACAAACCCTAATTTTCCACACCGTGGAACTGCCTGCAAGTACTCAGGGACACATAAGCACAATGCATACGAAGCAATCACTGCCAGGCCCATCTTAGGAATATCAAGGCATAAAGGGCAGGGAGAGGATCACAAAGTAATTTTAATTAGATGGAACTTGTAATTAATATAAACTTGAAGTGGAATCCACAAAAGAGATTGGCCAACAGAGATTATATCCAGTGAGAATTCAAGCTGCTGTAGTCGGTTTTAATTACATTCCTGAAATAGAAGCCTGCAAACAGGATTTGCATAGAAGGCTTAGATAAATCTTTGTTCCATTGACACATTTTACTAGCAATATTCTTAGTCTACCAAAATTGGAAGCTGATCACAAGCTGGTAAAGAAACAGTTTAAAGAGGATTGTCAGAAAAGAGGTCTCAAACTAGTGTGTTAATACACTTCAAAGGTTTTTTAGGAGATTAGGCATCACAGAAGTTTATGCCATTGGTAATAAAGAGGCATAAGTACCATTTTTTTAAATCTCTTTTCCCCTCTTTACAACTTTCAAGTCAAATTTTCTGCCAAGTTCCTCTTATCTCTTTAGCTTGCAAAGTAAAAGTGAATAGCCGCATTTCTATAATATAGGATATTTCTATATATTTTGTAGGAAAGGTCAGGAACAGTGAAGAACTCTAATTTCTAAACCACTCGCATTTCCACATCTTCTTTTATATTGCTTGCCATGGACTAGACAGCAGCAGGGGACTTTTTAGATAATAATACTGTATGTGTTTTCTATGGCTGTTGTAACCAATTACTGCAAACTTAGAGGGTTAAAACAACAGAAATGTATTCTGTTATAGGTCTGGAGGTCAGAAGTTTGCAATCAGTTTCACTGAGCCGATATCAAGGTGTTGACAGGGCCATGCTCCCTGGGGAGAATCTGGTCCCTTTTCTCTTCCTTTTTCTGGTGGCTGCCAGCATTCCTTGGCTCATAGCAGCATCGTTCCAAGGTGTCACATGAGATGGCAGTCCAGATGCCAGCAAGGACTACCGTCTTCTGAAGGCTTGATTGAGGCTAGAGGATCAGTTTCCAAGTTCACTCACATGGCTGTTAGCAGGCCTCAGTCCCTTGATGGTTGTTGACCAGAAGCCTTAGTTCCTTATCACATGAGCCTCTCCTCAGGACACGCAGCTGGCTTCCCCCTGAGGGAATGAACTAAGAGAAAGATGAAGAAAAAGCTGCAGAGCCTTTATGACCAGGCATCACATCAGCCTATTTTTATTGGTCACACAGACCAGTGTAGGGGAGGAAAGATTTTCTTTCTATCCTTCTAGTTTCTTTGGCTGCTTTAATAATCAAATTAACATAAGACAGACTGACAGGAGAAAAATCAAATCTAATTATGTATATACAGGGACCCCAAATATATACAGAGGGTGCCAAAAAATATATATACACATTTTAAGAAAGGAAAAACTATTAAAATTACGTTGATGGTAACCACTTCGAGCACCTATTGTAATTGCAGAAGTCAAAGGTGACTTGCATTCATCTTTTGTTATCAATATATATTGAGTACTACAATTTTAAAACAGTTTTTTCCTTTCTTAAAATGTGTATACAGGGGCGGCCGGTTAGCTCAGTTGGTTGGAGCTCGGTGCTCCTAACAACAAGGTTGCTGTTTCGATCCCCACATGAGCCACTGTGAGCTGCGCCCTCCACAACTAGATTGAAACAACTACTTGACTTGGAGGTAATGGGTCCTGGAAAAGCACACTTAAATAAATAAAAGGTTTTTTTTTAATGTGTATACAATTTTTTGGCACCCTCTGTATATATGGGCAAGGACAAGGACAAGTTGGGAAACTGAGGCTCATATGCCATTCTGAGTTAAGGAATGAAACAGGAACCTAATGCTTCAAAGAGGAGGAGGGCAATTTACAGGACAATAAGAGCAGATGTTTGGTAATTAGATGTTTGTCCTTCCATGTAGGTAAGTCATTCAAATAAAAGTTATTTCTGGTAATAGCTCTCTTTCTGGGCTAGGCCCCTATCTAAATTCTTTTAGGTAGTTAAGAGAGAGGGGAAAGTTTTTCTTGAATTTGCTGGGTCTTGATTTGTCATCAGCTCAAAATGATCCACGTATCATGTATTTTACTCCACATCACCAACCTGATACAATGCAGGGAGACATTATACAAGGGCATTAATACCAAGAGGTGGAGATCATTGGGGGCCATCTTGGAGGCAGGCTACCACAGCACTTGACTCTACTACGCCATCCCTTTGGCCACTGGTTTGTTTAGCGGATGGGCATTTGACTCAAACAAGGCCCATCAGAATGTGTTTCTGAGAATCCCATATATAGCTCCTGGGAATGAGAGCCATTCTCATTTTCCTTGGATCTTAAGCTGTTATGCTATAAGCCTGAAGATTTCACTGGTCATGTTCCCAACCACGTGGAGGAAGCCCTTATTATAAAGTGGGAGAGAATAAAGACAAAGAAAGAAAGAATCAGAGCTAAGAGTTGGAAATAGAGAAGGCCTTGCTAACATCTTGCAGGCCCCTAAATCCCTCCATGCCTGAAGTTCAGCCCTGGATTTCCCAGTAACACAAGTCAATGCATTTCTCCTTTTTTGCTTAAGCCAGTTAACTTAGGTTTCTGACTCTTGCACCTGATAGGGCCTGGACTCAAGCACAGCTTGAAGAGCTTCCTAGGATTCTCATCCTACAGGAATAGAGAATCAAACTTGGTGCAGTGACAGAGCCTTAGCTACATGAGGAGTAACCCCAGGAGGGAACTTATCAGTCAAATTTTTCTCATGGCCTTGCTCTCTTGGAATAGGTAAAGGAGGAGGGTTTTTAAAAAGTGGGAACATGGTTCATCATAAACTCTAGGAGTTTGGGGCAAATTTGTGCCCTTGGGACAACTGGTCACACCAAGTGGAGAGAGAGGTGTTTTTATTTTTTTATTTTATTTTTTTAAAATTTTATTAGTTTCAGGTGCACAAGACAAAGCAATACTTAGACGTTTATCATTTATATCCCTCACACTGTGTGAACCCCCCTCCCCCATCCACTATCCCTCTGACATCGCAGAGCCATTACATTTCCTATTTTTACTATAAAATTATAATTGGCATTCATTATTGTTCAGCTTCAGGTGTACAGTGCAGAGATCAGGCATCATACATCATCCCTGAGGTGGTCTCCCAAATGGGACACGTGTCCATCAGATAGCCTACAAAATCTTTACATTATTGATTACGTTCCCCAAATTAAATTTCAAAACCCTGTGGCCATCTTGTGGTTACCAACTATTTTCTAAACCCCTCACCTTCCCCCTTATCCCCACCCCCACCCCCATCTAGCAACCCTCAGATTTGAGAGAGTTGTTTTTAAAAAACAGTGGGGGCTTTGCAGATTGGAGAAGTCTGGCTCAAGGCCACAGTTGATGCTGTGCTGAGGGGAGCTTTCTGGTTGGTGCCCTGATGCTGTGAGGCCTGCAAATGTTCCTGCTACAGCTGATTACTTTTCAGACCCCAGAGGGAGAGAGATGGTTCCTCTCTGACGTCTTTCCCCATGTGGCACCAAGAAGCCCCTCTGAGCTTTCTCTCTCCCAGCTCTGCCCTCCAGCAGCTCCCTCATGCCCCACCTGGAATTTGTACTGTTTCTGTCCCATCCCTGGGGAGCTCTCATTACATATGAGTCCATGCAAAGGCCCAGGCACAGAGCTTTGCCCCCAATAGATGCTCCAAAAATATTGAGGGGTGAAAGCCTTGAAAGGGAGCAGAATATACCACCCCAAAATATGCCTCCTTGGCATAAGGATTATTTTAAGCTGATTATTTTAAAGGAACAGCAGACTTAGGAAAAGCTCTGAAGCTTTTCCTTGTAAGACACATTTACATTTATAAGGGAAAGCTCCATTTTTGAGGGTGTCTCCATTTGTGTACCAGGAAGAGAGTGACCAAATCTTTAGAAACTTATCAATGCAGAAGGCAACAACTTAAATCTGCTTAATAGCCTTACCCTTGTTTACTGTGCTTTGCCTGATAACCTCCCCTAACTGGATTCCCCCCCCCCCCCCCCCCCCCCCCCGCTCCATCTTCTTTTGTCTTTAGTGCTGGCTTGGGCCATTTCAGGGTGTTACTCAGTTTTTCTGGGTCTCTCCCGTGTATACAGGAGGGAAACATATTATTACATTTCTGTTTGCTTTTCTCCTCTTAATCTGTCTATTTTTATAGGGCATCTCAGCCAAGAACCTTTAGAAGGGTAGAAGGAAAATTATTTTCCTTCCCCCAACAGTCTAATTGAATGAAAACATCATTTCTGGCACCATCAAATGGAGACAGAACAAAAATCAAAACTTTAGATCTTTCAAGAGCTCAAAGAAATTCTAAAATCCTTATTTAAATGCTCCTAAAGAACTTTAAGCCTTTTAAAAAGGTTTAGTTATATACAACTTCAGAGGTTTATTAGTGTTATAAAAGAAAACACACCAAGGAAACAATCTTAGTTCTCTTCCAGAGAAGGAACTTCTCTGATAACATAGAGTGAAGTAACTTTCAGGCGCTTGCCACATTTATACAGCAGATGGCACTGTGAGACAACTATAAGCGACTGTTTTCCGCATAGCTAGGAGGAAGCCAGCGAAATACAAAATCAAACAGCAATCTTGTGCTGTATCCGGACCTATTTAAAATCTACATCCCTAGGGAGGGTTGTCTATAAAAGTTCCCTACCCAGGTGTCTATCTCCTACCTACTCAAATGTGGTGCTCGGAGCATCGGCGCTGGCACCACCTTGAGAGCTTGTTAGAAACGCAGAATCTCAGACCCAGACGCCCTGAGACAGAATCCACTCCCTGGGCAATGTCTTAGCTGACCTAAAGCGTTTGAAAAGTCTTCAGTTATGTAGAAGCGCAGATGTTCACCAGCGTTGCAAAAGAAAACAAAGCAAAGCAAAGCAACCCCAAATACGCTTCGTTCCCTTTAAGAAAAAAACTGCTTTTGTAAAATACTCGCTAAAAGAACTTGCAGTGCCTGCTATTTTCAGGCAGCAGATGGCACTGTGGGACAACTCTAAACCGACAATTTTACCCTGAAGCTGGAAGGAAACCGGGGAAATAGACAGGATCCAACACACCAGTTTTCCGCTTGAGCTGGACCTATATAAAATCTACGTCTCCAAGGTCAGAAGATTAGGAACTCTTCTGGATAAGGAAAAATAAAATAAACATATGGAGACAGTGGTGTCAGAGAAGACAAGGACTTTTCCTCTGCAAGGGGAGAAAGGAGTTGCATTTATACTATGTATTCAGTGTCAGAAAGGTCCTCTGAAATTCTCTTAAGATCCATTGTTAGAACGCCAACCCTTTGAATTACTGCTTAAAATACAAATGCTCCTAGGAGACAATACATTTCACCATCATTAATGCCTTTCTGGGCATTCATTTTTCACCTTGCTTTGTAATAAAGGTCACTCCCTGGCAGCAAAGAAACTCCTCCACAAAGGCAAGACTTGCCAGGGAGTCAGAGAGAAGATTAAGGATGATGGCTCAGGGAAACGTGCCTGGGTGGGACCCCAGAATCAGGCCTCCAGGCACTGGGACCTGGGGGGGGGGGGGCTGTGGAATGGAAGGGACAAGGGCTCCAAATGTGAATTCCCACTGGCCTCTTAGAGGCATTTGCCACTGGGGGTGGGGGGTAAGGGGTGGTGGAGTCTAGATATCCAGAGTTTGAGCGAGGAGCATACACCTCAGCCTCCTCTAGGAACAGGCCTCATATGTCAGTCTTGCACCTGAGATCCCAGGTCTCCTTTGTCATCACGTGGCCATGGCCTCACACATTGTCAAGCCTGGTTAAAGGAAGACCCAACATGGGGTTACAGGTGACTGAAAACTAGATTGAGGGGCATCTGAAGAACATGAAACGAATTTATCAAATATAATTTATAGAACCCAAACCATATTGGAGACATTCTTTTAGGAAGAACAATACCTACACAGAAATTCCACTGCTAGGAGTCTCCCCAGGTAGAGTTGTCAGATTTAGCAAAAACAAAAACAAAACAGGACTCCCAGTTACGTTTTATTTTCAGATAAACAAGGAATAATTTTTTAGTATAACTATGTCCCATGCATTATTTAGGACAAACTTATACTAAAAAAGTATTTGATGTTTTTCTAAAATTCAAATTTAACTGGTCCTCCTTTATTTGATCTAGCAATCCAACCACTGGGGAAATTCTCACACACAGGTCAAGGTGTACGGACAGTGACGCTCATTACAGCCTTGTTATATAATAGAGAGAAAGCAGAAACAACCCAACTAGGCCTCTTGTGAGCAGAGAAACACAGTCACCCCCAAACCGCAGGCTGTTAGGAGGTTGCAGGGAAGAGAAGGGCTCTGTTATCTCACCACTCTTCTCCTGCTGTGTCTCCATTGGCAAAGCCCATCTGAAAGCAAGAGGGCAAGGAAGCACAGTGTGCAGTCTTTAGAGGTCAGCCTCCCGGGGTGTGCTGGGGCCAACTGTGAGTATTTCCTCCCAACTCCACGTTCAGTGATGTCACATCGATAAGTTAAAATTGGCAGGGGGGGGGCAGTATTTACTCCATGGAAATCAGCAGACAGTATAAATCAGGGTAATTTTTTCCCCCCTAGTGGCTTGTGTCAACCACTTACCAGCATCCCATTGTCAGTTTCCCAGGCACAGAGCAGGATGGAGAAGGGTTGAGAATGTGTGTGGAAGGGGAAATGGAGACTAACTGTTACATTTTATTTCACTGTATGAATAAATTTCCATTTCTGTATCCAGTCTCCTAAGAAGGCAGCCACGCTCCCATAACTCCATGTCTCACTTGTTTCCATAGCTGTCCCTCCCCTCCCTGGGCCCTTCAGGCTTAGGAGTGATGACTGTGTATCAGTTTGGAGCCAATCAGGAGAGAGGAGTCACAAAGTTGTTTGAACAGAGAAAGTTTAATATAAAGAATGATTAACTATAACAGGAGACTGGAGTAATGAGAGGTTGGCTAGTAAGAAGTAAAGAGAACTCTGGAGAATATAGGATAGCTGTTCTGAGAGCAGCCACTGCCCCTATGGCTGCCATCGAGCATCCAAAGCAGAATCATTCTTTCCCAAACCTCCTAAGAGGGCACTGCCATGGTTCACTAAGCAGCAAAGAAGTCACCATGGTACTGCACTGGTGGAACTTACTAGAAATCTGTACTCTGGCACTTGTTGGGAATCGTCCCCCTAGGGCACCAGGCAAAGCTGCTCACAGGGAGGCATCTCACTGGAGGCTGCAAACCCACTGGAAATGGATGCCAGGGGAACCTGCTGGCTGCCTACACTGCTGAAGTTGAGTACAGCAGGAACTGTGCACTGGAGAAGCTGTGTGCGCTGCAGAAGCCTGCCAAGCAGGGATCAAAACCCTCCCTCCTGCAATGTCACCGCCGCCCCCGCCTCCACTGACATCATGCCAGCTGGCCAAGGCAAGATATTTAAAGGGTTCACATCCATTGTCACAGAGCTGGCAGTGAAGGATGCATTTGGAGCAAAGGTAATCCACACAAAAGCCTCCTGACGCTGCTAGTCCCTGGGGCTTTGCTATCCTATGTTGGTTTCCTTAACCCCAAGTCCCTTCAGTGGACTCTCTCCAGTTAAATCTTTTGGGTCCACCATCTTTCTTATAGGGACTAACTGATTCAAGTGTTACAATGGCGCAACAAGTAAAGGTATCAACACGAATAAATCTCAAAAACATAACCTTATGGGGGGAAAAAAGTCACACTGGAACAGATAGATACAATATAATGTTTGTATAAAATTTTAAAGTACACAAACAATTAAAGGTATTATTATTTATGGAAATAGACATATATTGTTTAAAGCACAAACAGTGGGAAGGAGAATGATGATGCGAGGGGGAGTGGCCTCTGGAGAGAAAGGGGAGGAGCATGTATATGGGTTGGGGGAGGAAGGTGGGCTTTAATTGTTCTCTGTAATGTTTTAATTTTCTTTTTTAAGATTTCTGAAGCAGGGGCCGGCCCTGTGGCTCAGGCAGTTATAGCTCCATGCCCCTAACTCCAAAGGCTGCCGGTTCGATTCCCACATGGGCCAGTGGGCTCTCAATCACAAGGTTGACAGTTCAATTCCTCAAGTCCCGCAAGGGATGATGGGCAGCACCCTGCAACTAAGATTGAACACGGCACCTTGAGCAAAAAAAAAAAAAAAAAAAAGCAAATTTGGTTAATTATTAACATCTGTTAAATCTGGGTGTTGGTAGCCTAGTTGTCTGGTATACTGGTGTCTCTACTCTTCTGTATGTTTGAAATATTTAAAAATGTAACAATGTTAACTATTGTGCAAATAGTCGTTAAATATAGCTTTTTATTTTATATGTAGTGCTTACTTGGCGCTGACCATGCAAAAATGTAGAGTAAACTGACAATTTGACATGCCAGTACAAGAAATCTAGCAATGGCAGTAAAAGATTGACGCTCAAATGAATGATATTAGAAATACACTGCTTTAGAGACATCCTGAAGAGGGAAGGAACACTGGGAAAGTCCTAGGAAAGCTTCACGGAAGAGAGGAATGGAATGGGGCCTTGATGCTGGCAGGGATCTCTATAGCGGGGTTTTCAGACGGTGAAAAGTGAGTGTTGCGAAGCACAGTGGTCACAGAGTGGGGCATCCGGGATTGCCAGCAGAGTGTTGGGTGGGTTAGAGGTTCTGGCCCAGGAGTGCAAGTTGATTGGAGCAGGACTCGGTTAAGCCCAAAGCTTCTCTTCAGCTGGATCATTCTGCTCGTGCCTCCACCTGCCAGGCAAAGAGCAGCCTGCAAAAGGCCTCCAAAGTCCCTTGAGGAGACTGGGCAGTCATAGCTTTTCTTTGTAGAGCGTGGGCAGTCATAGCTTTTCTTAGCTAAGCAGTGACAGGATCCAAGCTGTGATTTAGGCAGATCGGTTTGGCAACTCCACACATCGTGGACTGAAAGGGAGAGAGAGCCAGAGACAGGAGAAACTGTTCAGAGGTCAAAATCATTGTAGAATGACATGTAGCGGCAATGACGTGAACTAGAACCATGACCCTAGGAAGTGAAATTAGGGAAGAAATGAAAAGAAACTGGGAAATCATTGACAGAACTTGGCAACTGTTGCATCCAGAAGACTAAGGAGAAATTGAAGAGGGCTCCCAGGGTTGGGAGAATAGTGATGGTGGGAAGGACAGGCGGCTATGGGAAGATTAGAAGTTCACTTGTATAAATTTTGAACCTGAAGTGACACCTAAGTGGCCAGTTGGTTAAGCAGAAGATTTGAAACTGGGGTTTGGGAGACAAGTCACATCTGCCGATTCAGATTTGGGTGCTGTCTTAGAAGCCATGGGATTGTACATGCTTTTCGAGATGAATGATTAAGAGGAAAAAATGGTGCACCAAAGGCCTTTTCTTGAAGAACAAGGAGTAGGAAGATACATGGAACCGGGGAAAACAAAGAGGTAGACCTGCATCAAAGGGAGAAGCAAACGGTGGAGAAGTGTGCATTCTGAGGCCATGCTGAGCAGCACAAGAGGAGAGTAGGTTTCCATGGGCTTTGGCAATTGCTTGCCCACCTCGCATCCTTTAGGCTGGACAGAACCAAGTCTAGAAGAGTTTCTAATGGTCTTTAGCTTTCTCTCAGCTCTGGCCAGTTGCAGATGCCCAGGACCTGGAATCTTGGTCATCCTTTAATTCTCTCAGGAATCTGTCACGTTACTAGTTCTCTCACTTCTTGTCTGTCTTGAAATGATACTAATAATTATGTTTGTCTTCCTCTGCAACCCCCCATACATTTCTTGCTCCTCCACTGGCCATCAAATAAAACCTTCCAAAGGAGATTCTGGAGTCACACGCCTGGGTTTAAATCTGGGCTCCTTGAGCCAATTACTGAGCCTGCCATGTTGGATTCAGTTTGTATCCCACGGGCCTAACACAATAACTAATGCAGTTAGTAGTTATTGAGTTTGATCACATTTTGCAAAACCCCTGGCTCCACATGTCACTCCTGCTTTGTCTCCATATTTTCATTCTGTTTGCACCATGATAGCTTCAGCAGAAAAACAGGGAATATTGACCACGTATTCAAGACGTAGAGCAGTAAAGAACAGTGAGAAATGAGATGGTAACTAGCAGAGGCAGTGAAAGGCTTTTCCAGGATTAGGAAGACCTGTGTGTCATTGAAGGAAGGAAGAAAGAACTGATATAGATTTGAGAGCTGCAAAAGGAAGGAATCGTAGAGGGCTGATAACTGGGAAGAGAATGGGAAGGATTTAAATCATGAGCACCCAGGGAAGGAGTTTGCCTTTCTTTCATTAAATTATTATTTTTGTATTTCTTTGGAATAGAAACATTCTATTCCGGTGACTGACTAGATTTTTCCCTCTGGCTCTTCATAACCCACATGTTCCAAACAGGGACCTGGGGCAGGTCCCAGTTTCGAAATCTGCTTGCTCTCCTTTTTGCCCCGCCTCCTAAGGCTTCACCCTTTACTGTCCACCTCAATCCAGCTAACCTCCCAACGGGGGTGCCCAAGTGCATAGCGGCTCAGGGATCAGACCTTTGTCCCACCATGACCCTCCCACAGGTCTAATAAAGGGAAGATTTGGAGATCTAGGAACTTGGTATCAGGCAAACATAGTTTTCAGCTGAGGCTGGGAGAGGAAGGTAGGGAGAGAGCAAATAATTAGGTTTATAATGCAGGGGAATAGGGCCATAAAGAAGTGGGGGCTCATCAGGCACCACAGAATCGCCTCAAGAAGGAGGGTGGGGGGTGGGACTGGCTGAGTAAAGTCAAGTCAGGGGTGAAAGCAGAAGTGGTGATGACCAGCGGAAAAAGCCAAACAGGAGAATCCCATTCCCAAAAAAAGTTACAGGTGATCTGGGGAGGACTCAGCCCAGGGCAGCGCTGCTTGGGTGCGAGAAGGAGCTGGTGGTTGCTGCGTGGTTGGCTCTGCTGGACACGAGGCTTTTAGTCTCCCAAACAGGTTATAACTCTTGGGAGGCTTGACCACTTCGAAAATCTGATGAAAAATATGGACCATCTCCCAAGAAAGGCATAGGGGTACACACACCAATCCACATTTTGTATGTAATTTGGGGGAGCCATAGACTTCTCCCACCCCACCAAGAAATAATCCATGGATCTCAGGGTAAAAATTTCTGCTCTGGAAAAAAAAAATTTTTTTTTTAATGATAGGGAGTCATTGATCGGTTTTAAACATGTAAGTGGAAAGGTCTGGTTTATATACATATATATTTTAATTTAAACTTAATTTCTTAAAAACTGAAGTATACGGGCTGCCGCATGGCTCAGTTGCTTAGAGTGCGAGCTCGGAACAACAAGGTTGCTGGTTCGATTCCCACATGGGCCGGTGAGATGAGCCCTCCACAACTAGATTGAACACAACGAGCAGCCACGGCTGGATGTCTCAGTTGATTAGAGCACGAGCTCTCAACAACAAGGCTGCCAGTTCAATTCCCGCATGGAATGGTGGGCTGCGCCCCCTGCAACTAAGATTGAAAACGGCGACTGGACTTGGAGCTGAGCTGTGCCCTCCACAACTAGATTGAAGGACAATGACTTGGAGCTGATGGGCCCTGGAGAAACACACTGTTCCCCAATATTCCCCAATAATTTTTTTTTTTTAAAGTTGTTTTCTCATAGTTCTGGAAACTCCAAGATCAAGGTGTCAGCAAGGTCTCAGACCTCCGGAGGTCTTTCGCCTTGACTTGCAGACAGTCTCCTTCTTCTCCTTCTCCCTGTGTCCTCACATGGCTTTCCTCTGGGTGTAAACTTCCCTGGTGCCTCTTCCTATTATCAAGTCATCAGAATAGAACCTACCCTAAGGGCCTCACAAAACCTGAAATACCTCTCTAAACACCCTATCTGCAAATACAGTTACATGGAAGGATCAGGGCTCCAACATATGAATTTTGGGGTAATGCAATTCCTTCCATGATACCCGTTCTGTGAAACACTCTAAGGTTGTCTTTGTAATGAAGAGAAAGAGCTAGAGGATTGCAGGGCACATGACTGGTTTAATATTACTTTGGAAAGGAGAGCAAGAGCTGCTAGCAGGGGGAAGAAGAGATTGAATTAGGGGGACCAGTCAAAAAGGGAGACATCATGTGAGTCAGCTGTGGTAGAGAGATTTTTGAAAAATTGTAAGTGGAGAATGAGGGATTGAAAAATTCATGGCCCTTACATAATGGGAGAGCTATTGCAACTGAGAGGAAGGGGAAAACTGGGTTATAAGTATTGCGGGAGTTGTCAATTGGGCCTGCCTTGGCACTCTGTCAGGGACCCCAGTGAAGTTCCGTTACTTGTGGAGGCTGTGCTGTGCTGCTTTGAATGTCAATCAGTATGTAGACTGGATTATGTGGGGTGCTGACTTTTATGTGGGTTACAAAAGAAGCCAAGTGCACAAATCAGGAAATAGGGTGTGATCAGGGTTTTGGCTGTAATTTGCAAATTTTTGACTCAGGTACCTGAGTAATAGATACCACTATCAGTGGATGCTTGAAACAGGACAAAATGCAAAGCGGAAAAAAAAAATGAGTAGATGAAACATTAAATATAGACAGAGGATTTCCCAGATGGTGTCAATTTGGCACCATTGCTCCCTCAAATTGTTTAACTATGACTAAGTCTTTTCCCTAATTTGACATTTTGAAAGAAACCTTTTGGAACCGTTTTAAGTCTGAAATCGAGGCAAAGAAACCTTTGGGTTGCTGAGTAAATATAGACCTGGCTGCAGTCATTTCAGTTGGAATCACATAATGGTAATAAAACCTGATGCTTTTTGAGCTCTAACTAACCTAAGGAAGGTACAATTATGAGGAAACCAAGATTTAATGAGGGGAAGTTGCTTGTCCAGGCTCACCCTGCCTGTGAGCAGCAAAGCTCACAGCAAGCTGAGGGGATGCATGCGCAATGGAGTACGATACTGAAGGGCTTGGGCCTGCATCCTCATTTCCTTCCTTATACGTTCTCTCTGTCTATAGAAATTTGCCGCCACTTCATGAATGAAAGAACTTAATGCATATTATCTGAAACTCATTGTGGGGACAGAGCCAGGAGTGCAGGTTCCAGGCTCTCGGCCTCACATGGAAAGGTGCTGGCTCAGGTAGTAAATGGCCATCAGCTGTGATTGGATGGCCATCAGCTGTGGCTACTTGGCCATCAGCTCTAACCAGTGAGCCAATGGCCACTAATATAACTGCCGTGGCTACACTAGCAGCAAATGGGGGCTAGCAAGAAGATGGTGGCTGAACTAGCAAGCGTGGATTACAGTTGGCACAGTGGATTGCAGCTAGCAAGAAAGGTTGGTTGGTTGGCAGAGAGAAGTGGACGGCAGGTTGCGGATCGTGTGGCTCCTGCTTCCTGTGTCTCCAACCCAGCCGCCAGTGAGAATATAGTGGCATGACTCCCCTATCTGTGGCTCCATGGGTGTTCCTTTTTTGCCTCACCATGTCCTGCGTTCTTATGTGGGGAGCAAGACCAGAGACCTTGCATGACACCCTGCATGACACTCATATATTTAGAAAATTGTCACTTTTGATTAACGCTTGATGTGTGTGTGTGTGTGTGTGTGTGTGTGTGTGTGTGTGTGTAGGAAGAGAGGGAAAAGGAGAGGAGGGAGAAGGGGAGTTGAGAGGCTTTATCATAAAGAAATTTTGCTCCAAAAGTTTATTTTTAAATTGATGGCATTTTCTCTCAGAAACCGTGTTATAGAGATTGATTAAGGGCCCAGGTCAGGCTGCAAAAGCACATTTAACCAAAGTCCCAAAAGCATAGTATTATAGAGCCTGAACTCCATTTTATGACAGAGCATTTCTGTGGAAAATGTGTTGAAGATTCTGACTTAAAATGCCAGGGATGTATCTCCCTATGGACTTCCCTCTTCTCCCCTCCCCACCTGCAGGTCACTTCCCTAACACCAGGTGCAAATAGAAGCTTCTGTGCCCAGGCAGGCAATATGGTAAGTGGTCAGAGATGGGCTGATAGATGGGGCTGGGAGCAGGCCTGGGCCCCTGGGGTACAGTGGGGAGTTGTGACAAGGTACTTTTGTGAGGCCTGGGATGCGTCACCAACCCCTTGTTTCTTTAGCTAGGCCCAGCGATGGCCACCTGCTTTCCTTCCTACTAGTACCAACCCATGCTTCCAATAACTTTCTTCCCTGGTCCATTCTGGGAAAGCACATGGCCTCCATGTTTCTTTGTTATATTCCTGTGCCTGAAGCAGGCACTTCCTGTTGTAGAAATTTAGTCTGCTTTAGAAGAACGGTCAGGCTTTGGCTGTCCTTGCATGTTATCTTAAGAGCTATAAGGATTCCTGCTGGTGACAAGTTGGATAAAGCCTGGGACCACTGGGTAGGCAAACGGTTGAGAAACGGGGACATCACTGTGACCAGTACATGTCCCCATGAGGAAAAAGATTTGAGTGGCATAGAAGGGCCACTAGCCCCAAAATATCCTCACTAGATTACCTTTTCTAGGGAAGGTGCAGGTTAGAAAGTCTTTTCCATTTGCGGATTGCTCTGAGAGTCATGATACTTTAGACATTATCTTTGCCAGAGCTGCCTAATGATAATGGAGCTTTTTAGGTTAATGGAAAAGCTAGCTATCTGTACTGATAGCTTGCTAAATTATAAAATGTCCTTGCATTCCTCATTTTCTCCTATAATGTTCCAATTTCTCTACTGAATATGAGATAAATTTTTCGTGAAAATGTAAGAACTGAGACTTGTCACAGGTTGGGTTCCTCAGGAAGCAGACTCTCAGATGGACATAGGATGTTTATTAGGAAGTGCCCTTGGTTGGGGTCAACCCCTGTGGAAGGGAGGGGTGGGAAGCAGGACTGGGCAGAGGAAAAAGTCCATCTGTCATATTAGCCTAAGCTCAGCCTCAGGGACATTCTGGAGTTTTGTTCTGGGTTGGTCCAAGGCGATCAGGCCTTCATAACCTTGCATCCATCCATCAGTCATTGGATGTAGGCCACCTGGGCCAGGTGGCTCTCTGCAGCTGAGGTACCTCCTTAGTGGCTGATGGCTCGAGGCTGCCTACCGACAGCATTCCCAGCTGCTGGGGCTACAAGTCCTTAACTGAAGGGACCTGGGTGGTGCACCAAGATGTCTATTGCAATACTCTAAATAGAAATGGATGATAACTAGGAATTTATAGTATAAAAGCAAAAAGCACACCTGCTGAAATTGCAAATTGTTTCCATTTGCACCGATTCATTCAGCAGGTGGAGCAACAGACTGCAATTCATGTGCCAGCAGGTTCACACACCTGTGGCTGAGCAGAGATGCTGGGCTGAGACCAAGACCTTTCATTTTCTACCATGGCAACCTCCTACAGACGTGTCATGGCAATCAGGAAAAAGAAAAGCCTGCTTCTCTTCAATACTTATTTTTAAGATAAAAGATGAATTAAATTATTTATTGACCCTGATTATAAAAGCAAATTATTTTTACTGTAAAAAAATATGCATAGTACAATAAAGGTATAAGAGCAGGGATAAAAATCACGATAAGCCCATGCACTAGAAGTAATCAGAGAATCATTGTTAACATTTATGCATATTTTTCCTAATCTTCTTTGATATATGTTTCCCCCTGATACTTATGGGAGGCAGAAGTGTATTGTGATTAAGAACATGAACTCTGAAGGCAGAAAAACCTGGTTTGAGTTCTGTCTCTGCCACTTATTTGTGGTGAAACTTTCATTCGTTCAATTCATTCATTCATTCAAAAAATAACTTATGTAGCACTGGGAATGTGAAGGTGAAAAAGAGACATAAAGCCTTTCCTTCATGAACTCATATGATAATGGAAACTTAACCTTTCTTAAAGTCTCCACCTGTAAAGTGGAGATAATGATACCTACCCCTTAGGGTTTCCATGAAAATGCTCTCGTTAAAAGAGATAACGTATGTAAAATGTCTGCACGTAGTAATAACTCAAAAAATGGCGGTTACTATCATCACATAAGTTTTGCTTTTTTTCACTGAACATCATACCACAGTTTCTCCATGTCATAAAAAAACCCCTTTGTTGGGGTCACTGTGGGGTTCCTGCAGCATCAGTGGGAATACTGATACTGATACAGGTGTTTTGCCTCTCACAAGGAGCACAGCCTTTAGAACTCCAGCAACCCAGCAGCACAGCCCTTGTGGGTTCAGGGGAACCCACAGGGCAATCATTTGCCTTTTTGCTTTCCAGCCCAAGGAGTGGTAAGGCTTCCTGAATCTCTGGATAACCTCATCTTCCCCCTTTCACTTCTTCAGCCCTTCCAGCTCTTTTGTAAGCAGTTCTATCCAGTGAGCTCTTTCTGCTTGGTATATCTAGAGTGGGTTCTGTTTTCCTGCGTGGATGTGAACCTGATGGAGACAAACATTGAGTTTCATTTTTGGCTTCTCATTTTAAAAGCAACTCTAAGGTATAGATAAAGGTCAAACGGACAGTTGTAAAAAGAATTCAAGACTTGAAAAATAGGGCAGATAAGGAAAAGTTGCAAAAGAGAGCAGGCAAAAGGCTGAAGGTCATCAGTAAATAAAGGATTTAGGCATCTGAGATGTTATTCTAAGAATTTGACCATTTATTTGTTGTCTCTACTGAGAAAAGAACCAGAGGATATTTTCTCAAGGCCAGGGAATTAGACTCTTTTTAAAGAAAAGCTTCCTTATTATAAAAAGGGGCAGAGAGACAATGTCCTAGTCTGTCGAACTCACGCAGGAACTATTTTGTGCCCCAGAGAACAATGGTAACGGCTGCCCTGTCTGGAGACATTTTGGGTTGTCACAACTAGGGGAGGGTGCTGCTGGCATCCAGTGGGTAGAGCCCAGGGATGCTGCTAAACATCCTACCTTGCACAGGATTGTGCTCACAACAAAGAATGATTCAGCCCAAAACATCAATAGTGCTGAGGTTGAGAACCCCTGGTATAAATGAATTAAGTGGAATTTCTAGGCACTGCAAAGTACTGTTACCAGCTCAACAAAATGCCTCTCTTGTTTGTCTCACTGACTTTTAAAACTAGCTTTATTGAAATATATAGTAATTCATATACCATAACATTCACCCTTTTATACCACACAATTCAGTGGTTTTTAGTATATTCCCAAAGTGGTGCATTGATCACCACTGTCTAATTCCAGAACATTTTCACCTCCCCCAACAGAAACAACATACTCATCAGTAGTCACACTCTACTGTCCTTCCCCATAATGCCATCTGCTTTTTGAAAGCAGCAGGCACCAATAAATTTCTTTGCCATGCATTTTGTCACAGCAATTCCTTTTCTTGAAGGAAACAATGATTGTTTCCTTGCTTTGCTTTGTAAGATAACTGAAGACTTTCAAATGCTTTAGGTCAGCTAAGAAGACATTGCCCAAGGATTGGATTCTGGCTCAGGGCATCTGGGTCTGAGATTCTGCGTTTCTAACAAGCTCTCACAACATTCCAGCAATGCTGCTCCGAGGACCACATTTGAGTAGGGAGGGGGTCGACAAGAGCAGCAAATATTCCTGGGCAGGGGACTTTTATAGTGTAACCTGCTGTGTATTCTTCTGGATCCATTTTTTTTAAAAATTTTATTTTATTAAATTTATTGGGGTGACAATTGTTAGTAAAATTACATAGATTTCAGGTGTACAATTCTGTATTACATCATCTATAAATCCCATTGTGTGTTCATCACCCAGAGTCAGTTCTCCTTCCATCACCATATATTCGTGGATCCATTTTTAAAATAACAAATTTATTGAGCTATAATTCACAACCCACAAAATTCACCCATTTAAAGTGTATAATTCAATCATTTTTAGTATATTGACAGAGTTGTACAAATATAACCACAATCAATTTTTAACCATTTTCATCACCTCCAAAAGAAATTCCATACCCATTAGCAGTCACTCCTCTTTTTCCTCCAGTTCCTCAGCCCTCACCTCCGCCCTAGGCAAGCATCAGTTTACTTTCTGTCTCTATGGATTTGCCTATTTTGGACATTTCATATAAATGGAATCACACAACATGTCACCTTTTGTGTCTGACTTCTTTCACTTGGCATCACATCTTCAAGTTTCATCCATGTTGTAGTATGGTCAGTGCTTCATTCCTTTTTATTGACAAATGACATTCCATTCCATGGATATACTGCATTTTGTTTATACGTTCATCAGCTGATGGACATTTAGATTGTTTCTACTTTTTGACTATTGTGAGCAATGCTGGTAGTCTCACTGAATTTTAGAATTTTATAGTGAGAGGTTTTGCTTCTGTGTTACTGATTGCTTGGTTACTTCACGGTTAAAATGCAAACTGCCAGGAAAGATTACACATAACACATTAACAGCCACTTATAGGCTGGTTTCAATGAATTTATCAGGTGTTTTTCTCAGAGCTACTTTTGAAAGGGAAAGGGTAGGAGAGCCCTGGGGGTACCAAATCTGGAATGCTGTGGAGGCTGGGAAATGGGGCAGAAAGGAAGGCTGGGGCCCCTAAACAAGCACTATGCCTTGGAGACTGAGATATTGCAACTATTTAATTGGTATGTTTAGTTAGAAACTCTTCTGCTTGGAAGCTGGTGAATAGACAAGACACGTTTGAACTCTCCTGTCCACGAATCACCTTTTATACCAGTGAAGGTGATTAGTGAGAAAACAAACTTAGCTTTTGTTTTTATTTGGTTAGTCTTATTTTTGAATCAGTAAAGTAACAGCCTCTTCCTTCCTCCTTTTTTCATGATTATGCTTTGATTATATCCATGTTTATTAGCAGTTTGGAGGAAAAATAATAAGGAAAATACAGCTTATGGTGAATGGCGGCTCCACTTGTGTATCCCCACTGTGATAGTAAGTACAGTGTTTTCTATATTGTAGGCTCTCATTAATCTTTGTTGGATGGATGAACTCAAGCCAACCTGGCCATTTGCTAGCAATTCTCATGAAAAAAAGTTTTCGTATTTGAGAGACTAAGAAAATTGGTTTAAGAGAAATGGTTGGATTATTGACTGATGTCAACTGGTTGCAAAATCTCTGTCCGCTACTAGTATAGTAAGACAGTTGTTCTCTTGATTTTGGAAGACAGTGTGTATAGATTCACATAGTTTTTGTCTTAAGCACTGTATCAGTTGTCTATGGCTGCGTAATAAACTGCCCCCAAATGCAGTGGCTTCCAATTACTTACTTTGATCAGGAATCTCAATTTGGGCAGGGCTTGGTGTGAACTGGTTGTCTTTATTCCAGGAGTCATCAGCAGGGGTGGCTCTTTTAGGGCTGTTAAAAAAAGGATACATTTCCCAAAGTGACGCACTCACATACATGGCTCTCGGTTCCTCTCCATCATGACATCTCTATAGGATAGATTGGGCTTCCTTACAACAGAGTAACTAGGTAAGAACAATGAGCACCCCAAAAGAACCAAGAAGAAGCTATATTGCCTTTTTACAACCTAGCTTTGAAAATCACACAATGTGACTTTCATTACAGTCACAACCCAGCCCAGATTCAAGGAGAGGGAACAGATTACCCCCCCACACACACCCCTCTGGATGGGAGGAGTATCAACGTCACATTATAAGAAGGACATGTGGGATGCGAGGTATTGTAGTGGCCATCTTTGGAAAATATGATCCTTTTTCACACCCCCAATTTCCCAAGTATAAAGATTTTTTTAAATTATCTTTATGATCATTTTTTTCCAACTGTCCCTTCTAAAATTGGTAGCTGTTGTGTCTAAGAAGCTAACATTCTTCAAAATAATTTGTGTGTGGAGGATTGTCCTTCTAGTACACTGAAGGTATCCACTGAGGATCTAAGATAGGTGTGTGTCCAGCTACATTTATTCTTCTATATAATTCTTACCTCTGTCTGATTTGGAGAAGGGAATAACACACAAGTAGGCATAGCCCTAAATATAAGAAATAAATCAAGTGAGAAAAAAAATGGCCTGGAGCACCTACCTTTAAGTCAATTTTTAGAAGGTTCTATGGTACAGGTGATGGGTAGATTCAGCGGAAAATCTTACAGACATGTACAGAATAATAAGTGGTCTCTATTTTGGGATTACAATAGCAAAGTAAGTTAATGACGTGTGTGTGTGTGTGTGTGTGTGTGTGTGTGTGTGTGTGTACTTGGTCCTACTTAAGTTGGAATACTGAGGCTGGCTAGCAGTGATTTGGTCATGACTGTGTGAAATCCTGAATTTGAATTTGAAGCTATAAAGCAATATATATATATTTCCATCAAGTAGCATTTTCCATGACATTTTAATCAAATTTTTCAAAATACTAAAAGTTTAAAACATTGCACAGTAACTAATATAAAATAATATTGAATGTCAACTATAATTTTTAAAAATAGTCACGGAGATGTAAAGTACAGCATAGGGAATATAGTCAATAATATTCTAATAACTATGTACAGTGTCAGATGGATAAGAGACTTATTGGGGTTATCACTTTATGAGGTATATAAATGTCTAATCACCATGCTGTTTTGTACACCTGAAACTAATAAAAAAAGAAACAGAAAAAAAAGAATTGCACAGTAAACATCTATACACACCTGCCACCCAGATTCTACAATTAACATTTTACTCTATTTTCTTTATCACATATCTATCCATTCATCCACCCCTCTATTCATCCATCAATCTGTCTTGTGTTTTTTTTTATGCATTCAAACTAATTTGCAGTAATCAGTACACAAAGTAGCATATTTCGAGTACTGTTTAGAAATGTGGACACTTTTCTTCTTATTTCAATCTGTCTTATAAATATTATATTTGACAAATATAGGAAATCAGGTGGACTTGATCTTTTGTCATTATATTAAAAATGAAATCTATGAGAATTTAGCGGAGAAGTTGCTGGAGAAACAGACTGTAGGGATTGTGCTCTGTGATGCATATTATTTAATGTGCTTCAGATCCATATCTTTGTCCTCACTTGAGAAGGTAATAAAAACTCATACATTTTGAACCGAATAGTTGTGTCCCTGATAGTAAAAAGGCTGACTAATGGCTAAAATAAGTATTGTACCTTTTCATTTGCTTAAGCACGTTGGAAGCCATACTGGATTTTTATCTGAAAAGCTAATCAAGAATTTCTTTTAGAGAATGAAATCAAGCCTCAAGGCAATTGTACAGGTAGAGCAGGTTCTCTCCACAGCTTTCATATCTTTTTATTCCTACCCACTTCCTCCTAATGGTATAGCCTCGATTTACCTAGCCACTTTGTGTTCCTCTTTCTTTTTAAATGTGTATTCTTCAGGTAATTGTTTGAATCCTTAATTTTCCTCTATTGTATATCAACACAGCACAAAATAATATAGGGACTCACTGATCAGTTCATTGATTCATTCATTCTTTCAGCAAATGCTTATTAGGTGTCAGGTCCTGTGCTAGGCATTGGGAAAACAAAAATGAATAGGACATAATCTTTATTTTCAATGCAAAGTGATTAATATGGTACATTGAGAAATATAGATGACAAAACTGGATAATTGAGGCCTCTTAGATTTTCCCACTTTTCCAATGATAGTAACTATTGCTCTTTACCCAATCTCTGCTTTGTTTTATGTTATGTACACACCAAATACCAGTGTACACGGAAGAACAATGTTATGCTAATGATTAATTGTATATTAGAACATTTCAAAACAGCAAGAATTGTGGTTTTTTTTTAATTAAAATTTATTGGGGTGACAATTGTTGGTCAAGTTACATAGATTTCAGGTGTACAATTCTGTATTACATCATCTATAAATCCTATTGTGTGTTCACCACCCAGAGTCAGTTCTCCTTCCATCACCATATATTTGATCCCCTTTACCCTCATCTACCTCCCCACTCCCCCTTACCCTCTGATAACCACTAAACTATATTCTGTGTCTATGAGTTTTTTTTCTTATTTGTTTTCTTGTTCTTTTGTTGTTTTTGATTTATATACTACATATCAGTGAAATCATATGGTTCTCTGCTTTTTCTGTCTGACTTATTTCACTTAGCATCATACTCTCAAGATCCATCCATGTTGTCACAAATAGTCCTATTTCATCTTTTCTTTTTTTTTCTTTTTTTTAAATTACATTTATTGAGGTGACAATTGTTAGTAAAATTACATAGATTTCAGGTGTACAATTCTGTATTACATCATCTATAAATCCCATTGTGTGTTCACCACCCAGAGTCAGTTCTCATTCCATCACCATATATTTGATCCCCCTTACCCTCATCTCCCACCCCCCACCCCCCACCCCCCTTACCCTCTGGCAACCACCAAACCATTGTCTGTGTCTATGAGTTTCTGTTTCTCATTTGTTTTGTCTTGTTCTTTTGTTGCTTTTGGTTTATATACCACATATCAGTGAAATCACATGGTTCTCTGCTTTTTCTGTCTGACTTATTTCGCTCAGCATTACCCTCTCAAGATCCATCCATGTTGTCACAAATGTTCCTATATCATCTTTTCTTACCGCCGAATAGTATTCCATTGTGTATATATACCACAACTTCTTCATCCATTCATCTATCGAAGGACATTTTGGTTGTTTCCATGTCTTGGCCACCGTAAACAAAGCTGCAATGAACATTGGAGCACACGTGTCTTTATGGATAAATGTTCTCAGATTTTTTGGGTAGATACCCAGGAAATAATTGTTTCATGGATTTGAGAAGAAGCAAGATCAATATGTTTTCCACTATGTGTGTTTTTATATAACTAACCCAGAATTCCAAGGTGCCTTATAAATAGTCTGTAGAATTGTATTGAATCACATCTAATATTAACCTAGAAAATGAAAGGCACAGCCATTTTATTACTTTTTAGTACTTAGACTCTATGAACTCTTTTATTTCCTTTACAAATTAAATGCTGTGTGTGTTTTTAAGTTTTCTGTTTCTAATTCAAATCTTGAGATAAGATAATATGTAGTATATATTACATATCAGTCTATCTGCATATATTCAAGGGAAGGACATCATTTGGGGTCATTTAAAAGTCAGAACGCTTTGAGGGAAGGATATTAGTGAAGTGCTCATCAAGTTGCCTCACACTTGAGCTAAGCAAGTAAGCAAAGGATGAAAATGAAATGGACAACAGTGCTGCTTCACTCCTTTACCTTAATACACATCATTAGCATCGATTACCATAAGAAGATAGTAACTTTACTTTGACAGCTTTGAAAAGCAGGAAAAAGTCTTCCTTGCAGAGCTGTTGTGGGAGTAAATGAGATAGTGTAAGGAAAGTCCCTGGCAAAACACACCATTACATAAACGGTTTCTGCTGCTGAGAGAGTATAGCTTAGTGGTTCAGGATTAGCCTTCTGGAGTCAGTTGCCTGGGTCTGCATTCTGCTTCCATCGCCTACTGCCTGGGTAAGCTTGGGGAAGTAACTGCAACCTTGTCTGTAAAATGGAGATAGGATCCACTTGCATTAAATATCCATTGCTGTATAACAAATTACAGCAAAACTTAGTGGAGCAAAACAATCAACTTTTGTAATCTCATAGTTTCTGTGGGTCAGGAATTCAGGAGTGGCTTAGCTGGGTGGTTCTGGCTCAGAATCTCTCATGGGGTTGCAGTCAGGATGTCAGTCAAGGCTGCAGTCAACTGAAGGCTTGACTGGGGCTAGAGAATCTGCTTCCAAGATGGCGCACTCACACGGCTGTGGGCAGTTCCTTGCTGTTGTCAGGATGCTTGAGTTCCTCACCCCCTGGTCTCTCCGCAAAGAGTCTTGAGAGTGTCCTCACAACATGTAGCTGGCTTTCCCCATTGTCCATGATTTGAGAGAGCAAGGAGAAAGCTACAATACTTTTTATGACCTAATCTCAGGCCATGACCACCTATGACCATCCTTTCTGCCATATTTCTTTTGTTAGAAGTGAGTTACTAAGTGTAGCCCACAATCAAGGGGAGGGGGACTTAGCTCTACCTTTTGAAAGGAGGAGGAGGGGAAAAATTTGTGGGGATATCTTAAAACCACTACATGACTTCATAGGGATATTGTGAGGATTAAATGAGATAATCCATGTAAAATGTTCGGCTCAATGCCTGGCGCACAGTAGCACTCAATAAATGTTGATTGATATTATTTCTAAAGAAAGATCAATAGACTTCTATTTACCTAGGGAAATCTGGTTTCTTCTGGATTAAGAATTAACACATGAAAAATTAATTTATTGGTATTTTAAAATTATGTAGAATTATGAATGGTAGAAACAAATATCTGAAGCAACAAGTATTTCTGACACACTCTCTGGCTTTAAGTCTCTTCCATAATTTATTGTGCAGGGTGTTGGGGAGGAAGGAGAACTGGATGTTGGGGACTGCTGTTATACCTAAAATCATCAGGTCAAGGGTGTATAGAACTATTAAATTATTTAGGCCAGATGGAAAGATGCTAGAATCACTCTCTATTGTGTGCCCCAATTCTTACTGTTATTTTCCTGCTGTTATCTATAAAATTAGCTGGCTCACTTCTTACAAAGCCAAAGACAGCACATCTCCATTATATTATTAGATACTTCTCTTGAAATATAAAGCCCTTCTATATCAGTAACAGCGTCTATTAGCTGTTACATTGCCACACTCCGGCGGCCTGGATACCGCCGATCTCAAATGATCTGACCATACTAGACTAAGGTAGACCAGGGAGTCTATAGCCACCCTAGTGTATTGAAAATGGGGCAGGGAAGTGAGGTTTGGGGGAAGCTACTAGATGTAACTGTTATCACAGAGGATCCTCAAAATAGTCAAATTTCAGACTTCTTCCTCCAAGATTTAAATTTCTCTTCACATGTGGAGTCCATATTATTCTCTGCTATTTTTACTGCCAGCCTGTGGTTGGAGAACATTTCCTAAGATGGCTAGAATTCTGTAAAATAGGCATAATAATATTCTTAGCTGGGGGACATATTGTTGTTGCTCCACTTGTGTAAACATAGCAACATTCTTTTAGGGTGCTGGAGTGGTTCTTTGAGTTCCTGAAGCTCTAACTTAATTGAGTCGATCTTGGGAGATTCTGGCTTGTTTTCTGTGTGTTGTAACATGGGTATTTGGGGGGAGATTTTTCCTGTCACTCCCACCTAAGAAGGCTTCTGTCAGGGAAGTGACACCAGCAGCTGGAGGCTGTGGCTGGTGACTCTGGGGAAGGGAACTGTCATTCTCATGCCCTCTACACAGAAGTCAACTACAGCCAGCGAGAGGGGTAAGGAGAAGTGGGTGGGAGTTGGGGGACAAGGTTCATGCGTTGTTAAGAGAAGAGCTGGTTGTTCCTTCTCTACCTCCCATGAAACCCTGTGGCAAGGGGAATTAGGTTTGGTGGGGCAACTGACCACTCCCTCCGAGGAACTGAAGTGGAAATGAAAGGGCCAGACACACTCCTTGGTCACTTCAGGTACCTTGAGTCACAAGCTTGGCAGGTGATGATGGTGGGAAGGGTGGTGGTGGGAGGGAACAGGATTTAAATCAAACACAACATTCGAGTTTTAAACTAAATGGATTTTTAATAGTTGAAAAAGACCTAAAACTGTCCAAGATGTGAAGGGACATGAAAGACAAATTCATGGTTCAAAGTAGTGATTGAAGAAAAATAAACTGCTTCAAGTTTATAGCCTACGGAATTGAGTCTGCTCAATCACAGCCAACCCTTGTAAAGTCCTCACCATGGGCCAGGTACTCTGCTAAGCGTTTCACAAATAGTTGTCTAGACCTATGAGGTGAGCGTGGTTATCATCATCATCCCCATTTTTATAGAGGGGAAGTTGAGCAATTTCCCCAAGGACATAACTAGAGCTGGCATTTGCATGCAGGTGACCTAGCTCCTAAGCTTATGGTTTTAGCCACTAAGCTATAATGCCTTGCCAGCCAGCCACTTTCATATGGCATTCTATTCTGGTGTGTTTTTCCCTTTTGGATCTTTTGAGGCTGACATTTCTGTTCGTTCTACATGGTTTGTGGTTAAACTTAGTGCCTGGAGGATAGGGATAGAGGTTTTAATAGTATAAAATGAGGTACTGGACTCACATTTCTCAAATGACATTTTCCCAAATGATGTGAACTTTAAATGAAAACATGTAAGATCTGACAGTCTGATTTAAGCTCTGAGCAGAGCCAAGGAATAACTAAGGTTCACCTCTTCCTACAAACCCTACAGATTTACACAACAATTTGCCTCTTAAGCTTTTCTCCTAGATCTTGATTGCATTTTGAGGTCTAGGCCCAGATGGGCATTTCACAAATGCTTTTTGACAATGATTAAAAGGCTTATTTAGTCCTCTAGACTTGTCCCACATATATCCAGGATAAAAATATCTTACCTCTTGATGACCACTTGTTTATTTATTATTGAGACTATAATGAGTAGCAGACATGGGCTCTGACATCTGTAACGGGTTTCTGAGGCATCTAATAGAAACTGACGCAAACTGTTTTAAATGCAAGGAAAGGTCAGAATTTGTTTAAACAACTCAGTGGTGCCATCAAGAACCCACGTTGTTTTTTTTCTTTCTATTTTTCAACTCTGCCTTACTTATTGTATAGGCTTTGACATAAGGCTGGTTTTCCTCCTAGTCACAAAATGGCTGCCAGTGGCAACTGGGGTACTTGCTTCCTTGTTCATCTAACAGGACAGACAGGGAAAACGTCTCCCTCAAACCATCAGATGTTAAGTCCTTTCCTTTAGTCTAATTGGACCACATATTGATTAAGTAAGACTAATCAGCACCCACCACGCTAGAAGTATGGATAGCTAAACACAGTTAGGATTCTATTAGAAGGAGGAAGGAGCAAATACATGCTGGGGAGGATCTGAAGCTGTTTCTTCATCTGGAAAATGGTGACCTAACAGAGAATCTTGCAGAAAACCCTGAGGCTCAGTGATAATGTAGGTAGGATTGCCAGATTGAGCATATAAAAAAAGAGGACGCCCAGTGAAATCTGATTTTCAGATAAACAGCGAATAATTTTTTAGTATAAGTATGTGCACCTCTTTCCACCTCTTTCTACAAACACTGGAAATTTACACATTGATTTGGTTCTTAAGCTTTTCTCCAGGATCCTGATTGCATTATGAGGTCTGGACACAGAGGGGCATTTTGGAATTTTTTTTTTTTTTGACAATAATTAGAAAGCTTATTTAGTCTTCTACCCTCCTCCTACATGTATCCAGGATAAAAATACAAACTTGTACTAAAAAAATGATTCGTTGTTTATCTGAATTTCAAATTTAATGGGCCTCCTGTATTTTATCTGGTAGCTCTAAATGTATGTAATGTTCTTGGCACATAAGAAGCATTCATTCATTCATTCATTCAGTGTTAAGTATTAGTGTTTCTTCTACATAAGAAACGAGCTCAGTTAAATGGTAGCATGGTACTTCTTAACTCTTACTAACCATCTAGGAAAGATATACTTCTGATCAAAATTGCAATCAACTGACCTGGATGTGGCTCCAAGAAAACTTTTACCAGTACTCAAAACCAAATCAAAGCAAATGTCCCTAAGTGGAAGGTCATATTGGTGTATCTGGGATGGCATATTATAAAGCATCCAATATTACCACTTAAAACTAAATTGGACCTATATCAACCGTTATTCGGTTATTGGATTTTCCTTATCTTGTTCTGATTCTATACTGATAAACCATTCTTCATTTAACATACAGGGATGAAAATGGAGTGATTCCCCCAGGAATTCTGGCCCCACGTGGGTGAAGCTTGAGGCCACAGCAGTTACTTTGCATCTGGAGGAGGCAGGAGACTTTGCAAAGCTCTGCTGTTGCCTCTGACTCCATTTTCTCTAACTGCTAATTCACTGTTCTTACCTGTAAATATTTCTAATATGCTTCCTGAAACGCTGAAGAGAAAGCAGGCACCTTCATTTCCTCATCAAATATTCACCATGTTATGAAAAAGAAAACCCCATTGGCTTGGCTTAGAGTGGCCAAACCCAGCATATCGTTACATATTGTTACCAGATTCACAACAGGAATAGATTAAGTTAATTTTATCCAAGATATCTATTTCCCATTGCAGTACAGTACTGCATATTTCTAATTTGGTGGTTGCTATGACCTCATACACTGCTTATTTTCTGTGCTTCCACACACCGCCCCCCACCCCGTGCTTTTCTGAAAAACCAGGGAAAAAAACTATTTTTCCTATTCTTTAAGTAGAAATTATTATGCAGCTTTACATAGATTTGTCCACAATGTCGTTTAAAAAATTATTATTCGTAATTTTCAAAAAGTGGCATTGGAAATGTATCTCCTTCCATTTCATCACCTCTTTATCCTCATTGGAAACCTGATCCATGGTGGGTATTAAGATCTTTACATTTCTACTGGTTGGGCGATGACTTCATTGCTTTCATGCCAGCTGGGGAATCTTGTGTGGCAGAGCGTTGCACCGAAGCGGAGCTATGGGTTGCTGCTGCTGCCGCTACTGCAACAGCCGTTTGCATGCATCCTTCTGCTGTGTCAAGAATCTTCAGACTTCTCGTTCTTTGCGCCTAATTCACACAAGGGATCGGAGGCTGATGGATGAGTGTCCGTGTGAATGTATGTATATGTGTGTATATGTGCGTGTGTGTGTGCACACGTAGCTACAACAGTTGGACAGCAGCAGCAATGGACTTCAATATAATTTTTACCGACAGGGATAAACCTTTTTTCATCCTTTATTTCCAAGCAGTGCCTTGGTTCCCTCTCCAAATGTGCTCTTCCCGGACCCCCACCCCCACCCCCGCACGTGTCCCTCCGGAGGGAGGCCAGGATATCTGCGCAGCAGGCAGGATTTCCCCTCTTTTCCGCAGTGACAGGCGGATTCCCGGGCCTCCACGGCCCCCCATCCCCTCAGCCGCCCTTTTTTCAGTCACGATCTTCCCCCCACTGCGGCCCTCTCCCCTCCGACAGCTCGCGGCTCGGGCCCCGCCCCTCGCAGCAACCCAGCCCAGGTTGCTAGGGCCTGGCAGGGCAACCAAACCTGGCGCGCGAGGAGGTGCGACGCGCGCGTGCGCGCGCAGGCGAGCTTATACAAGGAACCAGCCGTCTTTGGCTTCGGGGACCCGAGCACGAGCGGTGAGGACGGGGCGCGCGAGCCCGAGCACGAGCACGAGCGCTCTCTCCGCATTGGCTCCTACCAGAAGTAGGCGGGGCTGAGGCGGGACCTGGCGGGGTCGGGAGAGCTTCCCCATTGGCCTGAATGGGACGGCCGGGGCGGGGCAGTTAGCAAATTAGGCTGCGCGTTCGCTGATGCGAGAGGGCGGGCCCGGAGGTTTCGATTAGTTGTTGCTGCCGCTGGGGAAGGTAAAGCGGCGACGGCGGGCTCTGGAGCTGTGGGGTCCCCGGCTGGAGGTGGGGGACTCGTGGGGTGAGTAGTCGCCCCGCCACCCGCCCGCCAGGCCTTCTTACCCTCACATCGGCTCGGCGCCCACCCAGCTTCTCCCTAGATAGGGGACCCACCCCGTCCCCCGGGCAGACGTGAGAAGGGGCGGCGGCGGCGCGGGTACCCCCAGAACGGGGCGACGCGGCGAGGGCGCCCCTGTTTGGAGTGTCCCCTTCTCAGCGTCCCATTGCGCCGCTGGAAGGGCTTCCCCGCCGAGGGGCTGGGGCTGTATTTTGGGGTGTGGGGAAACAAGAGGGTACGGAGGGGCGGCGGGTCGAGGCCGTCCCGCGGGGCTCTCCTTAGCGGCGGGTCTGCAGCGTCCCCGCCGCCCCCGCGGAGCTAGCTCCCTGGGGCTTGCGGCGAGGGAAGCCCCTTCTTGCTGGCGCTGATGAGCCTGCGCACCGGAACCCTCTGCCCGAGTTCCGAGCAAGCTGGGGACCTGCCGGGGGCTGCGAGCTGCGGCCCGGGCCCTGCTGACCTTGACTGCGTGCGAGGGTGGGCGAGAGACCCACTGCCTGCCCCGCAGCTCTTCCAGCCTCCCCCGAACAAGTTTCAGGCGTTGCTATGAAGTTCACGACCGGCATAGTGGGGAGAAGCAAAACTGGCCTTTTCCCAGACCTTCGTACCCTTTGCACCCTCATAGAAATTAAATCATAGGGTTTGGAATCATCTCCCAGAACGAACAGGTTCTGCTCACATTGACTCGTTTTGTGCCCACGTTGGGGAAAAAAATAACCCGAACATATTTCTGTGTAAAGGCAGAGCTTCCTTGAGGGTTTTGTTTTTTCGCTTCACTTGAGTGTTAAAAGCACAGATGCTTGAATAAGAAAAACCTGACCTTAGTTTCTTAGATGAGAGGGATGGTGTGATATTTAAATAGTTGCAGATCGTGTTCTGTTTAACACAATCTATTTTAATTGGCTGAAATTTAAGCTGATTTTAGAAAGTATCACAGACACAGAATAATTTTTTTCCGTGCATCTGAATTAGGTTTGTTTGGACATAACTGTTATGTAGTTAATGTGAAAGATTACACAAATTAATTTGAGAACATTTGACTGAAACAGGAGACATAAGTATGTATAGAATAGGATTACCGTTTTAGGTACCATCTGCTGGAACATTTCCAGCTTTTTTGCTGTGGGGTTACAAAAAAGACATCTTTACTGAGGCTATTTGGAATTATATGTGAATGACATTTAGATGTAAATTTGTTTTTTAATTCCTTTAAGGGTTTTTAAATATTCATGAAATGCGAAGAAGCTATATTGTCTGTTTAGTGTTGAAGGGAGTAGTATAATCTTATATAGGTTGTTAAATAGGGTTTGTTAATAATAAAATTTTTAAAAGGTGTACGTCTATTTGAGAACATGATGGTTGAGTACCTTAGCAATCCTTTTGATTTCTTTATTACAAGGACTATTTTAGGTTTGAGCATTTTTGGCGTTGACACTGGAACGGGAGTAAGGAAGCCTGCAGCAGTATTACCAGTTTGACACCACCAGTGGGTGTTTCTGTTGACAAATGCAGAGAAGAGAACATTTGGGAAGGAAATCTTTTTTTCGGGGGGTGGGGGGTGGGGGGTAAAGGGGGAAGGATCCAGAAGAGAAAAGCTGTAGAACTGAAGCTGCCAGCACAGTGTATGCTGAGCATTTCACAAGTACACCGAAACCTAATTAGGTTAAAAAATTCAGTTTGGTTGTACTAAATAATAGAACTCCAAAAGAGGCATGCTAAATAAAGTTAATCGTTTCAAGAGTGTTAAAAAATAATCTACCATTTTAGAGGAGTTGAAGGGTCTTCAAATGGAGAGTGTGTCAAATTCCTTTGAATTGTCTTGCCTTTATAACAATGCAACGATTAATTTGATATATATGTATATATAACAGTTTAGTCTTCTAATTTTGCTTATTTAATATGTTTCCTAAGCCTTATTTTAAACACAAAACTTGATATATTCTTAAAATAATTAGAAATAAGCATTTTTTTCTCCAGAGAGGATTCCTGTTTTTTCCTGCTCAGATTTATAATTTATTCATGACCTGGGGGCTTGTGGTAGGGATTTTTTTACCCCTTTATCTCAGGTTTTTTATTTTTATGCAAGTTTCCTGGACTAAATCTGCCATTATTTTCATTGTAATTTTCTTGGAGTTATTTAAACCAGAGTGTGGTTTTAAAAGAAAAGGCTCCCATTGAGGGAAATTGCAGGGCCATCTCGCATAGATGAGTAATAGAAGGTTGACTGCTTGGGAATCAGATATATTCTGTTCCCAATATGCTGCATGGGGTTAAGGCAGTCTCATTTAATGAGAACCAGATTTTAGATGGTATTTCTACTTTGAAGGTACAGTATTGTTCCATTACAAACTGAAATACAGAGGTGGAGAAAGTACTTCAACTATGCTTTCCCCCCACCCCCAGCTTTGCTTCACCACTGTCCAAGAATCTATGAGAGACTCTTTCAACAATAGTTGCATTGTTGGAAATGACAGTGGCTTCTGTTGCAGGAATTTAACCTTTCATTATGATTTATGTTTCAACTTACTTTGTGATAGAAAATTCAGCTATATCTGAGAATATGGCTGTAGGAAATTTTAAGGAAGTAAGCAGATAAGCCTTCTTTAGTGTCTCTGTTAAAAGTTTACCTTTTTTCCCTTCCATTTTGATAACTTTGGTGGTTATCCCCTTTATTTCTTCTAGATATTAGAAGGTATGCTAATATGGCACTTCATTTTTGGCAATTAGTGTGGGGATATGACTTTTTCGTACAATAAATTGATGTCAAATAAGGCATTTAAGAACAAATGAATTCACATGCGTAGATCCATAATGTGAGGGAAATCCTTTAGATAACCCTTAACTTTGATACAAGAACAGCAAAATTTGAAGTATTAAGTTGCTTTCTAAGTAGAAAAGGCTGTTTACTCAGGATTTGACCATTTTAAATTCTAAAGTTTTATTTTTTGGCAACATCGAATTTCTTGCTAGAAGAGGAGAACGAATCTCAAAAAATCTCAAAGGTTCTTTATCATCTGATGATGGTGTCAGTTGGATCACATATTTCAACTTACAAAAATAATGCAATTAAAAGACGACATTTAAACTTTCTGTTTGGGAGGCTTTCCCAATTTTTCAATCTTAAACTCAACATTAGAAATCTTTTGTTGGTGATGCATCACTTTAGTGTTTGGATTCAAATTCTTGAGTTTCTAGAATATTTCCTTCATGTAGAACAGTGCCTGGATTACTGGATTACACAAAGGTCTGGCCTCATTTCTCATTCAAGTTTGTACACTTCTTAATACTGAGGTAAGAACTTGGGTGCAATTATGTTGCTGGGTATGAAAGCCAAGAGTGAGGACCTTTTACCCGAAGAGCCTTACAACATTTAGACAATTCAGATTTGGGGATTAATGGAAAATTATTTATTACATTAAAAGGACCTAGCCCATTCAGGTCTTTGAAATTGATTGGCAGTACTGAATTATGCTCTTTACGTTCTTAGAAACATTTGTGTTTGAGATAGTTCTAATTAGGGTCAAGTATTGGGTCTGGTCTCTCTTTTGAGCAGTCTTCTCTATAATAATTATAGTATTCTATTTATTGAGCCTTACTGAATACCAGATACTGTGGTAAATAATTTATTTGCATGAATAGAGATGTGTAAGTGTGTTCTCACAACATCTCTATGAGGTCGGTGTTTTTCTTATTTCCTGTATTCACTTGACCAAATGGGTTCAGAAAGAGAAAATAATTTGCCCAGATTACCCACTAATCAGCAGCGGCAAAACTTCTATCCAAACCGGTCTGACTTGAACCTGTACTCTTCAAAACCATGCTTTCTGCTTCTCTTTAGGAATCTGATTCCACTCTTGGGGTGGTACTAGAGATAAACATATGTCTCCTGGAGTTCCCGGGCTACTTTGGCAAGGCCACCTAACCTTTAGTCACATGGGAAGCTGGACTCAGATCCATCGGCACTGCTGGATAGGACAACTGGAAGTACAGAATTTTCTAATAGGGTCATTAGTTCTGTTTCTTCATAACTGAAGGTTGTATCTAATTATTTACACCCCAAATGAGTAGCTGTTTCTAATTAACCATTTGGTATTTCATGTTTCGGCATGTTCCATTATACTTTTTACTGACTTTGATTAAATTGGCTACACTAATAAAGGCTATCAAGATATTCTTTGAATTCAATTTTGTGGTTTGATGCACTCTTGAAGTAAAATGGCAGCCATCACAACTTGCAGATGGTATCTCTTCCGTCAGTGTAATGACCTAAGTGAAATAAAATCTGGAGATAAAGTCTCCAGAGATATGTTAGTTTCTTCTTAATACATAGAAGTTGGACTCTGACAAAAATTCTTCTACTTGAAAGTAGAATTTTCTGCTACTTAAAGCCTCTCTTGATTGTGTGTGTGTGTGTGTGTATTTGTATTTAAATAAGACCCATCACTAAGAGCTAAACAGTTGCTTAGCCCAAAGGAATACTCAGGTCCATGTTAGGGAGGAAAAGGACTTAATACCTTATTCTGTAATTGATGAGAATCACTTTTGTCACTAATTATTAGAGTTAGAAAGGCGTGATGAATATTGAAGGACCTAAGAGCTGGGCCAGAAATCATCTTGGCCAAAGCAGAACAGTTATTCTACAAAGACAGGGCCTATACATAGTTCTTGTGGATTTCTTTGCCAAGTATGGGTTTTAAATACTCTGTTTCCCCGAAAATAAGACCTAGCTGGACAATCAGCTGTAATGTGTCTTTTGGAGCAAAAATTAATATAAGACCCGGTCTTACATACGACCCGGTCTTATATTGTAGTAAAATAAGACCGGCTCTTAACATTAATTTTTGCTCCAAAAGATGCATTAGAGCTGATTGTCCGGCTAGGTCTTATTTTTGGGGAAACACGGTATGCATTTTTAACAACTTTATTGAGGTGTACTTTACATACATAAAACTCACCTGTTTTAAGTGTGCTATTCAGTGATTTTTGGGGGTAAATTTGTGCATTGTATAATCACCACTACAATGCAATTTTAGAACATTTCCATTACCCCAAAAAGATCCTTCCTGCCAACATGCATCTTTTTTCCTTATTTACTTGCTTCCACCTAGATCCCTTTAACATCAGACACTGATAAATGAAATCATGTTGATCTTAAAAGATACTTCTTAAAAATATCCTCTTAGATACGTTACAATTTCTTAGTACTTTTTGTATTTTCAAACGCTTTTGCCTAAACATAATACATAGCAGAATACAAAGGACAGTACTGCAAATGACATAAATTACCTTCTCTTTGTGGTTTTAATTTGATTTTGTTGTGGTATTTTTTAAACCAGCAAGTAAAATACAATGTTCTTAATGATGTGTTGGAAATGCAGGAAAAAAGAAATCAAGGTAAAAGTAATTACTGAGCAAGAAAAAATTCCTTTCAGATTTAAGACCATGGGCAAAATAATTGGTTTTCTTGATTTTTAAGCCAATAACATTGTGCATTTTATTGTTTGAGCTCTAATCCTCTTGAGACATTCATGCCCACTGTGCACGCCGCAGAGCGGGCTTCATTAAATTCAGGTATTCATACACATTGTCTACTTTCTTCATTGCGTCAGACTGGATTGTTGGTGGGCTTTAGACACAGCTGAACCCTGCAAGGTATGGTGGCTTTTTCCTGCCTGCATCATTTTCTTTCCAGTTACCCTCGAGGGGGTGGGGGGAGTAAAGCCAACTTGGGAACACGTTGCACAGGGTAGGCTGATGTTGTCCCTTCACAGGTGCTCTCCTTTGCCCAGTGTACTCTGTGTGTAGATGGACACTGCTGATAAGATCGCTTAGAGCTGTTAATTTGGGGGTGTGCATAATACAGGAATGCAGTGGTTTGGTTGGAAGTAACGTGTTTTGGAAACTGTCTAACCTTTCATTGCTTTGAGATGAACATTTCTGGATGGAAAGTGATCCTTACAAGTGCCAAGCACGGAAATCAGTAATTCCCCGTGTGGTCGTTTTTTGTCTGGATTTTTAATGACAAACAGATTAGACACAGCACTGCTAATAGTTTACTGTAAATTCATCATAACTGGTCTGAAAAAGGTTAACCTTTTTTAAAAGAAATACATTTAACATCTATGGCTGTATGATTCTGTTGTTACTTTCTTTTCTTTGTAAGAGAAAGTCCTACTAATATCAAATAGTAAGATATGAAGTGCTTTTTTCTGCCAGTGTACCTTTTTTGACTTAAAGGGAAATAGTGAATTTGAAAGTAACAACTTGGTTTCTGGAAGTTAACAAAACATATGGATAAATACAGTATAATTTTTGTTAAAGACTGCCTTAAATTATTTTAGATAAATTGCAATTTCAGATCTCAGTTTGTATTACCCTTAAAGATTAGGTTCTTGGCAGTGCAAGATTGTATCATAATAATCAGATTAAGCACGCACACACTCATGTGAGGCAGGTAAAAAATGGTGATAATAGTTGAAGAACAACTTACTGACTTGGATTTGCCCAGTTACCCCGATACTGCCAAGAGTAGAAACTAGCTTCCTGATGAATAGAATCCTTCAGAGACTACAAAAGCTGGTTCCAGTGTGACTATCCTCGAGTTTAACCATTCACCCCACCCACTCTGGTTTGTCAGCCTCTTGTGCGACGTATTAACCTTAATTGCTAGTAATTAGTAACATTACCATTAAAATTTAGCGTTGCAAAGGAAAAGTTTTATTTTAATTGTTAATAATTGAAAATAATTGAGGGAGACAAAAGGTAATTTTGTGCAAATCGGTGTTTCATACTTCATCAGTTATTGCTTGCTCAAATAACCTGCCCTGCCTTCTGAGGATCTGTCCTTCATCTAGCAAATACTAGTTGTCTACTATGTACCAGACTGTAATCCAGGCTGGATAGAGTGCTACATAAAAGAGAAGTAGGCCCTGCCCTCACATCATTTACAGTCTTGAGATGGAGGCAGAGGGAAAGTGCAGGGCGCTCCGGAGTGCATTACAGGGTGGGGATGGTGTATCTGTCCTGGGGGCGCAGGTAAGAAGGCCACACTGAGGAGGTGACATTTAAGTGAGACCTAAAGGATGAGAAGGACGGGTTTAGTTAGGGAAATACATTTTCCTGACAGAAGGTGCAAATGCCTCAGGCAAGGGGAGAAGTAGATGCTTTTGAAAAACAACCTTTTAAAAACTAAAAGAAATCCAACTGGCTGGAAAGTAGAGAAGCAGGTGATGAAGCAGAAGTAGGCAGGGGCCAGGTCTTGAAAGGCGGAATAAAGGCCGGCTGCTGGGTTTTTTAACTGTCCTAAGTCTCCTGGGAAGCTATGGAAGGTTCTAAGCAGAGATGTCACATGAAACGAAATGCCACAAAAAAACAAGAGTTTTAGCTCAATGGAACCTTGATAATTTACCAAAAAGGTCAAATCTCTGCAAGGTAAAATATTCTTCTCTAATCTCATTAAAGTTTTTGTAACTGCTTCCTTGATTGATTGTGATCTGTGGTACTTTTCATTGTTTTTATAGAAATTACCTTTTCTAAGGCTCCTCCTTTCCTTTTATCCTTCACCGTTTTGTTAACCTTATGTAGGAATGTCATTTCTATTTATAACTGAGTTAAATTTTTTTTCTAACAGGTTTAGCTCTCTTCCATATTTAAACTTAGAACTGCTGGGTTTTGTCCCCTGGACACCTTTAATCCCCTCAGGGTATTTAATGTTTTAACAAAATGTTTTATTATGTCAACATTAAATTTGCTTTCTTCTCCCCCTCAAATACAGTGTCTTAGGTCTAATTTAATATCTTTTCAGCATTTATGCTGTTTTCTAGTTTATGAAATCTCATTTGAGTACTACAATGTTTTTAGAGAATTTTATTAATATTGTTTAGAATTACTGATCTTTAGCAAGAGTACCATTTTCAAATCTAGTTCATGTTCTGTGACTTCTCATCTATGTTAAACTGGTCTGTCGAGCTGCTTACGTTCAAGTGAGCTTATGTATGTAAAACTACTGTAAAGGTGTTATTTTATCCTAATTTGTTTTTTTCTGCTTTTACAGTAAATGTCTCTACATCCTCAGTTCTATTTTGGAAATCTTTCGCC
The DNA here is from genome assembly GCF_057876585.1 of Rhinolophus sinicus. Lineage (NCBI taxonomy): Eukaryota > Metazoa > Chordata > Mammalia > Chiroptera > Rhinolophidae > Rhinolophus > Rhinolophus sinicus. Next base: position 11,918,832 of record NC_142518.1, read on the forward strand.
AGGCTGAATTTTTCCTGGCCTTGATGATTGAACCAACAGTCATTCAGGTCTTCCTGGGTGTCAAGTTGTTTGTTTGTGCCTGTGTGGAATGCTGTTGCTCACTTTTCCGCTCCACATTTATTAATACAAAGAATATCCACAGCATTCCCTTCAAATATTTCCTTTGAAATCTACATTTTGATGCAGCCTCTAACTTAGCTCACTTTGGCCTTGAGTTCTGAGGCCTTTGTGAACCATTCTATACCTGCTCTGTATTCTTGTTGCTTTAATCTTTTTTCCTTCTTCTGGTGCTGGTAACTTGAAGGGTCTGCAGTGGTTTGCGTCATTACTTTTTTCCCATGCTATCCAGTCCAGGACATTTGTTTTAAAAGAGTTGCCTCATTTCAGATTTTAGAATTTGAAACTGATGAACTGATGTTTTTGTGCTAGAGGTGTCTCGAGCATCCAGAGCGACTACCCTTGATTTAGAGTTTGAAGTCTGTCCTGCTGCGCAGGATTGGTAAAGGAACGCCATACTTGTCTTTCTTTGGCTGACTTTATGATCAGCTAATGGTTTGGGTGTCTTGGTGTCACGTGTTCTTTAGGCGACTGAAAGGGTGTCAGCATCGTGGTAAGTGATGGAGATCCAAAGCCAAGCTGCAGTGTGCCGTTGTGGAGTTTGTAATCCAACAGAAGCGGCGGAGAGCAGTGACTAAAGTACAGGGTGATATGCACATTTCGATGGAACTACAGGGTGTTGGTTCTCTAGGCCAGAACAGGTGCACTTAACGCAGACTTAAGGGGACTGCGAAAGGCAATGATTCCTGAGTGTTTGTGAAGAGTCTTAAAGAAGGCCCAGAATGTCAGGTGGAGGGACGGCGTTTTCTGGCAGATGGTGTATTCAAAGACACAGATCTAAAATAGTAAGAAATAACATGGATTTATGTATTGCATGCCTTGCTTTGATGCTTGTTCCTCAGCTAGTACATCCCAGGATCTTGATTTTTCTTTCTTATGGCCACCTTTTGGCTTTTTTCTGTCCATGTTCACTTTTCCCTAAGAGGGTAGGAAGGAAATACTAAGACCAGGAGCTTAAGGGTGGACCTTTGGAAGTATGGCTGAGCAGATCGTATCGGTTTTCTGCTGCAAGTTCTGGGGAGGCATGGAGTGTTCACTGTTGCCTCAGCGTCTCGTGCATTGCCTGGCACATAGGACATGCGTAATATTTTTCTTATGAAAGGCCCCCTTTTTCTGCCCCCTCCCCATCTCATGTCAGTGCCTTCTTCCTTGTTCAGTGGCTTCTCTGTTCTGTCAGGTACCTGTCTAGTGGCTCTTCCTCTCTGCTCGCCCTGTAGACATGCTCCTCCCATAGCTGGTCACCAGGCATAACTGTGTTACAATTAGATTCACATTAGTGTACAGGTGTGCTCATGTGATAAAATGTTGGCGCCCTGTGAGGCTCCTGAAACTTTTCTCCCAATGTTCACAGAATGGCAGATGAGGGAGAGGCCAAAATGAACACCTACGAGAGTGACATTTCTTTGAGTTTTTTCATAGTTCATTGCATGAATTCATGACATGCTGAGCTCTATTCCATAATAAACTCGTGTGTGTGTGTGCATATGTGCGTTTGTATACATCTGCATTGTACATTACTTGCCATTAAGCCAAACAGACATTCTGTGAAGATGTTTGCTTATTTATCATGTGACTTCAGACCCCCCCACCCCACCCCCCGTACATCCCTCAGATTGGGAAGTTGCTTTTAAATGTGTTACCACATTGAGGTAAAATAAAAGGTCGTCTGAGGATGCAATGTCCTCACCAAAGAATCCACTGTACAATAATAGCTGGTTGGTTAGATGGAGGGTTTTTTTTGTTTTTTAAGCACATGTAGTAGACTTTTAAATACCCTCTCTACATTTTTGGTTTCCTAGAAAACTTGCCCAGAAAACTCACCGTCCTCAGTCTCTTTTACAGCTAGGATCACAGGCTTGTGACTTAGCTTTGACCAGTTATTTATGCAGAGTGAGACTTGTGAGCGTTGTGAGGTGGCCATCATGTGTAGTTGAATTGATGGTCTGGTGATCATGTTGACAGAGGTGCTTGCTTTTTAAGGAGCGGCAATGGCAGAGCTTATGGAATTCAGCCTCGAGTAGCATTGGTGCTGAGGGGTGGCTAGATATAGGTATACATGGTGTACACACATGTGTGTACATACATATGTACACACACACAATAGTGTTTATTTTCCTTCCTATTCTTTGATCATGTGATTTGTGGTTAGATGTCTTATTTTTGGACTATTTTCAGCTATTATATCTTCAAATATTTTTGTCCTGTTCTCTTTCCTGTTTCTGTGATTCCAATTACCAGTAGATTAGAACCTTTGATCTTGTTCCACAGCTCTTCAATGTTCTATTTTGTTTTCTTCTCTCAGTGTTTTGGTTGGGGTAATGTCTATTGACCTATATTCAAGTTCACTGATTCTTGCCTTGGCTGAGTTGGGTCTAGTGAAGAGCCCATTCATTGAAGGCACTCTCATTTCTCTTAACTTTTTTATTTTCAGTACTTTAATTTTATTTTTTCTTGGAGTTTCCATCTCTGCTGAATTACCCATCTGATTTTGCATGTTGTTCCCCTTTTGGGCTATAGCCCTAAGCATGTTACTCGTAGTACAAGAATTTAAAATTTCACTCTAGATATTTCCAACATCTGATTCTGTGTCTAGTTCTGATATGGTCTTTATCTTTTGAGTGTTGTTTTTTTTCTTACACCTTGTGGTAATTTTTGTTCTTAGCCTGACCTATTTTGTAGAACAGTAGAGACTAATGTACATAATTTTTATTTCTGTAAATGGGCCTATCTTTCCTTCTATTAGGCCTTTAGTGCAGGGATTTGAATGAATCTAGTTAAGAGTTGGTCTGGGTTTGAGTTTGGTTGTTGCTGTGGTTACCCTCAGTGTATCTCAGGCTTCAAATTCTCATGGAGATACTTTGTGATTAGGGTGGGAGTTGATTTATTTTATTCTGAGTTTCAAGTCTTCCTTTTGAAATGTGCCTTAGAGAGTGTCTTCTTACTTGCTCTTGTTCTTCTGACCCTCTTCTGGTAGTATTCTAATGTTGACTTGTTACTGGAAGTTGGTTAGTGTGGAGGTGGGGAGTAATGGTGGGGTGTGGTCTTTTGTTCTGATTAAACCTCAGATTTAGGCCTGTATCAGTATACCAAGGTCTTGCCCCTCCCCTGGCTATGCCTCTGCAGAATCTTGTCCCTCTCTGAGGAGGAGGGCACCCACCTCTTTCCCTAGCTGCAGTGAGTTTTCACCAATGCTTTCCTGCTCAAAACAAACGCTTATTGGCCTTTCTTTCTCAGATGAAGGCTTTTCTTCTCTAGTGGAGATAGGGGAAGAGAAGGATCCGGGTGGATTTCTCACTCCTGAGGCCCAGCTGCAGTTCCCTTCCCCCAGGTCTGCATCACAATGGGCATTTCGTTCCTCTCTGAGTGCCTGGTGGGATTGATGGAGGAAGAGCCTGCAGAAGGTTGGTGTCTCCCCAATTGTTGTGACCCCGCCAGTGGTTTCACACTGTCCAGCAAGCCACAGGGGGCTTTTTATCTGCTTGCCAATTTTTCTAGCTGAACTCCTTTTATCAGTGTCCAGTTGCTGTCTATTCCAGGTGAGCACATGGTTGTATCCTCTCTCCTTATAAGCACGGTCTCTCCTAAGATTTTGAGCCGATTGGTTGTTCTGTGAATTTGAAATTAATCCAGCTCTTTTTCATTGGAAAAGGACAGCTGTGTTCCTTCTAGCCTTCTTATTACAGGGTGAAAGAAATTTGGTTGCTCTTAAAATTTTAACATGCGCATTTAACTTAGTCTAAACTTAATTATTATTCGTATCCTCCTAAGACAGATTTTAGAATGGTTTATCTTTTAACCTTCATTCCCTGTCCATGTTAGTTATTTATGCTTTAGTTTTGCCTTGTTTAAGCCACCTTAAGCCTATAAAAATAGTGACTATTTACTCATCAACATGTTTTTCAAATTTCTTTGCTCACCATTCTTCATTTACCCCATTTCTTCCTTTTGGGTTCCGTTTCTTTCTTTATAAGGAATGTTCTTAAGTAGTTCTTTTACTAAAGGCCTGTTAGTAGTAAACTTGGTCTTGGCGTTTCTGAAAGTGACTTTACTTTACTTTTGAATGATTGTTGAGCTGGGTACAGAATTTTACAGTGACAATTATTTTCGCTATTGTGTTTTGACAAGTTTTGTTAATGAGAAGTCTTTAGTCAGTTCAGGTGTGATTTCTTTATACGTAGGTAATTATCTTTTCTCTTTGGCTACCTTTAAGATTTTTTCCCTTGGGTTTTTTTTGTTTTGTTTTTTGTTTTTCCTATAGTTTCTTTATGATATCTTTTGGGTGGGATTTGTTTTAATTTATCTTCATTTTATTTGGTTTACTCCCATCAGTCTGAAGACTCATGATACCTTCAGTTGTGGAAACATATCTTAGTCATTATCTTTTGAAATATTGCTTCTCCTCCGTTTTCCATTTCTGGAACTATTATTTAGAAATGTGTTGGAGTTTTTCATTGTATTCTCAATATTGCTTAAATTTTCTTCAGTATTTTCCATTTTTACTTCTGGGTGATTTCCTGATAGCCATCTTACGATTCATTAATTTCTCTTTAGCTGTGGCTAGTCTATTATTGTCTAATCCATTTATTGAGAGAATTCTTACTAAAAACATTTGGCTATCGTTTTGCATTGTTTTTGTTTTTTGTTTTTTCAAAATTGCTTTTTAATTTTCATAAGAGCATTTTCGGTGAACACTTTAAAATTTAGTTATGTTTGTCTCATTTCAATTGTTATTTTAGCTGTAGTTCTTGAGGAATGAAATCTCCCATTTGTCTTCCCTTCCTTCCCTCCCTCCAGCTTTCACTTGTTTCTTTGTGTGGTTTGCAACATTAGACAATTTGGGAATTGTTTGCCAGTGCCTGGCTTGTGGGATGCTCCTTTGGATGGCTTTGCATTTGCCACTGATGGGACGCCTTGGGTTCACTGCATCTGGAGAATTTTTTATCTGTTCTCACATGGATTTCTGACTTCCAGAGGGTGGTATGAACTTGTGCTCCATATCTGTAGTAGAGCAAAGACTTGGATTTTCCCTTTTGCCTTGGTCACTCCTATGCACAGCCCTGGGCTGCTGTGTGTAGCTTTTCTTTTTTCTTACTTACCCAAGGGCAGCCCTTTGTATCTCTTGGCTTCATGCTGGTGGTTTACTTCCAGCTTCTTTCCAATGCACAGACTTGAGGCAATGTCTTTGGTTTCCTGGCCCCATAATCATTTGAATTTGTAGCCCTTGGTTTGGAGGGCAGGAGTGAGCAAGTCTTTGTCCTGTGAAGAATCGCATTTAATAAACTTCTTGTCTTTGTAGCCACTCCGTTCTATTCTGGTTTTCCTGACTGTTGGTCAGGAAGTAGTTCATCCAGTTAAGAACCAGGAAGTAGTTGCAACCACAGGCATCTTCTAACTTGAATAGATTACTTACTAAAAGTTCATGTAGATGTGAATAGTGTAGAACGCAGTTCATATTATCTGATAGGAATGATGTTATTGAACAAATAGGTTCGTGTCCTCAGGGGTCTGTTCTTTCCATTATGCAGTTGAAATCGGTATAGACTCTTTGGGACTAACCAGTATGAGGAAGGTGATTTCTTTGGGGAGGTGCATTTTAACATTCTCAGTGAGAGGAAGGTCTGGTAGTTTCCAATCTCAGTTCTTCTGTGGTGTCACCTGCCTGCTACCAGGCCCTGTTATTGTTACAAACCCTCGCCGCTGTTCACAAACCTGCCTCTGAACCTTCACTGCTCATCACTTAGCGCACAGCCTTGCCTCCACTCCACTGAGAACATTGAGGGCCTTCTGGCTGAGCTGGCTGGCTCCATGTACAAACATCAGTTCTTCTATCCCCAGAGCTGTCCTTTCCTCCTGGCTCAGAGGACGAGGTGCTTCTGCTGCTGTTTGAGGCCAGTCCTTTACGCAGTGCCCTCTGCTTTGGCAGTCTTTTTCCATTAGTTATTCCCCCTCTGGTTCCCCACCGTGTAGCCCACTGTTTCTCAACTGGGGGTGATTTTGCTCCCAAGAGGACATTTGGCAATGTCTGCAGACATATTTGGTGCTCACAGTTGTGGGGGGTGGGGTGGGGGTGTGTGTGCATGCTCCTGGCATCTGGTGGGTAGAGGCCAGGGATGCTGCTGGTCACCTTACAATGCCTGGCATAGCCCCCGCAGCAAAGAATTACTGGCCCCAAATGTGGGTAGGGCCGAGGTTCAGTAACCTTGTTCCATCCTTAGTCTTGCTTGTGACTCCTTTGGTTTTCTCTGCCCATTATCTTATTCCTAAGGTTCTCATCCTAGAAAACGTTGCCTGAACCACTGTCCACTCCTCTTCTAGCTACCCAACCTTCTCCCCTTCTCATCTACCCTTCTGTGAGAGTGGTGTGTGCATAGCCTATCCGTTTCTCGTCAAACTTCAGCTCTTGCTCTCTGGCTTCCCACCGTCACTACTTAAACTGTTGTTGCTGAGATTGCCTATGACCGCCTGTGTGCTGCATCCGGTGGATTCCGTCGCTCCTAATTTTACTTTTCCGTTGCATCTGACACAGTTAATCACTGTCTCCTCGAAGCAGTACGTTCCCTTGACGTCCTGGTTGTCTATGTCTTATTATTTTTCTGCATCTTCTATGGGCTCTTATCTATCCGCTTACTCCTTACGGCTGTTAACCTGGGTTTGACTTCTTGGCCAAGTGTTACCATCCGTCATGGTCTCAGTTACGCCCAGTTTCAGTTCTGTTTATATGCAGATGTTTTTCTAAATTTCTAAATTCTTCCCCACCTTTTCCCTACAAGCTTCAGACTCATTTTTCATAACACCTGCTGGAAAGCTACACTTGAATATTTTACAGGTGCCTTACACGCAGCACGTCTAATGTGCAGGACAGCATCCTTTCCTCAAACTTGCTTCTCCTCGCCTCTTCAATTAAAAAAAAGTCTCTGTTAATGTTTTGACCAGCCACCCGGGCTCCTAAGGTAAATAGTTGGGTCTTGTCCAACTCAGATATACAGAGGGTGCTAAAAAAATGTATACACATTTTAAGAAGGAAAAAACTAATATATACCGATAACAAAAGATGAATACAAGTCACGTTTGACTCCTGCAATTACAAGAGGTGCTCAGAGTGGTTACCACCATGTTTCCCCGAAAATAAGACCTCGCCAGACCATCAGCTCTAATGCATCTTTTGGAGCAAACAATATAAGACCGGGTCTTATATAATATAGTATAATATATAATATAATATAATATAATACCGGGTGTTATATAATATAGTATAATATATAGTAATACCGGGTCTTATATTACATAAGACCCGGTATTATATTATATATTATATAATTTTTGCTCCAAAAGACGCATTAGAGCTGATGGTCCGGCTATGTCTTATTTTCAGGGAAACACGGCATCAGTGTGCAGACACTTCTGATGATGGCGAACTACTGCTTGAGCAACGTTAACCAAAGTGTCCACTTGTAGACATTTTTTTGCCGCCACCCCCAGTATTATGTACAATTGTTGGTATGATATCAAATCTGCTTTTGATGTTATCACTGACCTGCTTGAAAGCCTACGCTGGTGCTCTCAAGCTGACAGAAGGAGGACAACGTTAGGTGAAAGTCTGAATTCCCTTATATGGCCCATCAGGCTCTCTGGGATGTTCTCTGCCTACCTCTCCAGCCTCACATCGTTTCCCTGTCTGCCTCGAACATGATGCTCCGGCATGTAAGAGTCCCCCTTAAAATTCTGTTGTATATTTGATGTCTTTGCTTATGTTATCCCCTTGGTCTGGAATGCAGTGTTTTTCTGCAGTTTGTGGGGCACTAGTTCTCTGGGTGGTGGGACTCCCTCTTTCTCATGGAAGCTACAGTTAATTGGCACCTTTCTCCACTTCTCTGGCCTCGGCGTTATTAAGTAGTATTCCTTGGCTGAACTGTCATTTCAGAGCTGGGACTGGGTAAATGCTGGCATTAGACCTGCTGAAAAGAGGGTGTTTTACAGCTCTTCAGTTATGTGGTTTATTATTAGCCATTTCTTTTATTAGTTCCCACTACCTGTAGTTTTATTATCTTTCAAGGATTCCTCTGGAAAAATACAGCTTTTTTGCCTACATGAAGTTGTGGGTTCTTCAGCTTTATTGGGTTTTACCATCCATTCAGTCTTAATCTGCTGGAGCATCTCCTGCATTTCCCTGGCTGCTCTGGACTTATTTTTATTTCTTTTGCTTATTTCGGTGGGTTTTAATGTGGGAGGAAAGGTAAACACGTGTGTTTGGTCAGCCATTTTAAAGCAGAACTTCAGTGCCCTGTACCTCATGTGGTTTCTCTTTTTTCTTTATTGTAGCTATCATGGCAAATAATGTCTTTTAACGTGAATCCTTGTATACATTTTTGATCATTTTCTTCGGAACTAGTCTTATATCTCCCTTGGGAATCACTGGGGGTGATGCTACATAATTCCGAGGGGGAGCATGCCACACCTGGGGAAGGTATAGAGGCAACACGCTGATCCACCTACAGGAAAGGTTACCAGTTAAAAGTGTTTATTATTTTGGCCAATCTGGTCATCATTATTGGTTTTTTGTTGTTGTTGTTGGGGTTAAAGTAATTGTAAGATTTGAACATTTACAACATTTATTTATTGGCCATTTGTATTTTCCTTTGTACATTTTCTTTTCATGTCAATAAAATTTTTTTAAAACTATTTTGTAGGGTTCACTTGTGTCTTTTTAACATGAAATAAACAAATGCTACCAAATATAACATCCATTGCCTATTTTTTAAGTTTGGGTTTTTTATTATGATTCTTGGAAAATGAAAATCCACTCATGATTTTGTGATAATTGATACATACCTCACACGGAGGCTGTGAAAATGAAATGAAATAACATAGCTGAAGAGTCCCACACGGTACTTGGTACATAATAGGCAGCAGTAAATATTAGTTCCTTTTGTGGATTCTTTCTCCTTTGCCAGAGTATTAAAATAACTATAGTACTCCATACTCTATCACATGTATTTAACGAAACCTTGTTAAATGAAGGGCAGTATGCCAAAAACCCTGAGGGATGCAGAGATGTTTAAGGCCGCTTCCTATCCAGGGATAAACATTAGCTTACTGTATGTATTTTTTCCTTTCTAGGCTTTTTATTTTTTTTTAAACATCCTGTTCTGGAAACCTTTCCATCTTTAAACTGTGTTATTTTATTTGAGCACAGAACCCTTTAAGTGTTCCCACATTTAATCCATTGCGTTTCTATAAGAATAGCTATTCCACTTTATAGATGGGGACCCTGAAGGGGTGATCTGCCACCTTCTGGCTGGGATATATTGGGATGTAGAAGAACGCTAACCATTGTCCCTCCAGCCTCAGGGGGTGCTGAATAAATAGTTATTGAAAGAATGAATCATCTTTTATTAAACGGTATGTTAAGCCCATTCCTAAATTGCATCTCTACTCCTTAGTGTTTTTCTCTCTCCCTTTATATTTTATGCTGCTAAAGTGGTTAAAATAGCTTTCAAATTCAATGGTTGGTAGAAAAGACATTGGAAGTTGGAAGACAGATGCTACACTGTTTTAGTCATAATGAAAAAGGAAGAAGATTTTTGTGCTGATACTGATTGTATTTGCCAGTTAAATTTTTTGCCCTGGTGCTGATCCTTTGCAAGGCTACGTTTCTGGTTCCTGAAAAGCTGCAAGGGGCTTTCCCATTTTGGGGCTAGGGTAAATGGCCCAATTTGTTGCAGTCTAAGGATGACTCTGCTGCTAATAGCCAGGTTTTTCATTTAATCTTTAGTAAAGTAGGAAAAAATTAGCAATTATAATTAGGCTCTGGAGATTTGAGGGGAAAACTTTAATGAATGAACTAGCAAATATACAAACTTTAATGGAATAAGTGATTAACAGACATCTCAGAGTTTGCTCTGTATTTAGCTTTTTGTAGTTGGTTGCCTTTTTTTTCCAAGTATGGATCAGTTGGCTGAAATTCAGTGTCATCTTTCCTGTATGAACCATACCCATAATCCATACTACTCATCCATCCCATCTGTCCAGTAGGTCTAGTTTTGATTTCTTAAAAGTGGAGCAATAATAGAGATGACTTATGAAACCATCCGGCACAGAATTATAGATTTTTACAGTGTTCTATCTTTTAACATTATCTAACCCGTATCTAATTTGATAGCCACATTTTTAAAATGACTCATCATCACCTTCATTGAATCTTGCCAAAGCATCCAACATAATTTTCACAGAAACTGCGACTTTCTTTTAAATGGTTTACATACTGTTTAGTTGAAAACAACCATGGCTGTTACAAGAAGAATTGACAAATAGTTTTTTTTGAAGAAATGCTACTAACACTTGGATGCTAAGCATGCAGGTTAATTTAAGGGAGCAGAAATAATGGAGTTGAACTAAATAGTTACCTATTAGGCAAAAACATTTGCACTGTTGGCAGCAGCTGGTCTGTTTACAGAGGTAATGGGGACTTGATAACTGTTAGGTCTGTTAAGAGACATGCTGGAGGGCCAATATGGCTCGAGTGCACAGAGCAAAGACTCTTGTGATTCATTTTCTATTTTTCAAAAGTTCATTTTCCATGAACAACATGCCTTTTTGCAATATAACAGAGATAACTGAATTATTTGGAGTACCTGGAGAAAAGCACTGTTCAGATAGAATTGCCTTTTCCCCAAGTAGAGTTTCTCCCTTCTCCCAGACATAGGTCGTTTCTACCTCTTGTGGGCATGTAAAATACCTGGTTTTGCACTTTTCACATGTAGTTAACTCACCTGTTCGCCTGTCCTATGAGCTCTTCCTCTGAGGAGCTTTTGTGCATAATTCTGATCCGTAGTTGGTTCTGGCCACTTAAACTGATGACACAGCCCAATCTTGGTGAGATGCAGTTCTCATTAAGGTGCCATAAGAAAATAAGCTATTATGATTTATAAATTCAGTCCAGAAAATACTTTAGTATACTTATACTCAATTGAGTATATTCCATATGTCCAAGATCGTGTTATGTCTACAAAGTACTGAGTTTAGTAATACATTAAACAGACAAACTCTTGTCTGTGGACCTGTATTTTAATAGTATATGGGAAGGAGAGATTAATGAGCCTGGAGGAATCTGTGCAGTTTTGAAAGTACATAGGACCTGAAGTGGGTTGTGAGTGGTAATAACAGTTAGGGCTTTTCAGCACATACTGCTTTACGGCATTCAGTAATCTGGATCTCCTTTGAACTCTCTTCCCTTCTCTTGTGTCACACACTCCCAGTCTTGCTGCTCCTTGTCTAGCCTGCTACCCCTGCAGTATCTTTGTTTTCTTTAACAATCTGCCTTGGGCCATCTTCCTCCTCTTTCTGCCCTTGGTGTAATGCTTTATTGTTTTAACCCTAACCCTGAGCTTTCAGACCATCTAGTGGGCTGTCAGACTCTCTAACTTCTTTGAGAATAAGTTGCATCTTTGTAGTTCTTAAGTATCTAGTATGTAGATTTGCTTAAGCACCAGGTACCATTCTCTTAAGTTTAGCTTCTTTCCCCAAACTCAGTTCTTTCAGACTTTCCTTTGTCTGTTCCTGGTCCTAGAGTTACCCCTTTAATTCCATATTCTGGTCAGCAAGTTCTGCTGCTTCTGGCTTCAAAGTGTTACTTGTAGCCACGCTATTCTTTCCACTCTCATCATTACATGCCAGTTAAAACACCAAATACTGAGTGCACATTATATTCTAAGCACTGTTTAGGTGCTGGGAATACAAACATTACAAATGCAGCCCCTTGCTCTTAGAATACGGGAGGGGGAGAGACACTTATTTTGGCACTTTATTGAGCAAATGTTTATTGAACACCTTCTCTGTGCTGGGTGCTGGTGTAGGCACAGATGTATTATAGAGTTCTTTCCCACAGGCTGCTCACCTCCAAAGGGAAGAGGCCTAGAAGATACAGCTACTGGATCTCCTTGGTTCTAAAGTGCATTTTCCTCCCAAGGCTTTAGCATTTCTGAAATCCATATGAGTGTTAACCCTGCCATGGATATTTAATGTACTCTTTTATTCCCCCTTCAAGAGCTATTAAGTTCCTCATACTTACAACTAGTAGAACCTTAATACTGATCAACTGTAGTATATATCACTGGTAAGTATTATGATAGAAGTATATGTATAGAGTTGTACTGTCGAATATGGTACCTTCTAGCCACATGTGGCTACTTAATCAGACATTTCACTGATTAAGGTTAAATTAATTAAAATTAAATGAAATTAAAAGATTCAGTTCCTTAGTTGCACTAGCCACAATTCGAGTACCCAATCATTTGACTAGTGGCTACTGTATTGGATCATGCAGATATAGAATATTTCCGTTATTGCAGAATGTTCTGTTGGACAGCACTGGTGTATGTCAGACACTGGAGGAATGAGTTGGCGGGAGACCGAAATTGGTCTATTAGAATTTTTTATTTTTTTCTATTTAATTAATTATTTAATTAATTTTAACATTTTAAAAAAATTTCAGGTGCACAAAACAATGTAATAGATATTTATCATTTATATCCCTCATACAGTGATAACCCCCTCCCCCCATCTACTACCCCTCTGACATTGCACACAGCCATTACATTTCCACTGTCTCTATTCCTAATGCTGTACTCCGCTTCTTGTAACATAAAGTTGTAGGTGACATTCATTATTGTTCAGCTTCAGCTTCAGGTGTACAGTGCAGTGATCAGGTATCTATATCATCCCTGAGGTGGTCTCCCTAATGAGACAAGTGTCCATTGGATACCCTACAAAAGCTTTACAACATTATTGATTACATTTCCCCAAATTGACTTTCGTGTCCTCGTGGCAATCTTGTGGTTACCCATTGTGCTTTCTAATCCCCTCACCTTCCCCCTTATCCCCATCATTTGGTGTGTTTGAGCTGCCGGAGGTCAGGCTAGAAAAGACCATTACCTCCCCAAGCAAAAAAGGATATGGAGTTTTACAGGAGGGGTTTATAGAAGGGGATGTTCCCCCTTCAATGCTTCAGGGGCTTTTTCATTGCATTGTTTCTCACAACAAAGGGTGTCAGGGCCTGACCAAGCCATCCAGTTCCACATCCTGGCCCCAGGCCGCGGTCTGGACACCCCAGGCCCTCTGATTGGAAGCCCCTAGGAGATAAACACCAGCCAGCAGGTACAAAGTACAAAGCAAGACAAGATAGCTTTTAAGTTAAAGTTTCTGCTCCTGGCCTAACAGTGTAGAATGTGCTTCCACAGTTACACCTGGAGAGTTGGTAAAGAATTAGTTGCTTTTTGGCATTAGTATTACCTGTACTTCTTTCTTCAAGGTCAGGGAACTTTATGTCTCTCTCTGGTTTTGCCCTCAGAGCCTGGGACAGTAAGTAGTAGGTACCCAGAAAAAACTGGAGTTTTAAAGAGTTTGGGTAAAAGCGGGGATGGCTCTGCATTTTCAAAACAGGGATGTAGCTTAGCTGGTTTTATTCAGTATATATCATATCCTTTTTTAAACAGGGTTTCTTAAGAAGAGTCATTCTTTTTTCTTTACAGCTTAATTGACAAGTAAAACTATATATATTTAAAGTGCACACTATGATTCTTTGATACACATGGACATTGTAAAACAATTATCATGATCAAGTTAATTAACACATCTATCACGTCACAGTTACCCCATCACCTCACATGGTTACTTTTTTTTTTTTTTTTTGGTGAGAGCACTTAAGATTTACTCTCAGCAAATTTCAAGTGTACAACATAGTAGTAGTATTAACTATAGACATCATGCTGCACATTGGATCCTCAGAACTTACTCATCTTATAACTGAAAGTTTGTACCCTTTGACCAACATTTCCCCACCCCTCATCTCCCATCCCCTGGCAACCAGCATCCTACTCTGTTTCTCTGAGTTTCACTTTTTATAAATTTTAGATTCCACGTGTAAGTGATACCATATAATATTTGTCTTCCTCTGGTTTATGTCGCTTAGCATAATGCCCTCTGGGTCCATCCATGTTGTCACAAATGGCAGAATTTCCTTTTTAAAAAAAATAGCTGAATAGGGGGCGGCCCGGTGGCTCAGGCAGTTAGAGCTCCGTGCTCCTAACTCTGAAGGCTGCCGGTTCGATTCCCACATGGGCCAGTGGTCTCTCAACCACAAGGTTGCCAGTTCAATTCCTCGAGTCCCGCAAGGGATGGTGGGCAGCGCCCCCTGCAACTAAGATTGAACACGGCACCTTGAGCTGAGCTGCCACTGAGCTCCTGGATGGCTCAGTTGGTTGGAGTGCGTCCTCTCAACCACAAGGTTGCCGGTTCGACTCCCGCAAGGGATGGTGGGCTGCACCCCCTGCAACTAGCGACGGCAACTGGACCTGGAGCTGAGCTGCGCCCTCCACAACTAAGATTGAATGGACAACAACTTGACTTGGAAAAAAAGTCCTGGAAGTACACACTGTTCCCCAATAAAGTCCTGTTCCCCTTCCCCCAATAAAATCTAAAAAAAAAAAAAAAACTGAATAGTATCCATCTTTATATTACCCCTTCCCCCCATTTTCTTTATTCATTCATCCATCAACAGACACTTTGGTTGTTTCTCTGTCTTGGCAATTGTGAATAATGCTGCAGTGAGCCATGGGAGTGCAGATATCTCTCCTCAATCTTGCTTCCTTCGGATATAAACCCAGAAGTGGGATTGTTGGATCATATAGTAGTTCTATTTTTAAGTTTTTGAGGAACCAAAGAGGGTTTTAAAAACAAACTTCATCACACTGAAAATTTAAGAACTTTTACCTAGGTTCTTATCTTTTATCAAGTGGGATTCAGCAGGTAGCCCATTAAATTAGAAGGCTGTGGTTTAGTGGAAGGCACCACAATGAAATTTTTGAAGTTTCCAAATTTGGTATTTGCAGTGCTACATGTAATTTCTCAGGGAAGATGTAATTGGACATGATGGACATATTTTTGTGAACTGTCCACTCCCATTGATTTCACATTCAGTGAGTGTGGTTTGTAGTGATGGAAGCAAAAGTTTCCTGAATCTTTTTCTTGTTTCCATTTTATTGTATAGTAAAACAATTTATCCATTCTCTTATTAATGGATATTTAGATTTTTGTCTTGTTGTCGGCTAATGCAAATAAAAGTACTATGTACATGTCTTTGGTGGGCAGATGCTTTCTCTTGGGTTAAATAATTTTTACAGTGGTATGGGGAAGGGTGGTGGAGCTTCCATGTCCTCTCCAGGCAAGCCATTCTCCCTGAATCTCCTCGTATTTACCACCTGGAAGCTCTCTGAATCCTGTCCTTTTGATTTTTTGTGGAGATTTCATTACACAGCCATGATTGATTAAATCATTGGCTATTGGTGATTTAACTGAATCACAAACCCCTTTTCCCTCCTCAGAGATGGGGTGTAGAAGACTGAAAGTTCCAACTCCTTTAATCACATAGTTGGTTCCATTGGCAACCAGCCCCCATTCTTAGGATACCTGGGGATTTTCCAAAAGTCAGACCTTATTAACATAAGAGACACCTTTGTGGCTCTTGTCAGGAAATTCCAAAGCTTTTAGGAGCTCTGTCAGAAACTGAAACAAAGACCAAATATATATTTCTTACATATCACACTAACATATTAAAGATACTCAACCTTTATTTCATTTTTATTATTTTGTAAGTCAAAAGGTGTACATACTTATTGACTAAAACGATTTTATAGTGAAGAAGCATGATAAACAATAAGGTATGCAAGACGTCAGTGAACAGCTTATTGAATTGACACAGAACTAACAATTTAACTTGACCCAGGTGAGGACAAAAAATATTTCAAACCCTCCAAACTTAGTGATATATCAAGGGCTGGGAGCTATGTATCTGGCTGGCTGTGGTCTGCCCCAAGTTCAGACAATAACTATTTTCAATAGAGAATTTAAAATCAATAAAATTACTAACAGTTGGTCTGCTTTTCATGATCACCATGCATTGACCATTTAATAAAATGTGTGTGTGTGTGTGTGTGTGTATGTACTATCTACTCTGTGGCTTACCTGGTCACTGTCTTTTTGATTGAGACATTTTTAATTTCAATATAGTCCAGTTTATCTGCCCTTTATGGTTAGTGCTTGTTTCCACAAAGAGATTTTCTTCTACATTTTCTTTTAGGAGCTTTATTGTTCTTACTGTTGCATTGAGCTATATAATCCCACTGAAATTAATGTTTGTGTGGTATGAGTTAGAGGTAAAGTTAAATTTTGTTTCCTTATGCATATTCAAATGACTTAGCACCATTTACTGCAAAGAGAACTTTCCAGTTAGAACTGCTTGTATGCAGTGCTACCGTAACTGTTGTACAAGCATCCATTTCATGTATGATCCATTTTGTGCTTCTGTTCTTTCATCTGTTTGTCTAATGTACTGTCTTATTGACTGCTTTATAATAAGTCCTGATATCTAGAGAGAAAGACTTTTTCTTCAAGGGTGTCTTGTTTTCCTTGGTTGTTTGCATGTCTGTATACATGTTCGAATGAGCCTGTACATTTCCATAAAACACTTGTTAGGATAGATTGGGATTGTATTGGATCTCTAGATCAATTTGAATAGAATTGACATCTGTCATGCAGGGTCTCTGGTCCTGCTCCCCGCATAAGAACGCAGGACATGGTGAGGCCAGAAAGGAACAACAACGGAGCCACAGATAGGGAAGTGTCGTGCAGGGTGTCATGCGGGGTGTCTGGTCCTGCTCTCCACATAAGAACGCAGGACATGGTGAGACCAAAAAGGAACACCCACGGAGCCATAGGTAGGGGAGTTACACCACTATAGTCTCACTGGCGGCTGGGTTGGAGACAGGATGCAGAAGCCACACGATCCTCAACCTGCCGTCCACTTCTCTGCCAACCAACCTCACTTGCTAGCCGCACTCCGCCGTGCTAACTGCAGTCCGCGCTTGCTAGCTCAGCCACCATCTTCTTGCCAGCCCCCATTCGCTGCTAGCGTAGCCACGGCAGTTATATTAGTGGCCAGTGGCTCACTGGTTATAGCTGACGGCCATCTACTACCCGAGCCAGCACCTTTCCACGTGAGGTCGAGAGCCTGGAAACTGCTCTCTGGGACTCTGTCCCCACACATCTTTACAATGTTAAATCTCAAGAACATGAGATACCCCTTGTCTTATTAGGTCTCCTTTAATTTTTTAAAATACTGTTTTCCATAGCTTCTTATGTAGAGGTTTTCCAACTTTTCTATTTATTTTTAGGAATTTGATAGTTTTGATGTTACTGTAAATGCTATTGAAAGTTTATTTTCTAACTTTATTAGCTGGTACATAGAAGTACAAATTATTTTTGGATATTAGCTTTTATTTTCCTCAGCTTTGATAAACTCTTCTGATAGTTTATTTTGGATTTTCTATATGTACAGTCTATGAATATCTTTTTTTTTCCTTCACTACCAGTTGTCATATTTTTGTCCAGGTTTCTACTTGTTTGCAGTAGAACATTACCCAGTCAGCATTATTGGAAGCATAAATTCTTCCTAAATGGAAAATTAAAACTGCATCCCATTCTCATTTCTGAATTATCCTTGAATTTACACCCAAAGTTCTGGGTGCCTCAACAGCCATGAGGCCCAGTGAAAGATAATAGTATGTTTTGAGACATCATAAATGTTCCTTAAGGAGGCGGCTGGTTGCTCAGTTGATTGGAGCGCGGTGCTCTTAACAAGGTTGCTGGTTCGATCCCCACATGGGCCACTGTGAGCTGTGCCCTCCACAACTAGATTGAAACAACTACTTGACTTGAAGCTGATGGGTCCTGGAAAAACACACTTTTTAAATAAATAAAAGTTAAAAAACAAACAATGAAACAAAAAATAAATGTTCCTTAAGGCCACATAAACAAATCTTATTAAATCTTTATTTTAAATGTTTAAAATTTAATTTTGATGGTGAGAACTCTTAATGTGTAACCCAAGGACTTAAATATGAAAGTTTTTCAGTAGTTTAAAGTATTCTTCAAAGTAGTGGAGTCACTTCTGAAGTCACAAGGCATCCCTGATGTACTAATTTTTCTTTTTCTTTTTTTCTGTTTTTTAAAGATTTTATTGGGGAAGGGGAATAGGACTTTATTGGGAAACAGTGTGTACTTCCAGGACTTTTTCCAAGTCAAGGTGTCCTTTCAATCTTAGTTGTGGAGGGCGCAGCTCAGCTCCAGGTCCAGTTGCCATTGTTCGTTGCAGGGGGCGCAGCCCACCATCCCTTGCGGGAGTCGAGGAGTCGAACCGGCAACCTTGTGGTTGAGAGCCCACTGGCCCATGTGGGAATCGAACTGGCAGCCTTTGGCGTTAGGAGCACGGAGCTCCAACCTCCTGAGCCACTGGGCCGGCCCCTAATTTTTCTTAAGCATCCTTCTTAGAAGCCTCCTGCCAGAGGTAGCCCAGGGAGCTGTCTACTTTCAGCGGGCATTGGCTTCCCAGGTAATGCCCTGTGGCACGGGTAGAGATAAACTGCTGATAGAACTCTCGAAACTGCATAGGGAGAGAAGTGGCATATGAGTATCAGTGTGGGCAAATGTCAGGTGGTGTTTCACAGAAGAAAATTCCAATTTGACTAGTTACTTGGTGGGTTGCAGCTGAGGGATCAGGGTCTTGTCGCAGCTTGTCCTCTGGTAATGGCATCCATGGGCCTCTGAGCTAGAGGAGTCTATGAGTTGCTGTCATCAAGGGAGTCAACAGATGCTGAACAGTCTTAGGACAGTGATTGCCGCTTAAAACAGACAATCTCTGCCAGGTCATTCATCTCCATGGGGGAGTCTGTGCCATCTTGGTTGTGGAATTTCAACAGTAATATAATGGAGCACTGGAGATGGACCAGCAAAAGGCACTTATAATAGATGACCTGACAGGGTTGGGGAATAAGGCATGATAAAGGCTAGAAAGTGCTGAAAATAGTTTTCATTTATCTCCTTCCTGCAGTCCATATGGGGAGTTCATTTGTCTCTTTCTCATTTAATTTTTTTTCTTTGGGTAGGAGGATCTGCTAATTTCTTTCAAGATTCACTAATAATGACTGAAATACTCTGGAGAGTTAGATGTACCTCTTAGATGTAGTCTTAGAATATTTAACATATTCTAAGGCGGCTTTCAGTATCTGTTCACTTTAGTAATTGATTTTTAATTTTTAAAATTTTTTCAGTAGGCACTTGCCACCCAGGTAAAGACTGTATTTCCCAGTCTCCTTTGCGGCCAGGTATGGGTACAGGATTAAATCTTGGCCAGCTGGATATGAATGAAAATGAAGGGTACATCTTCTGTGTTGTGCCCTAAAAGCAAAGGAGTTTTGCCCTCCCTGTTACCCCACTTTTCCCTCTTCTCTGTGGCTGGAATGCAGGCAAAGTGATGAGAGAGATACTTATCCAGACTTTTATGAGAAAGAAATAAACTTCTCTTTTATTTAATCCACTATTATTTTATGTCTGTCTGTTACAGGAACCAAATTGATTACCTAATACATATATTAATGTATTAATGTGGTATACTTCATATTATAGTTAGGCAGTGTTTTAAGGAATAGAAACTTGATTTAACAAACCATAAGTAAATGTTTTTATTTTAAGAACCTGGGATATCTCCTGGACTAAATTGCAGGAAATAATCAGGCTTTTCTTGCCTCTTGTCTCAGAATTGCTTCTATCCAAGTGACTTTCAAATTTCTCACTCATTCACTTGCATGTAGTGTGTTATGTCTGCTTCAAAATAGCCCCTGAGTTTATAAGACCTTCTAATCAGCTCTCTGTAGCTAATTACTGTCTTGGTCTCTTAGTTTGAATTCCTATCTCCCAGAAAGGAGAACATGATAAGTCCAGCTTTGGCCAGGGGTTTTTCTCCAGTAAGCTACGGCCAAAGGGCAGTGTTGCATGGTATGTATGATTGGCTTCTGGCACCATGAGTGGAATCTATTTTATTTTAATTTTGAAAGAAAGGAGTATAACTGGGGGAGGGGGATGGAGATGCTTGGCATCTTGTATAGACAAAAACTTAGTCAAGGTTTTTTTGAAATGTGTTAATACTTTCCCCTACTGTTCAAGTGGCTCGTTCGTTAATTTTTATAACAGTTGAAAATGTAAAAGATCTGAAATATTGCAGGACTCTTAGTAAAGGCTGGGTCATAACCCCAAAATATAATGCTAACATTGCTCACCAGAATGTACAAGAATATCCTGTAAAGCCATGAAACATAACACATACCATGTCATCTGTAAAATGTAATTTGCTATTTGACAAGATGGGAAAGGTGATGACACAAATTGAAAGGTAAGGAGTTTGTTTCCTTTTGTATTATTTATCTCATTATATAATCTGATACAGTTTCTGTTTGGTACCTTAATCTAGAACAATTTGGATCAAGTTGGCAGTGAAGTATCCTTCCATTCTCAGTTTGTTTTCTGAATTTTGGAATGTTCCTTGGGCTTTGTACCTGTCACATATTGGCTGGGATTAGGAATGTTTATATTAAGAGGTATAGATAATATTCATTTTATAGATTATTAGAAAATGTTCTGTAAATGATCAAAACTGAATTAATATGGCAAAGTCTTCTATGCTTTAATGAAAAAAGGAAAAAGAAAACTAACAGAGCACTTCCTTTGTGTGCCACATTGTACACACAATTGAAGACTCTTTACTAGAATATGTGAGGCAAGTAATTATTGTCAATTATGTACTTTTGAAACAATAGCTCTTCAGGCAGCCAGAACCCCTTGCTTAGTCACTGTGAAGCTGCCTGATATTATCTGATGTTGTGGCCTCAAAAAAGAAAGTAGAATAAAATACTATACAAAAGAGAATGCCTTCAGGCAAAAGTTCTGTGAGTTTTGTTTGTTCTTTTTCTTCCTCTCCCTCCTCCCTCCCATTTCATTTTGGTATCTTTCTTCGTGCTTCAGAAAAATCCAAGTTATAAGTGAGATGTGTGAAAGTAATGCTTTTATTTCTGATTGACCATAAAGATGCTTTGTTTGAAACAAAATTTAGACTTCTTGCCTCATTTAGTCTCTGACATCTAATTTTATTTAAGTTTAAGGATTATGGTATCTTTAAAGACAGGGATGGGGGAAAGGGATGATATATGAAAAGTAGGCCCTCAAGGGAACTTTGATTCTCATGAAATAAAATCTCTACAGATTAAAATGATCATTTTTTTGTTCCCTTGATGGTATCAGTCTAGATTTTGTCCATTTTTATAAGCATTTTGGCCGTGATTATTCACTTCATGGTCAAGTTGGGTAACAGAAAAATTGTAAGGGTGTGTATGATCTGTGTTCATTGTTTTCCTGACTATCCTATTTTCATCTTTGCTGCCACTACCTTAATTAAGGTCCATTTTATCTCTCACCACGTCTTTTGCAATAGCATCCTAATTGTTTTGCTAGTCTCCAAGTTTCTACCTTTTCAAACCCCCTCCCCAATCCCCTGCAACAGTGCTTTCTGATTTACAAGTTTAGTAGTGTCACTGAATTTAGAAACCTTCAATAACTTCTAATGCCTAAGAATTAAAGTGTACACACTATAATATTACAGTCAAGGCCCCTTTACAGCATATTAATTGTTGAAGTGACTTGCCCAAGGTCACAGAGTTAGTAGCAGAAGAAAGTAAAGGTGGAAGTGTGTTTTGCTGCACAGAAGAAATACAGAACTGTGAAAATGAAATTCCTGCCCTAGGGACCCTACTTAGTGGAAAGGCAATTCAGCCAGATAGGCAATTCAAAGCTTAGGTATTGACTAGTCCAGATTTTAGTATTGGAATGAACCTAACTAAGATAGTGTATGAATTTTTGAGAACGGTTAACCAAACTTGTCTAAAGAATAAAGAAGTTGAATAGCAAAGATCTTATATATTGAAACAATTTTTCCATGATGTGTTGAGTTTTCGTATATTTTAAACCTTGTAATTTTAAATAACATTTTAAGAAAATGATAGTTGGAAAAATAGCATCCCTACTTTTTTCCTGTCAGATATTATGTGTATCATTTGTAATACTTTTGAGCCTTGTAATATTTAGTGTTAATGCAAATTAGAACTGATGGTGGTACTTTAATGTTCCAAACTTGATCTGTTGCTTTTCTTGGAAAGGAGAATGAAAATAACCACTTTAATGTTTATGGTCATTCATATTTTCTAATACCTAAATTTAAAAAATATATAGAGTTATGCTTATTCATGTAACAGATTTTTAGATTTTGTTCCTGCTATATTCATAAAAGTATTATTCCTTAGTAACTTGTATAACTAAACTAGAAAACTTATATTCATCAGACAGAGGTTGAAATCGGAGTTAAAATTTGATACACGAGCAAAGGATAGGTCTCTTGAGTCTCTGCAGTTGATCTCTTATTATTTATCTCTTGCATGTACTCATCTAGATTTTCTTATTTCTTTGGTTCAATTTTCATGTGTTTTGGGTTGTTAGGTGCATATATGTTTATAATTTCTATATCTTCCTGATATATTGACCCTTTTATCACATAAAAATGTCCCTCTTTATCATTAGCCATTGTTTATTGATGACTGATTTCTGGTTATTGGTATTGATTATTATTGAAGTCCATACTTTTCAGATTTCCTTAGTTTTTACCTAATAGTTTTTGTCTTAATATCTATTTAGTCTGATTTTAATATAGTCATTCAGCTCTCATATTGTATCTTTATGTATTCTTTGTACTTTCAGCCTATTTGTATCTTTGAATCTAAAGTGTGTCTCCTGTATACAGCATATAGTTGGATCTTGTTTATTTATCCAGTCTGACAATCTCTACTGTTTGACTGGATTGTTTTAATTCATTCACATTTAGTATTGTTATTGATGTGGTCGGATTTCATTATTTTGCTTTTGTTTTATATGTTTCATGTCTTTTGTTTCTCTGTTTTTCCTTTGCTGCTTTGTTTCATATTAATTCATGTAGCATTTTAATTCCTTTCATGATTTTTTTCACTACTTTTTGAGGGTTTTTTTTATGATTGCTTTAGTGCTTACTATATACATACTTATGAGAATCTGCTTCAGACTTATGCTAACTTAATTCTGATGAGATGTAGAAACATTTCCCCTATATAACTCTATCTCTCCTTACCCCTTTTATGGTGTTATGTATATTATATCTCTATATGTTAAAATCTAACAACATGTTATTTTTAATATAATTTTAACTTTTAAAGAAGCTGAGAGAATAAAGGGGAACAAGTGTGTATTTGTAGTTTGTTATATTAACCTTGTTATTTATCATTTATGGTTCTTTTCGTTACCTCCTCTGGATGCAAGTTGCCTACCCCAGTACAGCTTTGCTCTCACCCACCTGCTTTGTGCTCTTTATTTTTTTTTACATGTGGATTCACATTACTGTCCAGTGTCACTTGTTTTCAGCATGAAAAACTTCCTTTAATATTTCTTGTTAGGTGGGTCTTTTAGCAATGGATTCTCTCAAGTTTTTATTTATCTGGATATGTGTATTTTGCCTTTATTTTTTAAACATACTCTTGCTGGATATGTGATTCCTGGTTGACAGTTTTTTCTTTCAACACTTTGAATGTGTCATCGTGCTGCAGTCAAACCTTCATTATTTCTAATCAGAAGTCAGCTATTAATCTTACTGAGGATCCTTGGTATATAACAAGTTGTTTTTCTCTTGCTACTTTCGAGATTTTCTCTTTGTCTTTCAAAATTTTGACTATGATGTGTCTGGGTGTAGATCTCTTTGAATTCATTCTACTTGGAATTAACAAATTTGAGCTGTTTAGATATATAGGTTAATGTTTTTCACCAAATTTGGGGAGTATTCAGACATTATTTCTTTAATATTTTTTCTGTTTCTTTCTCTCTTTTCTACTTTTGGTATTCCCATTATGTGTATGTTGATGTGTGTATTAGTCTGGGTTCTCCAGAGAAACAGAACCAATAGGGGACACACACACACACACACACACACACACACACACACAGATTGAGATTTTATTATAAGGAATAGAAACATGGGATTATGAAGGCTGAGAGGTCCCAAAATCTGCAGTCTGAAGGCCTGAGAACAAGGAGAGCAAATTGTGTAAGTTCCAGTCCAAAGCAGAAGACATATCTCAGCTTGAAGATCAGACCATCAGACAGAGGGTGCAAATTCTTTCTTGCTCAGCCTTTTGTTCTGCTCAGGTCCACAATAGATGGGATGAGGATTAACCACATTGCAGAGGGCAATCTGCTTTACTCAGTCTACAGATTTAAATATTAATCTCATCCAGAAACACTTTCAGAGACACATCCAGAATAATGTTTAACCAGATATCTTGTGGGCCAGTCAAGTTGACATACAAATTTAACCATCACAATGTGCTTAATCAGGTCCCACATTTCTATGAGGCTTGTTTGTTTTCTTCATTCTTTTTTCTCTCTGTTCTTCAGATTGCATAATCTCTATCAGTCTGTCTTCACATTCTCTGATTCTTCTGCCAACTGAAATTCACTGGAAAGCCCTCTAATGAGTTTTTAAAAGTAAACTTCGTAATTTAGAGTACTTTTCAGTTCACAGAAAAGTTACAAATACTAGAGTAAGTTCCCATATACCCCAACACTCAGTTTCCTCTGTTATTAGCAGCATACATGGTACATTCATTACTAATTAGCAAACTAATATCAATACTGATTGTTGATTACTGATATTATTATTGAAGTCCATGCTTTATTTAGATTGCCACAGTTTTTACCTGATGTCTTTTTTCTGTTCCAGGATTCAATCTAGGATACCACATTACATTTAGTTGCCACGTCTCCTTAGGCTCCTGTGGGCTGTTACAGATTCTCAGACTTTGTGTTTTTGATAACCTTAAAAGTTTTGAGTAGTACTGGTTAGGTATTCTATAGCATGTCCGTCAGTTGGGATTTCTCTGATGTTTTTCTTGCGATTAGACTGATGTTATGTGTTATGGGGAGGAAGACTACAGAGGCGAAGTACCATGTTCATCACATCATAGGTACATACTATCAGTATAATTTATCACTGTTGATGTTCATCTTGATCATCTGGCTGAGGTGGTGTTTGTCAGGTTTCTTCACTATAAAGCTGTTCCTTTACCCCCTTTCCACACTGTCCTCTTTGGAAGAAAGTCACTACGCACAGCCCACCTCCTTGAGGGTAGAGTATCGACAAATTATTTTAAATTCTTCTGCATGGGAGATTTTCCAGTCTTCTCCATTTATTTATTCAATCATATATATTATTATGGATTTATGGAATATTTATTTTATGCTCTGGGTTATAATCCAAATCCAATGCTACTTTATTTTGTTGCTCAAATTGTTCCTGCTTTGGCCATTGAGAGTCTTTCAGTTGCCTCCTGTGCCACTTTAACATACCATATCCTTTTGTTTTTGTCTTTTTGAACACTTCCTTTTCAGCAGTATGCAATGCTCATCTTGTACATTTCTTAGAATCCGCCATTTTTCCAAAGAGCCCTGGTTCTTTTTTATGGAGAATGATATTAGAAACCAGAATCTGGGTGCTAGGTGTATGCTAAGGAATTTTTCATTTTGGTTGTTGTAATTTTCTACTCCAGAATTTCCATACGGTTCCGTTTCTAGTATTTTTAGCCTACTTTGCCCTATAAGTGAGTGTTGGGTGGAGGCAGGGAGCGCCGGTTATCTCAGTGGTGTTTCCTTGCAGTAGAGTGTCTACCACATGGAGTTGTGGGCTAGGGATGAGAAATGCTGGCAATCTGCTCCTCCCAGGGAGAAACTTTCACCGTAGATTGGGGGCCTGGGGGAGATGGTGCCCTGTCATCTTGGCTCCACCCTCCTGGAGTAGAACTGAGGGTAGGGTGGAGTAAGGGAGTGGGTCATGGCTCAAATGCCACAGATCTGTTGTTCTTATCAAGAGTCAGTAGATTTTCTTGAATAAATGTTTCTCTATTTATCATATGCCCTTAAGATAATTTTGAGAGACTGTAAATAGTTGTTTTTTAAAAATAATTGTTACCAGTTAAGATTGTTTTGCCTGGGAAGAAGGTCCATGTGGAGCTCTTCACACCACTTTACCAGAAGTGCTTTTCCTTTTTTGGTTTAATTTTGTTGGAATAAAGCATTACTTATGGAAACAGTGTTAAGAAAATGTATTTCACCAATTCTAAATAATATTCCTTATTGCTCCCATCATGTTTTATCTTTTGATAATAATTAATTGGTAGCCCATTTCTTTAGAATTTAGACTTTGTAAGTCACCTCTTCTTTCTGTATTTTATCTTTTAAGAGTGAAGCCTCGTTTTGTTTTCTTTAACTCAGCCAGAATACTTGCATTTGTAGTCCTCTAACTATACCTTTTGGGTGTGTTTTGTTTCTCTGGTTTCTTTCATGTAAACTTTTAGTGCTAAAGGTAATTGAAGTGCATTTGCTTTTCCTCCAAATGAAAGGTAATTGAAGTGCTTTATGAATATACCTTAGCAATTCTGCTTACAGATGCTCTTTGATTTATTAATTTTTTTTGTCTTGGTACAACAGATGTTTTACTTTATACAGTTAGTTGGAGGTATTTTTACTTATATGACTCTAAATTATCAGTACAGTAGTTCCCCCTTACTCACAGTTTCGCTTTCCACAGTTTCAGTTAGCCACGAGCCAAAAATATTCAACGGAAAATTCCAGAAATAAACAATTTATAAGTTTTAAACTGTACACCGTTCTGAGTAGTGGGATGAAATCTCACGCTGTCCCACCTGGGGGGTCAGTCATCCCCTTTGCCCGCTGGTCACTTAGTAGCCATCTCAGTTAACAGATCGGCTGTTGCTGTATCACAGTGCTTGTGTTTAAGTCACCTTTATTTTATTTAATAATGGCCCCAAGGCACAAGAGGAGTGATGTTGACGATTCATATATATATATATATATATATATATATATGCCAAAGAAAAGCCACAAAGTGCTTCCTTTCATTGAAAAGGTGAGTACAGTATAAGATTTTGAGAGAGAGATACCACATTCACATAACTTTTATTAAAGTATATTGTTATAAATGTTCTATTTTATTTTTGGTTATTGTTACTCTTTTACTGTGCCTAATTTATAAATTAAACTTTATCATAGGTATGTATGTATAGGAAAAACGTATATATAGATTTTGGTACTATCCGTGGTTTCAGGCATCCACTGGGGATCTTAGAACATATCCCCCGCAGCTAAGTGGGGCCTACTGTAATGTTGATAGTACAATGAAATTTCAGAAGTGCTTCTGAATTTATCATAGTTCTAAATTATTGAGGCTGAGTAGACAGATTTCCAATGATATTGTTTAAATAAAATAACACTGCTTTCCAAATACTTTGTCATTAGATTGGCAAGACTAAAATATTACTTTCTTTTAAAATGTTTTATTTACTTTAATAAAAATATTAGTACTCTTAAAAATGCTAATGACATTTCATAAATCCTTTTGGGTCTTGACATAAATTACTTGTCTCATTTGGGGATTCTCTTTAAGTGCAGGCTCATAACTGAGTTAAGTCCCACCTTCTGGAGGTTTGAGCCTTCATTTCCATCATCTATTGTATTAAATTAGTGTTATTTAATTACGAATAGTTTTATATTATGTGGCTACTATGCATGAAAGGCTTTATTCATATAACCTTGAATCCTCACCAATGGCTTATAAATAGGTAGTGTCAGTTTCTCTTAGTGAATGAGAAAATAGGCTGAAAGAGGTTAAATAACTTGATCGTGGTCACGTAATTAGTGACCACCCAGATGTATCAGTATTCTCAGAAGAATAGAAAGAGGAGTCCAGGAAAAGTAAGGGTTTGTGCCAACAAGCAGTGCACTGGGCCTGATGGTTCATCATCTTAATTGGACATAGATTGTTGAAGTAATGATTTTTTTTATCTTCTAAGGAGAACATATTAAAGTGTTGAAGCTAGAAGAAAATTACGTTTGATTTTAAAATTTTTAGGATATGTTAGTCTCTGTTAGCATAGACAGGCCTATGTTTGATTCATTGAAAATAGCAGATAATAGGCAGTATTTAAATTTGGAATGTGTGTGGGTTTCTTTCAAGTATTGAATCCTGTGTCTATGATGAAGTAAACTGGGAGTGATTTCAAGGAAAGTAATGATGCCATGCTGAGAAGCAGGCATCCGAGGTCACCAGGAAGCTGCCTAGTGTCCCCTCCACGTCTGTTGTGAAGGGGAGAGGGTGTCCTTGGGAGAGGCTAAGGGGCCCTTCAGTCAGGCCCGGGCGGAGCTCCTCCCCTGTATCCCCAGTTTCAGCGAGCCGTGTCCTGATACCCCCAGTAGTCAAGGCAGACATTTTGTAATTATCTAGACTTCTCCATTTCTCATTTGTCAACTATTTTTAATTTACTGTGTCTTGAGTACTTCTCCTAAATATCTCAAATCTACCCGCCTTTCTGTGTTCTCACTGTTGCTGTTTTGAGATTTTCATCATTTTGTGCCCGGCCTCGGTCAATCAGTAGCTTTCTGATTAACATCTCAGCCCTAACCCGCTTTCTGCCTCCATGGTGATTTTTCTGAAACATAATACTGATAAGTACTCGCCTAAAAAGCTTCTCTTGATTTACTGTGGGCTATGGCAGTCGCCTTCAAACTTCTCGTGAAGCGGTTGAACCCCTTCTTCAGATACAGGGGAAAACATAGCTGTGGCGCGGCATCCAAGGCCTTTTATGATTTAGTCCCTGCCTCGTTTCTTGCTGTTCCGGAACCTGGGCCCTGGATTGCGGAGAAGCTGAGTGACTAGAGTTCTACAAACACTCCTTGTTGTTGGTTTTTTCTGGGTGGAGGGTTGTTTTTGTTTTTTGTTTTGCGTGTTTTAGCACAAGCTTTTCCTAGAATGACTAGAAGGTGTTTACCCTTTTGTCTGTCTGATACTCAGTTCTTGTCTCCAGAAAGCGGCCTGAATCTCCTGAGTGATAAGAATGTCTTTTGTATACTAATGAGATGACTCCTGCCAAAGGTGTCTACTGAACTTCAAGATAGGGCCTGGTCACTGGAAGGAACAAGCCTTGGTTAGGTTAGAACTGTCTGTGCCCTCCTCCCATCCCTACCTCTGGGGAGGGGAGCGGGGGCTGGAGTTGAAGGGCTTTCACCACTGAAGAATGATTTAACCAATTATGCCTACGTAATGAAATCTCCAGAAAAACCCCTACTCAGCAGGGTTTGGGGAGCTTCTGGGTTGGTGAACACATACATGGAGGTGCTGGGAGGGTGGTGCACCCTAAGAGAGCATGGAAGCTCTACACCTCTCAGCCCCCCATACCTGACCCTGGGTATCTCTTCCATTTGGCTCTTCCTGTGTTGTATCCTTTATAATAAACTGATAGTGGTAAGTAAAGCATTTCCCTGAGTACTGTGAGTCATTCTAGGGAATTAATCAAACCTGAGGATGGGAACTTCTAATTTTTTATCTAAGTCAGACAGAAGTGCAGGTGGCCTGGGGACGTAGGACTTGTGACTGGCCTCTAAAGTGAGGGAAGTCTTGTGGGACTGAGCCCTTAAACCGGTGAAATCTGATGTTAACTCTGGGTAGTCAGTGTCAGAATAGACTGTAGGAAACCTGGTTGGTGTCAGTTGGTGTTGGAAAAGAGGCCATGCATTTGGTGTCAGGGACACTTAACCCCAATTTACAAATGGAAAACCAAAGCTTCAAGAGACTGCTCAACTCAACATTGAGTTAGTATGTGACAGAGCTGTAACTCGAAAGTCCTCTTAACCATATCTTGTTTGTTTGTTTTTTCTTTATTTTTTTTGTAAAGGAGGGCGCAGCTCACAGTGGCCCATGCTGGGATTGAACTGGCGACCTTGGTGTTATTAGCACCACCCTCTAACCAACTGAGCTAACCGGCCACTCCTTCTTTTTTTAAACTGTAATTTCCTTGAGGGAAAGAACCTATCTTTTATTTTAACATGTTACACTTTTATTATTAGTCATGTGTTCAAATCTCTTTTGAACATAATTAAATGCTTTCATCAATTAATGGCCTTGATGAAATTGCTTGTACTTTTGACTGCTATTAGTTTGATCAAAGTAATGTTACTTACCCTTGTAAACTTATCAGGACAAACGGCTGGGGAAGTGCAAGATCTTAAGCTTGATTTTCTTCAGTTCTTTCTATATTTTAAATAGGACACAAATATCTCTGTAAATAAAAATAACTTCTTCCCAACCCATTTGGAAAATATCCCAGACTCCTCTTCATGCCTTGCAAAGTTGTTGCTGTCTAGTCATTATTACTATTTGTTTTTTCCTTTAACATAAGTGATCTACCCAGGAATAGCTTAATCACCAGATGTTTGGCCAGCAGTATTCCTCTTATTCTGATTTTACAGTTTTTCTGAAATAGGCTAAAAGGTAATCACTCCATTCCTTACCTTGTTCTAAGATGATTTTACTCAATTTCCTTGGTAAATGATTTGGAACCTAATGAAAAGAGGGAGGATAGGGTATGTATTAATATATTTTATACTGGTCCCCTATGAATTGACATTTATTGAAGATTTTGACACTTGTTTCGGTTTGAGATGTTTCAAGTGTTCAGAAATGAAATTGTGGGACTTGGAAGCTAGAAGATACCTTAGAGATCATCCAACAGAAGAGCCTTATTTTTAACTGAAAATGAAAGTTGTCAAGGTCAACCATAAATCTGATACTTTGGCTTGGTGAGAGAAACCCAAGTTTCAGAATCTCTCTGGTGTAAATCTGGATACACGATAGGAAGGTCAGTTTGTGACAGCATTAACACTGTTTTAGCCTGGAAGCAGCCTTTGCCAGTTTTCCAAATTATTGCCAATGTTTGAAATCTCTTAATGTCTTCAGGACCAATAAACTCTACCATGTTCTTTTATAGTTTTTAATTAGTGGATTTTCAAACTTCCAAGAAATAGCAATAAACCTCTTTTTTCAAATATAATTTTATGTAGAACCACAGTGTACAAGACAGATATGAGTAGTATTTAATTAGAATGCAATTTTAAGTATAATTTTGATTTATTGGAAAATAGTGAGAAAACTTAAATTTGAGAAGTGCTGTATCATTTAATCAGGCCCTTATTGATGTATATTTAGGTTGTTTCTATTGTTTTTCCAAACACTGCTGCAGTGAATAATGTATGCTCACCGTGTGTGTGTGTGTGTGTGTGTGTGTGTGTGTGTAAATTTCTAGAAATGTAATTGGTGTGTCATTACAATATGTTTTTAGTTTTGAAAGATGTTAACAAACTGGCTTCCAAAAATCAATATACATTGCCATCAGCAGTGTATGGGCAAGCTTAATTCCATCCCGCTCTCATCAGCATGGTATGTTAATCTTGGTCTTTGCTAATCCGAAAAATTGTATCAGCGTAGTTTTAATCTTTGGTTTTTGTTATATGTAATAAAGTTGAGCAACTATTTATATGTTTGAGCCATTTGTGTTTCCTTTTCTGTGAATTATTTGTTTATATCACTTTGCCCATTTTAAAAATTGGGTTTCTGCCCTTCTTATTGAGCAGTAGGAACCTTTTATGTGTTAGGATTTTAACTCTTTGTGACATAAGTTGCAGATTAGATTCTTTTCCTTGGTTTATTTCTCTTTTCCCTTTGGTTTTTGCGTTTTGCATTTTTGTGGCTATCTAAACTCCAACAACATGGCTCACATGGAATCCTGGGTTTCCTCCCTTCCCTTACCCTGTTCGTCTCACATCCTTCCTCACATCAAGAAGCCGCAACCTTCATCTACTCATAGCCCAAGCCCCAAAGCAAGAAGTTTTCCTTGATTTCTCTTTTCCTTACTTCCCATCTCTAATGCATCCCCAGTTGTATGGGCTTTCCTTCCAAATGTATCCTGAATGTATCAATTCTCATATCTACCAATTTAGTCCATCCTACCCTTGTCCTTTCGTTGGGTGGCTTCCAAGCTGTTGTACCTTCCAACTGACATCTCTCCTTCCAGGCACCAAAGCCATTCTCTACTCTGTAGCTTACATGATCTTTTCTTTCTTTTTTTTCATTTTTCAATTACAGTTGACATTCAATATTATATTAGTTTCAGGTGTACAGCATAGTGGTTAGACATTTATATAATTTAGGAAGTGATGATTCCCCCTGAGTCTAGTACCCACCTGGCATCAAACATAGTTATTACAATATTATTCACTATATTGTAATAGCTTATATGATCTTTTCAAAATACAAATCATCTGATTGTCATACTACCCTCTGGCTCCTCCATTGGCTCCTTATGTCATATGATAAAGATAAAACTACTTAAAATATCTCAACCTATTATTTCTCCAGCTTCACCTTGTACTTGGTTATTAACCACCCCACCCCCACCACCTTTGCTTGTTTGACATCTGCCATGTTCTCTCCTGACTTTAGACTTTCGCATAAATCATCCTCTCCCGCAGTATCCCTCCTCCTCCATAAGTTTATGTCTAATTGTCCTACAGATCTCAGCTTTCTTTGGAAGAGCAAACCCTCCCTAATAAGGTGGAAAACCTCTTGTTACAAGCCCTCCTAGCACCTCATATCTCTTTTTCATAGTACTTACTAGTACAATTTTATACTTAGTGTGTGATTCTTTGATAAACTCCATGAGATAAGGGGTCTTGTCTGTTTCCTTTACTGGTATGTTCCCAGTGTCTATCACAGCGCCCGCACTGCACATAGTTAGCTCTCAAGACATATATTGGATAATTGCTTCATTATAAGTTAGAAGGTGTATGGAATGTACTGTTTTTACCCTTTCCAAAGAAAAGACATTTGCTCTTGGCCAGTCTTTGTTCTCATCTTCTTTTCCCTATGACTTGCCCAAGACCACTAAGGTTCAGCAACCTCATCTCCAAGGTCTTAATGCATTATACGGATAAAATCTATCTAAGCTAATAACCTTAAATTCGTTTAATGCCTGTGGGTATTTAATAGTCTTGGACTTCGGTTCCTTCTGTTCTTTTTCATCTGAAGATTATTTGGAGTAGAGGATAACACTTTAGACCACATTTTCTGACGCATACCAACCCCGCAAAATCTTAGGTGAGCTCCAACTTCTGTTAAAGTTTAAATTCAGTTATTTAGAATTTGGAGATCAGAACAAGTTGTCCTATAGAAACCATGGAAAAGTTGATACTTACATTTTCATGCAGGTGCCTTTTAAACCAATAGTGTATCTTAAATAGCACAGTATTAGTATGAATCCTGAATTTCTCTGATCCCAATTTAGCACTGAAGGGAAGCAGAGTTTGTCACCCAAAAATATGCATTTTGGGATATTGATTTTAAACTGTTTACTAAGGAACAAAAGGCTAAGGAAAAACCTTTGACCTTCCCCCTAACTGCCTAAAAGAATTTATTTAGAGGACCTGCTCCAGGAAGGGAGATATCTTCACAGATAACTAACTACAGTTTAATATAAACTAGTGCGTGACAGACAGAGAGGAGCCTAGCAAGGCTCATTTGTTACGTCCTCCCTGTGTCCCATCGTTCAAGGTGGCTCAGCAAACATCTATGTACCAAACATTTGCTTTTCCATCTCCATGGGAATTGCCTTCCTGCCCCGGAAGTCCCCCAAACAACACCCCCTACCCTTCTCCTTAGCTCAAGATGACATATAAACCTTAACTGCCCAGTCTGTCCTGGGATCTCATTATGGCACCCCGAATGTGCGTGCATATTATAAACTTTGGTAATTTTCTCCTGTTACTCTGTTTTTGTTAATTTGATTATTAGCCCAGCTAGAAGAACTTAGAAGGTGGGAAGAAAATCATTATTATTTTTTTTAGCCCCCATAATTCTTCTTTCCAATCTAAACCCTGAGGCCTTCAGATTCTCAGGGAGGAGTGGGGGTTGAATAGTGTTGGCAGTGCTGGGGGAAATATCAAATAGCTGGGTAGGAGATACATTGAGTTCGTATTGGATTTCCTTCCTTGTGGAAGGATTCTAAAGGTAAGGGATGGGAAGGCAAGCTACATGTTTGGTACTGAGTTTCCCCGAAAATAAGACCTAACCAGAAGAAAATAAGCCCTAGCATGATTTTTCAGGATCCCCTGAACATAAGCCCTAATGCGTCTTTTGGAGCAAACCTTAATAAAAGACCTGGTCTTACTTTCAAGGAAACACGGTAGTTTGAAATTTTTATGTGTTGTGCATGTGTGTTACTTATGATAGTCAAATATCAGTTTGATTTAATAATGGAAACTGGATTATAGAGAATGGACTTATAAATCAAATTATTCTCCACTATTGGAGGAATAAAGCATAGTGAAGATCTTATTAATAATGGGTCAGGTGGTCCCATCTAGGAAGAAAACTAGGTAGGGGTGCATTATCTCCTCACTTAGATTTAACAAGGAGAATTCTCTACAAGAGAGTAATTATTTTTTCACAAAGCTGTGCTATCCATAGAAATGGTTTCCTTCCATACATGGATCACAAGTTTTAGGATGCTTTCAAACCACTTGATCCCTCTTATTATAACAGAAGTTTTGTCGTGTACCAATTCCATTCCTGTGCAATTTTCAGTGACAAAATGTTTCTCGCATTTGTATGTATAAAAACAATGCCAGAAATGAAAACAAAATTCACGATTCGACTGATTTTGTACTCTCTTGGGAAGAAGAAAAGATCTGTTGAGATGAAGAGTATAATTTCAGCAACAAAGGAAACATTCAAGGCCCAGGCAGCTCTTAAATTCAATACTAATAATGTAGGAAATAAATTATAAGCCTTGCATTTCTGTCAGTTCTTGTAGGTACCTGCTTACTTGCCAATGCATACACGATTTCTTAATTCTAGGTGTATTTCTTAGTGCAAGACAAATCTGCTTTAAAATGCATTCTATTTGTTTATGAAGTTAATGGTTAGTAATCACAAACTCAAACGATTTTGAGAGATTCTTAGATCTTCACGTTGGAAGGGAACTTAGAGCACATCTAGCTTAGTATACGACTCTTTACTACCTTGGCCAAACTGCTTCCAGCGGGCTCTTCCTACCCCTTTTGGTCCCCTTGTTGTTGGCGATGCTTCAGATTACAAGTCTTTTCTGTGCTTGAATTGATCAAGGTCTGTAAGACTCTTTGTACTGCCTCAGATACTCTTCTCAAATCCCTGTTGCCAAGGCTTGCTTCTTTACATTAAACAGATTTCACTCAAATCTTACCTCCCCAGACAGGCCTTTTTCAGACCACCCTATCTACAGGACCCCTCCTTCTCAACGGCCATAACTTTCTATCATAAGACTTTTTTTCCTTTGTAATCCTTGTCACTGTTGTAGGGGTGGAAAATTTTTCCCTTCTTTCCTTCCAGGTTCTCTGGCTAGTCTAATAATTAAATTGACATAAAACAGATTTACAGGAGAAAAACAAATTTAATTTTGTAGGTATGGGGCCCCATAAGAATATACTAAGATTCAAAGAGCAGCCAGGTAACTGAAGCTTACATTACATCCTGAGCTAAGGAAAGGGGTCAGGGGTCTGGAGAGACAAAGGGGAGGAAGGCCTTTCATAGGAAGGCCAGCGGAGGTGTTTGGAAAACAAAAGTTGCTTTGTTATGCAGATAAAAAGGCTTCTCTGGTAATAGCTCTCTTCCTGGTACAGGCCCCACTTCCAACATAAATTTAGGCAGTTGAGGGGGAAGGTAAAGAGCCTTTTCTGGATCTGCTGGAATTTGATTGCCTTTAGCTCAAAATAATCCTTAAACCAAAGAGACATATTTTGGGATAGCAAATCTGCTCCCCTTCACTGGAATGATCATGTTGGTTTGTTTATTGCCTGTCTCCCCTTAGGAGCCTCCATGAGAGCAGGGAGCATGTCTGTGGTGTTCACTGCTGTATCCCAAAGCATCTATAAGTGGGCTGGTCCACTGTACAAATCTGACATATTTATAGAATGAATGAGTAACCATTAATGGTTCATTGTTGTCCAATCACTACTGAGCTGAAATCTGGATTATTTTGAGCTAAAGGCAATCAAATTTTACTTATACCACTGATCTTAGTTCTTTCCTCTGAAATAACTGAAATCACCTGCTCTACTCCCTCTTTTTCAAAGTCTTCAGACATTTGGATGTCAGGCATTGATCTCTCATTGAGGCCAAACTCAGCCAGTTTTCTCACCAGCTCCTTATCTGGCATGGGTGTGGTCAGCATCCCGGTTATCCAGCACTGGAAGTTTTGGGTTTTATTGTTGATACCCAGCATGAGACACAGTACATTTTGTGGAGTCTGAGCCTCAGAGAAAGAGAGTTCAATTAAACTTTTTTGGTCAATGTTTATCTTTGATAAAAATTTCTTTTACCTCCATATAAATGACCAAGAAACTATTTATATGCGGTATCATCAGAATTACTCTTTGAGTTCTTAAAAACTTGTTTTATTGTGGAATATAACAACATAGAAATACATAAAACATACTCCAATTAATGTCTGTTTATCACTCAAGTCAAGAAAGAGCATTATCAATGTCCCAGAAAGCCTTCCTATATAATAATATCTCTTCTCAATCTCAAATCCTCCCTGGAAGTAATTAATATCCTGATTTTTATAAGAAACACTTCCCTGGTCACTTATTTGTATAGATTTACTACTTATATATGCATACCTAAACAATGTAGTTCAGCTTTACCTATTTTAAAACTGTATATAAATGAAAAGATGCTGTGTATTAGTTTTCTGTTTTGTAATGAATTACCACAAGCTTAGCGGCTTAAGACAGCACCGTATATTATTAGCTCACAGTTCTTTCAGTAGGTCAAGGCGTGCGTGGCTAGGTTCTCCGCTCAGGATAGCACATAAGCTTGAAATCAATCCGTTGGCTGGGCTGAGTTCTCTTTGTCCCTTGATTAGTTCCCAATTTGATTTCTAAAATCCAGCTCTTTTGATCTCTTTATTGTTGGGGGGGTGGGGGGGTGGCCCTCTCCCTCTCTTTTTCCCTCTCCCTTTCTAGGCTCTTTCGACTGGTCTAATAAATTGACATGAGACAGATTAACAAGAGAACATAACCAAATTTAATTATATACGTATGTATGGGAACCACACATCCATGAGAGGTTCAGAGACAGAAAGGTAAAATGAGGTACATCCTGAGCCAAGGAATGAGGTAAGATGCCTTGGGGCTTCAGAGGGGAGGAGGGTCATTTGCAGGATCATAAGAATAACAAATGTTCAGTAATTAAAAGGTTGCCTTGCCCAGTAGATAGGTCATAAAAAGTTATTTCTGGTGATAACTCTTATTATGGGGAAGGCCCCAAATTTAAATTCTTTAAGGGAGAGGTAAAAGTTTCTTATGAGCCTGCACGGTCTCAATTGCCTTTAGCTCAAAATAATCCACATGCCAAAGTAGCATATTTTGGGGAGGCCTCTTCTGAACCCCTTCATGTATTTTCTAATTTATGAATTTCTGCTCTTAATTATTTCTTTCTTTATATTTTTTTTTGTGCATTTATTTTGCTGTTTTTTTTAACCTCTTGAGATTGATGCTTAGTTGATTAATTTTTGTTTTTTTAAGTGTTTTTTGATATGCATGTATAAGGCTCTCAGTTCCCCCCAAGAATTGCTTTAGCTTCTTTCCATAAGTTTGTGTTTTTAAATGCCTTTTATGATTTCTTCTTTGACATATGGATTATTATAAGACTGTATTAATTTCCAAACATGAATATTTCCTAGTTATTTCTTTTGTGATTGATTTTGTGCATACTTGCATTGTGGAGAGAGGACATCCTTGGACTTCAGACCTTGTAATTTGTTTTGAATTGCGTTATGGCCTAGCACATTATCAGTTTTTGCAAATGTTCTGTCTGTGCTTGGGAAAAAAGAAACATATTCTGCAGTTCTTTGCTACAGTTTATATGTTCATTTGGTCAAGTTTTAAAAATATGTTGAAAATCTTCTATATCCTGATATTTTTCTCTTTAAACTGTCCACCAACTTCCTTTGCTGTTATTCTTTCAGTTCTAGGATTCTAATTTACTTTTACAAATTTGGTCTTTCACCTCGTGGACCTTCAAGTTCTGTCAAATTGTTCAACTCTTGGGTGTTTATTAATTCAACCTTATAGTTCTGTAGGCTATTCCTGATATTATAAGTCTTTTCAGGTCATTTTCAGTTGAGTTGCATTTGTTGGTTCTTGTTCATGGCACCTTATTACCTGGTGTATCCGACTATTACGCACTGCACAGTGTGAAGGAGAAATTGTCTGTAGCAGTATTGTGACGCGTAGGTTGATGTTACCTTCCTGCAGAGACTTGCTTTGTTTCTTCTGTAATCTGTAAAAATTTTGACTCTGGAAGCTATCGTAGATTAGTGTGTTATTTTAGTAATGTGCTTATCAGTTGTAATGCTGTGCTTCGTAAGTTGAGTACTATGATTGTCTAGATATTTTCTTTCAGAGAAAAGTCCTCAAAATATTGGAGCTCCTTTGGGACTCTTCCAAGGCCTTAAACATACTGAACCTGATCTTCTGCAGTGGATAACTGCTGAGATTTAAGGGGGGTCTAAGCTCAGAACCCAGTCACTGGCCTAACTTAAATATAAACTTATTTGTATAGTCAAAAGTAAACACATTTAAAATTTACCTCACTATATTTATTTATACCATAAAAAAGAAAGATGGGTATAGAAAATGAGTAGGTCAGGTGTGGAGGAGGGCAGTGGCTGGGTAAGAGCAGATGGCTGTATTACAGTTGTCCCCCCTTATCTGTAGGGGATACAGTCCAAGACCCCCAGTGAATGCCTGAAAGTGTGGATACTACTGAACCCTATATATACTATGTTTTTTCCTATACATACATATACTCAATGGCTTCTCTGAATTACCAGCATCACTACTCTTGCACTTTGGGGCCATTATTAAGTAAAATAAGGCTTATTTGAGCACAAGCAGTGCGATACCACGATACTTCGATACTTCGACAGGTGATCTGCTAACTGTGATGGCTACTAAGTGATTAACGGGCGGGTCGTATACAGTGTGGAGATGCTGGAAAGAGGGATGAGTCACGCCCCGCCTGAGTGGGATGGAGCCGGACAGCATGAGATTTCATCATGCTACTCAGAACGGCGTAGAATTGGAAACTTAGGAGTTTATTTCTGGCATTTTCCATTTCATATTTTTGAACTGTAGTTGATCACGGGTAAATGAAGCCATGGAAAGCAAAGCCACAGATCAGGGGGGACTACTGTCTCTTGTAACTTCTGTGATTTGGGACTTGAGCACATCCCGTGTACTACAGTGTTACATACCGTGACGTCCTTTTCATTAGGTACCTCTTTTAGGAAGCAGGTATTATTGATTGATTTTTGTAAAACTTAGTATGATATAGCTGTATGTGCATGTAAGGTAAATGAGGCATAGTTTCTGCCCTCAAGAAATTCACCTTTTTTTAAAAAAATTTTATTGGGGAATATTGGGGAACAGTGTGTTTCTCCAGGGCCCCAAGTCGGTGTCCTTCAATCTAGTTGTGGAGGGCGCAGCTCAGCTCCAAGTCCAGTCGCTGTTTTCAATCTTCAGTTGCAGGGGGCACAGCCCACCATCCCATGTGGCAGCCTTGTTGAGAGCTTGCGCTCTAACCAACTGAGCCATCCGGCCGCCCCGCAAACTTCCTCCTTTTAAAACACTCTTGCCTTTGACTTTTTTGCCCATGGATTTGTAAGGGTTTCAAGAGCAAACCTGTTTTTCTCTAGTTTTTTCCCCCTGGATTTTCAAGTGCCAAAATGGGTTAAAACCATTTTGGGTGGTTTGGATTGCTTCTCTGGGTTCTCTTATTTTGCTTTGATTTCAACCAGGTAATTCTTCACAATCTTGTTAAGTCTTTGGGGGTTTTTAGGCTGTTTTAAAAAAGTATTCCCTCCAGCATTTGTATTTGTCCTCAAATGGACAGTTCATCCAAGTTATTTAGTTACTTCAAGCTAAAATGTCTGAGTTTTTATGCCTTAAAAAATTAATCAGTGTTATTCACATAAAATTGTAGTTGTCAATGTAAGAACATCCTAACCTGTAGAAAAATTTATATGAGCCAAAAATTTGAGGACATGCTCGGAAGCAAGATCTCAACGGTTTGAGAAAATGCTCCAGAAAAAAAGGAAGCTTTTGCTGCTCATTTTGTACATTTAGAATCAAAGGAGAAAATGTAAGGAAGGTCACGTGAAATCCATTGTTGTAGATTAAGGAGGTGGGAGAAAGCAAAGTGGGAAAAGCTCTAAGATGGGATAAAAAGCAAAATGGAGAAACACACACTCCTTTTACATTGGTGGGTACAGGATAGTTAACATTTAACATTTACAGCAAATAGAGATGGTATGTGGGCAACAAGACAGCAATGAGGGGTCCTGTGGTCTTGTACTCTGGTGGTCTGTGCTCTGGTGCCTGCGGTTGTGCTTTGAGGAATCTGGAAAAGAAAATTACTCTGAATTTCAAAGGTGTGTTGTCCTAAGTGCATAAGAACAATGGACAGGGCTCATTGAAGGTAAAGATTGACCTTTGCTAAGGAAGCTGTAGGCCTGGGATGTGGGGACGTGACTTTGGTCACTGAGCTTGTCAAGCCTGCCAAGTAGCTCCCTGAGCTTGTCGGGTCTACTAAGTTTCGTCCTTTGCATTCATAGTTAAATCCAATTTGGCATACTTTTTTTTTCTCAGTATGAATACCGGTAGTTAAAAGACTGTTTTTGACACCTACATTATGTATTTACTCACACATTTAAATTCTGATTCCCAGTTTGCATTACTCAATTTTGATTTCCACAGAGAATAGGTGGGACCAAATGTTCTTTATACCGGGGTGCCAAAAAAATGTATACACATGACTTGTATTCACCTTTTGTTATCAGCATATATTGAGTATTACAATTTTAATAGTTTTTTCCTTTCTTAAAATGTGTGTACTTTTTTTGGCACCTTCTGTATATACTCACGTACAGAACTTTTGGGGTGCTGAGCCTTCATAGTGGGAATGAGTAAATTTTTATCTCTAGTTTCCTTTGAAATGAGCCATAGCATTATTGGTAGAGAGAGGAATATTTAAATATTTCCTGGGAATTCTTCATATCAGCCATAGAAGACGAAGGAATGATTCGTCCTCAGAAAACTCAGAGCGTCTTTGACCTGGAATGTGACTGCCGTCCATCTTCATGTGGGTGGCTCCTTCTTGTTATTGAGAGTTCACCTCAGACGTCATGGTTTTAGAGAGACCTCTCTGTCTCAGTAATCGTTCTTTCCCCACCCTTCATAGCATGTATCACTCTTGTATTAAGTATAATAATCTTGTATTTTTTTCCTCCCTCAGCAAAATGTAAAGCTCCATGAAGGCAAGGATCTTGCTTATCTTGTTCACCGCTATCCTGTGTGTTGTCTTTTTTAACCTATTTCCTGAAACATGTGAGGCAGTCAGCAATTACTTGGTTAATAAACGAATAGAATAAATATTAATCTCTTCTGAAATTGTAACATTTTCTCTAAATGTCGCGGTCCTCCTTTGAAAATTTGTGATTCCTTTAAAGTTTTCTAAAATAAGTATAGTGTCTGCTTTCGCTTGACTTCTTTTTTTCCGAAAACATATTTTGTAAATGTTGAATGAAAAAATCAAATAATAAGAATCAGACCTAAAGTAAATGTTAGAGTGACGAAGAAATGTTTAGCATTAGGGACAGACAACTGATTTTCCTGGTACATACTGAACTGAAAGGAGGTCAGTGTGGTGGGAGTGAAACAAGCCAAGGGCGAAAACTGTTCCCAGATGATAGCAGAGGAGGGGAGGAGCAGGCCTTGGGGCTCATGTGGACTTTGCCTTCATTCTTAAAGATAAGGGAGGCCGCTGAGAGTTTTGTGCCGAGCAGCGGCAAGATCTGACTTATCCTAAAGACTCCTGTGTGGAGGAGAACAGACTGAAGGAGGAGGTAGGTGAGTGTGCAACTAGAGGGCTATTTAAGTGTGATGTACTTCTGGCCTCTACATCACTTCCACTGGCTGATTTGTCTGTCTCGGTGCCAAGAGTACCTTCTCTTCTTGATTCCTGTAACTCAATTCTAACACAGGATATTTGGTAGGGCCTCCTGCCAGATCCTACCCTCACCTTCTTACTTTTCTTATTCAGAAGGGTGTGGGCTGTACTTGGAACTCTGCTCTTCCACATGTATTTTAGAATCAGCTTACCTTAATTCCTCAGAAAACCCTGTTATGATTTTGCTTGGCATACCATTGACTGTATACGGTAATAATGGAGAGAATTGACTTCCTTATAGTATTGAATGAATCTTCCTAGCCTTAAAATTGGGATGATGTCTCCATTTATTTAGGTCATCATTAATGCCTTTGAATAAAGGTATATAATTTGAATAGAGGTCTTGAGTATCTTTTGTTATGTTAAATCCTAAGTGACTTATTATCAATGTGATTTTTTAAAAAAATTATATTTTGTTTCTTGTTAATGTTTACAAATGCAGTTGATATTTGTATATTAAACTTATATTCAGCTACTTTGCTAGCACTTACAATCCTAATAATTTGTAAATTCCTCTGAATTTTCTTTGTAGACAATATCTATAAATTCTATTTTGTTTCCCTCTTTCCAATCCTATACTATTAATTTATTTTTTCTTGTTTTACTGAGCTGGCTAGAACCCACCAGGATGTCTAATAGTTATGTTAATAAGCATTAAGAGTAGGATTTCTTGTCATATTCTTAATATTTAACGGGACTGTGTTTAATAATTCATGTTTAATAAGGATGTGGGTTTTTGTCAGATACTTTTATCAGAATATGAACATTTTGCAAGCATTTAATTATGGACATATTGCTCTTTAGAAATCTTGTATCAGTTTACATTCCTACCATCAGCATACAAAAAAACACACTTCTTCATGTTAATATTTATCCATACCACATGGGGTACTCATTTTTTTGTTTCAAATTTCATAGGCAGCAAAGAAACTTTCTTTATTGGTTTTTATTTTGTTAAACCAATATTTTGTGTTGATACAGATATTCTTAAAGATAGGATAGGATTTTGGGTTTTTTTCAAACAAAAGAACTTATTTTGAAATAATTTCAGATTTGGAGGAAAGTTTGAAAAATGGTAGAAAGAATTTCCTGTTTCATAGCCTCTTGACCCAGGTTTCCCAAATGTTAACATTTTACCATATTGACTTTATCTTTTTCTCCTTACAAACAACATATTTTTTTCTGAACAGTTTAAGTTGCAAACTTGATCTCTAAAAACTTTGGTGTCATTTCTTTTTTTGTTGTTAAACTTTTTGTTAGACTGTCTCATTCTAGAGATTCTGGGCTGTGCCTTATATATTTGATCAAAATAGAATTGACATATAACATTAGATTAGTTTCAGGAGTACTACATGATGGTTCGATATTTCTAGATATTATAAAATGATGACCACAATAAGTCTAGTTAACATCCATCACCACACATAGTTACAATTGTTTGCTTGTGATGAAAACTTTCAAGATTTACTCTCAGCAACTTCCAAATATACCATATGTTATCACTAGCTATAGTCACCATGCTATATATTATACATCCCATGACTCACTTATTTTTTAACTAGAACTTTGTACCTTTTGAGCACTTTCACCCATTTCGCCATTTCTTAAAACAGGAGCATTGTTTTATATAACCACTATACTGTTATCAAGATAAAATTGTCATTAATACAATATTATCTAATTTATAAACATTTAAATTTTATCAGTTATCTTTTGTAGAAAAAAATGTTTTTCTTGTCCAGAATCTAATCCAGGATCGTGCATTATATTTAGTTACGACTCTCTTAATCTCCTTTCTGGAACAGTTACTCAGTGGTCATTCCTTGTCTTTCATGACCTAGACATTTTTAAAGAATACAGACTAGTTATAGAGTAGAATGTCCCTCATTGTGGGCTTGTCTGC
Source organism: Rhinolophus sinicus (assembly GCF_057876585.1). Classification (NCBI taxonomy): domain Eukaryota; kingdom Metazoa; phylum Chordata; class Mammalia; order Chiroptera; family Rhinolophidae; genus Rhinolophus; species Rhinolophus sinicus. Next base: position 11,962,817 of record NC_142518.1, read on the forward strand.
TGCTGCCTATGGTTAGATTTAGGTTTTACTTTTTTGGAAGGAATGTCACAGAAGTATGTTGTGATGCATCCTATCAGGAGGCACATGATGTTGACTTGTCCTATTATTGATGGTGTTAACTTTGATCACTTAATTAACGGAGTGTCTGGCAGGAAGGATTCTTCTCTATGAAATTACTATTTTTCCTTTTGTAATTGATAGATATGTTATAGGGAGCTACCTTGAGACTAGGTAATATCCTGTTTTCCATCAAACTTTCAACCACTAGTTTTATCACGTATTGATGTTACTTGCCTGAAATAACTATTACCAGGGTGGTTGCCAAATGGTAATTTTCTAATTTCTTCACTACATTTATTATTTGGAATTACAATATTAAGAAAGAGTTTTTCCCTTTCCACCATTTATTTATGTCAGTCAGGACTAGTGTGTTTTTGTTTTATTCTATGGATTGTAATGTGCTACTATTCCTATTTGTTTTGTTGCTCCGATGTTACTCATTTGACCAGTGGGAGTCTCTTCAAGCTGACTCCTGTGTCCTTTAGACATGTCCCCATCGTTCTTTGAGCATTTACTTACTTTCTGGCACCACAAAAATATCTCCTAGTTTCAATTTGTGCTTTGCCCTGCCCTAGCTGGGGACTCAGCCATTTCTCCAAGGAACCCTGGTTCCTTTTATTGGTGCAGTAGCTGTGCTTGTGGCTATTGGAGTGGCATTGCTTCTAGGCCTCCTCAGCACACAGCTAAGGAATATATGTGTGTATGTATATTTACACACACATTTATATCAATTTCTACATCTCTCTGTATGAAGAACTGAGCTTATATGGTTAACTCTAATTCCAAGCCTTCCCCCTTTACATATTTGTAACTTCCTTTTATGAGAATAAGTGACCAAACTGTCATTATCTACAATATATTTACTTATTTGCTCAGTCCTAGAATACACATCAAGAAGTTTCATATCTCTATATAAAAACAAATATCTAAGTAGAGTATGTATGTATTTATATTTATTTTGTCTTTAGCTCAAGGAGAGTATGTAGTTAAAATAATTGTTTTCAAAAGTTACCTAGGGTTAATTCTTTCCCCCCTGATCCCCTTCAGTGTGTTTATGTTATTTATTTCAAATACAGTTTAGGTACATTTGTTTGTCCATTTTGCGTTCTTCCCACCTATTATTATTTCTTTTTTTTTTTTTTCAGTATATGCAATGTTAACGTTAACATCGTTTTGAAAGCACAGTACAAAAAGATAGGATAGGTCGTTAGAATACTGAGACACAAAACTTATGGCTTTTAATTGTGTTTGTTCTTTCAGGTAGTCATTTAATACTTCACATGAGAACAAATATGTGAAAATTCCTGCCAACCTGTGAACACCATTCTCAGAAGTTCTTTTTTGATGCCATGTTCTGTGGCTTGCATCAAAAGAGGAGTTTGTCTTCATGAAGATTCCTAACATTGGTAATGTGATGAATAAATTTGAGATCCTTGGGGTTGTAGGTGAAGGTAAGTTTAGCATCTTTGAGTTTTTGAGAAATGTATAGTTATATACAAAAGAGTTAGTAATTCAAGTCCTATTAATTTAATCATATCAATTCAGATATATGCCTAAAAGTAAAATATTAAAAATAAAATTGCTCATAAATTACTGTGTCTTTTTCTCCAATTGAAAGTTAATAACGTTTTTAAACCTCCTAAAATTTAATAAATCATAATTTTGGAAGCCACTATAAACGTTTGCATACAGTTTTTTTTATACGAACTTAAACTTCCACTTCTCTAGAATAATTACCTAAATAGAAGTGAGATTGTTGGGTCATATGGAAACTGTATGTTTAACTTTCTAAGAAACTGTCCAAATTCACAGAACTATACACTAATAAAAGAGTGCATTTCACTACCTGAACACTGTTCCTCAAAGATAAACATCTCAAACTTAAAAAAAAAAAAAAAAAAGTTTAATAAATCAGAGGTTTCTTAAGGCTGCCTTCATTTCATTCTTTTCATTGGGAATTATGGTGTTTTAATCTACAATTTTTGGTAACATTTTATTTTTATATCAGCTTGGCTTATTTTGAATAACGAGACTTATTTGTATAAGTTTCACTTGGTAAATAAATGAATAAATAACTTCTATTTGTCTTTGAGAATGAAAACTATATTTTATAAATTCTGAGGCACACAATGTGGTCATATTTTAACATCTCTGAAATCAAGATGTGTGTGATAATCAGTAGCATGTCATGGTTTAATTGACAGCGCTTTTTCTTTCCTAGTAGTACATAAAATCATGTCTATAATCAATGACATCGTTGATTTGATGAAATATGCTAATTCATTTTTCATCAGTCTTCCTGATTTTTTCTCTTAGTAATTTTTGCTCTTAAAGGTAACTTTATGGAGATTTTTATAAATGGTTCTGTTAATGGGGTAAGTGATTATAATTATGGTTTCTTAGCATTTCTATCTTTAAAGCAACTGTTACAAAAATTTTGTATTTCAGAATTTTCAAATAAATTTTGAATTTCAAAAGAAGTTTTAAAAATTTACCAATGTGAACAGCAAAGCTATTTTAGATTTTGATATTACGTTGTTGAATCTTTTTCAAATAAATACAAACAATTAAAATATAGTCTAATCATTGGATGTTTGCTTCAAGGTCTGAAGTCAAAACCATATAAAAAGAATAAGTCCTTCTTCACCAGTCAACTCCTTTTCCTTTTCTTCATTGATATTAGTTATATAAGTAAAATTTACTCTCAGTGTCTCATCTACTGTTTTATAATAGCTGCCTTTTTAGTTTTTTTCCAAAAGTGTTATAATTGAAGAATTACGCAATAAAGCTGCTGACTGGAGGAGGTCAGCTCATAGGGTATAACAGGGTTGGAATGTTCCAGATTCTGTGCCTAAGTTTTTCTGGATCAAAACCTTATTTTTCTTAGTATAGCCATAAGTGATCATCTTCTCAGGGATTGGCTCAGATTGACTAAAACTACCAGACTGTTACATAAATCAGAATATGTCAGTTTAAGTTGTAGTCAGAACCATCATTGTTAGGTGTTTTTTTTTCTTTGTAAACTACCTCAGATACTTTTTGGCAAAGAAATACATATATATTAAGGAAATTAAAAACTGTCAAGCAAACCCTACGTTCTTGTGGCCTAGATAGTGCATTTTTACCCATAGAAAAACTGGCATGAGTAGGTACATGAGGATTAGATGCGATTGCCTGGTGATTGTGGAGCTAAATTGGATGGCTGTAATGTCTGGTCCCACCCTAACTATGATAATAAGATTCATCCATCTCCACCAAAGTGGGGGAGACTTGTTCTGGTTCTCTAGATTCTGTTGGAGACACATTTCCCAATTTCATGTGCCTGAAGTCCCCTTCTCATAGATGCGTGCAGGCTTTGCCTGTCTGTTAACGTAAGTGTTCTTGACATGTCTACAAACCTCACGCATTACCTTTTGATTCTCCTAATTAGATTTTTCACAATATAACTTTAACCTCAGTTTCCTGTGTACCTTGCTGTTAACTCTGTGTTCTGCCTCTCAGGAGGTAGTTTATTGGCTAGATATTAATAATAGGATAAGTACCAAAAGGTAGTGATGCATCTCATCAAAATATACCATGGAAAGTGGGAGTGCTTATCTAGAAATGGCCAGAGATCCTTGGACTGCTTGTGGCCTGTGCCCTTAGAAGCCAAATCTTTACTTGTGGCAAAAATGTAGCAACCCCTACTAGTTATTAATTGGAATACTCATGCCTGTACTATTTTGTCAGTCAGGAAAGACATTCCAGTATCTCAAAGAGGATTTAAATGTCTCCTAGGACAGAGGACATATTTGGTAGGCTCTGTGCTGAGCTTGGAATTGGGAAATCATTAGCTCTTAAATTTTAAGTTCCCTAGAATCTTTTGAGTTAATTTTCATTTACTCTTAAAGGTCTTATGTCCAAATTTTGTCTCCAGAAAATTTTATGCCTAAATTTAAAAATGTCTCAAGTGAAGTTTTCTTTAAAAAGCAAAACATTGAAAAATACATGTTGAGGAAATGGGTTACTTGTGCTCTTGGTTTATAAAAATATATATATAATAAATAGCCATGCTCTCTTTTTATGTGGCTCACTACATTATCACTACAGGATATTGTCATTTTAGGAATCATTATAACATAGTGATAACCAACGTAAATATAATACAACTTTGATTTCTACAAGAGCTGTAGATTATATACCTGCTCCTGACTGTTTACTTCTTTTTATTATAGGAGCCTATGGAGTTGTACTTAAATGCAGACACAAGGCAAGTACATGGTTTTTAAAAAGAAGAAAATCACTCTGTATGTTTAACTGTTTTGAAACTAATGTAGTGTGTGGGCATGTAATTGAAACTGTCTGGCTGTGGTGATGATGCTTAATGAGTGGATTTAATATGTGAACCCAGAGAAAGGAGACTACTTTTGGACAAGCTTTGTCCCAAGGTAGTCATTAGTTCTTTGCAATCAGGTGCTGTTTTTTTCAGCAGACTTACATATATAGGTGAAAAGCTGCCAAATGGGAGGAGAAAAGGTGGTACCATGTTTCCCCGAAAATAAGACCTAGCCGGGCAATCAGCTGTCATGGGTCTTTTGGAGCAAAAATTAATATAAGACCCTGTATTATGTGTCAAAAGACACATGACAGCTGATTACCCGGCTAGGTCTTATTTTCGGGGAAACATGGTAGAGAAGAAATCAAGGTAGTGACAGATTTAATTTATGTTCAAGTAGTTATGAGCAATGAAGGATTTTTTCAGGATTATTCAGTCCGTATTTTTCATGTAGACCCAGTAACTTAGATTGCTTGATGGATCTGAATCCAGATTTTGAAGGGTAGGGTGGATAGGTGTTTGGTTATGAAATAGGGCCTGGGATAATAATGTATGGTTATTGGCTATAGTTGATCACCCTTGAGTAGCCTTGAAATGAATCTTAAATACTGTATTTCCCCGAAAATAAGATGTAGATGGACAATCAGCTCTTTGTATTATAGTAAAATAAGACCGGGTCTTATATTAATTCTTCCTCCAAAAGACGCATTAGAGCTGATTGTCTGGCTAGGTCTTATTTTTGGGGAAACATGGTAGATTATTTGACTACGACAATAATCATCATTTATTCAGGTAAGTTATTTCACGTTTCCATAGCTATTGCTCAGTGGTGAGCATGTTTTACTCAGAGACTAACTTTTAGATGGCAAGTGTTGTAATATCGAATCATTATGTTGTACATCTGAAACAAATATAATGTTGCATGTCGGTTATACCTCAATTTTAAAACAAGGATGGCAACTGTTAAAGCAATAACCATTTCAAATACTAAGATAAATATTTTTCTATTATGGCATACCTAGTCTGAGTACTAATAATTTCGCCTCATGCTATTTTGTGTATAATTTGTTAAGACCAAGATTTGAAGCTTTTTTGTGGTATTTTATAACAATATAAGTAATTTATGTCTGAAATAAGCTTAGCACTTTAGCCCAAGCCATTTAATTTAAACTAGAATCTATTGTAACATATATAAACATGATATAATTTTTGTTTGCTTTTTCTTTCCTATTGTACAAGATATTACTTACATTTTGGATTTAAGGCTTCATGGAAGTTGATATATTATTGGATTTTAGATCACAAGGCTCTTCTTTAATTCAATGAATTTTCTATTATTTTTAAAATTGGGTATTCATATTATTTTGTGTTGGTAAGAGTTATCTGAAGATCTCTGCCAGTAAATCCTCAAAAAATGGTTTGAATACTATTGGTTTTTGATTCAGGGTGATTAAGAATTTAAAATAATGAATATAATAAAAATAAATTTAGCATCTTGAATACCTTATTAAGAAATATTACCACAGTTTGAAATTAAGCAAATGGAAAGTTCCCTGATGAAATGCGATGCTTTTAATGAGTTGCCTTGAGTTACAATAAATTTCTGATGCTTAAAAAAATAAAATTCCTGGGTGGATACTACTTAGAGGAAATAGATTGTTAGTTTCCAAGTGAAATTTGACTCTCTCATGAACATAATACCTCATTTTGTACTATGGCTCTGTTTATACAGCATAGCAAATGGAAGCTTTAGTTCTTAATTTTAATCCTTGAGTTTTAAAACCCAAGGCTTTCTAGTATATAACGCAAATCTTCCAACAGTGTTTTCTCTGTCTTTGTCACACTTCGTCCTGAGACCTTTTCCCCTATACTTTTTTGACCTTATCTAAGCTCTCCTGCCTTTTACGTAAAAAAAAAAAAAAAAAAAAAAAAAAAAAAGTTATTAGTTGAATATATTGTTTTTATCTTTCCATATATCTGGTTTGCTCTTTTGTTAAATTATGCTTGTTACCTGTAGTACCTTGTTCGCACTGCACACTGATAATGAACAATTAGTGTCAGCAAGGTGGGCCCAGAGTGAAAGTGAATGAGAACAGGCATCTCTGCTCTTAAGAAACCAACTCTAAGTGTGAACTTTGATTCCTAGTGGCTATATATAAGGCATTTTGAGTTACAAGGATGAGTGAAGCACAGTTTTTTTGTACTCGTATGGCTTATGGTTTGTCTGAAGAGATAGAAGAATAGATACTTGAAAAAATTCACCCGTGAGGTTGCTGGAAATGAGATTGCATCTAAAAAACCATCTTTTTTTTTTTTTTTTTTTTAACTGCCTTTTACTAAATGAGGGACTCAAAGACCAGCTCTCTTAAGTATTGTTGGTTTTTCCTTTCGTGCATCTAAGAAGATATTGCTGGATGGAAAATTTAAAGTATACATTAGTGCCTAACTCAGAGTAATAAAAACTCTTTTTTAGAATCTGCAGCTGTTTAGTCACTAGACTTCTTATAGTATATCCTTTTTTTAGCCGGAATCAGACCTTCAAATCTTTACTCCGTTACCCCTAAATAGAGAATTTGATGCTTTTGGTAAGATTTACCCTTCAGGATCAAACAAAACAAATGGATTACTATGAAATCTTATGTTAAAATTGGATATAATATTTTCTATTGTACCCATTATATGTAAAATAATGATGCCCATGTATTTTGCATACCTTTTAAAATTTTAATAAAATGCTTATAAAAATGTATGATTACTTATGCATAGGTCTGTGCGATCACTTATGCATAAATTTGATCTCTTTTTGAGAGGGTTGGTTGTGGGTGATATATAATTAAATAATTCCTAGCATATTGTATATTTGAGCAAGTAAGAAAGAAAGTTACTCTTTTAATCTGTGTACTGCTGGCAAAAAATTTAGAGGTCACGTTTATAAAAAGATCCATCTTGTCTTTTGTGAACACAATAGTGTTGGTCTATTCCAGGCCAAAGACCATAGCTCTTAGTTTACTAAAATAAATGCTGTCCAATTAAAAAAGAAGAATGTAACAGTACTCTCTTTTTGACAGCTTCTGTTTATTATATATACACATTGGCACGTATGTGAAAACTCTTAGCAGTGACTGTTCAGCTATTTATGGTGCTTTATGACTGCTCACATTGGAAGAAGTTCTGGCCTGGACCTTGATTCTGCAGATATACATTGCTGACTTTTTTTTATTGGCATGTCAGCTTTGAAGTGCCTATGAGAGGGGAGGCATGTTTTACAGCACACTTTTTCTTTGCAGAAGCCCAGAGACGTGATCTTCACTACAAAGTAGGGAGAATGGAATGGAGTTGAAATAGGCAGATGAGATTAGAACTTGAGGCAAGAAAGATTGTGCAGCCAAACAGAGCGAGGTCAGAGGGTGATCCCAGCTGAGCCTCGGGCAAGGAAATGCTGGTTCACAAGGAAATGCTGGTTCACGTAGCTCCTGTGGCTGGGGTTGATTTAGGAGAAGTTTCTGTTTGTTTTGAAGTTGTAGGTGACATATGCTCTTGAGATAGCTAGTTTTAAAAAGCTGTGAGCAACCCATTGTTGGGGTACAGCCTCTAAATATTCAATACATAATAAAGTTGACTTAGATTACACAGCCAAAATGGAACAACACTGTAGAGAGCTGTTGCAGATTAGCAGGTCCCTGTGGAGGGATTAAAGATAATCCCAAGGATTTGTGGCAAATGGGAAAAGTGTTAGGATCATTGATCTGACTGAAAAACTTCTAAAAGGTGTGTAGGTTTGCAGGGAGAAATGATAAGTTTGGCTTTCATAATAAAGAATAAAATGACAGCTGAATACCAAACCCAATATTAATAAATGCCACATATTGAGCATCTGCCATATGCAAGGCATTTTACTAGATGCTTTACATTTTATCCCCACAACAACTTTACTCTTACTTCCATTTTTTCAGATGAGGAAACTGAGTCAGAGAGAGCTTATGTAACAGGGCCAAGATTGTGCAGCTGATAAAGAGGTGGAACCAGGCTTTGGTCTGACTCTGGAAATAGCTGACTGGAGCATGAGCTGGAACTGTGACATGATAGGAACCTTCCAAGAGGAAGTTGAGAGCAGAGTGAAGGGCATGTTTAAAGTGGTCAGACTAAAAGGAGAGGGAGGCCGGCATCTTGACAGCAAGGAAGATAGGTTTTTAAAAATGCTATTTACCAACAGTGTAAAAATCCATAAAAAGAATCCATCATGATAAGGATTGAGGTGTGAGCAAATCCATTTCATTTAATGGTGCCATTTATTAATGACCTCTTTATGTGAAATGGTACATTGAATGCCAAATTGCGAGAGGTTTAAGGAGAGAGTAGATGGAGAAAATCTGGATTGGCCATTTTTCTCTTTTGAGATTTGAGACATTGAGACTGAGAGTAATAGGAAGAGTAGATCTGATGAAATATTCCCTAGTCAGGAATACCCATAATTCCCCATTAAAAGGCATTCTTTGGCTGTTTGGCTCTTACTTAATATTCACAATTTGTCTCTTGCTATAAGGCTGCGTTTTTAGCAAGCATTACACATTTTGAATTAGTGATTCCTTTTTCCTTCAGATTAATTTTGGTTTTCTACCAAAAAACTGAATGATTTGGTTACTTTTTAAAAATCAAACTATCTTAAGAAGATAATTGAGGAAAAGTCAATGAACCATCACCAATTTAGCAGATTATTTGTAGTCTGCCATCTCAAACCACACAGTTATTTGCTACTAACACATAATAAACCTTTTCTTTTTCAGGTTTTTTCCCCCACATCAAATAAACAAATGTTTTTCTTTAATTTTTAGTTTTAGGCTTTACATGTGAATTGAGTTTTTAAAACAAAGCTTAGACATGAGTTGACAATGAGAAACCAAATATATGGGAGTAATTGTTCACTTTGTCATTACTTTCATCCTTATTTAAATAAATATAAAATATGGCTTCTTGTTTGTGTGCAAATTTCTAGCATTTGAAGAAAATTAAAGAGAGGCTTGGGATTTTTCATAAAGATTGTCAGAAGCCAGAAATATTTTAGTGTTGATTATTTCATCATTATTTTTTAAAGTAATTACTCCCTCCTAAATGGCATTCATTTACTGTAGGTTTTAGAGATTAATGAGATGCCAATGTTAAGCTGGACTTCAGATCAGGAGCAAAGATAGTAGGGAAATATCTGTCTCGTCTTACAGAGGCACTCATATAGAACCATTACTTCTGTGTGGTTTCCTCTCTTGACCCAGTTTTTGTTGCTGATCCAATTAATTATAGAACAGTCTCTGAAACACTACAAAAGTCTCACCAAAGTCGTATTTTGTATTATAATATTTTGTATTTCCAATTCTGCTAGTCTGTTGATATAGGAAAAATGACCTATGTTTTGTTATCAAGAGTATCTTGTTATCAATAAGAGAAATAATGGCTCATGTGTCAATTTCCAGGTGAGTCTGACATCTTAGGGAACTAGAAGAATTTGGGTTTTTGCAGACATCCTGGTTGATTTAACCTCATCATCCTAAATCTGTACTTTTCTTTGTTGTTGTTGTTGTTTCTTAGTAATGGGATAAGGGAATGATCATATTAGAATTAGCCAGTACTAGCTCTGCATGTGTTGTCTACACAGAAGACTTGACCTCATTCATCCTTACAGTGACTCAGTTCTCAGTTCCTAAATGATCACATTCCTCCCCACCCGCACCCCTGCTGCCCATTTCCCAATCTGGAGAATGAGTTGGCTGGGATACTACTGTGTTTCCCCAAAAATAAGACCTAGCCGGACAATCTGCTCTGATGCATCTTTTGGAGCAAAAATTAATATAAGACCCGGTCTTATTTCACTATAAGACCAGGTATAATGCACTAAATATAATATGATGTGATGTGATATATGGTATAATATAATTAATATAATATAAACTGGATCTTATATTAATTTTTGCTCCAAAAGACACATTAGAGCTGATTGTCCGACTAGGTCTTATTTTCGGCGAAACACGGTAGATGGACTTTAAAGTCCCTTTTTCTACTAATCATAAAAACCTAATTAGTTCAAAGAAGAGAACATTCTTCACCTTCTTAAGATGGGTAATTTCATTAGTCTCTGATAATGTCTGTGCTTAAGAGATTTATACTAGCTCTTTAATGTGACTTTTTTCCAAAACTTCAGGAGCAAAAATGAGTGTGAATCATTTTTCTATACACGCCTGAAATATATATTCAGTTGTAATATAAGAAAAGGAACTGATCATCAACAAATGCCCATATAGTGGACACTTAAAAATTTTTTAAAAAAATTTCAATTACACTTGACATTCAATATTATATTAGTTTCAGGTATACAGCATATTGGTTAGACATTTATTTAACTTATGAAGTGATCCCCCCAATAAGTCTAGTACCTACCTGACACCATATATAGTTATTACAATATTATTGACTATATTCCCTAAGCTGTTCTTTACATCCCTGTGACTGTTTTGTAACTGCCGATTTGTACTTCTTTAATCCCTTCACCTTTTTCACTTAGCCCCGCCCCAACCCCCTCCCATCTGGCAACATCAGCTTGTTGTCTGTATGTATCAGTTTGCTTTGGTCATGCTTGTTTGTTTATTTTGCATTTTAGATTCCACATATAAGTGAAATCATAAGAGCGCAATACCCTCTAGGTCCATCCATGTTGTCACAAATGATGAGATTTCATTCTTTTTTTATGGCCGAGTAATATTTCATTGTATATAAGTACCACCTCTTCTTTATCCATTCGTCTTTTGATTGGAGCATTTAATCCATTTATATTTAAAGTAATTTGATACGTATGTAGTTACTGCCATTTTATTGTTTTCTGAATGTTTTTGTAGTTCTTCTCTGTTCCTTTCTTATTCTCTTGCTCTCTTGTATGTTGATGACTTTCTGTAGTGTTGTGTTTGAATTCCTTTATTTCTTGTATATTTCTTGTACATTTTTGGTTTGTGGTTCCATATACTTCATATATACCAAGTTATATTTATAGCAGTCTATTTTAAGTTGATGGTCACTTAAGTTCAAATACAGTCTAAAATCACTACCATTTTTACTCACCCCCTCCACATATATGCTTTTGTCATTATTTTTGACTTGTGTGTGCATTTGTGTGTATCCCTTAATTTACTCTTGTAATTACATATGATCTTGCTATTTTTGCCTTTTAACTTTGTACTAGCTTTAGTGTTGGTTGATCCACTGCTTTTATTATGTGTTTGCCTTTGTCAGTGAGAATTTTTTTCTTTGCGATATTTTCTCGTTCATATTTTTAATTTTTTTTCCTTCTTTTTCTTAAAGAAATCCCTTTAACATTTCTTGTGCTACTGGTTTGGTGGTATAGTGGACACTTTTAAGCAGTTAAGCATAACCCTATGAATTGTTGAAATCAATGACTAGAAAGTAGTGCGTGGTGGTCTATTTCTATAAAAAAGTAATCCAACCCTGAAGTACTATTAGCAGCTATACAATGCTTTTGAGCTTTACAGTTTCTTAAAGGTTTGTTTCATAAGTTAAAGCATTTTAATTTAAAAAATCAAATTACGTAAAAAAATTTGTCTACCTCTTCTATTTAAAGCACTGTGTTCTAGGCATGGCATTATAAAGTATAATTGAACCAAATATCTGTTTAAGAAAAATCTATTGCCTACAAAATGTCAGGCACTCTGCTAAGCACTGGCAAAAATCACTAAGATGTAATTCCTTTTTGTGTTTTTTTTAATTAGGGAAGGGGAACAGGACTTTATTGGGGAACAGTGTGTACTTCCAGGACTTTTTCCAAGTCAAGTTGTTGTCCTTTCAATCTTAGTTGTGGAGGGTGCTGTTCAGCTTCACGTTGTCCTTTCAGTCTTAGTTGTGGAGGGCGCAGCTCAGCTCCAGGTCCAGTTGCCATTGCTAGTTGCAGGAGGCGCAACCCACCATCCCTTGCGGGAGTCGAGGAATCCAACTGGCAACCTTGTGGTTGAGAGCCCGTGCTCCAACCAACTGAGCCATCCAGGTCGCAGCTCAGCTCAAGGTGCCATGTTCAATCTTAGTTGCACGGGGCGGAGCCCACCATCCCTTACAGGACTCGAGAAATTGAACTGGCAACCTTGTGGTTGAGAGCCCACTGGCCCATGTGGGAATCGAACCGGCAGTCTTTGGAGTTAGGAGCATGGAGCTCTAACTGCCTGAGCCACTGGGCCGGCCCTAATTCCTATTTTTTTTTGAGGAATGTAGTCTAGCATGTATAAATTAATAAATACAAGATCACGTTTTTGTCAGGAAGCTTAAAATATAGTTTGGGAGAGGTAAACTTGAGAAATGATAATAGTTGAAATGATAGTGTGAAACCTTCTTTTTCATTTTTTTCAATAGGTTCTCCATTAAAGCCTGCTTAGGAACAAACTCATATCTGTAATAAAGAAAAGTGCCTTTCTATATTATCTTTGAAATCAGTTTGTTGATATCCATAAAATAGCTTACTGGAATTGGGAACACATTGAATCTGGAGATCAAGTTGAAAAGACTTGTCATCTTAACAATATTGAGTCTTCCAATCCATGAAAACAGAATCTCTATTTATTTAGATCTTTGATTTCTTTCAAGAGTTACGTAGTTTTTGCATACAGATCTTGCAAATACAGTGTTAGATTTATACTTAAGTCCTTTTTTTTTTCTTTTGGTCATAATGTGAATGGAATTCTGGTTTTAATTTTAAATCCTTGCTAGAATTGCTTTTAGTTCCAGGAGTCTTTATTTTATAGATTTGTGTGTGTGTGTGTGTGTGAGGATTTTCTTCATAGACAATCATGTCACCTGCAAACAAAATAGTTTTATTTCTTCTTTCCCAATCTGTATTCTTTTATTTCCTTTTCTTGTCTTATTTTCCAGTACAGTATTGAATACAAGTGGTGAGAGGGGACATCCTTCTCTTGTTCTTGAGCTTAGTGGGAAAGCATGCAGTTTCTTACCATTAAGTATGCTATTACTGTAGGTTTTTCGTATATGTTATTTATCAAGTTGAGTAAATTCTCTGTATTCCTAAAGTTGCTGAGTTTTTATCACAGATGGGTGGATTTTGTCATGCCTTTCTGCATCAATTGATAGATCATGTGATATTTCTTCTTTAGTCTGTTCATGGTGGTAGATTACATGAATTGATTTTAGAATGTTGAACCAGTCTTTTACAGCTGGGATAAATCACACTTGGTCATGGTATATAATTCTATTTATACACTGCTGGATTTGATTTGCTAATAATTATTGAGGATTTCTACATCTATGTTTATGAAAGATATTTATGGTTTGCCTTTCTTTTAATGTCTTTATCTGGCTTTAGTATTAGGGTAATACTGGCCTCAGAGAGTGAGTTAGGAAGTGTTCCTCTGCTTCTGTTGTCTGGAAGAGATTATAGAGAATTGGTATAATTTCTAGCATTCACCAGTGAAACCATCTGGGTATGGGACTCAATTTGTTTAAAGGTTATTAATTATTGATTGAGTTTCTTCCATAGATATAGGCCTATTCAGATTATTTATTATTCCTTGTGTAAATTTTGGTAGTTTGTGTCTTTCAAGGAATTGGTCCGTTTTTCTAAGTTATCAAGTTTGTTGGCATAGATTTGTTCATAGTATTCCTCTATTATCCTTTTAATGTCCACGTGATTGATAGTGATGACTCTTTCATTTCTGATGATAATAATTTGGGTCTTTTTGTCTTAGTTAGCTTGGCTAGAGGTTTATCAGTTTTATCGATCTTTCAAAGAAGCACCTTTTGTTTTCATTGATTTTCACTGTTGAGTTTCTGTTTTCAATCTCATTGATTAATGCTATAATTTTTATTGTTTCCTTCTCTTTGCTTTAGGCTTAAGTTGTCCTTCTTTGTGTATTTTCTAAGGTAGAAGAAGCTTAGGTTATTGATTTTGGGCCTGTTTTCTAATATATGCATACAGTACTGTAATCTTTTCTCCAAGTACTGCTTTTGCTACATCACACAAATTTTGATCTATATTTTCATTTAGTTGAAAATATTTTTAAATTCCTCTTGATTTTGTCTTTGACCTATGTGTTATTTAGAAGTGTGTTGTTTAATCTCTATACATTTTGAGATTTTCTAGCTATCTTTTTGTTATTAATGTCTAGTTTAATTCCATTGTGGTGTGAGAGTATACTTTGTATGATTTTTATTCTTTAAAATTTGTTCTGTTTTTATGGACCAGAATGTGGTCTGTCTTGATGAATGTTCCATGTGAGCTTGAGGAGAATATGTATTCATTCTGCTGTTGTTGGATGAACTATTATGCAAATGTCAAGCAGATCCAGTAGATTGATGGTGCTGTTCAATTCACCTATATCCTTACTCAATTTTTGCTTGCTGGATCTGTCAGTAACGGAAAACGGTTATTGAAGTCTCTATGATAGGGGATTTGTCTATTTCTCTTTGTAGTCCTATCGTTCTTTGCTCTCTTATTTGGTGGATACATATTAAGGGTTTGTTTTTTTTTGGTTTTGGATAATGTATCATTTTGTAATGCCCCTCTTTATCCCTGATGATTTTCCTTATTCTGAAATCTGCTATGTCTTAAATTGATATAGCTACTCCAGCTTTCTTTTGATTAGTGTTTCACCTGGTATATCTTTCTTTATCCCTTTGCTTTTAACTTATCTGTATTTTCTACTTAAAGTGTTTTTTTTTAATCCACTCTGATATTCCCTTTTAGTTGGTATATTTAAACCATCTACATTTAAAGTGATTATTAATACATTTGTATTAATATGAGCCCTGTTTGTAACTTTTCTATTTGGTATATTTCTTGTTTTTAAAAATAGTTCCCTCTTTTTCTGCCTTCTCTGATTTTAATTGACCATTTTTATGTGATTCTGTTTTCTCTTTTGTCTTAGCATATCTATTATACTTCTTTGTAAAAAGGTTTTGAGTTGTTGCTCTAGAGTTTACAGTATACATTTACAACTCATCTAAATCTACTATCAGATAACTATTCTGTTTCACGGTTGTATAGGTACCTTATACCAGAATTGTCCCAGTTCCTTCCTTCTATCCCTCATGACATTGATGTCATTCATTTCACTTATCCATGTGCTATAATCAGCGAATACATTGTTACTGTTACTATTTTGAACCGTTATCTATTAAGAATAATAAAAATAGATTTTATTTTACCTTTATTTATTCCTTCTCCAGTACTTTTTTTTCTTTGAGTAGATCTAACTTTTTGATGTATATCATTTTCCTTCTCTCTGAAGAACTTTTTAAAACAGTTTTTTACTAGTCAGGTCTACTGGTGACAGATTCCCTCAGTTTCTGTTTATCTGAGAAAGTCTTTATTTCTTACTCACTTTTGAAGGATAATTTCACTGAATACCTTCTAGTTTATTTCTTTTCTTTCAACACTAAATATTTTATTTCATGGCTTCTGACAAGAAGTCAAATATACTTATCCTTGTTTTCTATAGGTAAGGTGTTTTTCTTTCTGGCTTCTTTCATGATTTTCTTTTTGTGTTTGGTTTTCTGTAGTTTGAATATGATATGTTTAGGTGTATTTTTTGGTATTTATCTTGCTTGGTGTGCTTGAGGCTCTCTGGATGTGTGGTTTGGTGTCTGTCATTAATTTTGTAAGATTCTCAGTCGTCGTTCCTTCAAATCTTTATTCTCCTTTGTTTCATTCGTCTCCTTCTGGTATTCCAGTTACACCTTTTGTAATTGTCCCATAGTTCTTGGATATTCTGTTCTGCTTTTTAAAACTTTTTTCACTTCGTATTTTAGTTTGGGAAATTTCTGTTGACATATCTTTAAGTTCACTGATTCTTTCCTTGGCCATGTCGAGTCTAGTGATGGGTCCATTAAAGCATTATTCATTTTTTTCTTACAGTGTTTTTAGCATTTTCTTTTCATTCTTCCTTAGAGTTGTACATGCTTACATTACCCATCTGTTCTTGCATGTTGTCTGCTTTTTCCATTAGAGCTTTTAACATAATAATCCTAGTTATTTTAAATTTCCTATCTGAAATTATCCCCAATAATCCCCAAATCTGTGCCATATGTGAGTCTGGTTCTGATGCTTGCTTTGTCTTTTCAGATTGTTTTTCTTGCCTTTTAGCACGTTTTGAAATGTTTTTTGTTAAAAGCCAGATAGGAACTGAAGTACATAGTCCTTTAGTGTAAGATTTTATGTTAATTTGGCGAGGCGCTGGGCTGTGTTTAATGTTTATTGTAGGTGTAGCTCCCAGAAGCTTCAGTTTCCTCTAGTGTCTTTATTTTTTTTTATTTTTCTCCTCTGTTATCTTTGGTTTTCCCTAAGAACTCCTTTTTAAATAGAATCTGTTTCTTGCAACTCTTCCGCTTGTAATCCACTGTTACTGTACTGGAATCCTGGTGACATGGTGGAAGAATGTGGGAGAGGGGAAGTATTCTTTATTTCTTAGCCTTTCCCTCCACATCCTCTTCCTTTTAGATGAAACAGGAAGGCTAGAAGGGGCTATAGTTGGCTAATTTCCCCTCTCCCAGGACAACATATAAGGGTCTGGTAAATTTTACCTCAGATTGTTTTCCTTTGTTATAGAGAACATTCTGGGCTTATTTCAAAACTGTTACTTTTCCCCTGGGCATATTTCAAAATGGTTATTTTCCCCTTACCCAAAGGGAGGAGATTTTTATTAGATCATCACCCTGGGCATATTTCAAAATTGTTACTTTTTTCTTTTTTTCCCCAAAAGGGAAGGAGATCACTTTTGGATCTTCATAGTCGGAACCTGGTGAGGTTCCTGGAAGTAAACCCGCAAGATTGTGGAGGCCCTCCTAAGATTGGGCCACCAGGAGTTCTTACTTACAAACCTTTGTCACGTTTACCATTTAAGTTTTGTTACTAGTGTATTTATTACTCCAGCACCTCCTGTTCCAGATCTTGGATGTGAATCTCTGTATCTGCCTATCCAGATTTCAGGAGTTCAGTTTGCCCTATGTCCTCAATTCTCTGATAAGCCTAGGAAAAGTTGTTGACTTTCAGCTTGTTCAGGTTTTTTCTTGTTATAAGGACAAAAGTGATGATATCCAGACACTTCATGTGTTGGAGTGGAAACCTGAAATCTTACATTCATCCTTTTAAATTGGAAATATCTTGTCCAGTTTAAAAATAATGTTCAGCAAGAGGCTTTTAAGTTTCCTATGAACCGTTTGCCTAACTGAGATGACTCATTCTGTTATTTTCATCCCTTTGCATCTCAGATCTGTATATTTTCAAAGTGCTTAGTAAGAACTTTGTCAGAACAAAACATATGAAAAACTTAAGAATTCGTGTAGTTCTATAAAATTGCAAATAACTTTATCCTAAATTAACTAGAATTATTGATTTTCTCCTCCTCCCCCAGCAGTATTTTTTGTTTTGTTTGTTACTGTCTATAAACCATGCTAAAGAAGTTTTTGGGATTGTTTAACCTTCACTTATGATTTTATCCCACTTATTCCTGAAGAAGTAACTCAGTTTTCTAAGGTGCTTTGAAATCTCTGCAGACTAAGCACTGTTCAAATTTGAAAAACGAATAAGAATAAATGCCTAAGTCTTATGCTGTCAGTGGTTTATTTACAATTAACCTTGAAGAATGTAGTAATTATAAAATATAGATCTTGGTGACTTTAGCTTAATAGTATTACTTTCAGAATCTGTGTGATAGAGGACAGTTTGGCTCAACTGTGTTACTCAAGCAATGAGAAACACTGTGCAATTTAAAGCCTTGTAATTTGATTACTTGCTAAAAAATTGCGTTTGGGGAGACTTCAGGTCTTATCCTTTGAGGACAGTTGTAGCCAACCTCGGGAGATCAAGACATTGTAAATTGCATTAACCTTGCACGTTTTTGTTTCATTTTAAGTTTTATTTTTCTCACTGAATCAACTGTGAGGAACAGCCACTAAACCGAGAAACAAATTAGCTGTATGACATTGAAGATTGCTTATGAGTTGGCAAATTCATATTATGTTTATTTTAAGAAATAGTTTTCTCTTTTAGTTTTCCTAATTGTTTAAAATGAATATCTCTCTTTTGGAATTAAAGATTTTTTTGAAGAGGGAGAATTAAAATATTAAATATTATGAATGTTATTGTAATATACTAAATAAAATTTTTTGTTTGTTTGCTCACTTATTCTGTTCTTCAGATTCTGCAATATAAATGACATCATGTGGTATTTGTCTTTCTCAGTCTGACTTATTTCACTTAGCATAATATTCTCAAGGTCCATCCATGTTGTTGCAAAACTAAGAATTGTTTTTAAAATGGTGAGTTGGTGTATTGGAAAGAGTTTGTTGCAAAAAAATTTTTTTTGACATGTAATGATCAACTAGCTGTGGTTCGTTTACGGTAAGATCTGTTTGTCTAGCATAATCTGAATTCGAGGCAGAAGAAGCCTTTCCCTAGGCGTTTGCTTAGAGACATTTCTTATAAAGAAATAGGGTTGTCAGGGGGAAATAGAGAAAGAAGAGCAGGTCTCAGTAGTGGCACAGTTATATGTTGTGCCAGGTTCTATCCACCCTCAACAGATTGGTGCGTGGTATCAGTGTTGCTCCTCCTGAAATTAAAAAACAACGGCAACAAAAAACCCTCTAGATATATTATAACAATATCCTAGAAGAAATGCACCAATGAATAAAGTGTATCAGTATTTTAGTCTTAACAGAAGAGCTTCCATGTGCTAGCCATTTAACTGAAGATAGTGGTCCACATTCAGTAAATACATATTTAATTTGAGGCCCCTATTAGCAGGGACGTAACTTCCAATTCCCAGATAAAGACGGAGCAGCAGCTCCTGTTTATTTGTCCTGAGCTTGCTACTTCCTGCTAAGTAGGATGGCAGTCCCCGTGCAGAATGCCCCGTCATTCGCCACAGCATTCGTTAGTACTGATCACCTGTTCCCTCTCCAGAGACTCTCAGGACCAGTCCCATGCTTCTGGACATTCTCATTTACTTTTTGTCACCACCAAAACTCACTGACTACATGAGCACAGAACCCTCATTCCTGTACTGCTCTGTACATCCCTCAGGCGCATCCCGTGTCCTCTCCCAACCCTCCCACTGTCCCCGAGAGCTCCCAAACTGCCATTAGTAATTTCGCCCAGGGCCTCCATCTCACCCCAGCCTCACAGTATAGTCTGACTTGCTGCCTCTGGGCTTCTCTGCTGCTGCCAGGCAGACACCTGAGGTAATCCCTACCCGGCACCAGTTCTCTACACCTCTGCCTAACTGCCTGGTAACCATGCCGCCTGCCTTCGAGCTCCTTGAGTACAGTGATTTCTTCCCTCTTCAAAATGGTGCCCATAGTGCTTCCTTCACATGCAGTTTTCCACTCTTTGCCTGGCTGACTCTATACAGTCCGATCCGGTTTCTTTCTATAAATCTCTGTCTGTGCCTATTTGTTTCCTTCTTGGGACTTATTTAAATTTGCAATTGTATTTTCACTTAGCCTTTTTCATTAATTCTAAGATGTACATTCCCCCCGCACGCGCACACACACACACACACACACACTTCTGAAATTGGGCACTATCTTACACTGGATGCTTTGATTGCTTTTTGAATGGTTAATAAAATAATGGCTTATCGTACCATTGCCAGCTGTGTCTTAGATTTAATAAAATACTGCACTTTGAAGTATCTGTTTCCCCCAATTGATGGTGAGTTCTACAGGAATTCTATTTTACTCACCAGTAGGAATGAGTTCCCAGTACAGTACCTGGTACTTAGTAGGGACTGAACGAATAATATTTGAATTAATATCATTATTTGGGAGATGATGACTTTAATACATGTGAAGATGAATCAATCAATATATGTATGTGAATTTTTAATTCAGTGTTTGAGTCTTTATCTTTGGAGATTTCTTTATTCTGGGGCAATACTCTGAAGGGACTTTCAGATGTGTCTATTTTATTCTCCCATTTATGTAACTTGTCCCATTATCAATATATGTACATCTTATTTAAAAGTATTTAGTCACCATGTATGACAATGAATCCACATAAGCTCTTATCAGGTATCAGCAGCTGTCTTTCCTTAGTGGGAAGAGTGAAAAAGGATAGTAAAGAATAGCAGACTTACTAACTTTAGACAGTTTTGAGTGCTTGAACTTTTTCATTTTACGTCATCCTCCAAGGAATACAGTCACTGGGGTGCCCGCTGCACCTCTTTTCAGTGAAAGAACAGCAAACAGGCATCAGGAGTGACTGGAATGTCGTAGGCCAAGTCCTTGAAAGGGTTCCAACTACTCCATCACTGGAGGGAAGGTGTGGCTTTCAGGTCTTTGCATTTTCCGAATCCTGCTATTGAGGACAGTGGTCGAGTCCACCTGGGGTGATGAGCGTTTTGCCTTTCGTTGTAACACTCGACAGCCTGGTTGTGAAAACATGTGCTATGATAAGTCCGTCCTGATCTCTCTCGGGCGCGTCTGGGTCCCGCAGATCATACTTGTGTCTGTCTGCACACTTTTGTACCTGGCGACCACATTCTGTGTGATGCAAAAGAAAGAGAAATGGAACAAGAAAGAGGAGGAACTCCAATTTGCCCAAACTGAAGGTGTCAGCGTGGAGATGCACTTGCAGAAAATGGAAATCAAGAAGTTCAAGGATGGCGTTGAAGAACGTGGCAAGGTGAAAATGAGAGGGAGCCTGCTCCGAATCTATACCAGTAGTATCTTCAAGTCTGTGAGGTAGCCTTCCTGCTGAGCCAGTGGTACATTTTGGGGTTCAGCATGAATGTGGTTTATACTTGCAAACAAGACCCCTGCCCGCATCAGGGGGACGGCTTCCTCTCTCGCCCCACAGAGAAAAGCATCTTTATCTTTTTCATACTGGTGGTGTCCTTGCTGTCTCTTGCCTTGAACATCATCGAGTGATTCTCGGTCTTATTCAAGGGCGTTAAGGATCACGAGAAGGACCCAGAGAGTGAGCCTTACCACCGTGCATCTGGTCGGCCAAGCCCCTCCAGTGGCTCCTCACCAACTCTTCCTCTCTCTGCCACGTCCCCTCCCAGGGACAAACTGGTTCCTGGGGACAGAAACAGTTCTTCCTGGTAGAATTACAACAAACAAGGAAGTGAGCAAAACAGTGCTAATTACAACACTCAGCAAGATCGAGTGGAGCAGGCAGGAAGCACCCGCTCGAACTCAGATGCACAGTCTTTTGATTTCCCTCCCGATAAGCAGAATTCTAAAAAATCCTAGTTACTAGGCATTAGCCATTGTAGACCAGCAGCCATTCCGCAGAACCAGCAGTCATGCCAGCAGCAGTGTAATGACCTAGACACCTAGACACATGCTTGAAAACAGGGCTATTGTGCTCGACTGTTAAAGAAAAGGAAGGTGCAGTAGAAAGTGTGCTTTTGTTCCAATGGAGGTGGTACCCAACCAGCGTAGTTGCGAGGCTTAGCCAACACAAAGACATTAAACTACCAGGGTTCTTTTGGGGTGTCTAGGATAGGAGGATGGAGAGAGATTAACAGAGGTACATGTTAGTCTTTAAAGTGGTTGACTCAAAGAACTTACATTCTAAATAAAAGTTGCACTAGGTGATAGATACATAAGTAAGACCTTTTTCTCTCCCATACTCCCTTAGAAAGGTTCAGTGTATGTGAAAGTGATAAATGTTTGCCATGTATTGGTACAAACAGATGTAGTATAAACTCATGAACATAGATTTTAAAATAATAAACACAGTGTTTAAATCTGCCCTTTCTCATGGATTGTGTGGTGTGGGCCCAAATGATGTTTACATTACATAATTCCTACTGTGAAAATAAAGCACTTTTTTTTCTTTTTTTTATCTAAACTCCCTGCCCTATGTTTCCTATTATAGATACTGGTTCTGTTCATTGTGATTTTTTTCTGTTTTGTAAAAAACATGTCACAAATGATTTCCTTTTCTGAAATGTAGTTGTTGCTGCAGGAATGATAGAATTTAGTAAACAGCATTCATTAATGTGAGAAACTTAAATGCTTAGAGCTGGACTAGTAAATGCTCTTAACATGAATTCTACAGTAACTGATAGTTCTTGGCTTTATCCTATTTAATAAACCCTACTTCATAAACAGTATTGCAGAACTTGTATTCCTTTATGAGTTTGGCAATCTGTCTTTTGGGATGACCCAACATTTTTTGATATTTGTAATAATATTTTCTTTGGAATGCAAGATAGGTTAAAAGAGGTTTGAGTATTACCCGTGTAATTTGTTTGAAATATATACTAGAGAAATCTAACCATTTCTTCAAATGCCTTTTTTAAAGCTCTTCATAGATGATTGGTGAAAATCCTCAGCTTAATACTTTGTTATTGCACGAGAGCTACATAAGCAGTTTTGTACAATGAGAAATACTAATTTAACATTTTACATAAAGCTACTGTCATACTCAGCTTTATTGCATGCAATGTAGACCCTAGTCCATCATATGTTCTAGAGAGTGTTCTTTATTCTGTGAAGTTTTAAGAGAGCAACCCGCGTGTCTGTCTCCTCTGAGAGCTTCTGGCTACACTGATCTGTCCTAGTCTTTTGAACTCTTCATTGGTATGTCTTAATCTAAGCAAAACGCACTAGAATCAGATTCGTAGAAATGGAATTGTGGTGACTACGTTACAGAAGGTTTTAGTATTAGCATCTTTAATTGCATGTAGCAGGATCACATATATACCCACTACTAGATGTGCAAAAAAATGTAGCTTCTTTTTCTAACGGATCTGCTCTTCATCAGAAGCTTCCCCCCACTCCACAGGGTACTGGGGGAAGGAAAAGATGAGGACAGCTTAAACCTTAAACCTGCCAACGCACAGCATCCTGCTCTGAGATTGAAACAGTCTCATTTGGAATATTCTATCTCATTAGTGAGATTTCAGATTTTCTTCTCACAAGCCCTTTTGTGAGGAATAATCACAGTTATACCAATGGGAGGTGTGTTTCTTTCAGGCACTGCGAAATTTCTGAAACTTTGAATCAGATTAGACACTGCTACCCTCACTTCCTGTTTCACATTCATTTTCACATATTGTTTGTTTTATTTTCTTTAAATTTTTATCTTTAGATAATTATAGGTCCACATGCAAGTTGAGGAAATTGTCTTCTAGTCCTAGTTTGCTAGAGTTTTTTTTTAATCACAAATGGGTGATGAATTCATTCTCTAGTGATGAATTCATTCTCTAGTGATGAATTTTGTCAAATTCCTTTACTGCATCAATTGATATGATCATATGGTTTTCCTTCTTTACCGTGTTGATACAGTTTTCAGGTGTTGAATCAGCCTTGCATATCTGGAATAAATCCAACTTAGTCATGGGATATAGTTTTTTTTATACATTGCTAGATTTGATTCCCTAATATTTTGTTGAAAATTTTTGTGCCTGAGTTCATGAGATATATCAGTCTATAGTTTCCTTTTTTTTGTGCTTGCTTTGTCAGGTTTTGAGATCAGTGTATTTGTAGCCTCGTAAAATGAGTTGAGACGTATTTCCTTTTCTTCCAATTTCTGGGAGAGAGTGTATAAAGTTGATGTTAATTCTTTGATGTTAAGTGTTTGGTAGAATTCTCCAGTGAACCTATCTGAACATGATGATTTCTTTCATTGGAAACTTTTGAATTGCAAATTCAATTTACTTAATAATTACACAACTATTTGTTTATTTCATCTTGGTTAAGTTTGGGTAGTTTGTGGTTTTTAAGGAATTGGCCCATTTCTTCTAAGTTGTCAAATTTAGGAATGTAGAGTTCGTACCATTCCCTTATTCTTTTAATGGCTGTAGGATCGTAGGATTCTCCCATTTCTTTCCTGATATTAATGATTTTTATCTTCTCTCTTTATCAGTCTTTCTAGGGGTTTACCAATTTTATTCATCTTTTTGCAAGAACCAGCTTTTGCTTCATTGATTTTCTCAATTGTTTTCCTGTTTGAAATTTCATTGATTTCTGCTTTTATGTTTATCATTCCCTTTCTTTTTTATTTGAGTTTATTTTCTTTTTCTAGTATTGAGGTAAGAATTTAGGTAATTGATTTGAGACCTTTCCTCTTTTCTAAAGTGTGCATTTAGTGCTACAAATGTCTCTCAGTGCTGCTTTAGCTGCATCCCATATATTTGATACATAATGTATTCTCATTAAGTTCTATGAAATTAAAATTTCCTTTGAGACTTCCTCTTTGTATGATGGCTGCTTTGAAATCCTTGTCAGATAATTCTTACATCTGTGGGTTAGCCTCTCTTGATAGTCTTTTCTCATTATGTTGAGGTTTTCCTGGTTCTTAGTATGATACATGATTTTCTATGGAAACCTTGACATTTTGGATATTCTGTCATTAGACTTCGGATCTTATTTAATCATTTGTTTTATCCGGCCTCCTCTGACAATGCTGGGCGGAGGCAGATAAAAATGGTAGTTCCGTTTCCTCATCCCACCTCTGTGGACACCAGGGACAGAGAGGCCCCTCAGGGACAAAACACCACACTCTCTGAATTCCTCTGGAAACTTGCTTGGTGATTCAGGAATGCCCAAAAGTAGAGCACGTTGAACTTTCTCCCTGGTGGTAGTAATAAGGGCAATAGCATTTAGCTCAAGTGCTGTTCTGAGCATTTTACTTGTATCCTCTGATTTAATCCTAATAGTAACCTCAGAAATAAGTGATTACAAGACAGTTTTCACAAAGGGAAATTGTAGCCTCGAGAAAGTTAAGTACCGCGCCTAAGTAAGGTCACTTAGCTAGTAGGTGGTGGAGCCAGTATTCAAATTCAGGCAGTTTGGCTCTAGATCTGAATTTCTTACCCTTCTTCTGAATGTGTGACAACCTTTGAGTTTCACTTTGTTTTATTATTTGTTTGAAATCAAGATTGTGTCTGAAAGAAGTGCTTCTGGGCTTCAAAAAGGTATCACATATTTAAATGTAATTACAGCATGTTTCTGATTAGAAATACTTTTTGTTTTCTCTTGAAATTACGTAGATCTAGCAACAGGAGTATGAAAAATAACTAGTACTTATATTTTATACTGCCTGGAATATAGTCCTTTAATCAGATTTTTTTATTTGTTTCTGAAAGTAGGAAATAATGATTTTTTAAAGAAATTTCTGACTTTTTGTTCAGTTTAGGGTTCAGGAGAAAAATTTAACGAGATCATTTTTTTATTGTATATATTTATGACATTTCTTTACACATTTGTGATATTTTCCATTGCTTTAGGTGCCTTTGTTCAAATACAGGTAGAAGAATAACTAGAAGCACGTGATTCACAAGTCATTATCTATTTATTATCCATGCCATTGGATTTAAATCCTAGTTCAGGGACTTATTGTAAAGCCGTTATGATATAGCCAAGTTCCTCTGTTCAGAAAAGATTCACTACACCTTACCTTGCTTTTTCAGTGAAAATGTTCAAGTTTTTCCATTCATTTAATATGTGGAATCAAGTTTCATTTACATACATATTCTATGTGTTTGGTAGTATAATCTAACAGTTTGTTTTATTCCTTATAAACACAGTGTTGAATATAAAATCTTTGCCATGTTTTCTTAGAGAATAATGTATAATTTCTCCTAAAGTCATCCATTAATTTGCATTTTTATACCATTGGTTCTTAAGTTTCCACAGGCACTTACCCACTGTGATTTATCTGAAGCAAGTATCTTTTTTCAAATTCATATTGGTTTATCATCCATGCCATTTAAATGTATTCTTTGTTGATATAGACTTTGTTAGTTCTACCTTAAGGGGAAACCACAGGAGTGAGCTTTAAAACTTAAAATTCATTAAGCAGACATTTGTTAAAGCACTTGCTGTAGTTGAGTCCTGGATGTTTAGGGTAAAAAGCAAGAAGGGCACGATTGATGATTGTAGAGCCCATATTCTGCAAGGGAAAGGCTCTAGACAGCTAGTGATGGTATGTGGTCTCTGCCCTTGAGGAGTTCACAGGCTGTCAGAAAATGAAACTGTCAAAACCCAGGTCATTCATTTCAAAACTCAGGCAGTTTGTCCTTTGAACAAGACAATATTTGTCTTCATTGTCTATGACGTTTTTAGTCACAATAAAATTTACATATCTCATTTCTATGCCCTGTGTGTCTGTTGCCTCATTTCTTCTTGGTCCTTGTAAGATCCTTAAGAGGTACTTAGAGCAGCTGAAGTGCCTAAGTCATCCAGCCCACTCTTTGGAGAGCCTCTGTGCTACGTCTTAGGAGCACAGAGTTACATGAAGCGCCTACACTCACAGATCTTAATATGGTCTGAGGTGGGAAGTGAGGCCGAAGGGCAAATCACAGATTCAAGCGCTCATATGTGTGAGAGCTCTGCTGGAGGTGTGGATAGGATTCAAGGGACCACAAAGGAGGAGCACACAAAACAAGCTGGGGGATCCTACAGTGCTTCCCAAAGGGAGGTTTTGAAGGAGACAAAAGAATGAAGTAGAAGTAACAGGGTTGGCTTCTTGTCATTTACTAACAGTTAAAATATCACCTCCATGGGTACTCCCTCACCCAAATAAGTACTCTATTGAATTGCTTTCTTTATAGCGGTTACCATTATCTTCTTTTCTTCTTGTCTGTTATTTGTTGACTTAGTGTATGTCTCTTCCTCCAGAATATAACTGCCAGAAGAACAGAGACTCCCTTTGTCTTGTTTCCTGTGTATCCCTGGTCTTCAGCACAGTGCCTGTCACTTGGAAAATGTTTTGTTGATTGAGTAAATGAATGAATGAATGTTGAGTAAGTGAATGAATGAAAGATGAATGCTGGAGGCAGAGTGTGAACAGATAAATGCAAGTGTGTGTGAAGATTCAGTTAAGACACTGCAAACAATTAGGTGTGACAGGAACAAGGTTATTTTTTCTTAAAAGTTAGGAGATGAAGCATGGAATCAAAACTTTATCCTGGAAGCCTTGGAAAGCCGCCAGGCTACAGGATATGTAATACATCTTTCTTTTACTCAATGTGGTGATTGGCAGAGTATGTTTTAAATATCTATTGTGTGTAAAACTGATGACCTCAGTGAGGCCCTTGGAGAATATTATTAGAAGAGGATTTTCTTGACATCAAGTAACCAGACATACAAGAATTTTGTTAGGTTTATAGTGTTCCTTGGCTAATAATTCTCTTGAAACATTGAACCACTTGAGACTTATATTCCATCGTTGTTTCAAAGGCCTGGCCACTTTTGGGGCTTTTTGTCTTTCTTCTTCTCCTCTTTTTTGCCTTAGCGGTCACAGTGGCATATATTAGGTCATTCAAATTCCTTATGTGATGGTGGTAGAGAGTTCCTCTTCCATGCTTGTGTAACCATGACTTCAGCGGACATTTTATACATACCTATCATGGAAGATAAGGTGCTGGGTACTTGGATATCAAGATAAACCAGACTTAGCTCTTTCAAAAATATTACAGGCAGCTGATTTATGTGTGGTATTCATCTCTTTGTATGATAAGAGAAAGTGAATCTGGTGTTTGCTAGCTTTCCCCACAATGCATAATATGAGATGTAATGAGTTTTCACTAAATTAACTCAATACTTTGGAAGTAAGTTTTTTAAGAAAAGAAAAATTATTGCTACCTATGTTGACTGTATTCAGTTTTCTACGTGGATATGGTTATGGCAAAATGCAGTGACTTGGAATTATTTTCAGATTTTGGTTGTACCGTTCTGTTTTCTTGTCTGCTTATGTGTGAACATACCTTGTCAGAAAGCGTGATCACAGGGTCCCTCCGTGATCCAGTTCTGTTATTTGAATAGAGAGCTTCTAAGTTTCTCTTGCTATGACCTATCCATCTTTCACATCTTGGTAGTATTGTAGTAATCCTGCACTAAGGACCTTATGCCTTAGTAACCTAAAGATATTATATAGAACATGATTTCGGTTGCTTTTGAACTTTGGGGTTTCCTTAACAATGTTTCTGTACTAAAACCCTTGCATATTTCTCATGAATTGGAAAAAAAAACTAACCCTTGGTGTGTTGGCTTTCTTTACCAGATTTCCATGCTCTCATTTTTGTATTTTGTAGGAAAATATAAAATTAGGGCAAAGTATTTGCCAAAAATCCAGAATTATAGATTTTATATTTTATATAAATTCATGAATAATTCATCAGCTTATTGATGGATACAAGCAAAATAGAATCAGACATTCTTAAGCGGTGATTGTATAATCATTTTAGCTTATTGTCTCTAATTTTAGCAGAATGTATAAGTACTCATGGGTCTGGTTTTCGTTAGGACTCACAAGAAGCAGTGAGCAACTTGCTTATACGGTAGTAGGCCTGCTCTTACTAGCTTTTTGTGCATCGCTTTACCTACCAATGTCTGCAAAGCATAAGCATGCTGACTTCCATAGGAAAGCTCTACATAATTTACTGGAGAAATTGGCCACAAGAAAGTTAGCCACAGTCAGTCCTTCCCTTAATAAAGCGATCTGTAGCAAGCTGTCTCTCTCTCACTAGTTCAGTAGAACAGTAGATTTCTGTCTTCATTTGGACCATGTATTTTTATGTTGATCATCAGTTCATTTTAATTTTAAACCTTTCTTTGTTTGTACCTCTATCATTATACCTGAATCTCTCTATATTTAATAGGGGTAATATTTCTGGAATACCTGGTGATACATCTTTGGTCAATAAGTTGGTTTTTCTCACTTGACCTTTTCTTCTGTCATGAGTCCAGGTAAGAATTTCTCCTCTTTGTAGGGGAAATTCCTTTGAGACTTAAAGGAGAAATGAAAGGAATGTGGGCAGAAGAGTTAGGGCAGGCCAAGTCTTAACACTCCCTTCCCTCACCCCTCCCACCACCTCAGGGAACTGAAGTTCTGGGTTTGGGGGAAGAGTAGGTTGAGGTAGAGCCAAAAGCAAAGGCAGCTTGTGCCCCGTTCCCCTTTTGGAACTCAGGAAAGAAACTGCCTTACAAGGGGGCTTCGTTACAATGGAAGCAGTGACAGCAGAGTAAAATGTGGCATGATGTGGTTAGGGGGAAAGAGGATTCCTGGGCCTGCTTCAGCTTCTGAGTGGCTTCTAAGGGATCCCAAAGTTACCAGGCACCCTGCTGAACCTGTCGGTGGGTGCTGTGTTGAGGGGCAGGCTGATACTAACACTATAGTTCGTGACCAGGTGGTGGGTGTACATGCGATTGTGGAGTCTTGTCTTCAGCTCCATTTAAAGCCGAGAAGGGCCCAAGCAACCAGGCCAGACCCCTGGGCTTTAAGCCAAGATTGCATACCTGAGTCCACAGCCCCCATGGGATCCATCAGCAGCATCACGCCCCTTTCCTGGGCCCAGGCCTATAAGGAACCTTGTCTTGGAGACCAGAACGCCCCAGAGGACAAGACAAGGGCCTGTGTGTGTTTATCTGAGAGCTCTTACTGCAGTGAAGTTATAGTAAACCTCCCCGCCCCCCACCCACACACATGCCTGCCATCTTGGTAAAAGCAGGGAGAAAATCTGAGCGGAAAAACTGAGACTTACCTGAAAGAGACTATAAACCAGAAAGGACTGAGCTACTCATAGAATGCAAGTGAAAGTCAAGTTCAGAGTTTGAAAAGCAAGGTTAAGTCAGATATGGAAAATTTAAAAGCTACATTTTCTTTTGCACATCTTAGATTTAGTTTTTGAGGATATATTTCCAATGTTTAAATTTAAATTTTTTTCTCTTTGTTCACATGGAACACATTTTAAGTGCAGTGATTGCTTGATTGAGGTTGTAGATTGCCTGCATTTGGCATGCCTAATTAATGCTATTTTGCCTCAATTACTTGATCACTAGAAATGGAATTTTCATTTTCTCATTATCTACTCATTGTTATAAAATAAGGGCAAAATGGAATAAAATTATAACACAATTGCACAATAACTACAGTACAGAAATAATGGTTAATATTACTAAACTGAAATGCTCTCTGGCAGGCATCATTACCATGTACTCTTTGAAATAACTCTTCGTTTGCTGACATACCACTGTCTGAGTTGGGTGGTTTGACAGCGTCTGTGTATAGTGTCTGAAAGTGTGGGTTATGTAAAAATCAAGTGTATCTTAAATTTTGTATGATCTATAAATACTTTCTGAAAGTTCACCTGTCTCTCTGTTGAAAAGAGTTGCTATTTGTTCTGCCAGAGGGGTTAGTAAAAATTGTTCTTTGGATGCCTCATTTTTCATCTTAATAACTACATTTCATTTTTTGAACATTTTATTAATTACCCAATCTATAATATTAACATAGGGTAGTAAATTTATATTAGTCTGTAACTATGAGGTGAATTATTTTTAAATGATGGCTTTTAAATCGTCTTTATTGAGGTATAATTTACATACGAGAATATGCCTTATATACAGTAAGATGTACCATTTTAAGTGTACAGTTCTGTGTGAACTGGTTTCTTCAGTTCCTCATGGGTACATGCTTTGACATTATCAGCCAGTGTCCCTTCAGGTTGATATCAATCCACTAACAGTTATACTGGGCCATATTAGAAGCGCTTACAAAGGCTCTCTGGGTGTATGGGTGTGTTTGCATTATCAATTAAAGGGTCCTAGACTTTTATGGGTTTGTTTTTTGGAGGGGGGTTGTTGTTGTTTTTTGTTTGTTTGTTTTTTTAAGGAGGGCGCAGCTCATCGTGCCCCATGTGGGGATCGAACTGGCAACCTTAGTTTCATTAGCACCACACTCTAACTGAGCTAACTGGCCACCCGACTTTTATGTTTTTTATTCTTAAATTTGTGGCACTCAAAGTCAGCCATCTAGCCATCTCCAAGTGTCACAACCTTACTGGATAAGTTTACTCTTAATGTTCAAATAAAAACAGTTCAAGTAAAGTCTGTGGGAATTCCAGTGGCCTCCTTAAGAAGGCTAACGTTTTCAAGAGGGTGTCTCCCTTTGATTTTGTCTTCCCACCAAACCCATGTTCTCATATCTCCCCTCCAGAGACTCTTCCCTTCTTTCTGTTCCACATCAGCCCAGGCTTTACCCCTTTACCTTCATTTCTCCAAAGCGCCACCGCTAATACAAAATAACTGCATGTTTGTAGCATGTTTGCTCTCAGGATTTGGCGACTGTCACTTATACAGCATGGTAAGTAAGCATCAAGTATTAGCCAGTTTTCAGGTCTGTAAGTATTTCCATCACTGAGAATGTCACACTGCACAAATGTTAGATATTAGTAGTTATGTGACATCTCTGTTTTCATATTACATTTTGCCAGACTAGAGGAAATCTTACTAGTTTTGTCACAGAATGGAATAGAGGTGACGGTGAAGGAGAACAGTCAAGGTGAAGGAGAATGCCTTGTTGTAGGCCAGCCAGAGGAGCCAAGTGACAAAAGAGGTGTTTAATTGAGACAGAAGAATTCCTTCTGAATTTCAAAGCTGATTCAAATTCCTGCCTACTATTAAAGGACTTCAGGAGAGGACCAGATGAAGTTTTGAAGGATTTTATGTTTCTTTCATTATCTTCATTTGTTGAAACTTCAGTCTAAAGAAAGGAGGAAACAGATCTATCTTAATGTGTTTTCTAGTGATACACTGTCCTTAAAAAAATTAAATGTGTATATTCGTTTTCTGTGGGTTTTTTTTTTTTTAATTCTTCTTATACCAAGGAGTGTCTTTTTTCCTCTTTAAAATCTTGATAGGAAAACATGTTTCTCTGTTAGGCTGTCGTGGAATTAGTAAATGATGTCCAAAAAGAAGGATGCCCCGGGCCAGGAGACTGTGTTTTGAATGGGTGGTGCAGTACCGTAATCTTCCTCTCTCTCAGCACACTTTTGGGCCGGTCATACATTTATTTCTTCCCTACATGCTTGCAGTCCAGTGGTAGAATCAGACCTTTATCAAGTGGTCATACAAATATGTGAAGCTGTCTTTTTGTTGTTGTTGAAGGTGTCATTTTAATAAAAGCTATTTGCTAAGAGAACATATGGGGCTTCAGACCTAGTTATGGGGCGATGGAAAGGCTCCCTGAGAGGTTAAGATTGAGCCAAATCCTCCGGAGTAATGTAGGGTTGAGTGGGACAAGGGAGGGCAAAGCTTTCAAGAGCAAAGAGAACAGGCCCTGTGGCAGGAAAGGTCATGGTGAGGATGGCTGGGGCTCAGCAAGCAAGGGAGCCCCAGGGAGCGGACGCTGGACAGCATCCCAGTGGTCCCTGGACAGTCCTTGCTGGACACGTAAAGGGACTTTGATGGACTCTTCAGGGCAGTGGAGTTTGGGGAGAGTTTTAAGGGAAAGGTGGGGCAGTGAAATCCGATTTCTTTTTCCAAACAAACAACCTGGTTTCTGAGTGGTGGGCATATTAGAGGGGCTAGGAGGTCAGGCAGCAGTACTCCAGGTGAGAAGGTCAGGGGCTTGAACTGGGATGGCAGTGCTTGGGTAGAAAAGAACAGTGGACCAATTTGAAAATGATTTAGGAGGCAAAAATCAACAGCACTTGGTGATGGATTGGATAGGCTTGGGGGTGCAGACGTTCATGAGATATGGGGACAGGTTCAGAGGGGGAAGATGAGGGAATGGTTAGGCATTCTATCTAAATATTTTGTACTCTTTCACTAATATTTTACATCTCAGTAAAGATTTGTGGTGGTGGGCAGATTTAGCCCAGAGCAGTGGGTAGAAGGGATTTGATGCTCTAATGGAAATAAATGAGAAAATAGAGTTTGTTGCGTAGGAATTTTATTACTGATTTTGCTTGAAGGCAGTTGTTTTCCACATGAGTCTGTCTTTGTAAGATCCCACTTCCCACGTCTTCCTTTTTTGGCTTCATGCTCTCTCATGTTCTTGATAATGTATTAATATTTTCATAAGATTTTCCTCTTTTTAGAGGCTGAGCATGAAGTAAATTCATTATGAGTTTTCCTTGTAATGCTTTTTAAAATGTCAGTTTTCCAGTTTTCTTCAAGTGCTCTTAGCATATAAATTATGAACAACAGTTTAGAGTCGAAACTAATATTTCCTGTGACAATATCCCGATAATGTGAACCTTTACAGCAGTTTTGCTAGCTATTGGTGTAGTCTTTGTTTGACTCTGCTAAAGTATTTTTTGCCAGATTTACTTTTTTTGACAAAGACGTAATATGTTTTTAATGTATCTTTTGGTATATTTCACTATATAATATTTTAAACAAAAGTTATTGTAAAAGTAATTGTTTTTAAGATAATGAGATGAGTGTAGACATTTTAGTGCTGTGATTAATAGCTTTAATAATTTTTGAAGAATTAATCTGTAATCATGTCATTTTCAACTAAAATTTCTGTTCACAATATAGTAGTCTTTTCAAAAACTTTACCTGATCTCCTCAACAAGTGGTCAGTCTCTCTTTCAAGGGGGAGAGTGTTTACAGTGGAATACCACAAAACAGTTAAAATGAATAAACTAGAGCCAGGTTTCTCAACGTCAGCACTTTGACTGTTGGGGCCGGGTCATTTTTTGCCACGGGGACCGTCCTGTGCACTGTAGGATGTTCAGCAGCTTCCCTGGCCTTTACTCGCTGGGTGCCAGTAGCCTCCCCTCCCCACACCACCCCATGCGACAACTACAAGTGTCTGCAGACATTGCCAGATGTCCCCAGGGGTGGGGGATGGGTGAGCACAGTCATCCCCAGCTGAGTACCACTGAACTAGATTTATGTTTAATACCAGATACACAATGTCCTGCTTTGTTTTCAATGTACAGTAGTACAGTTGCTTATGGGTAGTCGTTTGTAGTAATAAAAAGGTGCGTGGGGATGGAACATACGATCTTCAGGGAAGTTACCTCTGGGGAGAGGAGGACTGGGGATATATTTATGACAGGAAGGTAGATATATTTATGACATTTTACATTTCAAAATAAGAGAGCAGACGCAAATAAACCAACATATTGTCAACTTAAATCTGAAAGAGGTGTACCTTTTTTCCTGTATATTTTCATGATCAATCTTTTTGAACTCTGGTGGCATATCGTATAACATTTGTTGTACTTTTTAACTTTGGTCATATATTTCAACTTACTGTCATGCATTTTTACACACCAAGGTGTAAGCACCTGTGTATATGAGACACTTCATTTTCTCACGGCAAACCTAGGATGTCTCATAAAACCTCACACGAAGCGGGGCCCAATGCCCAGTTCTTAGCTGACTGACTGAAATGTTCTCCTTTGCCAGAGGTTGTTTCCTTCGTGATTGTCATGCGGGGAGGCCTGCGGGGTCTCTGCTCCCACTCCCCACATAAGAACGCAGGATATGGTGAGGCCAAAAGGGAACACCCACCGAGCCATAGGTAGGGGAGTCATATCACTATATTCTCCTGGCAGTATCCGCCTCTCTGCAATCCGCTCTTGCTAGCTCAGCCACAATCTCCTTGCTAGCCCCCATTTTTCTGCTAGCATAGCCACAGCTTTTATATTAGTGGCCGATGGCTCACTGGTTACAGCTGACGGCCAACTAGCCACAGCTGATGTCCATCCAATCACAGTTGATGGCCATTTACTACCTGAGCCAGCACCTTTCCACGTGAGGCCGAGAGCCTGGAAACTGCTTTCTGGGGCTCTGTCCCCACACTGATTTTGTCTGAAGTACTTAAATTTAGTAGTGACTCTAACTTTTAGTATTGGCAAACTATGGTAGTTTACAAGTGATAAACAATACAAGTCAAGTAAAGATCTCTAAGGGGTTTCTTGGAAAACAATCTAGTTTTTATTATTGCACATCCTGGGCAATATTTTGTATTTCTCAGGTACATGGCAAACACATTAGCTCCATTGTATCCACCTGCCATGGAATGTATCCTGTGCTTGAATTTACTCCCATCTTGTAATTTTGCTCATTATGTAAAAACAACTTAAATAATTTGTCTAAATTATTCTAGGTTTCTGTGAAAAAAGTCAGAATAAAGGTATAGATGGAAACATTGAAATATTTGCACATACATTTGGGTGCATAAATATTAAACAGACATTATTAGAAAACTATTTGAACATTGTTGTTGGTGCTAACATGTACTTTTGAGAAAAACAAAGAGAAATAATGATGCTTCTCCAGTGGGGTGTGTTTCAGAATATATCCTTTCCAACAATAAAACTTACGTATGTAACCATATTACTTAACTTCTTAGCTGTATGATTTGGGGGCAAATTATGGGCATTGTGTGAAAGCACTTAGACATTTGGGATATTTGCATACAAAATGTGGATTGAAATATTTTAAAATACTTTAGTTGTCAAGTTGTATTCCCTGCTGTTTGGATGAAGAAAGAAAGAATTTCTCCCAAGGAAGGGTCTCCTCAGAGTAATTAGGGAATGAATTGTAGAGTATAACCTTTGGAATGGTTTAATCCATGAATAGTAGAATGAAATAAAATCAATAGTTGTCTTTTTTCTGTCCTGTTTTATAATGCCTGTTGGATATTTAAAATTATACAGCAAAACATTTGAAACAATGACTCCTGCTACTTCCTTATACAGTGTATGATCAGTTTAGAGAATTCAATGTTCCAGAGCATAATTAAATCAAGTTATGTAACTGCATCTTAAAATAACTTAGTAAATTTTATTACTGTTAATACCAACTAGTTGCTTTGCCAACATCTTAAGAAGGGACTATTGATTCTGGGAAGAAACCAAAGACTCGGGAGCTTTTGACAGTCAGCGGCAGGAGTGAGTTTTGGTTACAAGTCTCTGTGTCCAGTATGGTTGTTCAGTGGTTGAGGCATGATTTTTATGGGGTAGAGATCTTGAGAGTACTGGAAGAACTATTACAGGCCCTCCAGATATTTTTCTGTTTGTTACTACTCATAAACTGTATTATTTATTCTCTTTCTAATTTTTTTTCAGCTGGGGAAATTTATTCTGAGAAATGCTAACTGCTTTGACATAGTTTGTTCACTCATGGAGAGCACAGTACAATTCAGGAAGCTCTTTTTGCATTCCTAAATAGTATAATTCCAATTGTAAGGCAAAATTAAGGGTGAGGTATAGAATTATCATTAATGGTTACTTATATATTTTACCACATCCTTAGCTTGTTGTTTAAAATGTCACCTTTTAACTAGCTCATTGTTTAAGCAAAATAAGACACTGAAACTACTAGCAAATTAAGCCTATCATGATAACTACAGCTGGTGACATTCTGGTGTAGATGTTGTGGGGGCAATGGCATGCTTTTGTAAATAAATTGAATTTAAAACAGTTCTTCAGAGTTATTTTTCATGTATTTTCCTTCTTTTTCTATGCCTATATTGTGTGTAGCACCTCAAGGTAGGGGTGGTAGTACAAGTAATAAAACTTGGTGTATCACCTCCTACTGCACCATTAAATACCCATGAAGATCATTTAAAAACAAAAACTTATAAAAGTTCTGTAAATTAAGAAACTAATCATCCAAGATCTTTGGCAAAGTCCAGGGAGAGATGGGTTGAAAAATACAGCCTTGAACATCATGCTCGTTGTTCTACTTTCTGAACTAACATAGGACCGAGTAGCCAAAGGTAGGAAAAGACTTGGGCCCAGGCCCACAGGGGCTGGAAGTAGGCAGGCACCGCCCTTTGGGAACTCATCTTGACCCTGCTGGCGCTGGAGTTCTCCATCCCCCTCTGGCCCACATCAGCACCTGTATTGCCAGATCTTTTCAGAGACTAAATGCCCAAATACAGTATGGCAAGAAGTAAAGAAGGATTGAAAAGTGGTATGCTGCATCCCAGGATTCACAGACCGCCATGGCAAGGTGTGGTGAGCGTAGAGTAGTGGGAGCAGGGTGCACCAGAAGTGTGGGCTCAGCAAACAGCTTATTCAGAGAACCCTGCCAAAGTGGTCCAGCCTCAGACCAGCCAACCCAATGAGGAGAACGTTTACTAGGAATCCAGATTTTGAAATGGGGCTCAGGGACATCAATCTGCCTTTGAAATTCAGGTGGCTGAAAAACCCAACCATCCTTTCTGCTGCCAGACGCCAGGGCTGGTGGATCTTTTCCTGTGCTAGTAAGGATGAGTTAAAAGGATGGGGACAGGGCAGGGACAATCTTATGTAAAAAACATGGGAAGATAAAGAAAACACTGCTGTGAAGATTTAGAAGCAACACATAGCTTTAAAAATTATTTTTGTGTAACAAACAGATGAAATTAAAGAAAGCCAGGAGGATATGACCTCTATAGATAGAACAAGCGGAAACAAGGCAAAAATTGCAGAAGTCGGCTAAGATAAGGAAAGAAGATAAACCTAAAATGGAGGAAGTAAAAGAACGAAATTAATACAGCAGCTTTGATGAATTCACTCATGAAATATTCATTCATTAAATATGGATTGAACTCCTACTATGTGCCTGCTTTTCTAGGCATTCACAATGCAGTAGTGAACAAAACATGTAAAGCAGTTATGAAAGATCACCTAAAAGTTATAAGGTTTCTAGTAGAAAAGCTTAGAAAAATAGTTGTAGAAACTTTAAAGGTTTCTAGAAGAAAACTTTTCTAAGTTCATTGATTTCCAGTTCATACTAGTTCAAAACACACACACACTTCTAGATATAGTCTGATAATTACAAATTTTTACTCCAAGGAAAAGGAAAAGTCCTAACATCGTCTAGGCAGGAAAAAAAGAAGTTATCTATATTGGAATAAAAACTGAATTGGTCTCAGACTTCTTTTCTACAGCATGAAATCTCAGAAGACCATCAGAGCTTTGCTAGCCCATCTGGAGTCTTATGTGGATTAGAAAATGGCAGTCCTTCTTTGGAGTTCTTCATTTTCTTCTTGAAAAAGTATCCCAGTATGTGGATTTTGTTATATAACAAGACACGCCTATGTGCTGGAAAGTTGCTTTACTAAACATACATACCTGCGATGTCTATGATGGGAATGGCACTTTCCAGTACACACAACCTTACAGTAACCCTGAAGATGGTGGAGAACATAAGGTTGCCTTCCCGAGAATTCTGTGCCTGCCAAGCTGCCATTCACGTGTGAGGACTTTGGAAAATAGGGTCCTTCCTCGGAAAGCCATTCAAAGATGCACACTGGCTGAGCAAAACTTGAACGCAAATCAAGAATTCAAATATGTGTAAACCACAGTAGGAAAGGACTGGTGGTAAATAGTGAAGCCAGTTAAATATGTAAAGAAATATGGACCAAATATGCTCATAAGTATATAATTACAAGTTAATTATAACAGCCAAAACATATTCTCAATAATAAATTTATTTAACAAAATGATATAACAAGAATCAAGGTCTATAACCTCAGATTAATTTAAAACAATTTAAGATCACAATGATTTAAACTGGTTCTGGCATAAGAATCAATAGTATAGACTAGACTAGAAACCTCTGAAAAAAAATCTAGAGTATATATGTAAGGATGCTAAGATACAATAAAGAACTGAAAAACAGGGTATTGGGAAAATTGGTTCAATATTTAGAAATTAAATTGAGATTCCCTTACCCTATCACATATTTGAATAAAACTAAACATGAATCAAGACTTGAGTTAAATCAGGGGTGGCCGCATGGCTCGATTGATTAGAGTCCGAGCTCTGAACAACAGGGTTGCCAGTTCGGTTCCCACATGGGTCAGTGAGCTGCGCCCTCCACGACTAGATTGAAGACAAAGAGCCACCACTGTGCTGCTGGAGGGGTGGCTGGATGGCTCAGTTGGTTGGAGTGTGAGCTTTCAACAAGGTTGCTGGTTCAATTCCCGCATAGGATGGTGGGCTGCGCCCCCTGCAACTAGATAGAAAAACGGCGATTAGCCTTGGAGCTGAGCTGCGCCCTCCACAACTAGATTGAAGGACAATGACTTGACTTGGAGCTGATGGGTCCTGGAAAAACACACTGTTCTCCAATATTCCTCAGTAAAAAAAAGTTAAATCATTAAAATATCAAGGTGGCTAAGTAAAGACTTTGAGCACAAAAGTAGTGGACATAATAACAAAGGCATGCATCAATAAATTTGACTACATAATAATAAGTCATATTCGACAACAATAATAACAAAGCCACCCTAAATAATTGAATGACCACAACAATCTGGGGAAAATAATTGTAACAAAATTTGTCAACAAGTTCACATTTATGAATCAGTAAGAAAATTATTAACCTTAGTAGAGCTTATTTCACTTACCAATTGATAGAAAACTTCTGATCTCATTGACATCTAAAGGTGTGTTTTTTAAATAATTGTATTTAGTGTTGACTATAGTTGTAGAGTGGGTTCTCATATACTGCTGAAGGGAACTGTGAAATAATGTATTTTGGGATATCGGTTTGATAGTGTTAGGAGCCTTTACTGTTTATACCCTTTGACCAGTTATATCACTTACAGAATTTACTTTACAGAAATAAAGATGCAGGTATTGAAGTATGTTGATTGATAGACTGGTTAAATAACCATCCATTAAATGGTGGTTTTAAAAATTATTTAGTAACAGGTCAAAATGTTCCTTACACAATATCAAGTGAAATAAAAGCAATATGTAACACAATATATCATATTACAATTCCAATTTGAAAACAATTTCCTGGAAGAAAATATACCAAAATGTTAACAAGGGTTATATAAATAGTTTTTGATTTCTTCTTTATATTCCTTTTATACTCATATTCTTTTTATACCCTTTATATTCTTTCTATGAAGAGTTTGAGTATTTTCATAAGCAGTTTGAATAAAAGTGAAATGTTAAATTCTTTCCAGTATCTTCTGCCCTTAATTACATGTGTTTTCCACCAAACATGGAATTGATTTTATGTAGAAAACTTCCATCTATTTAGCTTCAGTCTTTAGGTAAATATGTAAATCATACTGAGTGAATGAGTATGTGTGCATGTGTGTGTGTTGGGGGGAGAAAGGATTTCCATGGTATTGGTGAAAGGATAAATAAGATAATAAACATTTCATTTTATTTCACCCCCTTTCAGGCAACTGTTTTATACAGTAAATTCTGTTTATGAGATGCTAGGAGGGAAAATAAACTAATGAATTTCTTTCTTCAAGATGCTGTATACGTACTAATTGTAAATTAAAATTTGTAGTCAGATCGGTGGACAGTTTTGAACCAAGCAGGACCTTTTATAAAATCAGACAAAGTTTTAACACTTAGGATGCAATTTGAAAAATATATGAGAGACTCTGAGTTTAGAGTGCAATATAGAATGAAATACTGCCTGGAACAACTCTCAGCTGAGATGTGAGCAGTCTTACTCTCAACATATCATGCTGCCCCTTTCTTTGTGCTGTGAGCAGAGTTTCCTCATAGGGTTTGTTTGCCTTATGCCATAGGTAGGTTGCTAGATAGAGCCATTTGAAAAGGAGCAGGGTCAGAAAACAGTATCAGTGTATTGAGAGAGTAGCATGCCTGGAAGAGTTACCTGGTACTACCGTGTTTCCCTGAAAATAAGACCTAGCTGGACAATCAGCTCTAATGCATCTTTTGGAGCAAAATTAATATTTGACCCAGTCTTATATTATAAATTATAAAATAAGATCGGATCTTAAATAATGTAATGTAATATAATAATGTAATATAACCAGGTCTTACATTAATTTTTGCTCCAAAAGACGCAGTAGAGCCGATTGTCCGGCTAGGCCTTATTTTCGGGGAAACACGGTAGGTGTACTAATGTCCTAGCTGATCATCCCCCGCATCACTGTGACTTTGCAGTTATTCCTTCTCAATAATGAAACAGTTAAAATATCAGAAAGAACCTGGAAGGCTGAGTTTCTTTAAGTCAGGAGGTCCCTTAAATATACAAATACGTTGTATCCCAAAAGCTGTCTGTACTTTACAATTCTGTTCCTCCATTAAAAATTAAAAATGTAATATACCTTTAAGAGTCTCCTCAGTAGCCTATAGAACTTTCAGATCATTTTCCCCCTATAACACAAATGTGAAAGACGGTATAATATTTTCTTTTTTCAACCGGCAAATGGGAAACAGAAAGGGTTTGATTTACAGACATCATTATGACTCAGGATTTATCGTTCAGCATAATGATTAAAATGGCCCCTTTTTTCTTTTTTCCCCTACTTTCATGATTCCCCTTGCTTTTGTAAGGAACTTGGGAGGAAAGCACGTATTTTTAATGTTAATGATTTGTACCCTGTTGGTTATTGCCCGGTGTTGTGTCCATTTTTAAAGTCTGTTTTGATTCAGGGACAATGTTTTATTAAAAGACTTGATCCTATAGATTTGAAAGTGTACTCAGAGTAAAACAGAGCAGGCCTGAGTCATTCAGAAGACCTTTCTATATGACATTTTGGCTTTGAAGAATATATTACCAAAAGTATTTTTATTCCTTTTATAGACCAGAATTAGACATGAGTTATTTCACCTAGTGGTGCTTAGTTCTTAGCATTTCCATTTCCTTTCCAGCCTTTATTTTCTTCTCTTCCAACCAAAAAAAAATTTGAGGTATTTCAGTTTAAAGTAGGGTTCTGCTCACAAACTACTTGTTAGTCCAGGAGAGCTAAATAAGAGCGGGAGGCGGTGGTGATGGGTATTTGGTGGCAAATGTTTATCCTGCTTTGGGTTTGAAGCGGCTCTCCATGGGGAAGAGCTGGTGAACAACTAGAGAGGTTTGTTAGGAAAAGGTAAGTGAAAGGAGGAGTCTTGGAAGAGGCATTGTGGTACATTGATGCTCTGTTGTCATTCATCCTTGTGCTTTTGTGTGGCCTCAAGCTGTTGACAATGTTTTGGTCCATCCAGTTCTATCTCCATCTCTGCTCTTTGCCCTTCACCTGCTCTCCCTTCTCCTTTTCCTTCCCTGACAATGTCACAGGATGGTAAGAAAGAGAATTTTGGAACCAAGAAATGAGGGACTGGGGAGGAGGTGGATCTGTTTTTTACTCTTTGGGTTCTTCCTATTCAGCCCCAGAATATACCCCCAAACAATTGAGATTCCCAGTTTGAAAAACATGGGAGAATGACTTTCCCTCTGCCTTTTTTCCTTTGCAGGAAACACATGAAATTGTGGCAATCAAGAAATTCAAGGACAGTGAAGGTATATGTATATTTTTTCTGTATATACGTATATTTAGTTTTTGTGAATAGAATGTGGAAGAGATAGTATCTAGCTGATTAGACTATTCCTGAGATTATAAAGTCTCAATTTCAGAAAGTGAATATAGCTTATTTGTTATGCTTTGTTTTGAAGCTATTAGTTTCTTCTTTGTGAATCGTTTAAAATCTCATTAGAAAATTCATCTTGTATTTTAAGGTACAGTCAGCATTGGAAATCTTGCTTCATATGCTGAATAGAAGGCTTGCTATTTATACTGTTTCTAAATATTATTAAAACGAGAAAACTAATTTGAAGTACTTGTGTGGGTTCACACAAGTAGCGAGGGCTGTGTGAAAGGCTTCGCTATTCAGTACTGTGAACTCTGGTTCCTGGTCAGTTAGAAATACAGGGATAAGTGGTATGCAGACAATATCCAGGGAGTGATTTTATATTTAGAATAAGTCTTTGAGAGGATAAAAGCTTTTCAAGGAGAAATAGTGTACTTGGGGGCCTTGGTCACATGTCCAGACCATTTCAAATGGAGTATGAAAATTACCCTATGCTGGGCAAGAAAGTTTAAAATAAAGCATTTTTTTAAAAGTGCTGTACAAAACTAGGTTAATGTACCCCCCCCCCCCCAAATAAAGCCTTTCTGTAGTTCATAAGGTTTTAAATCTGGACTGTCGGCCATCTAAAGATGGCCAAGTAGAAAAACTGACCATGAAGACACACATGGCCTTTAAGAAGGTCGAGGTATGGGGTGGCCGGGTGGCTCAGTTGGTTAGAGCGTGAGCTCTGAACAACAGGGTTGCTGGTTCGATTCCCACATGGGCCGGTGAGCTGCGCCCTCCACAACTAGATTGAAGACAACGAACTGCTGCTGAGCTCCCAGAGGGGCAGCAGCATGGCTCAGTTGGTTAGAGCGCGGGCTCTCAACAGCAAGGTTGCCAGTTCAACTCCCGCATGGGATGGTGGGCTGTGACCCCTGCAACTAAGATTGAAAACAGCGACCGGACTTGAAGCTGAGCTATGCCCTCCACAACTAGATTGAAGGACAACGACTAGGAGCTGATGGGCCCTGGAGAAACACACTGTTCCCCAATAGTCCCCAATAAAATTTAAAAAAGAAAAAAAGAAGGTTGAGGCATTTTCCCCTTTTTTTTGACAGAGACCCACAGTAGAAACACGTTTTACATCCTAACCCAGTATCTATATATGTAATGTCCTATATATAACTGAAGCAAAAGTGTCACACAATTATTTTACTAATGTGAGGTTCTCCATTTTCTGTTCTTTCCTGCTCATATAAATTCATATAAATGCCTATTGTGGCATCAAATACCTTGATTTCTCCACTAATGAATCACAACCTGCCATGTGGAAAATAGTGCTCCCAGGGAAAGAGGCGCCAGTGTAGCATCCATCCACCTTCATATCTAATTAAGAGGAGTATGACAGTAGCAGCCATAGTACCTTCATCAGCACGCCCTGACTAAGACACCAGCCTCTGTATTTGTGAACAGTTTCATTACCTTTCCCTTAGAGACTTAGCAAACGTTAAATACCCACAAGGGCTCACTAACATCCAGTCCTGGGACATGGAGTCAGTAGTATTTGATGCAACCCGACTGATGTGCTGGTTATTTGGAGCACACGCACATCAGCCAGGAACTTTAGCAGCCATTGTCTCGGCAGCCTTAAAGAGAAGGAAATAAAAAATGACTTTGACTTGTTCTAAGAAAAGAAAGAGAGAGAGAGAGAAAGAAACTACTTCAAATGATGAACCTGTAGTCTAACAGGAAGCAATAGGCCCAGGCCCACCCACTGTGAAACCACTGGAAATGAGTTCTTTGAGCAGTGGCCTTGGGCTAACCACAGGTAGCCAAGAGACCAATGGTGATCTACTAAAAAGAGTGATTGCGACAGTAGATCAAAGCATAACCTTCACATGCGTGTAAAGACTTCTGACTATGCATTCATCTTGTAAAGCACATTGTCAAGCATCAGTTACCACCAAAAATAATTGTCATTAAATTTTTGCAAAGCAGTGCAATGTAGGACATGGATGCCATTGCTTTTTAAAAAATCTAAGTACCATATTCTTTACAGTCTATCCTGCATACTAATTCTTATCTTCAATTAAATGACATATTTGTACCTGTGTTACACCTTCAGAGTGGCAATCAATAGTGTATCTGTTGAA
Organism: Rhinolophus sinicus; assembly: GCF_057876585.1. NCBI lineage: Eukaryota > Metazoa > Chordata > Mammalia > Chiroptera > Rhinolophidae > Rhinolophus > Rhinolophus sinicus. The sequence continues at coordinate 12,007,372 of NC_142518.1, forward strand.
ATTCATTGAATACTGAATGAGGTGCTGTACGAGCCATGAAGGTAAATCAGGTGCAGATACTTTCAAGAAGCTTATGACCTGCTAGTAGAATTAAAACCTGTAAATAAATAGCAGTAAAACAGAGTAGAAAGCAATCAATGCCTGAATGAATTTGTGTAATTTTGAGGCGTGAGAGATTGTTTCTAGCTGTGGTATCCCAGGAATGTATGAATAGTGTAGACATTATAGGAAACATTTGATCAGCCCTTATTTCACTGAGCTGACAAAACATGAATCCAACTCTGCCCTTGTCTCTCCTGGACCATTATCAGTTACCATACCTCAGGCGTGCAGCCTTATCGCCCACCCACCTTGCAAATGGACACCTTTGTAGTTCCACCTATACACACTTCTAGAGGGACACTTCCTAATTATTTCTGTGGTAGAATCTGAAGAGATATCCAATTATTCATAACTTTTTAGTTCATTCCTATTTTAAACAATTTCCCACTGTTTCTAGTTCTCCCTGGAAGATCTCATACTCTCTTTTCTGTCTTGACCCTTTTCCTCCTGCCAGAATAGTATCTTGCTTAATGGAAAGTAAGGGGACATGTGTGGTAAACATCCCTTTTGGAGTATGAAGTGTATGTAGATAGTCTAGTACAGGTGAGGCTGCTCATTCAACCCCTATGTAAACCACTTCATTCTGAAAGTTTATCATCTTATATTTCAGTCAGACCAATTATAACAAAACATAGTTTTATAATATCCTTATTGTCATATGGCTCTTATTAATCTTTTATTAGTTACTCTGAAAATATTCTTTTGCTTTTATGATAGTTACTTTTCTAAATCCAATGTTTAAAAATACTTGTGAAGATAATGAAATAATCTTGTAAGAACATTTTTAAACTATAGTAGGATCTGAACTTGGTCTGACCCACATTCAAGCTAATCAAGTATTCTCACGCTGATGATATCAAGGAGTATTTTATGAGCATATATATATTACTTTCTGTTAGCTTTGAAAGATTATGATTGTGTCCTAGTTTCTTATTAAATATATATGTATCCACAAACTTGTATAAAACATTTTTGAAACTATATTTTAAGGTAGACCACTAGTTAGTTTAAGAGGTCCTTATTATTCCAGGACCATAGAGCATTACTTAAAATGGGAACCAAAATTTCATGGTAAATAAAAGGTTAGATTGAGACTTTAAGTTGAGAAAATGGAAATAAAATTACAAAAGAAAAAAACAGGTTATCTTATAGGTAACACAATTTAGGTTATAATAGCAACTATGTGCTGTTTCTTGAAAGAAAGAATCAAGTGTTGTCTTTTGGGAGGAGGAGCAATTTTTCCAGTAAAATTGTAGGCTAGGTCAGTGAACGGCTTTTACAATAAAAAGTGGATCATTAAAAAATACACAAAAGGCTTTGTCAGTTTTCTCTTCATTTTTGTATATTCTCGTCTTTCTGTCTTCTTCCTTGTCGGTGTTTTATTCTAATATAATTCTATCAGATCATTTAACAGTGTCTTTGCCTGTGATTTTTCCCTGAAAGACTTTGACACACTGGTAGGGATAAAAACTCCTGCTAAAAGGGAGGAACGTTTGAGTGATGGCATTTTTATCTGAAATCGCTTCATTAGTTAATATTTTCTTATTTTGATGACTTTTGCTTCTTTATACATCATTGTAAATGTGGAGACTCACATAATGAATTCATAATGATACCTGAATGATAGTATTATAAATTTGTCTCTTAGTGTAAGTTCCCACAGAGAAACATTAGCTAATAAACACCTAACTAACCAGAAGTCTCCATAGAATTAGTTCTGCTCAGTATTTGAATTTTCTGAAAAGACAACAATGACCACAGACCAAGAAGACACTAGAGATTATTTAGTTAAAAGGTACTTTTCAGACTCCGTATAATGATAAATTTAGCCTAATTCTTCTACCCTTCCTAAAACCCTAGTCTTGTACAATGAGATTTAATGTTCAGATGATAATCTTTTTTCACTCTCAGATCGTCATTCTCTCATACACACATACAAATGTCTGCCACCCTCAATTTATTAAATAATCCAAGAGCACTGAGTTAGACTAGATAGCTTTGGACCAGCAAAAATTAAAAACATTGTCTGGTCAGCCTTTACTTGAGGAGATCCTGAGGTCTAGAATTTTCCACATACGTTTGGATCTTCTGATGGGACAACACCTTTTGCTTCTTTGGACTTTTCAGTCTTTCTCTGAATGTCCAGGTGATGGGGCCTCAGTGTATAAGAAGGAGACTGTCAGAGAGCTGTGTAGCACTCTTCCGCTAAGATGGAGTTGAGGTTGTGTCTCTGCTTTTACTTCAAATAAAATGGCTTGCATTCATTTCCTGCTGCTTATGTTTTCTGGAGATAAATATTTTTCTCTTGGAATGGACATATTTATTCTTCTGAATCATGGGAAAATGTTTAAGATCATCCATTCTTTCCTCCAGTTTATTTCATCCTTATTTTCACCCCAACACTAGAAAGCTCTATCCTGATCTGTGGATCAAGGGAACTCTGGTCTCTTATTTTGTATAATGGTACAAAACAAAAGTTCATAATCGTTGGTCCTTAAATTTCAGAACTTGATTTCTCTGTAAGAGAGGCCTTGAAACAAATGTTCCAACACTTGGTTAGACAGAGAATTCAATTAAGTAAACTTGAGCCTTCTGACTAGTCATGATTTCACCCCACTTGCTTCTAATGTCCAAAATAGATCTCTTTCGAACTTCAGGGATTCTTCTAGGATTTGGTGAACATATTGCACCTTTCATGATTAATAAATTTCCATTGTGCTTTACCCGGTTTTCATCTCTGAAGATTTAAGGGTTCTGTCTCTCACGGTATACATGGCAGCAGCACTGTTCAAACCCTCCCGGCCGTGTTAATTGCCCTCCTGTTGATATTCCTTCTTCAGTCAGGGCAACCAGACTCAAACGTAGCACCCTTTTGGTTTTATGCAAGGATGGGTTGACTTTTATTCCCCTCTAGCGTACCTGTTTAAAGTTCCATTTTGGGGGGCCTCTTTGGCTCTATACAAGAATGTTAGGGTTGTGATTTTATAAAATAGGTTACAGCTATTTCTGGATTTCTTTTTCAAGCCCACAGTTCTTTAAAAATAGAGTTACAATAGAGTTTCAGCTCATCTTTAGATTTTCCTCTTTTCATCACTTACCTTTACATGTCTTTGGCTCCTGTGATCTCCCTTTTTAAAAATTATTTTCTTTTACTTTAGTGACTCTTCCGTTCTTGATTTTTACGTATGTTAACTTGCCTTGCTGGCAAGCTTAGAAATAAGTTTATTTTCATATGATTTCCCTCATGTGGGATAAAAAACTGGAAGCAACAAACGAACAAGACAAACAAAAACTCATAGACACAGACAATAATTTAGTGGTTACCAGAGGGTAAGGTGGGAGGGGGGTGGGAGATGAGGGTAAAGGGCATCAAATATATGGTGATGGAAGGAAAACTGACTCTGGGTGGTGAACACACTATGTGATATATAGATGATGTAATACAGAATTGTACACTTGAAACCTATATAATTTTATCAACCAATGTCACCTCAATAGATTTAATTTTTAAAATGGAGGGGGAGACATAGGTTTTTTTGTTTGTTTTTTACTTAATGTTCTTTTTCCCCCTGTTATTTAGTCACCAGTCAGTAGAATTTATATAACTTTGCCAGAGTTACTGCCTTTTCTAAGCTCAACACCCTCGGTGGTAACTGATGACACGTCCATCCGCATGCACATCAGCAGGAATTGCACGGAAGTACCAGCTCCTAGAGCTGGAAGGACCTTCAGCATCATCTACCGTATTTCCCCGAAAATAACACCAAACCGGAAAGGAAGCCCTAGCATGATTCTTCAGGATGACATCCCCTGAACATAAGCCCTAATGCGTCTTTTGGAGCAAAAATTAATATAAGACCTGGTGTTATTTTCGGGGAAACACGGTAGTAGGACCCCAACCCCAATTTATAGCTGAGGAACCCAAGACTGCACAGCTAGTCAGTGGTTCCGGGGGACTAGGATGCAGACCCCAGGGTCTTCCGGGAGTTTTGCTTCCGTCCCTGGCATGCTGCTTTGCCGCTCAGCTGAGCAGTAGCAGAGTGTAGACCTGAACCTGGACATTCCGACTCACTCTGCGAGGCACCATGTCCCCTGCCTCCCTGTGTGCTGCTCAGTGTGACATTCCCTTCACACACCCTGAGAAAGCTATTCTTTCTAGACTCGGGTTTTTTGTTTGTAACCTGGAGGAGCCTGGCCTCCACATGGAGTCCACGGGATTCTGTCAGCTAGAAGGCAGGGACTTCTGTGCCCGCTTCCAGAGGCTTTGCTGCCACCTTTAAAAACCTGCATCACTGAAGTATGCTGCTGCTTTCTGAACCTCTGAGAGAAGCATGTGTAAACAGAATGTGCATTTCTTTTTCCCATCATCTGATCATTTAGTGCCCCAATTTTCATAAAGTGCAGGGTAGGTCAGGAATCTTAAAAGTACTCAGATGAACAAAAATGATAGGCTATCCCCAGGAGTGAAGCGTGTGCATTTTGCTTACAGTTAGGGAATTAATAACTCCATTACCTACTTGTTCCCACTTATTGCAATCTTAGTGTCAAAGTGCTTACCTCAACTTTTAATGCCAATTGATTGATATAAGTTAGAGAAGCCTTCATTCCCTAAAAAAAGAAGAGTGCTCAAAGGAGATGGTTTGGAGACTACATGCTAAGTGATTTTCTGAGCTTCTTGTTTGAAGATTCCTTTCTCTTCTCTCTATAACCATTCTTAAGTAGAGTCAGTATAGATTTGAATGATGTATAGGTAACAAAGTACCAAAATTCAGTGAAGTTTAGGCTCACAATCAATGAGATTTTAACGAAGAGAAATCATTCATTATTAGATTTGGAAAAGGCCATAGGATTTTTTAGAGTATGTGTGTGAGGGGGTGCCCATTATTTATTTTATGAATGAAAAGTTAAGTGGCTTGCCCAAAGTCGCATCTCAGTTAGTCAGTTAAAAGCGTACAAAATCTAGGCTTCACATTACTGCTGCCCACGTCTTATGAGAAAGAGAGCAAAGATTTCCTCATGGCACCAGTGAAAGCATTCCTGTGGGAAATGTTTGCTGAGCCCCTCTTTGTGCCGGGTCCTAAGTGGTTGGGTGTATATGGTTGAACAGAAGAACTTAGACCTGTCCTCCTAGAACTGCTGGTTTAGCAGTGTTGGCCACACAGATGGTCAACCAGTAAGCAAACAAATACATAAGATGGTGAGAAGGCCTGTGAAAGAAACGTTGGGAGTACTGTGATAACAAGGAATAATGGGGATGGACGCCTGCTTTGGTTCAAGCTTGTGAAGAGTGACATTTAAACTGAAACCCGAAGGAGCCAGCCCTGTAGTAGAATGAGACTTCTGGGCAGAGGGAACAAGTTCAGAGGCCCTAAGGTTGAAAAATAAAATTTGGGGCTATTTTGGGAACTGAAAGACTGACATGAGGGAAGAAGCAAGGGGCATGAGATAGGGATGGAAAAGCAGGCAGGGACCAGGTCATGAGAAAGCAATACATTTATCACTTGCTGAATTGCTTCCTGGTTAGAAGATCACTTGCTTCTTATTGAGATGCGTGTGACATTCTATGTCTTAGAGATAGGTGGGGTTTAGTTTAAATACCCCGACCTTGAGGGTAACTCAGATGGGATAGCAGAGAAGCAGGTCAGTCTTCCTAAGACTCAAGTTTGGAGTGTTCCCTCGGCTTCAGCAGTTCTAACAGTTACAAAACATCCCTTCTCTGGCGCAGCCGCAACTTGCAGAACAGCTGGCCCTCTGTCCCCCCTTCCCCAATCCTCTAAGCCACTTTGGGAAGTCCCCTGATGACATCACACATGTTCCCCCTACTTTCAGGTGGCCCCTACTTGTGTCATGCTCTTTTCCCCTGATGCAGGCTGGGCTGGTTCACGGCCTAAGCCACTGTTGGCCTTAGCTGTTATCGCTGGGTCTTGCCTTCCTTCTGATAGGCAGTCTCTCTCTCTCTGCTTTTTCCTAAGCTGAGCTCCAGCCTTGTCCAGCAGTTCCCTTTACTGAAGTAAGGAGAAGATTTCACTTGTGTACCAAAGGATGCTCACTGCTTCAAAGCCTCTGCTCTTGTTAGTCTCCTTTCTTTAAACTCAATTTGGCAGTTGGGATAGAAAATCATTTGAGAAGTACTCCTGGCACTGCACTGAGAATCTCCCCGCCTCCTTTGGTCCCATTCAGGCCTTTTCCTCCTGCGTATCTTGCTTAGGAAGTATAGAAGGCACCTTAATATTTCTTACCCCTAGCCCCAAACTCCATTTTCCTCCTCCCAGACATGCCTGAACCTGAGGGTCGCACAGCTTAGGCTTTCAAGCTAGGATTCTGACCCTTGCCCGAAGCCATGAGGCCAGATGTGTTTCAGAATCCATAACTTTTGGACTTTAGAATGGAAATGGGGCGCTTTACTTGCGCACCCTGTAATCAGGTACTGTTTCTAAAGCACAGCATATGAATATTCATACTAAGTGGGATGCAGGAAGCCTGTAAGTGGGCTCAGGTTCAGGTTTTGCCTTTGAAGAGATTTACCATAAACTTAGAAAAAGTGTTCAGTTTTTAGACTTATTTTTGGATTCTTGGAATTGATGAGGGATTATGAACCTGTATCCTTATTTATACATATGTAAACATGGTAGTTAGAATTTCCCGCCTAAATCATAAAGCCTCATTTAAAATGAAGTGTTACCATCTGTGCTCCCCCTGTTAATTAGTCCATTCGCGTTAATGTGATTTCTGTCCTTCCTCCATATCTGTGGGGGTTCTCATGAGTGACGTTGATGATATGGAAGGGTATGTTGGTTCAGCATAAGTTCTCCGCCCCAGTACAGCTACACCATCTGGGATGGACAGATGGACATGCCACAGGACGACGTCAGGAACCTGTAGCAGCTGCTGTTCAGAGAGAAGATCAGACACTTCTAGAATTCCCTGCAACTTGACTGTGAGCTGCATTGTGGGTACCTGGCACATGACCTCTGCTCTCAGAGGTGACTGACGTGCAGCCCGAGGAATCAAATGCTCTTTTAAGCCAAAGTTTCAGGCCAAACTTAAAAAATCAACTGCTGTAGGCACTGCATAGAACCTCCTCTGCACACTGATATTGGTTCACTCCTTTTTACCTTTTTAAACTCCTTCCTCAGAATGTAGTGTTAGAGTTAACATGACAATGGATTCACATGTCGTATCTGGAAGTCTGTTTTACACATATACTTTGCAATAAGGAATATAAGAAAATTCAAGCAGAAAATTAGGTTTGTGCTGGTCAAGTAAGCCTTTCTTTAAGTTTCTTATTTTTGATCCTTTCAACAAGAAAAAGTGATGTTTAGTTATGCCAGCCTTGGACTGCTTATGCAGAAGTACTCAAAGTGCAAAGTGAAATTAGTATTTTCAGTATTCTTAGAATTTTTTGAACAGTAGTTTGAAAGCTTTAATTTTATTCTATTCGCCATTGTTTATATTCTAGAAAATGAAGAAGTCAAAGAAACGACTTTACGAGAGCTTAAAATGCTTCGTACTCTGAAACAGGAAAACATTGTGGAGCTAAAAGAAGCCTTTCGTCGGAGGGGGAAATTGTACTTGGTGTTTGAGTATGTTGAAAAAGTAAGTCACTAATTGATGTTGTGAAGATTTGCCTGATTCTCTTATTTAGGGCTGTTTTGACACTAATCAAGGAAGTATTATTTATTATCTAGTGTGACTTGTCAAGGTACTCATACTCTGAGGCCTTTAAAAATGAAAGTATTACCCATAATCATTGGAGAAGTCCTGCTATATATTGAAAGATTTTGTACAATTTAACTGTACAGACATACTCTTAAGTTTAAACAGTGTATTGATTGGGCTTCTGAAATCTTACAGTGTGTGTTCAACAAGTAATGTTTAGATTTGGTCTATTTTAATTAAACCTAAGCAAGACCTCTGAGGGAGGGACAAATACGTTGGAAGTGGTGGGGCCAGGTGGTAGAGGTATGTGTAAGGTACTCACAAGCATAGGATGGCGTCCGAATCAGACCTCGGGTGGAGAGTGAGTGGGCTCACGAAGGAGCCTTTTGTGAATCGCCAGTGCTTTGGCTTTATCTGAGGGAAGGTGTGCCGGGAGGCGAAAGGTGAGGCCGGAGGGAGTAAGACCACAAGTAAGAAACTGGAAGCACAGCAGAAAAGAAGAAAGGCACAAAGTGTTCTAATTCTCTGTGTACTTGCTTTAGTGTATTTTTTTAAAAATTGTTAACTATTAATGACAGTTTTAATGATGTGACCTGAAGATAAATGTACGCTGCAGTAATCAATATTGTGCACCTATGATTTCTTGGCTCGCAGCTGACCTTCATCAGTGGATTATTGTCAAGAACTTAAACCAGTGCCTTAACAAGAGTAAAATAAACTGGAGCCAGACGGACCTCTTAGAGGTTTCCTTCACCAGTAAAGAGGTGGCTCCTGCTGCTTTCCTTTGTTACTATCTAAAGAAGATTTAGACTGGAGAGGTTTGTGTTTGCTTTAGGTCAATTCCCAGGTGCTTTCTATGTCATAAATGACAGTATCACCACCACCATCATGATCATGAGATGGAAAGCAGTGTTGCCAAGACTACTGACCAGTAATGTGGCTTTTGAATTAATTCAGCCTTTACAGATTCTTTTTCTATTTAAAAAATATATACAGTAATTTCATTACAAGCAAAAGTTGAAAAATATTACATGGCTCTTTGTTGTTTTAAACACTGTTTGTGTGTTTCCAAAATCTGTTTGAAGGTTTCTTTTTCTGTGTCAATTTACGTATTTCCCTAAGAGATCTTCCCCACCAAAGTGAAACTGAAATTTGCTATTTTTAAAAAAAGTTATAAAAGGATTGCTGTAAAATCAGATGCTCTCTGTATTATTTTCAGTTGTCAAAAATGATCATGACATTTGTAGCTTTCACTGCCAAATAATAAAATTCTGACAGATCTATTTCAGTTTATCCTTTTTCTTTCTGATCTGCTCATGGTGATTGTTCACAATTGGTAACAATTTAGTAGGAGCAAATGGAGAAATCACCTGTGTGGATCAGACAGTCTGTCATGTCTGAGATCTCTCTGCTGGTATGTGGCAGAGCTGCTACCGGGTTTCCCCGAAAATAAGACCTACCTTGAAAATGAGCCCCAGTTAGGATCGTCAGCCAGTACATTATGACGATGTTCCAGAAGAAGATGACATGACTGTATTTGAATAAATGTAGATTGCTGTGCATGAAAAAGTAAGACATCCCCTGAAAATACACCCTAACGTGTCTTTTGGAGCAAAAATTAATATAAGACTGGTCTTATTTTCAGGGAAACACGGTACCAGCCCTCCAGTCTTCTGACCTCCGGGCCTGGGATTCTTGCCCTGGCCCTGTGGGTTTTCAGTGGAAGGTGACCATCACACCCTCCCATCAGTGGCAATGCCTAATGATTGACGATGCGTCTCAAAAAGGGAAGGAGAAAGAAGTTCTTAAAGGATAGGGCTTGTAACAGAGACGCAGGATCACAGGAGCTTAAACAAAATAGAAGTTTCTTTCTCACGAACAAATATTCAGGAAGGCAGTACAGAGCTGGTAGTAACTGCTCCACAGCTGTAGGAGACCCAGGTTGCTTCTGCCTTTTGCTCCATCACCCCTGAAATGTGGCCCTTGTCCTCAAGCTCAAGATAGAGCTCCAGCTACCATATCCCATTGGCCAAGGCTTAGTTGCATGGCCACACTTGCTGCAAGGCAGAGGGGAAATGTACTCTTCATTCTGGCCATCTATGCATCCATTTACAAATTGTATTACTGTGGAGAAGAGAAGAATGGATATGGAGATAGTCCTCTCTGCCACCGGGGGATTTAGAGTTGAATACGAAATGACACACAATTTACTTTCTCTGTTACAAAGCCCTCTTATTTCCCTTGGGCATTTGGGACCTCCTATGCACTTGTTAATTGAAAAAGGCAGTTCAAGTGGATAATCATTAAAAAATGGTGCATACATACTTTCAACATTTTATATTAACTTAAAACATAGCGATACATGTTTACCATTCTTCGGAGGTAGAGTCAAGGCCTTTTGAGTAGCGTTCTGATGAGTCTTTCTTGCATACATCATACTCATAATGCATCAACTATGATATCCTGTGTCAGCTTTTTTAAAGTGAAGCAAAAGCTTAAAAGCATTGCAAAGCACTCTCAGTGCAGAATCCTGATTGTTGCCACCACCTGTCCTTGCCAGTGTTTTTATGGTTGCTGCACTCATATTTGATTAGACAGCAGTATGTTTGGTGACTTTTGTTTATTAAGTCTTTCCAAAGTATTCAACTTAACTTTCTTATTAACAGCCACTCTCTTTCTTTAAAACATTATTTCATTGGTTTATACGATATTATAAATATGTATGGGAGTGCTGTGCACAAAAAACTGACTACTTATATGTATACAACTTGACTTGTGGGAACAAAATTGTGAAGTTGTATGAGAGTAGCGATCTTCTGACTTTTTGGTCTCAGGACTTCTTTACACTTCTTAACATTATTGGGAACCCTAAGAGCTTTTTATTAATATGGGTTTTATCTGTTAATATTTTTCCTATTGGAAGTCAAAACTGAGCAATGTAAAAATATTTATTAAGTCATTTAACAATAGCAATAATAAACCTGTATGTATTAGCATAAATACATTTGTGTGTCAGTTATTCTTTTAAGTGAACACTGGTGTTCCACAAGAAAAGTGGCTAGGTTAGTTTGCAACTCAAATGCCCAAGTGCTTTTCCTCAAGACAACCGCCATGCTTTGGTGTGCGGCAGAAACAAGTGCTTTATGTGTATTCCTCATTTTAACATGTAAATTCCTAAAATGACATGTACTCAACAATTAATGTTTAATAAAAGTAATTTTACTACTTCATCAAAGACATACTTACCTAAACTGGTTTGTTTTTGTTTTAACTGCAAAGTTGTGGCATTGAAAAATCCAGTGCCTTGATTCATGCTAAGGTGCCACCGATTTACCCATTGTTGCTTTGTGCCATCAATGTAAATGCCAACACAGTGAAAAAGGCTGAGTGTTATGACTTCATGGGCCCTCTGCAGTGTCGGAGAACCGCCTCCAGAGAGCCACAGATCACACTTTGAGAACTGCTGTCCTTCGTGGTCATCTACAAACAATAAACTCTAATTGTGCTAATAAACTTAGTCTTGTGCTTTACAGAGGGAATGGAGAATGTTTGGTTAACCTGGAAATTCAGTGAGACTGGTTAAGTGGCGTTTCTACGTAATAAAAAAGTTGCATGAATTGTAGAATGCTCTCTGACTCCAGACAAAAATCCAGACTAAGATTTTTGAATATTGATTTGTTTGGAGTCTTGTGAATTTTTATTTCAACAGTATTTTCTAGCCTGTTTTAATTTTTGTACTGATTGTATTGATTACTGCTAATCTTTGGGAGCTTTTCTTTTTTTTAAAGAATATTTTCTAGGTCTCCCAGGAATATTTTCAAGGTTTGATTTTATTGCAAAGTTATATTAAAGGTGCACAATGCACTGTGTTACTATGACTGTTTCCCCCTCCTTTATACATTACAGTGTCTTTACTTTGGATTGCTTTTCCTTTGAAAAATGCTAAAATGATGCCTGAAAGGTTTTAGGGAGAATAAGAAGCACACAGGGTTATTATTGGGGACAGCACTGGGGAGTAGTCAAAATGGAATTTCTTTTAAAGGGGAACCTTGATTTAATACAATATCCTGCTTCAGCATGAAAAAGGTTATAGATGGAAAACAAAACAATTTAAAAAATGCAAGCTGTGTATTAGATGAATTATCATCCAAGATGCTTTTATAAATTGTTAACACATGATGTGTGGGCCTACCTTATTTTGGAGATTAATTGCTCCCTGTTTAATTTTTAGAATATGCTTGAATTGCTGGAAGAAATGCCAAATGGAGTTCCACCTGAAAAAGTAAAAAGTTATATCTATCAGCTAATCAAAGCTATTCATTGGTGCCATAAGAATGATATTGTTCATAGAGGTAAGTATGGAATTTTTGAAATGGAAAATATTAAAGCATCAAATAAAGTTAATAAAATATTTCACGTTACTGTCATAAGAATAGTTCCACAGGTCCTGACATTCCATTTAAATTAAATACATTTTGAAAATACAGGATATGAAACACTGTTGGCCTTCCTAGTCTCCTTTTGTATCACCAAAAGGATGGACAGCAAATTTATTTGGATATTATTGTACAACCTCTGTGTTTATATAACCATATCTACCCTTAACTGCAGAAACATCTAGTGATATAAAGAACTCAACAGATGCAAACTTTGACGCTTACTTGGATGGGGGTTGGGGGCCCTCTCCATTGCCTTCTGGTCCTACAGGTAGACCGGGTAATGTGCAACAAACCCAGAATCTGGTTTTGGATATGGTCCCAAGTGACTGAGTCCCCATTGACAGTCATTGCTTATTCCCTTGGAGACCAAGATCTCCAGCCCATACCTTCACCTTCTGATTTAACCTACCTGCTACTGAAAAGTGTCCATTGTTGCAGGTTGCAGGCATGATTGACGTGGCATAAAGGCCATGATTATACTTCCATAAACTCTTTTATTTTGACCTTTCTTGCCATGAGTTGGATAGTTTATGGCAATAAAAGGGAAATGACTTTCTCAGCACCATCTTTAGCTCTACACCATTTATCTTCTTCTGATAATCTCCCTTGCATTCCAGAGTTTTACACTAATGAGACACAAATTGATAGAATAATGAAGCTAAAAGATGTTTATCAGAAAATGTTGCTATATCCACTTTTTGTCTTTGAATTGTCAAATAAATGAATATTACATTTTAATTTACCTACACAAACACACAGGGAGATCACCTTAAAAAGAGTCTTACTTTAAGAATAGCTTAAAGGTATTGTGAAGAATGCTAACTCCTAATATTTCTAGAAAAAGACTAGAAATATTTTAGGAACTCTAGAAAGAGTTTATGTTTTTCTAGCATTTGACTTTCATAGCAGTTACCTTATCCAGGATGGCATGGGTACATCACCAAGTCCGCTGGACATCTAGTGTGTATAGTAAAATAACAATCTATACTACGGGTTGAGGATATTAATAAGGAAGTCATTTAGCTGCATTTCCATAGTGATACTGTGATTTGGTTAAGTGGATAGTGAATCAGTGTTTGTGAATTAGCCACAGAAACCATGATTCTGAAATCTACAGATTTCACTCCTACCTCTTCCCTTTCTCCATGTTCACCTCTACCATGTGACACAGATGATGGGTGCTCTAAAAACAGAATTGTGAGATGCCTCCCAAGGGAGAATTAAACTATTTTGTGTACTTCTACTCCTCAACTCCCACCACATCTTCAAAAGATCCACGGAAAAAATGAGAATCTTATCTTGACTCATTCAGTATAGCTTCAGCATTAGACAATTATAATTGTGAACCACACAGAAAAGTTAAAGAGATACAAATGTAGATACAGAAATAACACAGAAAATGATAACAGTAAATGTATCTTACATGTATTTTTCCTCCAGTAGATATAATGTTAGCTACTCACTCTCATGTGTGTTTTTAAGGTATCTTGTGGGTGTAAGCATTTTATATTCTATCTCCAAAAATTTGTATTATTAGTATTTTGTAAACTAAAAATGGTTCCTTGAAATGTGGTGGCCTAGATTCAATCATTCTTAAATTCCTCTCAGAGATGCAATTAATGCCTTTAAGATTTAAAGGAAAAAAATATATTTTTGAAATTGTGGTCTACATGTTGCTCAAAAAGAAATTAATCGAAACTTTATGTACCAGCATAAAATATATTACTCTGTTTTTCGCTGCCACAGGTTTCTATTCAAATCACTCTGGATATTTCTAGTTAGGTGCTATTATAGTAGTCTAATGGTGTCAATCAGCAGCATATGGGACATTTTTTAATAATTGTTTTTTAATCTTGATACTCCAGATATAAAGCCAGAAAATCTCTTAATCAGCCACAGTGATGTTTTGAAACTGTGTGACTTTGGTAAGTTAAAAAGAAATTGAGCCCTTTCTAAGTACAATAATCCTCCCTTATCCACAGTTTCTCTTTGCATGGTTTCAGTTACCTATGGTCTACCGAAGTCTGAAAATATTAAATAGAAAATTCCAGAAATAATTCATAAGTTTTAAACTGTGTGTCGTTCTGAATAGTGTGATGAAATCTCATGCCTTCTGCTCTGTTGCACCGGGGTGAGAATCACTTAGTATCTGTCTCAGTTATCAGATCATCTCTGGCGGTACCCCAGCACTAGTGTTCAAGGAACCCTTATTTTTACTTAATGCCCCAACGCGAAAGAGAAGCTGTCAAGTTCTTCTTTTAAGTGAAAAGATGTGTATGTATAGGAAAAACCATCGCACATAAAGGGTTTGGTGCTGTCTGTGATTTCAGGCATCCACGTGGGGGGGTGGGGGCGGTGTGGTTCTTGGAACATATCCCCAAGCGGGGTCTACTACACAGAGTTAAGATCATATATAGATAGGTAGCTTTTACAGGCATATTAAAAGTATTCTTTATGTTTTGACTTAAAGTAGCACAGGAACATTCTATTGGGTCATGTATTGGAAAATTGGTTGCTGGAAGAGTACTACTCTCTTTGCTCTACATAGTCTATTACTTTTTCTGTTTTCTACATTGTCTGCTCTTTAAAAATTCATCATGCAGTATTTATTTAATGAGAATTCAAAGCAAATAAATGCACGGGCATGTATTCATAAGCCCAACAATGAGCTCAGAAAAAGAATTTTATAGGAAATACCACTGTGGCCTTCTGGTTTGAATAGGATAAAAAATATTTTAAATATTTTGAAAGGTTTATAGAAATTGTTTTAGACATAATCATAAATACTAAAAATTTGTCTATGTAAATACACGCTTATATGCAAAAGTTATGTATCTGTAAGGTCAAAAGACGTTTTTAGAACAATTCCATTTATTCTCTTTAAATAAATGTTCAATAAATGAGATTAGTAATCGATGTATAATATTTCAGCTCCTGGTTGAATGTATAAAGTTTTTGAGTTGTACTTTTTTTAGTAGAAAATTGTGCATTATTTCCCACATATAAAACTATATTAAGCACTATTAAACATTTGAATTAAAATAATTCAGAAAAGTTTTAAAACTATAGGGTGTTTAAGTCATGAGTCATTTTTTTAAAAATTATACTTTTGTCTAATCCATATGCTGAAAAATGACTTTTTTAAAATGTGATTTTTTTCAGATATTCAAATATAATCATAAATATGATATAAACCTCCACATGTAAATGAGAATACATTTCCTTTCATAAACAGAAGTTTGCTTAGTGCTTAGTAGATGGAAGGCACAAGTAAGAAATGGAAGCATTCCAAGAATTCACTTTAGAATGACCGATTCTGTCCAATGTAGCAACTGAAAGCATGTGGAGTTATTTTCTCTCAGTGTTTCTAAAGAACTTGAATATAATGAACCTGCTTGCTTGAGGAAAAATGTTTTACAGGACTTAATTTTCTTCATACTTTATGATGAGGAGTATTGCAAAGAAGTGTCCTATGTCCTAAACATCTTAAGAAGCGCTTCGGAGAATTTTCAAAAATAACACTGTATTTCAAAGATTTTGATCTTGGCATTTTTAGAGTTTCCTTAGCACTATGATTTTGGGGAGTAATATCTATTTTCAACTTCCTATCCATAATTGTGATTACCACCAAGTACTGAGACTGTGCACCTCTCAGACCCTTCTTTGTTTAGCACGTATCCATGAACTATGAGTCAGTGATCTGCGTAAGCTCCAAAGTTACCGAAATTTGTAAAGTTATATATAAAAGACGCCTGTAGAATAGTTACTAATTAGAAAAAGAGTATCCCTGGTCTAGCATCATTTAAAGAAAAGAGCATTGTAAATGGTCAGGAAGTTTCGCATGGTACCACAAGTTGCATTTTGTGCCCTGGGCATCCCCAATGAGGACTTCCTAATTGCTTTCACTCCCGGGGCATGTATTACCCTTGTTTAGCTGGAAGAACCCCATTCAAAAATATGAATATTTCTTCAAAATATGTCTTACAAAGAAGTATTGATTTACTGAAGTTAGGGTTTTGGTTTTTGCTGTGGTTGTTTTTGTATTTTACTGTTCCATTTTAAGAAACACTATTTTCCACTTTTCAAAACTGACATACATCTTAATTTTTACACCTAAGTTTCACGTTCTGGTTCTTTATTCACAGTGAAGCCATATTGCTTTCGGTGAGTTAGATGGGTAATTAATTTACCTGCTGGTTTATTCTGTGACCTTAAAACCTTTCGAAGGGGTTTTGGGGGAGAATACTAAGAGTGTATAAGGTCATTAAGACACCTCTAATATGCTTCTCAGTTACATTAGGGGATGAAAATAATTTTGGCCTGCTTTGTTTCTATCATTGCCAATCTTTAGTTGTTTATATAAGGGTGGAACTGCTCAACTACAGTCCTACATAGCAGAATATATTGACTATCTGCAATACGTTAGTTTAGCTTTGACTTCTGGCTCTTGTGAGATTTCGTTTTGTTTCTAAGATATGCATTTATTGAAAGAACTGATTTTAAAATATGCTCTGAATGCTTATAAAAGCATGTGATGATTTTGAAAACATGGATTTCTTTAGCATAGGGGGAGACTGGTTTTTTAGTGAATACATATTTTATTGACATGAACAATAGACTGACCTTTTAAAATAACAAGGAAGCTATTAATAAACAGCCCATCAATACCAGTCATTCTGTTCTTTTGAGGTTCCTTTAAAATATTGCTAGCACCCACGTATTTTGACAACATGAAATTATTATTTCTTTTTCAAAGTTATACCTTTGGGCTTTGCTATCTTTCAGGTTTTGCTCGGAATCTATCAGAAGGCAATAATGCTAATTATACAGAGTATGTGGCTACCAGGTGGTATCGGTCCCCAGAACTCTTACTTGGGTGAGTTACCTTCCTCAAATAGAATGACACGTACATATCTGCTCATCCTGTATCATTAGCTCTGGGATCATTCTATGGAAGATAAGAACTTCAGTTAAATGCCAGTTACCTATTCCAGTGTAACAAACCACCCAAAAACTTAATGGCATAAAACAAACAACATTTTATTTGCTCGTGATTCTGGGTGCAAGTGATTTGGGGGAGTCAGTGATTTGAGTTCAGCTGGATGGTTCTTCTGCTGGTCTCAACTGTAGTCGCTCATGTAGCTACAGTCAGTCTGCGGGTCATCTGGAAGCTGGTTGGTTTATGGGGCCTCAGCTTGGACAGACCATCTCTGTTCCATGGGGACTCATCCTCCAGTAGGCTAGTCCAAGTTTCTTTGTGTGTGATAACAGAAGAGCTTCCTACAGCATTAGGGCGAGCCCCAAAATACGTGGTTTTCAAACCTCTGTTTGCATGGCTTTTGCCTCATTGGCCAAAGCACATTGCTTGGCCAAGCCCTGATTTAAAGGATAGAGAAATAAACTCCATCTCTTGATGGGAGGAGTGGCAGAGTCACATTACAAAGTGACAGATATACAAAAATGGGGGGAATTATTGCTGCCGTCTTTGTTAATAATCTCCCACATTAAGAATGTGGATGTCCACAGAGTTTGTTTTCATCTAGTTTCTTCTTCTGTGTACCTCTGTCTGGACTCACTGGGATGCATGGTACATTTTCTTATGGGAGGCATTGTAATTTGAATTTACTGGACAGTTTTTGCCAAAGAAGAAATGAGTATAAGTTAGATCATTCATAGAACCCCATCTGAGGATTCATGTATGGTAGCAGGACTCGTTATAATATGGTTTTATCTATAAGATGGCCCCAACGAGTTAAGTCTAAAATCAGCCTTACTGCAAAAGTTCAGAGAGTATTTGCCACCTACTAATACCTATCAGAAAATTGTGGTTATGTATGGGAGCTACCAAAGTATATTGGGACTCCAACTAATTTGATGATCCAAACAGAATATTGCTAATTAATAATTGCAAGTGCTAGTTGAAGAACCGTATTATTTGTGTAAAACTCCCATTGATAATCAGTTGATATTTGGTTAACATTAAGAATTTACATTCTTGTGCATTCTCGAGACTTTGACATTCAAAATAATTCCAGCTGTGTAAATTATTCAAATCAGTTGACAAAAGAAAAATAGCATGTAGTGGGTATGTGGAGATTTTTCATAGGTTTCTCCATCTAGCACAAGTTTTTTCTCTTGTATAGGTATTAAAGAAAGATCAGTATCTTTCCCTCCCCAATAGAAAATCTACACGAAGTTTCCTAATATGGTTCTTAGGTTTTTGTGGGAAGGAAGTGAGATAAATAAAATACTAACTTAGTGTTCAGTGATTTATTGTCCTAGAAACATATTCTGTATAGTATTAACAGTGCTTTAATTTAGAGTATTTGTTAAAAGTTTTGTTTTACTAGTATATCATTATAGTATTCTAGAATTTTATCCCATTTTTTTGTTCAGATATTTTATGTTGGCTTTCCCTTCTTAAAGCTTGGGTTATTTATATTTGAAACTAAAGAAAACATGGTTTCTTACTTAATCTCCATATATAATTTGACTTAAGGTTAGATTTTGGGGTATACATATAATGCTGCTTTGGCGATACCTAGATTTTTGTGTATAGCCTCCATTTATTAATAACAGTAACATCCTAAAGCCCTCTGGTAAACTCAGATCCTAGAAGAGAACTAAACCCCTGAGTAAACAGAAAAAAAGTTTTGAGGGGAATAGCTATCATAAAGCCCCATATATAGGGTAAAAATAGAGTCAAGTAAATACAGTAGTGCTTAACACAGTTTTAGCTACAAGGTGTGATCAAACAATACAGTGAATGTTTAAATAAAAAAAATTTATTACAATAAAAGATACATTGCCATTAATCCCCCTCAAAATACTCGCCCTCACTTCAAACACACTTATCCCATCGTTCTTGCCACTTTCTGAAGCAGTTCTGGAAGTCCTCTTTTGTGAGTGTCTTTAGTTGCGCTGTCATGGCTGCCTCGATATCCTGAATCATTTTGACTTTGGGAAAGGGCCAGAAGTCGCACAGTGCCATAACTGGTGAATAAGGTGGATGAGGACACACTGAAATGTTTTTATTTGACAGAAATTGCTGTATACCAGAAACGATGTGTGACACGGAGTATTGTCATGATGGAGGATGATTTACGGCACACTTTACAACACACCTTCTCAACCAACTGACTGCACTGAACAAGTTGAAACATGTCGTACCCTGTTGCTAAGATTTGATGTGCTGCTTCCCGTATTGAAGATCCCTCCCTGCTTTCCCATTGGATGACACACGACAGCAGCATTCACCATTTTTTCTGATCACAACAGAAAGGCTCCGTGTCACATCGCTTCTGGTATATGGTAATTTCTATCAAATAAAAACATGGTATGTCCTCATTCACCTTATTCACTGGATCTGGCATGGCGACTTCTGGCTCGTCCCCAAAGTCAAAATGACCATGAAAGGTAAATGTTTTGCATCGATTCAGGACATCAGGGCAGCCACAACAGTGCAACTAAAGACATAAAAGCGGACTTCCAGAACTGCTTCAGAAAGTGGCAAGAACAATGGGATAAGTGTGTTCAAAGCAAGGGGGAGTATTTGGAGGGGAATTAATGGCAATGTGTCTTTTACTGTAATAAATTTTTTTATTTAAACATTCACTGTATTGTTTGATCACACCTCATATTAGAAATTGTGACTATGCCATCAGAGATTAAATAATGTTCAGTGTTTGTTTTTTAAGAAGAAAAATAAGTCAGTAGTACATTTTAATAGACTGAACTTAAAAAATGGATAAGATAATAGCTTTCTGACATTTAGAGAGCAAAAAGATAATTACCTAGAAAATAAATTTCTTGGGAACATTTCATTCCCTAAGTGAGCTGTTATCAGATGTGTGCACTGTATTAAGGTTTATTAGCCATTCATGTTCAAAATATACCCAGATGTGAATAGATTTCAACTTAGTGTATTCTACCTAAATTGTTATTAAATGGATGGGGTGTTTTTTAGCATAGATTTATTCACTTGTGTTCTGAATTTTTACTTGGATATCCATAATTCCTTTTTTTAGCCTCGCTTTTTTACCACATGGCACTTTTTAATTCCTTGAATACACAAATGTGCTTTAAATCATGAATCTGTTCAAAATATTTTGGAAATTATTAAAGTGTA
This sequence comes from Rhinolophus sinicus, assembly GCF_057876585.1. Lineage (NCBI taxonomy): Eukaryota > Metazoa > Chordata > Mammalia > Chiroptera > Rhinolophidae > Rhinolophus > Rhinolophus sinicus. The sequence goes on from NC_142518.1 coordinate 12,027,700, forward strand.
TTTCTTCGGTTGCCAAGATAATCTCTCCCTTTGCTTTTCAGAGCTCCCTATGGGAAGTCTGTAGATATGTGGTCAGTAGGCTGTATTCTTGGGGAGCTCAGTGACGGACAGCCTTTATTTCCTGGAGAAAGCGAAATTGACCAACTTTTTACTATTCAGAAGGTGCTAGGACCACTTCCATCTGAACAGATGAAGCTCTTCTACAGTAATCCTCGCTTCCATGGGCTCCGGGTAAGAGGCTTTGCTAAAACCCAAAATGGAATCAATACAGCAGCATTTAAATCATTATTCATTACACAATGGAATGCTAAGCTATTCCCTTTCCCATTACAATGTTTATAATCCCCATTATAATATTTTATTTTTGAATCTTATATAGTATTTGTGAATTTTAAAACGTGGTCTGAATTTGAATGTAGGAGCTGCGAATGTTTTTCCTAATTTGTAAGTTCCAATTGTCCAGTCTTTTCTAGTGTATGCATTATTATATTCTAAACTTTGGTTATCTCAGAATGTTTTTTTATCCAAAATATTCGGCATTCCCAAAAAATATAAAAATGTATAAATGGCTGTTGCTTATTTGAGGAAACATATTTGTAGTAATTTGAGGAAGACTTATGAATACTTGCATTCTGCTGATTTCAAGGTGCTGTTCTAGCAGCTATTTCTTGTTCCTCTGTTGACAGTGAAACATCAAATCTTCTTTTCAAACTAGTCTATTGTCTTGGGCAGCCTTTTCTAGACTTGCTAACTTGGTACAAAACTTGTCTTCAGAGAATATACTAAAAAGGGTCTTAAAAATATAAACTTACCCCAAATGAGCGACAACCAGCTTGCATAGGCATCTTATTGGAGTGGCCAGTTATAGGCTGCTTCACTCTTCCATCTACTCCAAAAGCTTTTTTTTTTTTTTTTTTTAAGTTTTCAACTACCCTGCTTGAGCCAACATGCCAATTGGTGGGCCATTGTGGCAACTATAAAATAAACTCACCACCACTTTCTTTCTTTTTCTTGTTCTCAAACCATGTTTTCTTAACGTTTGCAAAGCTCTTTGTTTCTTTCTTTGACATTCTGGACCTCAGTTCGTTTCACTTTGAAGAGCACCCCTCCTCACACAGTACCTGCTCCTGAATGTGGACGAAATGAATGAACAGAAGTACATACAATTTCTTTCTCTCTCTCTTCCAAATCTGAGTTACCTCCAGCAAGTTTCTCTTGTGTTCTTTTATTTTTGCTTTTGTAAGCCAAAAATTAGCCAAAGTATGACCATTAATTAGCATGCAAATAGTTCAACGGTTATTAAGCATTTGTCATACTAGATGCTGAAAATATGATAATAGATGGGACTCATTCTCAGTCTAGCAGAAAGAAAAATCTGTTCAGAAGTAAAGTTGGTCATAATTCATGAATTCCTGTTTCACTGAGAATGCATCCAAACTCCTTCCCATAGCCTATGAGACGGCATGATCCATGCCCTTCTAGCTCCATGACCTCAGCTCATACCTCTCTCCATTCCCCTCCCTCTCCAAACTCTCACCACATTTGCCTTTCTTTTTCTTTGGTTTTCATAAACATTCCAAGGTTTTTCCAACTTCATGGATATGGGACTTGCGACTCCTCCCAATGAGGCATTTCCCTTGTGTAACCCCTTCTCATTTTGTAAATCTCAGCTCCAAGGCACCCTCTCTCTGAACCCCCCCAACATACCAGCCCCACCTCCTTCCCACTGTCTTTCATAGCACCGTTTTTTTCCATCATAGCGCTTATAGTATGTACTTATTTTGTTTATTTGTTTACTTGTTCATTACTAACTGTCTAGTTTTCAACTACTAGAATATAAGGCAGAAATCATCTGTTTTGTCCCTGTATTTCCAGCGTCTAGCACAGAGCCAAGCAAGCATATCTATTAGGGACTCAATGAGTATTGAGCGCTTGAATCGGTGTCGTCCTCACTTGAGCTCAACTATATTTCCCTCTCCATCTCTAATGCTTCTTTCTCTCTTAGCACCTGTTACCTGAACTATTGACAACTCCCGAACTGATCTCTCCGATTTTCTCTCGTCACTTTAGTCTTTCACATTGCCTTCAGAATGCGCTTCCCTCCAACTGCACATTTTATTCTAAATCCTTTGTGTTTAAAAGCCCCAGGATTGCTGGTTAAGTTTAAACTCCTTAGGGTGGCAGTAAGAACCCCCTGCTCCTAGCCCCCCAGCTTCATCTCTTACCCTTTCCTCACCCCTTCCCCCCCTACTCTGCAGCTACATTGACCTTCTCACCATTTCCTTGGCACGTTGCTTCTACAGTACTGTATTTTCATTTCTGTAATGCTCCCAAGCCGCATCCCACTTCCTGGAAAGCTCTTCGTCCTCCGTCCTTGAAACCCTTCTAGCCTCCTCCAAGGGGATTGATGACTCCCCTTTCTGTTTTCCTGTAACACTTTGGTCCTTTCTCTTGCAGCACTCACTGCAGTCTCTTTTAAGTAGCTGTTTGCAAAATATATTTCCTTTCTGTACTGATGAATTCCTGGAGGATATGAGCGGTCACGTTCACCATGATATTGGCAGCTACCTACAATAGTGCCCACTAGGTGGAATGGTATTAAGCGATTGAATAGTTGACCTCAGGATTTTACACTAACTGCTGGTATGTCAAGCTTGGCCTGCTGGCTACCTTGTTCTTTGGTTAGAGGCTCTATGCTGGATTCTCTGAACTGAGTGTAAACAGATCTGTCACGGTACCTGGCCTTAATACCTTACAAACTAGCTGAAGAGTAAAAATGTGCATGAAATGATTAGAAAACTACCATTTATAATAAAGCGTGGTATATAATAAAGTACCACATTCTTTACTACATTGTACTGTTTTCTAATACATCTCAATATGATTGGGACCATGAGAGTGTGAAACATTCTGGAAAGTTAGAAATCATATTTGGCTAGATTCACTCGAGAACCATTTATGGAGGATTTGAAATGGATATTGAAGAATGAGTAGCGTTTGGATCAGATAAGCCACAAGAAGGCTGTCTTTTCCTCATTTGTCTGTGGTTCTATTTGTTTACAGACCTCACTGAACAATATTATCTGTAAATGCTAGAGAGCACATGACGACACTGCTTATAAATAGCCCTGCAGAGAAATTGCTGCTTCTGTGACACTTTGATTTTTATAGATCTTAATATTTTCACATTTTCGTCTGAAGGTGTTTGTGGTGTTTTAACTAAATTAATCTTTTTGGAGGTTTAACAACATTTGTTGAGGGCAAGCCCTCCTTGAACGTTTTGCTTGAGAATTCCTGTGACAGACAGCTAAGCACACAGGGCGTGGACTCTCCAGTGAAACATGGGCTCACCAGTAAGCAGTCCAGTGTTATTTGCATTTTGATTGTTATGTAGAGATTGGAAAATGCTCTAATTGTGTGCATTATTTTGAAAAAGTAACAATTGCTGGCCCATAGTTTAGGGCTTAGACTCTGGAGTTAGACTGCTGGCGTTCACAACCTGGCTCCATATTTACTACTTGAACGGCCTTAGGCAAGTTTCTTGTGTCTCTATGTGTAAAATGATGATAACAGAAGTTCCACCTGATGGGTTTGTTGTGAAGATTTAATGTATATCTAAGATGCCCAGACCAGTGCCTCACCTACAGTAAGTGCTCGGTATAGAGGCAGTCTCATTGTGTGCCATTGCCTGAGGGAGGGAGGGACTTACTGATTGGGATACGCTTTGAACTTCTATGCTAGAGTTTTGGTTATTTGTTGAATTATCTCATATTAGAATGGTAGCTTTCGTTCAAAAGCACAAATTACTTTTTTTAAGTTAGGAGTTTGATCATTTTTTTATCACAATATTTCTAATACTTTTTGACTTTCAGCATTAATTTTCTTATCAAGGAAGTATTACTTCTGAAGGAAAAAAGGAAGGAGTATCTGGTAACGTGGTAGACCTCATAAGCAAAATTGTCATTAAAATGTACCAGTGCAGAATCTTTTATCACAGCATGACAAGATCTCTCTCTCTGGGCTGATATTTAATGCTCTAACAACACCCAAAGGAACCTCTCTTCCTCCCTTAGGAAAGGTGCCTAGGTTTGGAAAGAGTGGGTTTGGACCACAGACTTGGGGGCATATACTAGTTCTGCTTTTTAGTTATGTGACTTGCCTCAAACCAGTTATTTGAACTTTCTGATTGTCATCTTCCTCATCTCAAAAATAAGAAGAATAATTGCTAAAATGTCTCGTGTAGCATCACTTCCCTCCGAAAGCACTTTGAGGTTTGCCTGTGTATCTGTGTTAAGCTCATGGTATTCCTTCTGCGTCCTCTGTCTAGAAGGGGCTGTCCTACTTTTCTCTGTCCTCGCATTTTTCTCATCTTTTAAACCTAGTTCGAATACTGTCTATGGGTTCTTTCTTCTACAGCCGCAAAGCACCTTGGTCTCCTTTCTCTAAGCTTTGAGTAGAATTTACGGCTGCGCTGATTGCTTTCCCAACCCAACTGCTGTGCTTGGGTGCAAAGTTTAGGTCTCACCCATATTCTGTCCCTCCTGCTGTACCTGGCAGTGTGGGGATGAGGTCATAATCACTCCCTAAATGCCTTGTTAGAATTTTCCCACAGAACCAGCCCTCCCATCCACTTACTTAACATGTTTAAGGATTTCAGGATTTTGCAATGCTCTTCTGTTGGTATAAAGGAAATAGATATTAAAAGCCAAGTAGCTCCTCCATTGGGAGGGGGTTTGTTCATGGCATTGCGCTGTAATACTTCACCATCCACTTAGATATTGTGAAATGTGAGTTGGCAGAGGGAAGGGCAGAGCATCTAAATAAACTTGACCTTTTCCCTTCATTTTATTTAAAAATGCGTTTGTTAACTTAGGAGCCTGTTTGCATTCTGTTCCAATGTACATAAAGGAAGGAATTGAAAACAGGTCATTAAAAGAGTGTGTTCAAAGCAATAACAGAACATATGTCTGAATGCACTCTTTCTATTTCTGTGGCCTTTCAGGTACTGGCCTCTGTGCCTTTTTCTCTTTTTTTACTTCTCTTATTTTCAGGAGTAAATGGGATGTTGTGAAAAGGACTTAAGACTTGTCTGTAATAATGGGTGGCCGGTTAGCTCAGTTGGTTTAGAGCGCGGTGCTAATAATACCAAGGTTGCCGGTTTGATCCCAGTGGGCCACTGTGAGCTGCGCCCTCCTTACGAAAAAAAAAAGAATTGTCTGTATAAACTGTATAAATACAGTTTCAAATTTTTATATTTTGGATTGTTTTACATGCTTCAGTATTGTCCGACTAGATTTAAGTATCATCTTTCATCGGCAAGTTTTCCTATTATTAAATACCCACTCAATTCTATTAATCCATACCTCAAATCCATAGACAGCCAAAGTAACATACATAGAAAGAAATTGGATCTGACTGCACCAGGGCAATAAGTTCTGTTCACCGGCTCCTTCTCCAGCACTCGCAGCTTGTGCACACCCATCCCCTTCTCCATGCTCACACTCCTGTCGTGTTCTTACAGTTTCCAGCTGTTAACCACCCTCAGTCACTGGAGAGAAGATACCTTGGAATTTTAAACAGCATTTTACTTGACTTAATGAAGGTAGGACAAGTGGATGTTATCTGTATAATATGTCTTTCGTTAATAGATGTATAATAGATATTAATAGATGTATAATAGATGAAAATGGGGGACTATGTCATGTTAAAAAGTATGTAATGTATTTAAAATTGCAGCAGGATCTGGTATTGTAACATTCCATCTAGACAGGACCATGAGACACCTAAATTACATTCCTAAAATGGACAGAATAATAATCCAGATATAAATAATAAGCAATAATTAAATGTATTCAGCACTCAAGAGCTGCTCAGGCATAAGGTTTTAAAACAAATCTTTAAATGAATGTTGAAACAAAAGCGATTCTAACATTTTTTCCATGAGATTTAGGGCCTCCCATAGGTTTTTTTTACCAGTGAACCTAATTCTGCTCTTTTTCTTACTTGGCCTCTTCTCTCCCAGCCGCATCGCATCGGCTCTTTCTGGCTCTTTTTTTGACACAGGTACTTGACGTATTGCTGCTACTGTTCCTGAGTGGTCCTCCTGCCCTAGTGCCCCTGGCCAGGGGTCTTCCTGCTCTGGACTGAAAACGTTCTCACAGTTTTTTATTCATGCTTTTCTTTCCCAGTAGCCAGTGAGTCAGTCCCTTGAGTGAGAACTTGTTTTCTCCCCCATAGTCTCCAGCTTTCATTGCAGCCAGCCAGTACATAAGCAAGTGCTGATTTTTTGATAATAGATGTTCAAAAACCACTTGTTAATGGGTCGGTTTCATTTTATGCCCAACCATCAGAATCCGAGGAGGTTACACTGTACAGAGCCTTTGAGGCATACTTAGCACAGTTGGAATTGCTAAGCAGTGCTCTCAGAACTTTGCTGTGCTTTAAACCATGTTAATCTGTATTCCAAGAAACACTGTAAATCGGTGTGGGGGCAGAGGTGGGGGAGAGGGGTGTAGCTCTTGGGAAAGGCTGCGCAGCAGAAAACCTTTCATGGATTTTATTCATTATATTTTATTCACAGTATTCATTAACGTATAAAGGGTTTCAGGAATCCCACAGCAAAGAAGCATTTCTGTCTCACCCAACATTTTCCAAATTTAATTAAATACTGAATACTTAAAAAAAAAATAGAACTCTACAGCACTAGTGTTCTAAACACAGATTTCAAGCTGCTATTAGAAAAAGAACCCTCAAGGCTCTTTCAGGTTAATTGGGCATAAATTATCTCTTAAAATCAGTTGGGTTTTGTCAATATGTTCTTTCATGCAATCAATATTTATTTATTAATTATTTAATAAGTTTTAAAATGTAAATAAAGTAGCAAAACTGAATTAAATGCAATTTCATATTTTCTGCCTTTTGTCTTTTTGAGTTAAAAATATTTGAACTTTTTTGTTAAATCATTGCCAGATGTAATTACCAAGCATCAGCGAGGCACCTGGTAAAATCTAGCACAGATAAAAATATAAAGATAACCTGAATCTTTCTGCATTTATACCAGTTTAAAAGTTAAACAGGCTAATTCCTGTTAATTGAATATATTTACCCTCAAATTTTTTTAACGTTAAAGAACCATTTTTATTGAAATATATATTCATAAAAATATACATATTATGTGTACATCTCAGTTAATTTTTATTATGCAAGCATATCTGTGTAACCCCAGCCAAATTGGGATATAGAAAATTATTAGCACCCCAAAAGCCTCCTCATGACCCCCTCCCAGACTCTACCCTCCACCCCTTCCCACTCCTGGAAACCACAATTTTGACTTCTATCACCAAAGCTTGTTATTGTTTTGTTAGTATTGAATGTTAATATAAATAGAATTATTCCTTTTGTCTTAGTTATTTTTGAAAATAAATTTGAAAAATGATACCATTTATCCTTTCATGAAGAAATGTATTCTCTATGCCATTTCCCTAAAACAGATTTGATAATTTTGTGACTATATAAGTACCTAAAACGGCCATCTCGTTCTGCATGTGTTTATGTGTCTCATCCATTTTAGTGGGGATAGGTCTCCAGAGTTAATCCAAGCCCCTAATAACTTCAAGAATAGCTACAGTAATTATATGGGTTCTATTTTAGTTTTTAAAAAAATTAATGTGGTTTTTTTCCCTCTAAAATACTGATTTTTGAAACTATTCAGTAAGTTTTATACTTTCCTCATAATGACCTCATCCTTCCAAATAATTTGAAAATTAACAGCTGTATTCATAAATATAAAAATAGTTCTTTGTATGTGCAGTAATTTCTGTTGATAATCTTAACACTTTAATGCTGGTAGATATTTGGCTTCTGAAAGGTCACATGCACTTCTAATTTAAAATACTCAGGCTGACTTTCCTTTGTTTTAAATAGCATCATGCAGTTGAAACCATTTTGATGTCAAGTGTTTTAACTGCCAGTGAGACCAAAATCATTTTATATACTTCCATAGTTTTTGTTTTTTAATAAGGAAGAAGAAAGAATTGAGATAATTTTAGATTTGTGTCTGAGTGGATATGAATGTAAATCCATTTGCATGTAAGCAGTTTCGGAGTCTTCTGACCCAAAGTGAATGTTTAAGTACATGATAGGGTCAGAGTTCAAATGTTCTGTGATGGTAGGTTGAAGGTAATTGTCTAAAATTGAATTCTGGTTTATTGGGAGCAAATCTAGGTTTACTTTCAATGTTCGACAGTGGATCACAAAGAGATTAAATGTTGGCAAAACCAATGAAAGTGAGACGGATTTAGGAATGCTAGAATTTTACCCTTTTTCCTTTATGTGAAGGAAAATGTCAGTCACTCAAATAGCAAAGTTCAGTGTGCTCTATTGAGTTGTGTTAGGTTATGTAGGTTTTGTTTCTTTATATATTTGTTTAATTTATCAATAAAAACCAATCAGTTTTAATAATGAGTCACCTTTTAAAATCTTGTCCAATTATTAATAAGATAAATATTATTAGAAGAAAACATTTTAGTTGTTAAAAATCTAATATGTGTATAAAAGGGTTAGTACCTTAATGAATAAACACTTACAAATAAATTAGATACACAAATAGAAAAATAAGAAAAGGAGGAATATCAGTAACCAATAAACATAAAAGTGTTCAACCTCACTAGTAATCAAAGATGTGAATTAAGACAGCTGTGAGGCACCATTTTTTAAATGTCTAATTTACAAGTACTAAAAAGAATGATAACACCTATTGTTGATGAGGGAGCCAGGAAATTGGTAAACTCTCAGTTGCTGAGAGGACTATCATTTGAGGCAAACTTCCTAGGGGGTAATTTGGCAACACTTAGAAAATAATCCTTCAAAAGTTAAACGTTTGCATACCTACTAGTTCCATTATCCTACGAAAGGAATCATGGATGTATGCAAACATATCATTTGTTCATCACAGCATTAATTATAATAGCGAAAGGTGGCAGCCATCTAAATGGCCAACAGTAGGAGATTGGTTGAATAAATCATGGTATATCCATACCACAAACTTCTATATAGTCATTTGAAAACATGTTGTAAGATTATTTGTTGCAACATTGTTCATAATAATAAAAGAAGGGAAATAACCAAAATGTTTATCATTAGAGAATTGCTGAAAACAACCTGAGGTATATCCATAGAGTTGAAGCTCTTTACCGATGTGAAATGATCTCTTAAGATCTAATGTCCGGTGGAAATAAAACTAAGTGCAGACCATTGTGTATGCTGCTATTAATATTTGGGTAAAATAAAAGCAGATAGAGATATGCACAGAATATTTTTATGGAAGGATACACAAGAAACTGATAACATGGGCTGCCTCTGGAGAGGGGGACAGGAGAAAGGTAAATAATGTGTATTTTTTCATGTGAATATATACTTATTCAAAAAAATATTTAAAATGTTGAAATTATGTTGTAAAAGTGTTTTTGATTAGTAAGTGAAAAGTGCAGGATACAAAACTTCAAAGAAAATATGGTATTCTAAAGAGGCTGGGAGGGCATATCCCCAGAGGACAACAGTGGCAAGATTATGGGTGATTTAGATAGTCCTTAGAAAAAGTTTTTTTTTAGGCTAAATTGTGTTTGCTAGATATTCTGCAATGACTGTGCATTTCTTTTATAATAAAAAATAAGATTTTTAAATTACAGTTTAAAATTGATTTTGTAATGTTCTTTCCAATCCTAACATTATTTCCTAAGAATTTACTGAAGTTGGACCCAGCTGACAGATACTTGACAGAACAGTGTTTGAATCACCCAACATTTCAAACCCAGAGACTTTTGGATCGCTCCCCTTCAAGGTCAGCAAAAAGGAAACCTTATCACGTGGAAAGCAGTACTTTGTCTAATAGGTAAATATTCCCTTTTAAGGAAATACAGATGCAGTGCTGGTCTTACAAGTAGGTGGAGGAGGTGGCTGCTTAAATGATGCAATTAGAGAAAAGAAGGAAAGCCCTCTTTATTCAAAAATATCTTCCTTATGCTTATTACATGATTCAGAACCACATTTTAAGAGTTGTGTGGGTCTTTAAAACTTTCTTATCTTTAACAAGTATATCACGGAAACCTATGCATTCACTGGGAAAGGTAGCATGGGTTAGCAACTGAGGCGGGTTCTAGCCTCATGAGCTAGAAGATTCTGTGTAAATGGGACCCAGGGGTGATGAAGAAGGGTGTGTGAGGGCAAGAGGATTTCTGGAGGGAGAAGAGGATACCAAACACAGGTGGGTGGGGAGGCACTGAAGATAATCTTTGCAACTGAACCAAGTAGGTCTGGCTCTACAGAAGGATCTTGTGTTTTCGTTGCTCTTGTCTTTTAATTATTGAGTTGAGAAGTTATGTTTTCATAAGAATAAGAATATGGAAATAGTAAAGTCAGTATGGAAGACAAATTGGTGATTCAAATTGGTGCTTTTTAAAATATAATTTTCCAGCATAATCTTTAAAAAACAAACAAACAAACAACAAAACAAACCTCTGTTTCCTGGGGAGGGGGAGGGACCCACAAGGGATTGGACCATGCAATCAGGTTCTGTCCCCAGAACTGCCATTCCCTGATTCTGTTGGCTGCATTTACTGGAGGGCAGTGTGCTTGTCATGGGCTCCCTGTCTTATCTTCCTCTCCTAAGAAAGTGGTCTTATCACCTGGTGTTGCTTAGACTATGGGAAATAGGAAATAGTTTGTCTCATCTACTGTGAGAAGAGAAATAGAAAACAGTAATTCTTAACATGAAGCTTTTTGGATATAAATTTTCTCCGATTATCCCCCAATTTTCTCTCGATGTAGAACAGTTATTCTTAATCTAGTGGAATTTTGAAAGTTCAAGACCTGGTACTTTTTAGATCTGTGAGTGCATTCATAAATTGGCAATAACCATTTATCCGATGTTTTCTCTGCTTAACTGTGCGATTGTTTTTTTACAGCTGTTTACTCTCTTTAAAGTGATTAGTTCTGGTATTGTTGCCCTCACACCTTATAAACTACCTGCAGTTTTTAAAGGAGGCCTAGGAGCAATTTCAAATTCTTTTTAACTGAGTTTGTGTTCACTTTGTTGTCTGTTTGCGTGACATCTTAGTCCACTAAGTCGAGGCACAGTGTTCACCTTTTGGTTGCTCCTTTGCATTTTGCCTGTCTTATCTGGGATCACCCCCAGTTCCAGTGCTTTGGTCTCCCTTCTCCTGTAACTGTCACTTGACTCCTCTAGTTTACATTTACAAAGAAAAAGGATCCCAATGATATAAAGTTCAGTAGACTGGCTATTGATTTGTGTTATAGTGATGATTAGTAAAATACAAAGACTGCCGTGAAATGGGGTCTGTGTCTTCGTCCTCTAGTGACTCACTTGAAAGGTCCCCAGTGGGGATCCAGGACTCTCCTTGGGAACCCTCTTTAATCTATCAAGGAGGATGTGTGTGGTGATGCAAATGTGGTTTATATGGGTCTTTGAGGAGTCCTCCCAAATCCCATTTTGAAGCAGATGAGAACAGAAATTATAAGTAAATAAAAATCTCTGGAAAAATTCATTTTTAGGTCTTGACACTATGTTGAATATATTAAAGAAAAAGTCCTAAATGGTTTCTCTAGGAATGATCCTAGTTTATGTGTATCTGGAAATGTCCTTTTCTCCACACTTGTCTATGGTCCCCATTCCTCCATGGAAGCCTTTCTTGCTGGGAACACTAATTCTACACAGACCATAGCTTCCTTGGACTTCCCAGCACCATTGTAGAGTTGGCTGCCAATCACACTCTCCCCTGCCTTGTCCCTGAGACATACACACCCTGTCTTCTGTCGTCGTCCCAGCTCATGTCTCTGTAGGAGAGGCAGTGGACTCTTGCATTACCTAGCCCCTGCCTAAGTTTCCTTCAGACTCATCTGAAGTTCATCTTAAACATGGCGGCATGGTGCTTCAGCCTACCCTTCACTGCCCTCTCACCAGTCCTGCTTCGCCAGACTTCTCCATAAAAGTGTGGCTTTGTATCTTTAATGTTTGCTTTGAAAAGTTATTTTAACTGAGGAGATTAGCTATCTGTTTACCTGTCTTTCCTTTTCTTTCCTTCCAGCCAACCATTTAAGAAGAGTTTATATATTAAATCCTCTTAAGAGGTTGTCAGTTTAACACAGATTCCTTACAGTTGTGTATCAAGGAGATCTATGGAATTTTCGAAGCAGTTTTTTATTGTTGTGCTTTGGCAGGGCTCCAATTTGAAGATAATTTGATGCCCTTTCAACATAGGAATTATGTGCAAAGCTTAATGCCTTCAGGTTAATATCAAGACAGTAACTTTTGTGATAGCGGTTTAGACTCAGTACATTTATGGGAAACCTGACTCTTTGACAAATATTTCTACCTTAACTTGCTCGTCTCGCTTTTCCTGTTAGAAATTGTATCTTACATCATTATGACTGTGTTCTTCCTAATGTGTAAGTCCATGCTCCGCATTGAGAGCAGTGTTTTCCAAGAGTTTTCAAAAACTAGCAGCCGTCTTCACTTTTCTCTCTCCTTTTCTGGCCTTCTTTGGAGCTTCGGACGTTTCACAATATCCGCATGTGTTATCTCTGCTATTACTCTTTTTAGGCCTGGCAGAGAAAGGGGAGGAAATCAGGTTATGAGAGCCCAGGGGAGCCAGGCAGGAGGAGCCCCCGTGAGGGATCTGTAATCTGGAGGGACACAGCTATGATCTGAGTCAGGGTGCCCATGCTGGGAAGGAGGAGGGAGGGCAGCCCCCAGCCCCTTGCACTGCTAAGCCCACCTGAGACTTAGGCTGCAAGGGAGCCTGGGTGATGTAGTCTGCAGAGTTGGGCTACTGAGGCCCAGGATGGGGCAGAGAGGAGTGGAGAATGGACTGGGGGTTGGGCAAGTGGAGACTAACACAATCATATGTATTTATGGGTGAGACTATTGTCTATCATTGTGTAGGGTTTTGAAAGTTGCTAAGATATTTTAGTTGCCAAGACATAAGTTGACAGACTAATGGTGTAAAATCTGCCTTTAGGATTTGGGGACTGTCCCAGATTAACCCAGGGATAGACTCTGTTAACATCATTTAACAGAAAGTGAAACTTTTCCTTTCTTTGTAATTTCTTTCTGGGTCTGGGATCTGCCATTTAGTTAGCTTGTATTTAAGTGACTTATTTAATGCTGCAATTCTTGTGACCCAAAGGCAAGAGATTAGCGAGTACATTTAGGAGGTGAGGCCTTCCATACTGGTACAGGCTTGCTTGGTATCAGATCCTTTTTAACACTGAAAGGTAGGAGCAGAGGGAAAGGTCCCTTACCTTTGATGCCTGAGCAAGTGGATTCTCAGGAGAAATGGGAAGGCGTAGGTTCACAGATTACCATTCTACAGGGAAAAAGTGACTTTTCTCTCCATTAGCATGTGATGGGAACAAAATTCCCAAGTCAAACCATATTTAGCAATAACAATATTTGGAAGAAAATTTTCTAAATGCATAGTAAAAAGGGAATTATTTTTCATTTAAAAACATTCTCACCTATCTCAAACTATAATTTGATCCTTTAAATAATTACAATAGAACAAAATAACCTTGCTCTGATGACAGTTTCAGCTTTCAAATAAAGGACAAGGTTTTCCTCTGGGTTTATATTTTGTATTTTAAACCAAGAAGGAAATGAAGCTTTAAATCCTAGAGACCTCGGTCAGTTTGGAATAATGACGTGTGAAGTGAAGAAGAGAATAAAATTGTGTCCTTTAGAGACAAATGAACTCTTTAGATCCCTGTGATCCAGTTAGAGACACATTCCTATTGAATATACAAGGAGGTATCTGAAGTAGCCCAAGTCTTGCCACTTCTCTAAAACATAAACATTGATCCTCATGTTTTCCAACAAACCCCACCAGGCAGTCTACATTTCTTTTTCGAGTGTCATTTTCTTTTATTGAGTGCATTGCTAGAATTCTCATTCTTTGATGATACAGGCTGAAGGCGGAAGAGATACTGCTGGTGTCTGTGTGTATATGCAGTGAGTATGGATTGCTGAGGCAGGCTGTGAGTTCGACAAATAAAAATGAAGTTCAAGGAACACCATGGCCTTCAAGTCTAAATGTTGCCTTCTGACATTTATGCAGACATAAGAATCATAAAGAGTTTGTCTATAACTCAACTGTCTTCTGATCAGGCGTTCTATAACAAACACACATGTGAGCAAAAGCATGTTTTCCCAGATTATCAGTTAGGAACTGTATTGGCAGCCAGTTAGCTGCGCTTTCGAGGATGCCAACATATTTCATCAGGACCAGCGCCTTGTGGCAGAGACTTGATCCGAGGCACTTCCTTCTGATGGTTGTTACTTGTTGACATGAGCTTGAGAGACTTACATGTTTTCATTTTTGAAATGTTGTAGGTATTTGTTTTCTTTTCTATGATACTTTTTGTGTGTTTACTATTGAGGAAAACTAAGATACTTTTTTTCTATTATTTTAACATAGAAACCAAGCCAGCAAAAGTACCGCTTTGCAGTCTCACCACAGATCTAACAGCAAGGACATCCAGAACCTGAGTGTGGGTCTGCCCCGGGCTGAGGAAGGTCTTCCTGCCAACGAAAGCTTCCTGAATGGAAACCTTGCTGGGGCTACTCTTAGCCCCATGCACACCAAAACCTACCAAGCAAGCAGCCAACCTGGCTCTACCAGCAAAGATCTTACCAACAACAACTTACCACACATTCTCAGCCCAAAAGAAGCCAAGTCAAAGACAGAGTTTGATTTCAGTATTGACCCAAAGCCTTCAGAAGGCCCGGGCACAAAGTACCTCAAATCGAGCAGCAGATCACAGCAGAACCGCCACTCATTTATGGAGAGCTCGCAGAGCAAAGCCGGGACCCTGCAGCCCAGCGAAAAGCAGAGTCGGCACAGCTACATTGACACCATTCCCCAGTCCTCTAGGAGTCCCTCCTACCGGACCAAGGCCAAAAGCCACGGGGCGTTGAGTGACTCCAAGTCCGTAAGCAACCTTTCCGAAGCCAGGGCCCAAATTGCAGAGTCCAATACCAGTAGGTACTTCCCATCCAGCTGCTTGGACTTGAACTCTCCCACCAGCCCAACCCCCACCAGGCACAGCGACACGAGAACTTTGCTCAGCCCCTTGGGGAGAAATAACCGAAGTGAGGGCACTCTCGACTCACGCCGAACCACAGCCAGGCACTCAAAAACTATGGAGGAGTTGAAGCTGCCTGAGCATATGGACAGCCATTCCCATTCCCTGTCTACACCTCATGAATCCTTTTCTTATGGGCTGGGCTACACCAGCCCCTTCTCCTCCCAGCAGCGTCCACACAGGCATTCCATGTATGTGACCCGGGACAAAGTGAGAGCCAAAGGATTGGACGGAAGCTTGAGCATAGGGCAAGGGATGGCGGCCAGAGCCAACAGCCTGCAGCTCTTATCACCTCAGGTACAGCTGAGGGCCTTGCCTGGACCTGTTGGCTCACCGTGGGAAGGTGGTGCAGGGGTCAGTCTGCAATTTTCCCTACTGCAGTAGGTTAGCCATTCTTGATAGGATGCAGTTAGGGAAGCAGTACTTGAAGGACTAATCTGTTAAAAACAAAAATGATTTAAGCCGGTTGTTAAGAACTCAGAAAGCTCCTTTTTAGAAATCTGTTTCATTTCTTAAATGTTCCTTTCTGGCATATTTGATTGAGAGACTCCTATTTTGATTTATTATAGAATTCATTGGCTCTATGGGTTAGTTTTTAATTTTCTCAAAAATCAGTGTGAATTTTATGGGGATTTCCCTCTAATTTCTCCAAACCACATTTGCTTAAACCAATCCCTTTGCTAAGACATTACTCAATATCTTAAATGAACTGAAAACTTGTAAATGTATCTAGAGCTATCACTAAATTTAACTTCAGGCCGGGATAAATGTTAGTTTTTAGTCTTTTGGATTGTTTTTAAATCTCAAGGCAATGTTTTTTAGCATCATACTTCCTCCATCTTATTGATCTTCAGACTCTAGAGCTGACACTAACTTGTTTAAAAGAAGCAGCATTCTTATGACAGAATGTGTTTTTTAAAATTATATTTAGTCATATGAAACATTTACCTGCAACAAAGAAGTGAAGGCAGAGAAAATCAATGTCAGAAGAAGCAAATAGATTGAGTAGGGAAAGTAGTCCCCTTTCAGAGGCTATGGAAACGGGTTCATGGGCGTGTGTCAGAACCCCAGGAGATATGGATGGATTGTGTAATGGGAAGCTTAGCAAGACGAGTGCTGGGGAGAGGGCACTGGCAGTGATAAGCTCAGCTGGGAAGCCAGGTGCTTCAAACTGGTGAATTTGGGAAAGGGATCCCATCTCTCTGTGTTTGCTGTAAGAATTAAAGACGGTGTATAAAGCACTGTGCCCAGTGCCCGTCACAGTAAGTGTCAAAGTTTAGTTGTTGCTGCTGCTGCTGCGATGGTGGAGGCTGTTCTTTAGACATTGAACACCTTCTCTATGCTGGGTATTCTCGGGCGCTCAGAAGAGTCTGAGGTAGGGTTCTTGCCCTTGAGAAACTTCTCTCAGGGAAGATTAAATTATACATGATAACAATGAAATAATTAAGAAGCACATTATTATGGCACTGGCTATAAATAGGAGTTGAGAACAGGGAGAAAGCATTGTGAGCGGGAGCAGTCAGAAATGGCTTTAGGGGCAATGAAAGGTCTTGCTCCGAGCGAGGATGTGGAGAGGATTTGAATGGCTAGAGAATGAAGATGTGTTCAGGCACTGACTGAGCTAGGCTCTGGGAAGAGCTAGGCTCCATGATAGGCTCTAATGAGAATGCTGAAAACGATGTGGTCCCTGTCCTCTTGGAGTGTGTAGGCCGGGGTGAGGTCGCACCCTTGCCAACGGATAGGTTGTTAAAATACTGTGAGCCTGCATGCCCACGCTGTGCTAGAGGTATGTATGCCGTGGGCACAGAGAGAAGCGGCACAGTCCAGGCAGGGTGGCAGGAGGCCCCCAAGGGAGCTGGCATCTATCTGAGCAGAGCCTTCTGGGACTTAACTAGGAAGAAAATGGAGTTGACATCAGGAAAGAGGCTCAAAGGGAGAGCAGGAAAGAGCGTTGCAAGGAGGAGGGGGGTAATAAATAGCATGGTGTGCTGTGAGGATTGCAGCTTATTCCACATTGCTGGAATGAACATGCAAGATTTGGGGTGGATTTTGCAATAATCCAAGCATGAGAAGAGGAAAGTGTGTTCTGGACGCAGTACCAGTGGGAAAACAGAGAAAGAGTGGGTCTTAAAGACTTCCTCAGAAGTGGAAACAATGGGACTTGTGAATTGAAGGACTGAATATGGGAAAAAGGAAGCCTTCAAGGTTGCTTTTGTAGGAGCTTCTTTTCAGAGTAGAAGAGAGGACTTTTGAAGTCACTGAATTCAACCTCTTCATTTCACAGATGAGCAAGTTGGCTGGGTTGCCCAAGTTTCCCCAAGTAGTTCAGGGCGGAGCGGGGATCATGAGGCAATGTCCTGGTCCTTGGCCAGCGCTCTTTGCACTGTATCATGCTGACATGTTGAGGATGAAGTGACCCTGGGCCCCTAGGCAGAGGTGTTTTGCACAAGCTTGGAAAGATCATCTGGTGCCCAGGTGAGAGGCAGGCAGGAGATGCCGTGGTTGGAGTCAGAGTGGTGGTCGGAAGAGTCCCCCTGGAGAGGAGAGAACCTCTAGGGCCTAGAAAGTTCTCCATAGCCTGGCAGCTGCCCGGAGACGTTACATGGAGGTCAAACCCAGGTAAAGAATGCTAGCACTAAGCACAGTGTAAACAGAGAAGAAGAAAAACGAAAGGCTTTAACTTGGAAAAACGACAAGTGGACTGCTCTTTGAAAGTTCCAGAAAAAAGGCTTTGTGAACATGGTGGAAATCAGCTAATTATAAACAGTTGCTGTGGGCTAAGCATAGATCCAACTGTTATACTGAATTTTAAGCCCAGTTCAGGAGGTACAGTGCTAAGCTGCCAGAAAGGACAAGTTTCAAGGCACAAAGACGGCAGACAGCTTGACAAGTAACTAAAGCTGTGAATAAATGATGGAAATCACTCTCTTGCAAAGTATTGTGGCCACGTTCAAGAGCAAGGGGACTAGACTCACACTAAGCACTTAAGAGTTTAGATTAGATGTAAATCATTTGTTCTCTAAAGTACTTTTTAGAGGCCTTTGTAAACAATACAGGTGATAAAATTCATGAGATTTTGTCACAAAGTAGAAAGAAGAAGAAAGGCTTCATTGGCTAATTTCCTGCCTAGAATCCTTTCATAGTACATTTAGGGAGTGAGTGGGAGAAAGAGAGACTCATATTTTAAATTCTAAATAAAATAGTTTTGATACATCACATAAGGCTCAACATAATACTCGTTCTGTGCCTAATGTACAGATAGTGCAATGCAGCTAACTCCTCTTAATGGCTTGGTAATT
This sequence comes from Rhinolophus sinicus, assembly GCF_057876585.1. Taxonomy (NCBI): domain Eukaryota; kingdom Metazoa; phylum Chordata; class Mammalia; order Chiroptera; family Rhinolophidae; genus Rhinolophus; species Rhinolophus sinicus. The sequence goes on from NC_142518.1 coordinate 12,046,155, forward strand.
TTGTTCCTTAATCTTTTTTTCCAAGTGTAGAAAATGCTACTTTTTTCCTCACTGAACACCATTATGGACCAAGGCTACTCTTAGCTTGTGACTCACTTCCTTGAAAGAAATCGGTAGTGTCTCCGGAGCTGAGTGCTATCGTGATAATGAAAATGCATGAAATATAAGTACTGTTATCCTGGAGAAGATTCAGAGGAGACCTTAAGTACACAAACTACAGTAATTAGGGAATTTTAAGACAGAAATTAACTAAGAGTATTGATTCGATTCCTTGATACATTTAAAGGACTTTAGTTTTCATCTGAATCTGCCATATAAGTCCTTCATGAAAAAGAATTTTGATTCTGTACAGTTCGTTTTGGAAAACTCAGCCTAAAATCTGCTAGAGAAATTTTGGGGTAACTAATAGAATCTCTAATTAGAGTGCTGCTCAGAATCATGACTGTCTAGATATTAGGAAGATAATTTTCTCTGTTTTTAATAATTAATTGAACTATTTTCAGAGTAATTCATTCCCTACTTGCCTTAACTTTAATGAGAATTTCACTTTCCATCTGTGTGACATTTGTTTGACTTATTTTACATTCATCAGATGATTCACTCTTATGGGACAATCTGTGTTTTAGCCAGCTAACTTTTTTTTTTTTTTAAGTCAGTTAAGGTACTGGTTATACCAAATAAAGCCCGTGGCAATTTAGGTGACTTTCATCATTTATAAGGGCAATTTTATAAATCCTTCTAAATTTGACTTCCAGCCCGGGGAACAGCTTCCTCCAGAGATGACTGTGGCACGATCTTCTGTCAAAGAACCCTCCAGAGAAGGCACTTCTTCATTCCACGCACGGCAGAAGTCTGAGGTCTGAATTCTCCAGAGTTGCTACCATTTTATGATAAAGCCTGTCTGTAAAGATTGATCATTCGATATCATGATAGCCTATTTTTTTAAAATGTAGTCATACCCAATCTCCCACAAATAATTTGGACTGGCTTATAAAGTAAATAGTTTTCCTCATGCTATAATTCTGAGCGTTCTCTTTAAAAGATCCTTGATTAAATTAGAGCTCAATGATGCCCTGTCCTAGGTTCACAGGCTGTTTATATAAACCTGTTTCCTGTCTCAGGGTGGAGCGTATCATGACCCTCACTCCGATGATGGCACCGCCCCCAAAGAAAATAGACATCTGTACAATGATCCTGTTCCAAGGAGAGTTGGCAGCTTCTACCGAGGTAAGCCTGGCCCCTCGCGCCAACGCCTCTCTCCTCTCCCCCTCACTGCACTTCCAGCCCACCCCACACACACTACATTTCACTGCCCTGGCTTCAGGTCAGTGTCATTCTCACCTGCACTGTCACCTTCGAACACTTCTCCCCGCTTTGGGTCCCTCTGTCTTACTTCAGGTCCTCGAGGCTTCTGACTTGGGTTCTTTGATTAGCCTCTCATCTGATCTTCCTACCTCCAAGGTCACCATCAAAACGGTCCCTGGAATGATCCTTCTAAAGCTGTGTTCTGACCACCCCATTCATTCATTCGGATAAGTAATAAAATACTTACCGATATCACCTATGTGCCTGGCCCTGTTCTAATTTAGAACATGACACCTAAAGGTCTTCACCCTCACAGAGCTCACATTCTCATGGGGAGAGAGCAACACTAAATGCAATAATTATTAGAGCAGTAAAAGGTAATCAATGCTACAGGAAAATAAATTGAGCAAGGCAACCCATTGTCCTCCCCCACCCCTCCCCCAGTCCTCTATCTCTCCCCTGCTGAGATCCCCTGGTGGCTTCCCATTGGTGTCAGGACAAAATCTGAATTCCCTAGGATGGCATTCCAGACTTTCCATGTGCTGGCCCTGCATCTTTTCCAGCTGCTCCCCCTCCTCTCTGGTGCCCAGCCTGTGGGACTCAACACAGGCCATGCTCTCTGCTGGCCTGAAACACTCCTGCTGCCTGGATAGTTTGTTTCTGTCCCTTTAAAGATTCTACTTGGAGGTCCTCTGCAGTGTGATGTCTTCCCTGCCCACCCAGATGAAGTGAAGTTTCCTCTGTTCCACCCGTGGTTCTTGTCTAGGCCTCTAACACGACACAGACCACACATGGTACCGATTCTTTGTCTGCATTTCCCTCACAAGATTGTGAGGCCCTTTATCTTTTCTCTTTCACCCTCATTCACTAGCATACTGGCTGGTAGTTTCACAAATATTTGTTGATTGAGTGAAAGAAAATCTTCAAGTGTACTTACAAGCCTTTAAAATGTACTTCGATGTTTAACAGACAAGAAAAACAGATGCTTTGGGGACTGTATGGATTTAGGAGATATTGACAGAGAAAGGCATCCCCTTCGAGGAGCTATGTAGTAATAGAGTGGGACCCTAGTGGGGAGACAGACAGCAAGCCCACTAGGGCAGGGCAAGGTCTTAGGTCTGGGAGGCTCTGCTTCTCAATGGTTTCAAGGGTGACCTCAACCTTCTACAGCCACCCACACCCATATTGCCTGGCTTCTCACTGCTGTTGATTTGGGAAGACAGCAGAAAAGGGGCAGGAATTGGGGAAGGGGATATGGACAGCTGCTTGATCATTTTAACGAGGAACCTGAGCTAAATAAATACATACAAGTGTTATTCAAGGCTAAATGTATATTGAGTAACTAGGCTGCTTTGTTCCCTCCCAGCCCCACCTTTGAAAACAGCCTAAGACATTGAATATGCCTTTTAATGCATTTATTATTTTTGTCTCATGCCATGGTTACTTTAGAATCTTAGGAGACTAAAATTTTAATTAAGATTAAAGTTAATTAAAACAAAATACTGTAGTATACATGAGCTAAAGCCTTTTCTTCTGTCACTGTAAGTTTTACTTCCAAGACGGACCATACATGTGTTATTTCTATCGATGTCTGGAGAATATACTTTAATATAAAATGTTAACAGAATTTTAAATTAATTAGTCTTTCACCTCTGGAAACAGTTTTATTTTGGTTGCAAATGAATTAAATTACTTAATGTCAGCGAAGCCCCTCATTCATCTTCTTCATAATCCATTTCAGGGTCTGGCAGGCAGAACATTTTTATTTTAGAAAGTCTAAAAATAGAAGGAAAATATTTAACTAGGCAAAACATCTGGCGACAGCTGCCATTTCAGTGATGCTACTAAATCTAACTGGATGAAGATATAGTGGTATCACCAAAATGACAGATGTTTTCAGAATACTTCCCATTTTCAGTCCCACTGGTCAAGAGGCAAGTGAAATGGTGTCATTCTTCTTGATATACAGCTTGTATATTCCTTTTGTGATGAAATTTGCAATATATTTTAACTTATGACCAAGCTTAGAAATTGACATAAAAAGGTAGTAACTCCCTCCTCAAAAAAAAAAAAAAAAAAAAAAAGCAGAAAAGTATTTGCTCACATACAGTGTGGTTTATCTTTCTGTTCATTCCTGGATTGAGAACTCAGAGAAAAAACAGTATGTTTGTGCAAGTAACCAAATTTCTTTGGAACTAGTTTTAAAAATATGAAATTGATGCTACCTCCCAAATGTGAAGGCTTAAACGGCACTTTGTATATTCCAGCACACATATTGTTAAGCATCACTTCAGACTAAGAATAGATTTTGCATAGTTGGGTCTATGATATAAGAAAGCCTCAACCTCAAAGAATGTCAAAACAGTAAAGGGGAGGGCTCTCATATTCATGTTTTTAAATATCCTACAATGTTTTTCAGTTTATCAACTGACAGGTCAGTTTATATTGCCTTTTGATGTGATACATATTGCCTGGTGTGAACTGACCTTCGCACGTTACTCTTATAAGCAGTGTGGGTCGGGGGAGTGTCCCCTGGGATACCTCCACTGTCAGAAAACACAAAAGTTATCTGAGGAGCGGATGAGGATTTTGATTTCATCTGTTTGTGTGTTTTATTTGTGTGAGAGAAAACGCAGTGGACCAAAAGAGTACATCAGTGACTTAGTATTTCTTTATTCAGTGCCATCTCCACGTCCAGATAATTCTTTCCATGAGAATAATGTGTCAACCAGAGTTTCTTCCCTACCATCAGAAAGCAGTTCTGGAACTAACCACTCAAAAAGACAAACAGCGTTCGATCCATGGTGAGTGCCTTGGTTTCCACTCTTTTTCCTGCTGGGAGATTTGAAATTTCAAAGAAATTCTGGATAAACTTTTTAGCATTCTTTCTCCTGCTAGGCCTTTCTTTCTCAAGAGAGATTGTTGCGGAAAATGTGATTTTTCATTATTTGTAATGGTTTCTGTCAAGTTCAACATTAATATTAAATATTGTGTAAAAGGGGAAAAAAAATCTCCTGGGTCAGTAAATACCTCGTAAGTCTTCCATTGCATTCTTCTGACATGACTGATGTCTACCACTGTTTCCTCTTCTGTTGCTATTGAATGACGTAGAAGACACTTTGCTTAGCACTTTCTGTGCCCTGTCTCACTCAGTTCTCACAGTGGGGTGGCTCCCAATTCTACAGATGAGGAAACTACAGCTTGGAAAAGGTAAGGAGCTTGCTTGGTGCTGGGCAGCCAGTAACAGGGAGGAGGGAGCCAGGATCTAGACCTACATGGGTTCTGACTCCACAGCGCGTGCCTTTCACCTCGGTGCCACCTGACTTTTTTCAGAGTGAAAAGATAGAAATAGGGAAACAACCCTTTATGCTCCCACAAAAGCGTAATGGTAGCCAGAGGTTAAAATGATGCACCAGCTTTGCTTGTCCTTGTATCTTCTTGTGTCATATGTAATAAAAATTGATGGAGAGAATTGTAACGTATATCAAGTCTCATTAGCAGACCTGTCTGGGGAGTAAGGACTTTTTAAAAATAGTAATGCGGATTTTATATTCTCAGCTGCCCAGAAAGACTGCCCAGGATCTAGTGAGGGGCGTTTGTCTACTTCATAGAACTACCAAGTTCTCCACGAAGAGAATAAAATGGTGCATCACTGAAACACACCACATTCAGAATAGGACCAGTTTGTCAGAGAGCCTATGTCTGGTGTTTGTTGCCAGAAGTCACAGGAGGATCTTAGGTCAGTTCTCCTGACTCTATGTGGTTTCACAATTTGGACCTTATTGGCAGGGTTATATCGAGGTTTCAGTGTTCCCATGCCCAATGGTGACAATAACTTAATTATTTTAAAAACAGTAATAAAAACTATTTTTTAAAGCTATAAATATTTTTGCTTGTATAAGCACACTTTACTTCCATTGCCTTATTTATAAAATGAGAGTTTCAGCATTAGTGGCTGAGAGGTTAGACTCTGGAAATAGAGTATCTTGAGTAATGTCACCTTCTGGCCATGTGACTTGAACCTCATCTGCGAGACGGCTAGGACGAGCACCTCCCTCATAGGGTTAATATCATTAAATGGGGTAAAACAGCAAAAGCACCTAGACAGTGTCTGGCACCTTGTGTCTTGATCATGTGAGCAGTTTTTACCATTAATATCCTTTACTTCAGTATGACTTGTCAGGTCATACCTCACTTTCCTGATAAACTTTGGTGTGTTCTTTCTCCAAGTGACTAGACAAGCTCTTCTACTCGAACACATTAACCTAGGAGCACAGGTATAACTTACTTGAGTTACCAGCGTTGACAGTTTTCAAGTGTGGTTCTAACAAGCCATGAGAATAGTGTCTAAAGTATGAGAATATGGAAGTACAGAAAGAATTATTTTTCCTCTTGGTCATTGCATAATGAAGTAGTGATGGTTTCAAAGAGTATCAATTACAGACTGAAAGAGTCCTGTGAAAATTAGGTGGGTCAGATCAAGACAATCGAAATACAGGATAGGTGGTATTAACAACATACCATTTCTGTCTTTTTTATAATCAGTTTGCGTAGAGCTTGTTTAGACCTAGATATGTATAAAAACCTGAAAGCAGTTGTTCTAAAAAGAATTAGAGGCACAGTTGGGATTTTGAACTTTAGACAAGTCTCCATCGAGTCATCCGTACTCTAATACTGCTGTTATGAGGCTTGAGAGAGTACCAGAATTACCAGTGATGAATTGCTATATTCTTTTGTTCCCACTGCCCCCGCTAATAATGCTGCTATGATACTTCTCCTTCATGCATCACATCTAACTTAGTCTAAGTCATTCATTAAGCCTGACTTGTCCTGATTGTTTTTCCTGAACAGGATCTCTCACTGGTTCACCATATTGTGTATATTCGAGAGAAACACAGTTTGATAACTGTTACAAAAACATGAACGAGCCTTGCTGCCGTAACATAGTGAATTGCTGTTTCTAAATGGTCACTTACCTAAGGGCAGTCTGTTTCTCCTTGGTAGTGGTACTTTATGTTTCTTTTGGGAAGAGAATATTTGTGCACTATATATGTTTCTTATAATGAAAATAATCAAGCTACTATGTCATATTCTAAAGCAATAAATAGATATCGTAGTATAATATCCAGAATGGTTATTCTGGTCATCTCATCTATCTAGAATCCATTTAAGAACTGGGAGATAAGACAGAATATCTCAGAACAAGAAAAATGCAGTCAGGTTCATCATCTTTACTAATGGGAAAACACCTCCACCCTCCCTGTGAGCCTATTTATTCTTTTATGCACAGTTTTAGCTGTTGGCACTGGGGTTGTCAGGCAAGAAATCGTCCCAGGTAACAATACAGTGTGCAGAGGGAGAAAGATCTGGAACAATAGTTGTGGAGAGAAGAAGGGTATTTTTGCCTTTTCCTCAGTCCCCAGTGAGAAAAATCATTTCTAGCCCTTACGGTTTCATAGATAGACTAGATATCCATGTAGAGTATATATTTATAAAACAGGCTGCTCTTACTTTGCTTAAGAAGACAAAGTGTATAAATACATTTAGAAAGACTGCTGTCAAAATTGGGTTAAAAATTGATGCTTAAACATTAAACCAAATTAATTAGAAATCCCAGTAGTTAAGTGAAGAAGTTAAGTGAAGACTTGCTGTCACTCACTTGCACAATCCCAGGCTTTTTCTTCTTGCAAAGTTATGAATATATTGGTATCCATTATTGCTTGCCACCATAAGTCACAAAATTATTCACTGACTTTCTCTTCTCAGACATTAACTGACCACCCTAGTCACACTGCCAGGGGAGGGGAGGTGGCAGGGAAAGTGTCGCAGAGTAATTAATGCCCCTCTCCTCTTCAGCTCAGCTTCACACTGCTGCCAGAGCGATTAGACTGAGGCCCCGGATGTCTGACCCTCTGTCAAACCTGGGGGTCTCCTGACGAGTCTGAGCAGCTTGAAGTCACTCTTCTCTTTTTATTTTTCTCTGTAGTTCCAACACCTGACCCAGGGCCTGGCACAAAGTACTCTCAGTGGTGGTTGACTTTGATTTAGTCAGTTTTAATTCCTTCCCTTTTTTAAGTGAGTCTTGTAAATCCTCTCTTTGCTCTTGACCACTTAGAGAAATAGGTGTTGTATGAGACAATGTTTGCGTCCCATCACTGTGCAGGAAGGAGACTGTTAGCCTTGCACTGCCATCACTCCCCACCCCCTGCCGTTTTATCAGCCCCAATAAGGTGCTGGGTGGGCCTTTGTAAAGCTCCTGTCCTGGAGAGTTTTGTGGTCACACACTTGCCCTTCTCTTGTGCCGCTGCTCTGGGACCCATCTGTTGTTGCCTATGCAGTTAGCTCAGCTCAGCACATAAGTGTTGACCATACCAGGTAGAATTCATACCAGGGTCCAGAATTCACATTTGAGGTAAACTGTGGGACACACGCTTACCCATTTGGTGTGTTACCAGTTCTGTGTTACTGGTTGTAAGTGTTCAAGTCTCTTTGTTCATTCTTTCGTACAACACACAGCTTTTCAGGTGCCCGCGTTCCAGCCAGCTTCTGTCCATCTCTGTCTCTGATTCTCTCCCCCAGGCTTTTCTCCCTTCACATTTCCTGTTAATTCTCTGTATGTGTATGTTTCAGTGTAGTTTCTCCCTCGGTTTTCTCTCGCGCTCACTCCCACTTGCGCTTTCTCTTTATCTCTGGCTTCCTTCTATGTCTTGTGACGCATGCACACTCACGCTTCACTCCTAGCTTTCATCCTCTAGTTCAAGGGTAATTTATTTTCTTTTTCAGTTTGGCCTCTGGGATCTTTCCCTGCCTGGATCTTGGCCCCAGCACTTGCACTCAGCTTCAGTTTGAAGATGTTTTCCTCATCATCCCCCCTTTCCCAGGGTTCTGGGTTTATCCAGTGCCTCTGAAAAGACCCTGCAGAGGGTCTTTGATTCATCTTTCCTCTGTTTGGGGTCATAAGAAGCCGCAGTCACTGGGCTTTTGTCCTGTTCCTTCTCTTTCATTACCCCACACACACACCCCCATCCTCTCACTTATATCTTACTGGATAGACCCTTCTTCCCATCCCACATCCTGCTCCTCCGAGCACCAGTGTCTCAAGCCTTCACTTCTTCTGTCACCAGCATTCGCATTCTTGCAGTAACACCCATTCCTGGCCTAAGGTTGCAGTCATGATAAATGTGCCCCCCTTAGAGATTTCCTAGGTTGGCAGAAAGCACTTTTACTACTGGCCCTTAACGGGCCTGTGAGATTTTGGTAGACTTTCATTCTGATTGGTAAAATCTTCTACCTGTTAATCTGACTACTCTGCTCTGCAGACCCCATTATGTAAGCCATATCATAAGCAAATAATTCTTTAACTTCTGGAAGTTCCAGAACATTAAAAATAGTAGTGCTGGTTGGACTAGATGCCCTCTGAGGTTCCTTTCAAACCTAAGGTCCTGCTTTTGTGATTCCAGTGAACTCTACTGTTCTGCTGTGTTTCTTAGAACCCTCACAGGAATGAATGCTGCAGCCTGGAATTGAGTTTCGGGCCATTTGTCTTTAGGCCTCTTGTAAGAGGGTTTCGTCTCCTTAATCTCAGAAGTATTTGTTGTAAGAAACTTGGACTGAATTCCCAGGGTCTAGGCCCAGTCTGTCTGTCACAGGGGTATGTCTTCCCCAGCACTGCAACACTGCGCTTAAAGTATCTGTAACTTTTCACTATTCCATCTTACCCATTCCATCATGTCTGAAGTTTTCTAGCTTTCAAATTGTAAATGCATCATTCAGAGTTCCAACACTAGTTATTTCATTGGTTATGTTGTATTATAAAACTTACGCTTCAGAATTTGGGACTCTCAATAATATTTAAAATTTCAGGTCCTAATGAGTTTAAGGAACACTGGGATCTATAGTACCTGTTTTTACTTCCTTGTGATTCCCATTAACTTTTAGGCGAAATACTTTAGAGGAAAAGGTCATTGCTCCTTCAAACAGTCATGGTTTTTACTTCCTATTCTCTCCCTCACTGGCTCTTGCTCTCTCTCAGTCTCTTCCTTTGTTGTCTTTGATCTTGAATCCTTGGTTTTTCAAATAAATTTTCTGTGGATTATAAAACCTTTTTATGATATCTTTGGTACATGTTTGTTGTTGAAATTAAAAAGAAGAAACAATAAATCACCAATAATCCTACTACCCAGAGATGATAGCTATTAAGATTTTATTGTATTTCTTCCTGCCTTTTTAAAATGTCTGTATGTGTACATGTATATTCACTTCACTTTTTAAAACACAGTTAAGCTTGTATTATGTAGAAAGTTTTGAATGCTGGCGTTTTTCACTTAATTATAGTTTGAATATTCATATTAGTGAAAATTCCTTGAAGATGTGATTTATTTTTAATAGCTTCCTGGTATTTTCTATCATGCATATCTGTAATAGTTTGTGGAGATGTTTTCTGTCTTCACACAAATTTAATCAAGTACAGGATGCTGCTTTGCTCATATTTTCTTAGATGTTCTAGAAATTTCATCACTATGAAGTGTTCTAAAACCATAAATGTGAAGAAATTCTATCACCTTTAATGTTTCTGCTCTTGATTTTAGGGAGTAGCTAGGAGAAGGAATCCAATCATTTGAGAAAATGGTTTTCCACGGTCATATAGATACTCAGGTTTTCAATAGAGCCCATGGAATGTGCCTTTTTGACGAATAGTACCAGTTGAGTTGCTTTTTAAAGATTGTGAATTAAATGAAGTAATATAGGGCTGCTGTTAACAAACAAGTAGCCAACTTATTCGGGCTAGGGTGTCTTGTTTGATGTCCTTTCATATCTCCTATTTGTATTAAAATGCCTGGTGGTGTCAGTGGTATGAAGCTTAACGTCAGTATTTTCAGTTAGAGACTTTTTTCTAAAAGAGTGCTTTGTATTCAGCATTCATCCTGTCCACATTTTTTTCTTACCTTATCTATTTTTTATTTAGTTTTAATAAATAGATGTAAGATTTTTTATAAAGGAATTTTCCAGTTTCAGGCAATTTTTACTTATATTTATAATGTTTCTGTAGCAGCATTGATTTTTTGTGTGTGTGTGTGTGTGTTCAATACCTTGGCAAGCCACTAATACTGAACTTGTTGAGCTTGTTTTAAGAAGGTGAATAGAAAAATGAAGACAATGAAAGTGTTTCTGCTCATTCCCTTGGAGGGTTCCTGGAAAGGCATCCTTTAGACCATATGCTTTTCAAATTCTGTAATTCTGAGGTTTTTCAACAGCATGAAAATGGTCCTGCCACAGTTACAGATCATTTGTAATAATGTTCAAATTCCTAGTTTGAGTGAGTCTGTCCCAAAAGCTAATCATTAACCATGGTTGATTAGATTCAGTTCCTCCTGTGTTTTTTAGAGGCTCTTTACCTGAGAGTTTGATTCTTCATGGTTATTCGAACCTGGTGTCATGCATTTTTAGTCTTCATTATATTTGTCACATAATGGCAGGAGAATGATTGAAAGAGCAATATAATAAAAATGTTTTTCTGTTTAGGAAAAGTCCTGAAAACATTAGTCATTCCGAACAACTCAAGGAAAAGGAAAAACAAGGTTTTTTCAAGTCAATGAAAAAGAAAAAGAAGAAATCTCAAACAGTAAGTAGACGGCCAACTTCTGTATACAATGGCATACAAGTTGGCATTAGTCTGTGGGTAGTTTACATTTTGTACGTGGCAATCAAAGTGAATTATTTTCTTATTGAAATTTGACATACACTGTATGTTTCTTTCTCAAATTCTATACAACTATCCTCCTCTCACAAAGCCTTTTCTAGATTCAACAGAATCTCCAAGAATAGAAGGAATTGAATTTGGATGAGAGAGAACACAATAAGCCTCTCTCAATTAACGTCTTATCCATGTGGATTTGTATTCATGCAAAAACTATGAAGCTGCAGCATTTCTCTCTGGGAGTTAAAGATATGCGAAAACCTAGGAAATGGTTTTGGTTTATGTTTAAATCTTGAAAGCCATAACTAATTGTCATTCATTATTCTCCCCTGGCTGGTTATCCAGTTCCCACGTTGACAAGTACACTTCTGGGTTAGAGTCACAAAGAGGAGATAGTATTTGACATTTCAGGGCTTGTTTTAGTAGGAAGACATGTTTACCCTGTGATTGAAATGTGAAATGCAACGAGTCTCAGCTCCTGGGAGCCCTCCACTTGAATCCAGGGCTGGCTGCATGGAACCATACACATCACGTCACTGAACCACCCAAGCAAGGATTCTGCTGGTTAGTGACATGAGAAAACATGGAGAAGCCAGGCCTCCAGGCCAGCAGGCACTTCTTCAAACGTGTGAGGCCTGCTTCCCCCTTTGCTTTATGACACCTTCCAAACTAGACAATGTTGAATCAGCCATTTTAGATTATTTTGTTTCTAGTTTTACTTCATACGTGATTGATTCTCATTTATTTAAAAAGGAAAAAGGATTCTAGGATTATGACCCAATGGTAAGTAAAGATGAGATAGATGATAGTAGCAAAGATTATAATGCCCAAAGTAAGGCTTTTTATCTCCAGATGTTCTAGATGTAGTAATAAAGACCGTTCTAGATTACCTTTCAAGATTATTCTTTCACTTGCTTGTTTATTAAGTCTATATACTTCATCGTAAAATAAATATGAGCTTATTACAGAAAAATTGAGTAAAAAATTATGATTTCTAATCTTACTATATCACAGCTAGTATTAGGATTTAGGTATATACCCTCCTAGCTTTTTAGCCTGTGCATATGTTTGTGGGGAGAAAGTGATTTTTAATTTTGTTTTAAACAAGAGTAATCATTCTAGTACAGTTTTGTATTCTGGCTTTTAATAGTTTATCAGTCACAGACACATACACATAACATGTATGTTACTACACAAATTTTATTATCTTCATTTTATGGCTGCGTGATATTCCTGAAATGTTTATTTTTTAAAACCTGCCTAACTGAAACTCACTTAAAGCAGAATTTCAGATCAAAATGCCACCCAATCAAATATTACTACATTTGTTATTTAGACTGAATGAACAAAACAGACCTAATTTAAAGTAGAAAAGTTTAAATTATTTAATGTGCTGATAAAACTTTTATCATTGTTTATAGGACATTTATTCATCATGAACATTGAACTTAGACTACCTCCTCTTAACCACTATTTTTATTTTGAGGTTTTTGTTCTTAACCTCAGGTCTGTAACCATTGTGGGGTGCTTAAGTGGAAGAAAGTAGCAGGAACCGAGGGATTGAAGGCGTTCTGTGTATAGATTTGGCTTTTCATGTCTGTCTGTCTTAGACCAACATTAAACTTAAAGCTACCGGCTCACCATGGCCTGAGTCGAATATATACATGTTGACCGACTCTGTTATTCAGGATTGGTTCAAATTTTAGATGTTTAAATAGTATAGATCAGGGTAAATAGGAAAATTATTATTCTCTAACGTCCTCTCCACTTGAACTTACTGTTTTAAGGTTTTCATACATTTTATTTTTGATAGGTAAAGTAGCTGCAAAATATCTCTGTATAGGCCACATGCCTTAAGCCTTCCAAACCAAAGGTTTTTGTACCTCTGGATTTTCTAGTTAAAAGAAAAACAAATTTTTTTAAAGGACTTGGGTATCTAGAGTAAGATTTCCAAAGAGCACTCAGTACGTATATCCTGCCGGACCTCTGGCTCCTAAGCCTGGCATTTCGTTAACTCTGCCCTTTCCAGTGAGCACTGAAACAGAATTAAAGTTAGCCTTCTTCACTTTGTAGAACTCAGCAAAAGGAAACTAGGTAACCGAGCTTTGAAAGATTTAAAGCTTTTGTAGCCTTTGCATTAAGATTCAAAAAAAAGGGAAATCTGATGCCCAGTGCACACAGAGAAGCAGGACATTTAAAAGCCTCGATGGGTTCTGAATCTAGTTTAACCCTTTTATTTCACTGATATAGGAACTGCCCAGGCAAGTTGTGACCTGCCCGAAGTCATCCATTCTAGTTAGGAGATCTAGAGGTGGGTTCTCCTGAATAGCAGGCCCAGGCTCAGTCGCCCACCTCTGTGGAGAGCCCCCACTTGTTCCTGGGGACTCTCTTGTGGCCTCCTTAGTGGTGTTAGTTAAACTTTTCTCCTGGAACCCCGTCATGGGAACAGGAAACTGGGCTGTTGTGCTCACATGTCTTCGTATACACACCCATATAAGATGATCTGAATACCTTCATGTGCATTCTAACAATTGAGATATCCACAACAGGGAAAAGTAGGGCCAGAAAATAATTCTGTGTCGCAAAGGTGTCTGCTTTGACTCAAGCAAATCTGGAAGCCGCCTTGGGAAATCTGGCTGCAGTTCCATATCTAGAGTTACATAAGCCCTCAGAGCAGATGATGACTCTGCCAACTTGGTAATTGTACGTTAATATCTACCTCAACTGGTAACCATGCTTCAATTTAAAGACTGGACTTTCTGTTTCTTCACTTTGAAACCCCGTATTCTGAATTGCACCAGATATTTTCCATGGGGTGAAGATTTCTGATAGAGTAGAACCAGGCTTCTTCCTGGACAGTAGAATCCTACAACAGTCGTATTCCTCTTCCAAGTGATTGTGTTCTGGTTCAAGCATTGACCATGTTCCAAAGGATTTGCAGTTCTTTTTTTCCTAATAGGCAGATTGCATAGTAGATTCTTTCGTTGCTGATGTCCTATTTCTTGCAATTAGGAAGAGACTGAAGCTCATCAGGAGCTCTTTAAACACAATTCTGCATAATAATTCTATTTCTCATAGTAACTCCTAAATGTTTTGTAAGTTTAATGTGAATGATGTGTGTCGGTCTCTAGGCATTCCTATTCTAGGTGTTTATCATGACCACATGTTCTTTATATACATAGAACTTTTTGTATGTCTTCAATTACATTGTTGGCTTCTTCATGTCCAGGTGAGAAATGACACAGAACCCCCTCTAGATGCACACACAGCACAGAGATCTTTCAGTGACTGTTAATATTTAATAATTTGAGGGCTTCCTAGGGCTAGAAAGTTCCATAAAAACACCTTTATTTTCTTTTTCCTTTTTCTTTTTTGCAATTAGTTTATTTGTATCTTATATTGCAGACAGATTCCACCAACGGGGAGAATCCAAGCATCAAGAAATCCCTCTTTCCTCTTTTTAATTCAAAGAATCATTTAAAGCATAGTTCTTCTTTGAAAAAGCTTCCTGTAGTCACTCCACCCATGGTACCCATTTTTACGTATGGTAGCCCTGAAAACTGCTCCAGTAAACTTGTTTTACTGATGACAACAGCATGTCTTTTTATTTTCTTGGGGTCATATTCTCTTTGTGCTAGTTAAGTACCTGAGCCAGTTCCATAAATTCACTGAGATATAAATTCTTTGCCATCCTGAATTTTCTGAATCAGTCGAGGAGGTTGAAGCATTAAAGACTATTAAGCAAACAAACTAGTGAAAGGCTAGTTTGGGTTGTCTGATGAGCCAATTATTGGCAGACAACATTTATAAAATCCCTCATTTCCTGTAAAGAATTCGATTAGCATTTACAATTCACAAACGTCTTTTCGGCTCACAAAGTTTGTTACCACTTGGTTGGCAGTTTGTTCCTTTGAAACCAAGTTGAATTGACCAAATTGAGTGAGCTAGCAGGCTCCATGAAAAGCAGCTTCTGTTAGTTGGTGATTTGCTTTTTTTTCTTGCCTAGCTCTAGCTTTTGCTGGTCACTTGGTTTAAAGCCAGGGCTTTTGCTTGGCATTTGACGTTACTCTCCTGTGTTCACCCAAATTGGTGAATGGACCAATTGTATTTGTCTGGAGTTTGTGGCACAAATTTCCAGCATTTTCATCGTGCATAGTGCTAGACCCAGATTATTTATTGGGCAGTGTCTTGGGAATATGATTCAAACCATAGTTTTCCACTTTGCTATCCTTGAAAACCTGCTGGACTTCTTGGGGTACCCCCAAACACAGTGTTTGGATCATTTTCCCAGCAGGAACGCATTTTTGTTTTATTGAACTGGTTCATAACCTAACTGCAATGTGGAATGAGGATACGACAGCAATTCCTGGTACAGCCCAATTTAACTGCTCTCTCTTACAGCGACTAAAACTAACAGCATGGGAATGCTTTAAGGATTGAGGTTTTATTTAACAGAGCTGCATGACATCTGCCAATTTTTCCTAATACAGGGAAAATTATTAAGAGGGCAGCAGACTCCAACTAGCATCACTTGCATTGTGAACATTGGGAGAGTTTGGATTTCTTTTTTATTGGGTTTTTTCCCTTGGTTTTTTGTTTGTTTGTTTTGGGTTTTGTTTTCTAGTTGAGTTTTGGTTTGGTTTGATTTGCTTTGGTTCTCCTCTTGGGTGGGCTTACATATCTTAGTTAGATTTGTTGGTGTGCTGATTGAATCCCTGTGTGTATTCTGCTCTAGGTGCCCAATTCTGAAGGCCCCGATCTTCTGACACTGCAGAAAGCCATCCACTCTGCTAGCACCCCAAGCAGCAGACCAAAGGAGTGGCGTCCTGAGAAGATCTCCGATCTGCAGACCCAAGTGAGTGGCACATGCATCACTCCTAGAGTCTTAGACTGCAGTGATCATCTCCTGAAGGGAGGGCAAGGCCGAGAGACTCCCCAGAATATCCCCTCACTAATAGTCAGATGCATTCTGGGAGTCCAGATCTTGCTTCAGTGACCCTTGTCTTACTGGGGACAAAAGTGGGATTCCATTAGTCTTCACCTAGCAGGGGTGGGGTGTGGGGTGGAAATAAGGGATGAAGAAGACATGGCCCAGCCCACAAATATTCTGCAGCCTAGGAGAGACAGAAAATCCATAAAGAACTGTAATTCATGGTAAAAAGTGAAGCCTGCCATAAAACGTAGGAGAAGGTGAAAGGAAGTAGTGGGAAGATTAAGGTTTCATTAAAGTTGGTAGCATATGAATTGGGCCTTGAAAAACAGGTATGATAAACTTTCATGAAAGAATACTTAAACTTCTGAAATCCATACTATTTTTGATGGAAAACTGGCAAACAGTTGTATTAGGACTGCATGTTAGTATGTATAATCGCGTTTCTCTGTCGTTCTCTGGGGGAATAAGCAGAAACCAAATCCATAAATTTTTCAGGTAATTGAGGTTTATCTCCTTTAAACAACTATTTTGATTGGAACATTTTTAATATTGTATCCTTTCAGTATCCTGTAATGAGCATAGTAACTTAATCTAACTTTTTTTTTATCATATTCAATATTTTATAATTCAAAAAAGTGTAACTCCATTATTCCTCTGTATGATAATTTCTGACAGTCCTCATGAGCTTTTGAGGCTGTAGGGTTGGTTGTGCTTATAAATGAGCACAGATTAATGTGACTTGGAGTAAGGGGGTCTATTTTTATAGGTTTGCTGTTTACTCTATTTAATTGTAAGCTGTTACTTAGAGCTGCCGATAGGAGTTCCCAAAATTTCTATTGTATTTGCCCAACCATTTATGTTTTATGCTTCTAACACAATATAGGCTGTGGGGGCGTGGGGGGTATATAGAGAATATCTGAACTAAGAGCACAAGGCTCTGAATGACGGCCTGATGTTCTACCCCCGCCCCCTCTTTTCAGGTAACTTTATATCTCCAGCTGAACCCATATTATTATACAGTTGACCCTTGAACAAAGGTGGGGGGGTGGGGACGGGTAGAGGCACCAACCCCGACACACACAGAGTCAGAAGTCTGCTTTTAACTTTTGACTCCCCCAGAACTTAAGCTGTCCCTCAGTATCTACAAGCAATTGGTCCTAGGACCCCAACAGATACCAAAGTCCGTGGATGCTCAAGTCCACTGTATAAAAATGGTGCAGATCAATGCATATGGTTAGCCCCCTGCATCCACGAGCCTCCCAAGCACAAATCAAAAATTGTACAGGTATTTATTGAAAAAGATTCACGTTCAAAGGTGGACCCATACAGTTCAAACCTGTGTTGTTCAAGGATTAATTGTAATTGCTCAATAGTTACATGTGGTCAGGGCTATTAAAATCACCAGAAATCTTATTGCGTTGTCATACCAATTTTATGTTGAAAGAAAACACCCTTTTTGAGCACTTACGGTGTGCAGTGTACTCTGCCACCTCCTATGGGGACCACAAAGCTTTCTTGGACAGACTTTGGAATGACCAAGAAGGATGCTTTCCAGGAGCGATTGCTACCTGATTCAGTTCTCAAGCAGTTTCTCTTGGATTTCAATGCTCTGTTTCTTCAAATCTTGTAGTGGTCCTTGAGATCATCAACATTTTATTAAAACTTTGCTGAGCCCTTAAAAGCATGGTCCTTGAAGATTGACAGCCAGAGGTGCCCCAGGGCTGGGACTGCAGCCCGGGGAGGGCCTTGAATTTCAGAGTGCTTTCGCATGCCTCTTCTGATGGTGGCTCTAATCACACATAAGTAGAGGAGAGGGGAATGAGCCACTCGTGGAGCAAGGAGCCCTCGGGCAGCTGGCTTCCAGGACCCTCACTTCTGCATTGAAGTATAGTCCCCCTCCACAGTGCGGCACCCACTCTGTGGGGCTCAGGCTCCAGCCACGCAGCAGACAGGCAGGGCAGCTGTGAACCCATGTTAGGAATCAAAGGCCTCCTGTGAGTGAATTGTGTTTTAGAGTCTGCAGGGGTTTTGCTTATTTCTCCATGCTTTCCATTTTCAATGCGCAAACCTTACCCTCCTCTCCAAAAAATAAAAAACAAAACCCCAAAAAGTAAAAGGGCAGAAAGGGAACATTTGGGGTTTGTAATGTCAAGGGAAAACCAGGGAGATAAGAACAGAAAGCGATATACGAGTTGTGATCAAACAATATGGTGAATGTTTAAATTTAAAAAAAATTATTGCAGTAAAAGACACACTGCCATTAATCCTCCTCAAAATACGCCCTCTTGCTTTGAACACACTTATTCTTTTTGCCACTTTCTGAAGCAGTTCTGGAAGTCCTCTTTCTTGAGTGTCTTTAGTTGCTCTGTTGTGGCTGCCTCAATGTCTTGAATCATTTTGACTTTGGGGAAGAGCCAGAAGTCACACAGTGCCAGATCCAGTGAATAAGGTGGATGAGGACACACTGTAATGTTTTTATTTGACAGAAATTTCCATATACCAGAAGCGATGTGTGACACAGAGCGTTGTCATGATGGAGGATGAAACTGTTTGCCCACTTCATATTAATACATTGTTCTTGATCCATGATTTATGGCACACTTTAAAACGCACCTTCTCTCAACCATAGCTCACACCCGACTGACTGCACCAAACAAGCTGAAACTTGTCACACACTGTTACTAAGCTTCAACACGCCGCTTCCCATGTTGAAGATCCCTGCCTTTCCGTTGGATGGCACTCGGTGGAAGCATTCACCATATTTTGTGATCACACCTCGTGTAAATTTTAGCTGAGTGTGTTGCTACCTAATTGAAACCACATTTTTTCAGCTTCTCTTGCCTCTAGATAATGGTCATGTGGTTGAGTACTGGCC
This sequence comes from Rhinolophus sinicus, assembly GCF_057876585.1. Classification (NCBI taxonomy): domain Eukaryota; kingdom Metazoa; phylum Chordata; class Mammalia; order Chiroptera; family Rhinolophidae; genus Rhinolophus; species Rhinolophus sinicus. The sequence continues at coordinate 12,064,965 of NC_142518.1, forward strand.
ACTGAAATACAAGTGGCAGCTTTCTGTGGCACTGTTGGGAAGTCCTCTCAAAAGCAAGAGTCATAGCCCTTCTTTTGCTTCTTCCTGCTGGTTGAAGCATGAGATTTGTGCGCCTCACCCCCCATCCTCCCCACACACACACACTCACACACCCTGTAAAGATGGGATACAGCCAGATAGAAGGTGCCTAAGCATTCAGTCAACCACCACACCAGCTCTAGATTTCTTATCTAGATATTTCTAGGCTTTTCCATTAAAGAAAAATGACCTCAGTCTTGTCTGAAAAAGAAAAAGAACAGGTAAGACTGGACTAGGCCCTCCTCCCCCATGGGGCCCACCCTCGCTGGCTACATGCATCATCTCAGACCTGCGCTCTAGGTCCTCTCAGCTCTCAGGTCTGCACTAACTGAAATCCTACATACACTCTCATCTTGTCTTTCAGAGCCAACCGTTAAAATCACTGCGCAAGCTGTTGCATCTCTCTTCAGCTGCCAATCACCCAGCTTCCTCAGACCCCCGCTTCCAGCCCTTAACAACTCAACAAGCCAAAAATTCCTTCTCAGAAATTCGGATTCACCCCCTGAGCCAGGCCTCTGGTGGGAGCAGTAACATCCGGCAGGAGCCCACACCAAAGGGCAGGCCAGCTCTCCAGCTGCCAGGTCAGATGGACTCTGGTTGGCACGTGTCCTCTGTGACCCGGAGTGCCACAGAGGGGCCTTCCTACTCTGAACAGCTGGGTGCCAAGAGTGGGCCAAATGGGCACCTGTATAACAGAACAAATCGGTCTCGAATGCCAAATCTGAATGATTTAAAAGAGACAGCCTTGTAATGTGTGCTTGGGGTGGGGGGGGCAAGCCAGTTGGGAGGGGAGGGTGTTGGGGGGTGGGGTGCGAAATAGGCTGGGCTGGGGTGGTAAGCCAGTATTTTCAGCTTTATGAAGGTGTGTGCAATATTGTATGTGTGGAGCCCTCTGGCTCCTCACGGTCACAATGCTAGTCAGGGATCTTAGAGCTACAGGAGTTCCTTAGGGATCGCCAGTCTCCACGGCTCTCGTATGAAAATGGACAGAGTGTGCCACTGAGGAAGAAGACATTCTTGCCAGTTTCTCCCCCTTACACTCCAGCTTTAGGGCAATCCCTGTTGAACTTGGGAAAGCCAGGGCGTGTTCTGGCACTGCAAGGGATAGAAAAATCCATGTTGACCGATGCCCTTACCACAGATTTTTTTTCTGCCTAGACTAAATGTGGGGTTTATTGTAATCCAACAGTATCTCTTTGAAGGGTTAGCAGATGAAGATGAACTAACTGTATGTCTTAAATTGTTTTCTAAATTTCCATATTTGATAGGATTTGTACCATTTATTTATAATTGATTAATATTGTACTGTTATAATCATACCTTTTATGTTAAATGTAAAGTTATTTTGAGCTGTTTGGAACATTGTGAAGCAGTGGGACAGCTACAGTAGTTTCTATAAAAACTAAACAGTAACATTTATATATTGCATCAGGAGTATTTTATTCTGTATATAAATATACATATATGGTAAATATCTGTCAGTTTTATAAATATAATCATTTAAAGAAAGTATCATTATGACACTCTCTGCCATATTTTTATACATTTGTAATATGAAGTGAGTCTTATACTTCTAATCAAGGGAGTTGAATTGTGGCCATATGTGACTGTAACAGTAGGAACCTTGCTCAACTTTTAGGCTCCAACAGTAGCCTGTAGACATGCTCCTTGGTAGCAGACGAGATGCAGCATCTCCTTCTGAACCCGCAGGGGCAGAAAGTGGGCTGGGCCAGTGAGAACTCCAGCAGGCCTCGTCTCCGTCCTCACACAGGTGGCTCCTCTTCATGTCCAGGGACATTTCCTTGCACCTGAGGGAGAACAGATCCAGGGTTACTCATGGGTCTTTGCAGAGAGAATGTGCTCTTCTACTTAGCATTAGTGCAGAGCATCGACCAAAGATTTGCCAGTGGACATTCCTAGTCGTGAGGTTGTAGGAGGCACCTGTCTGCAGAGCTGGCAGACCAGCTCTATACTCCTGAATCCTGTGCACTGTACCAGAGACTGTTGGGATGGGGGGTGAGATACATGTGTGGCATTTCTATTTCTAAATGCTTTTTTTTTTTTTTCTTATTGCTCTTTTCAGTATATTTAAAAGGCTCCTGAAGCAATTTTAGATGTAGAGAAAATTGCTCTACTCAGTTTTTTCTTCCTGGGACTGTCCGTGTATAACAAGGTTATCATGCGCGCGCACGCAGTCAGAACAGGATTTATCTTTCCCTCTTTTGATCTCCTTCAACTCCCAAGTGTCATCAAGGCCTTTGGCCAACAGAGGTTATAGCCCCGTGTCTCTGGCCATCCTTGACAGAAGATCACTCAACACCATTATCCATCAAGAGTATTAGATTTTTGGAAGTAGTCTGTTAGCAATAATGTTTTTAGAGGTCCCCCCTCCCACCCATCAAAGAGGTAATGCCTCAGTATTTATTACTTGTTCCCAGGATTCCGAGAGTGTCAGCCCCTGAATCAAGTCAGCTGTAACTGAAATGTGCTGAGTTACTGTCCCCCTCCCCCACGATTTTGAGAATCATAGCTCTGATGATTATGAAGATTATAAAGTCTTAGTTTCTTTGAAGCTTATTGTGTGCATATTGCATTTTTATATAACTACTATAATGATGTGTATGGATTATATATAGAGGTCATTTTAAGGTGCTTTTTATTTAATTTTAATAAGTGTAATAGGCACTAAAATGAAATTCAACTGGGTACTATCCTTGAAACAATTTGATTCAAACCAGTAGTTTGCATGCTCTTCGGTTCTTTTTATATCTTGTTTCTTTCACCAGTTCAGTACTGTTCTAGTAGCTCTGAATTCTGGCTTTTCCCAGGCAGCTGCTCAGTTATATAAGTGACGTGGACCCTCAGCAGTTTTTGCCTGGATACTAATGACTCTAAAAGAGTGTGTAACTCTTCTTTTTCATACTCGATCTGTACCTTGTATTCCCCCTTGCAAACCAGAAACTGCATTTTTTCCTCTGGAAAGACTTCTCACTGTGCTGTGCGCTTAGGAACTGCGCAGTCACATTGCCATGCTGTGGCATTTGAGGCTCGTCGTCACCTAGGGGCTGGTTTCCCATGTTTTCATCCTTGCTAACACTGGGATCTCAGATGTTTGCAGAACATTTCTATTCCTGATGGTTCTTCAAAGAAGGGCTAGAGTAATTGCCTTCTACCTAGAGCAAAGTAAACCTAACTAATGAAGAGTCAATACATACTTTTCGTACATTCCCAGATTTGAGCCAGAAAATATCTACAGTGTTTTCCACTAGTGTTTTTGAGATAGCTCTTTTATCCTCTTCTCAGCTTTTGTCCATTCTGACTTCTCATTGACCTTAGTGAGCTGTAAGTGAACTACAATCCACATTTCTAGCATGTATAATTCTCTTCCGCTTGCACATGGGAATAGTGAAATTTCCTCTCAAATTTAATGGGCCCTCTCTTAGCTTTTAACTGGTGTTTTCCTCTGGTTGATGAATTATCGACCTCACAAAGATTGTCATCCATGATAAGGGCTTGATTTAAAGTCACAAACGCTTGCATTTTCTTTAGGAAGGGAAATTTTTATGATATCCGTGTTCTATTATCTGCCCTAACTTCCTAAAGGATACAAAGGTTGAATGAAGGCTTAACGAATTACTTTGTTTTATGGACGTATCACTGATCTTTCGAAAAGAAACTCTGCTTCACTGTTTTTATGCTTTTGGTTCATCACCATCCTTGTTCTTCTCCGAAGTTCTAAGTGAACTTTCACTGAACCTTGTTTGGTCTTGATCTGAGGTTTAGCCTCTCTCCAGAGCCCCAGACCAAAAGTGCTCAATGCTAAGGGGCTCGAGTGAACTGTCACTACAGCAGTGGTTCTCAACCGGGGCTGATTTTGCCTCCTAGCGACATTTGGCTCTGTCAGGAGACATGTTTGGTTGTCACAACGGGGTGTGGTGTTGTGCTACTAGCATGTAGTAGGTAGAGGCCAGGGACATTGCTACACATCCTACATGCACAGGACACCCCACCAACAAAAAATGATCTAGCCCCACGTGTCAGCACTGCTGACGTTGGGAACCCCGCTCTACCGGATTCCAAGCCCACCAGTCTGCAGAGCTCGGCTCTGTCCTTGTCTCTCCACGCTACGAAACTGCAGGTATGAATTCTTCAGCATCCCATTCTCTTAAGGAATCTTCTACCATTGTTCTCGAATCCCTGGAATCCTATTGTTCGTTTCCATTGTCTTGGGCCTGCTGAAAGGTGCATCCTTTGGGAGACCAGAGTTACTTTATAGGTGTTTGCGAACTTAAATTCTAGGTCAGCATCCTTAGAAAACTCTTTCTTAGAGTCATGAGACTTATATTTAGAAGCAAGCAGCAGCCTGGCAGATTGGCATGATTTTTACCAACTGCTCAAAGGCATCCATGGCTTTTAGCTGTGTCTCCCAAAAGAAAATGTCTGTTTTTTAAGTCATTTACTAGCTCTACAAATATTGGCATATGACAGACTGATTAGATGCAAAAACCTCTGTCTTGGTGGTTGTGATGTGACTCTTATAGGAGTATTTGTGCTGTACCCTTTGGTTAAGTCTGTTTTAAAACCTGCTTTAAGACTCACCATATGCAGTTGTACTTTCATTCTAAGCTCAGAGCTGTGCTGGTTAGTTTCTAGTCATGTCATGTGTTATAAAGTATGTTGTGGTTATAGAGTTAGCCAGTGTAGCATGTTCCTAATCTGAAAATTAGTGGACTTCGCTAGGAAATGCTGTCCCATGTTCCCTTCCCAGCACTCCTTAGTTAACGTCATAGTATCCTCACTTCTTAAACTAGCTTTTAGAGTAAATAAGGAAAAAAGCCATTTCTTTTCTTCTAGTTATGTATTGAGAATAACTCATAAGTGTACCACTTTTTTTCAAGGCCAGAGGCTTACTTTCCAAGTGCGTAGAAGGCACTATTTATTTCTGTTCACCTAGGTCCCGGCGGTGACCCAGCTTTCAGCAAGGGCAATCACTCATTACGACTTATTCTTAGAGCTTAGCTGGGACTCAGAAAACTGCACATTCTCTCCTGGGCAGAACATTTTTCCTGGAGAGCACTGCTTTTATATCTAGAAGTTCGTTACTTCCTGCACTATAGTGGGATATCGAACTCCTTGGGAGCGCTAAGATCCACAGACTCATACTTTTGTGAACTGGGAATGTGGTATGATACCCTGAACCAAGTCAGAAATACTGAAATAGTTCCTTACCTCCTTCAGTTCATCACTAATCAAGTGTGTAGGCTGAAAGAAACTTCCTTACGGTTAAAAACAAATGGTTTCTTCAAAGGGGGCGACAGAAAAGACAGTACAAATGTTCTAAGTGTCCTGTTGCTAATCCCCAGATTCTCACAAGAAGTTTCTCTCAGAGACTTAAAGGGCCAACTTACAAAACAGAAGCTTGTAAGTGGCTCTGATCTCATCCTTTTGCGTCTTGACCAGCTGAGATATAGAATATCTTGACGTCTGATTCAGCTGGGTAAAAAATTCTGTCTTAGAAACCATGAGTAAATGCAAGAAAATGAAGCCCTGACAGGACGAGTCCCTCGTCTGTCTGTATACACACAATGTGGTGAAAGTAAGGTGGCTAGGAAACTCTGGGCCTGCTGCCCTATTCTATTTCTTCTTTTTTAATTGAGTGTACTATAAAATATAAAAGATCATCGACTTTTGTGCCAAGTCAGTAACTACGTGAATATTCATTTCCCATAGTGCTTTGTTAATTCATCAGCCTTAGGCCTGGCCATGACTCCACCTTTTTCCACTCCAGGCTCCGACCCACCTTTCTGTGTATTTCCTATAGGCTATTAAATATGATCACAACCTGCCTTGTACTTTCATTCATTAACTGTTTACTCCCAAATTTGAGGGAGGTTTGTCTTTTTGTTTTGCCAGAAAAAATTTGTAATAGTTGCACGTTGGATTTCGAGGGCCAGAGAGCTGCATCAGTGAAACTGGTTTCACTTCTAAGGCCCTTCATTTACCCACAAGGTTGAGCTCTCTGAACCCCATTTGATCCTTGGGTCGTATTTTGATCCTCCTTTGGAATCTTAAAAAATCAGTCTCCATGTTGTATGCAGATTAGAAGTTGCCTTGTTCGCTACTCTTCCAGCGCAGAGTATCAGGGAGAAAGAGGCCTTATCTGTTCCTCCGTCCCCTCCGTTTTGACAGACTGCTAAGAATTCCTCAGGATGTCCTTTGGTTTGGGATCGTACTTTCCCCAAAGCCTGATCTGATTCATTTCAGGCGCAGACAAGCTTGTCCTAGTGTTCTGCTTCAGGGTTAATCAGATGAAACCCAGGAATAGAAAAGGTAGATGCCTTGACTTTTGTCCCTGTTGGGGGATTAAAGTGTTTATCGCCAGAGTTGTCAAAAGCTCCAGTTACAAAGCATTCAGAATTTCAAGGAGGGGGGAAAGAACCACTTTTCCTCCTGGAGACTTTTCAAGTTCTCGACAATGGCTTAGATTTTCCGAAGTGGAAAGCAAAGCTTGTACAAAATCTGTTTTCACTCGAGATAGCCGATTGGTTATATATAGTCCTCTCAGTCTATTTCCCTCTCCTTGTTTCCTCCTTGGTCACTGATGGAGTCAGGCTGGAGGGGTAATGCTGTGATTGTAGGAAGTCAATTCTCACTGTAAACTTGGATTGATTAACAGAAACAAACCAAACAAAATAGTGGCCCCTAATTCCTATCTCCAAGAATTGCTTTGTGCCATTTTGAATTCAGGTAGTTATTCTGTATATACTTAGAAGACTATTCCGAGCTTCTTCAATCTCTAGGAAGTTGGAAGGGGGTATTTGGGAAGACACAGGGCAGGGTGACTCTGCGAGATCCCTGCTCATGCATGAAAACAAAACTAGGGATAAGCCAGAATGATGTAACATCCAAATTTGTGGTAGATGAAGAATCGGTGGAAATTCTTAATTGCACAGACTTTATAATCCCTAATATAAAGTGTAATTCCATACTTTTTACTGTGGCAAGGGTGTGTTGTGGTGTTAACCTTTTTAATTTTTGAATCCAAACTGAATTTAAAGTATTGAGTATTTAAATTCCTCACAAGCTAATTATGAACCATTTGTAAAGTGTTTCTATAACTCTTTGTATCATGTGTTAGTACATCTTATCAAGTTTTTTCTGGCATGTATTCCATTCTAAACTTCTGTAAAATTTCTATTGTTGCTGTAAATATTATACAAATATCTATTCCGTGGTAACCTTAATTATCAGCATGAAATGGTTAATTTTTACTGAGCACAATGTATTTTTGAATGGATCTTCCCAAATGTCTTTAATAAAATGCAGATTTTGCACTGACTGAAGTGATTGCCAGGCCGTCCCAATCCTGAGCACTGTTATCCCTCTCTGTTGGAACAGCACGCAGCTCCTCCGTTAGTTCCTTCTTTGTAAAGAACTCATTTGAATGCAAATGAGGGATAATGGACCTTTGAAGTTAGAATCAGTTTGAGGGACCGAAATTAATGTAAAGTGGGGCAAATCCTGTTATTTAATGAGGTTGATAATTTTTTTGTATTTATAAAGCTTTTTTCCCCTTCTGGCATTTTGAAAACTGGTTTCTTTTACACTTGAGTGTTGTCTCCTTTGCACGTTGCTAGACACTCACTTGGTGGCTTGGGGAGGGTGGGCTGAAATGCTAGCCTCCCGCTCAGTGTCCTGGGGAAAGCAAAGATGGACAGCTTAGTAAGGATTTCTTCGTGTTTTACAGCAGGAGGTTGGCAAACTTTTTCTGTAAAGGACCAGATAGTAAACATTTGAGGCTCTGTGGGCGTAGGGTCTCTAACTACTCAACTCTGCCACTGTAGTGTGTAGGCCATATGTAAATGAAGGGGGTGTCTGTGTTCCTGGAAAACTTTATTTACCAAAAAAAAAAAAAAAAGAACACGGGCTGAGCGCCAGATTTCCTGACCTGTTCTAGGCCTTCACCTTTGTCTTTAAGGCTAAGAAGACCAACTGAGTAAATGCTCAATCGGGGGAAAGAACCTAAATTTTGTGATAATATATCTAAATATTCTCTATCTTTCTAAACAAAGGATAGGAGCTAAAACCTAGTGCTTTGCATTCTTAAAAGTACTGAAGTACTGTGTCATTGGGGGTGACCGGTGAGCTCAGTTGATTAGAGCGCGGTGCTAATAACACCAAGGTTGCCGGTTCGATCCCCACATGGGCCACTGTGAGCTGCGCCCTCCTTAAAAAATAAAGTACTGTGTCACCAACTTCTTTGCTCCAAGTTTCTCCTTTAAGTCATGGAAACCTGTGGTTTCAATTATACTTTTTATCAAGACTGAATCACAGTATCTGTGGCTTGTAATTTGTTTATATTCATAGCACTTACTATGGCCAGGCAAAATGCCAAGTGTTCTACTTTGATTATTACAGTACTTTTCACAACAACACAATGAAGCAGGTTGTATCCCCATTTTGTAGCTGAGGAAACTGAGGTCTATGGACTTTACATGAACTTGCCCAAGGTCAGCCAGCTAGGATTTGAAACTAGAATTTGAAGCCGAGTATGTAAAGCCCATATCCTTAAACACTTAAAGCAGTGCAGTCGCTGTGTCTCCAAGTATAGAAGCCGACATGGGGTTCATGACATGGGTGATTCATGGACCATCTTGCCTCCCATCTCCCAGCAGGTGGTAATTGATTCAATTTGAGAATAGAACATTTCATTAAAACAAGTCACTAGAGGTCCAGAGACTGGTGAAATGGCTATAAAAGCACAGTATCTAACGTCAGATTGCCTTAGTGGAATCCTAGCTCCATCACCTACGTCTTGTGTGGCTTTAGACAAGTTACTTAACTTTCCTATGCCTCAGTTACCTTGTCTTTAAATAGAAATAATAATAGGACCTACCTCCTAGGGTTGTTGTGAGGATTTAATGAAATGATAACCTGCAATGCACTTGAGAGATTCTCAATAAATACTAGCTCTTACAACATTATTGCCATTATTTGTGCCCCAGTTGGCAGCCCTATGAAGTTGAAAAGGAATGTCACTGAATCTTGACTGCCAGTTATAGCGAGCTCATTAAGCAGTTTAGATACATTTATCCTATTTGATCTTCACATCAGCCCTATAAAGTTGTCTAGGGTGAACCACCAGAGCTTGGAGTTACTTAGTGCTTGGAGCTACTCTTGGGATCCCAGGGAAAGCAGCATTGCTTGCAGCTGTGCATTTGTCAGCAGGCCTCAGCAACCACACTCCGGGTGGACAAAAAGATGGGCTTCTGTCAGCATCTTTTCAAAGGCTCACTTTAGGGGTGCGATCTTCTGGGTTCTGCGAGTGGATTCATAGCAGTACCTTGATTTTAAAATACCTTTGCTTCGTCCAAGTAACCTCCTCCCACACTGAATACCCAGATCAGCTCAGACTTTATCTTGGCAACGCCTAATGCTACTTTTTTTGTTCATAGCATTTAATTCGGTTGTTTAAAAATCTCCTGCAATATGTTATATATATTTTTGCACAATTAAAAAAACAACCTCCTACAAGTGTAGACCACACTCTAGCATTTCTGAAAACAAAAGTAAACATGTTAATAAGGTAAGAATGAGTTTTTTGCTATACTACATATTTTTAATTGAAAATTTCCCCCACAAAAGAAATAATACTGCAAACATAAAACTCATGTGTTTAATAGCAAAATTTCGTTAGGCTTCAGATGTCCCTCAATAAAAGTTTTATTTTTTATACACTGTCATGAATTAAAGTAAAAAATTAATATGGTGTTGTAAACAAATTACCTGCAGATAAATGTTTTACGGATCTCAGTATTCATTTTTTATTAAATTCTGAAATATTCAGCAATTTCCAATGTGAAATTTCAGTTGACTTCTTTGCAAAAATTGACAAGTTGTTCCTAAAATTCATATGAAAATTCAAGGGACTCAGAATAGCCAAAACAATCTTGAAGAACAAAATTGGAGGACTCACATGTTCCAATTTCAAAGCTACAGTAATGAAAACAGTGTGATACTGGCATAAAGATAGACATACAGATCAATGGAATAGAATTGAGAGTCCAGAAATAAACCCTCACCTTTATGGTCAATTGTGGTTTTTTTTCAATAAGGATGCCAAGGCCATTCAATGGGGAAAAAAATAGGTTATTTTGACAAATGATGCTGGGACGGCTGGATAGTCACATGCAAAGAATGAAGTTGAACCCCTACCTCATACCATATGCAAAAATTAACTCAAAATGGACCAAAGATCTAAATGTAAGAGGTAAAACTATTACATCAGACTCTTGGATGAAAACATCGGAGAAAGTCTTTATGATCTGGATTTGACAATGGTTTCTCACATATGACACCAAAAGTACAAGCAACAAAAGAGAAAAATAAATTGGACTTCATCCAAATTTTAAACTGTGCTTCAAAGGACTCTATCAAGAAAGTAAAAAGACTTAACTTTCAGGAGCTGTCTTTCTTGCTGGCTTTTCTGAAATCTACCCCACTGGGCATCCATACTTCATGGTTTTCACTTCCTACTACTTGGCTTCTGCCTAACCCCAACTATTTTTGTTGTTGTTGTTGTTAGCCTTTATATATTTTTTGAAATCTAGAGATATGTATCTTCTAGTTTGCCGAAAATAAAGTTTGTGAGATTTAAAAAAAAAAAAAGTAAAAAAGGCAATTTACAGAATAGGAGAAAATATTTGCAAATCATATGTCTGGTAAGGGAATTATATCGAAAATATATTAAAGGACTCTTACAACTCAATAATAAAAAGACAGCCTGATTTTTAAATGGGCAAAGGATCAGTATAGATATTTCTCCAACTAAGTGTACAAATGGCCAATAAACACATAAATATGCTTGGCATCGTTAGTCATGGGGAAATGCAAATCAAAACCACAATGAAATACTACTTCATATGCCCCAGGATGGCTATAATCAAAAAGACAGCTAATAACAAGTGTAGAGAAAATAGAACCCTCATGTGTTGCTGGTGGGAACGTAAAATGGTGCACTTACTTTGGAAAATCATCCGGCAGTTCCTCAAAAGGTTAACAGTTACCATACAACCTAGCAATTCCACTCCTAGGTATACCAAGATAAATGAAAACACTTGTACACAATCATTTATAGCAGCATTATTCATAATAGCCAAAACTGCGGAAACAATCCAAATGTCCATCAGTGGATGAATGGATAAATACAATGTGGTCTATCCGTACAATGGAATGATCTTCTGCCATAAAAAGGAATGACGTTCTGACACGTTACAACATGAACGAACCTTGAAAACACTATGCTAAGCGAAAGAAGCCAGACAGAAAAGACCACATATTGTATGATTCCATTTATATGAAATTTCCAGAATACGCTACAGAGACAAATAGATCAGTGGTTGCCTAGGGCTGAGGTGGGCGAGTGGGTTTGGGGGTGATGGCTAATGGGTGTGGGGTTTCTTTTGGGGTGATGAAATTTTTCTAAAATTGTGATAGTTGTTGTTGCTCAACTCAATGTACCATAAGTCATTGAATTGTACCCTTTAAATGGGTGGAATTTGTATGATATATAAACTTTACCTCAAAGTTATGAAATAAAAACATTTCCAACATGAGCAATTATTTGGATAACCTTTATTTCTGCCTTAGGCCAGTTCATTCTTTTTTTCCTTTAACTTTCCTTCTGTGTCTGGAGTCTGAATTTTAGAGGACCTGAACTCTTAGGCTTTTCTCTCTGACAATGCAAGTTCATTCAACTTTCCCAACAAGGGTATCCAATCAGGCATTCTGTTCAAAATGCATTTGTCCATGTGTTCTAAGACTTGAGAAGGATTTCTACCCCACCCCACACCCCCACTGCCAACCCTGAATTGTATTTGAGAGAAGATGGAGCAGGGAAAAGCGTTTTTACAGGTTCAGGTATACAGGGTGGGGATTTGAAAGAGGCTGGGTTAAATATGAAGCTGGTCTAAGCCCAAGAACACCAAGGAAGAGATTTGGGGCTTTTAGGGGGCTGCCCTCTCCGAGAAGGTGAGTCCATTCACTCGGCTTGGCATTTGAAAACAGTCACTCAGAGGTGCCAGCAAAGGCTGCACTGCGTCAAGACCAGGACAGTCTTGGATTGATTCCCCAGTGTTGTTGGATACCCCCATCCTCTGATTCCACTCCCCTCAGCTCCGACTTTCAAATCCTCTCCTGCATCAGCCTCTCCCAGGGAAGGGCCGAAAAACTCAGGCTGACCTATAAAGGACGAAGGAGACTTAGACGGTCGCTCCTTGAGCTCTTTGCTTACTGAGCTTCTCCAGGAGAAGGCCAGTCTCACTCCAGCCTCATCCCTCCTTCCCACAGAGGTTTCAGCATGAGAAGCAGGCGGGTTTGTGTGTTGCAAGGCCAGGGGACAGGTTGGAAGATTGGACTCACCAGGGGCATAGCCACATCGCCCTTCTTAGGACGTGGGTCCTGACCACTTTGTACAAAGCATGGGCTCAGCTAATGGGTCTCCTCCGTGTAGCTAGTGATAGCTCTTGGGCCAACTGTTTTCAAAGTGTTAAGCTTGTTGGAAAATGGTAGTCCTAGATAAAGAAATTCTGATGTGTTCTGGTCATTTGGGGTTCCTAAATAAGGGAAACTTTGCTACTTACATGTGCAGCCTGTCTTATGTATTCGCCTAAATAGTGACCACAGACTAGGATAATTTGCCTGAATGGGCTGCAGAATAGAGTTGTATGTCATGAGAGCTCTGGAACCCCCCAATCCCTGTGTGCATGGGGGTGAAAGTTCAGAGCAGGGGAGCCCCTCCTACCTGGGGGGTTTGGTCATGTAAGTCACTCAGGAAACTGGACTTCCCATCCACCATACTCATCGCCAGCCAGTCACCCCAAACCTTTCACTCTGTGTACCCGGTGCTCTCAAATCCTAAACGACCATGATTTAATGAAAACTTAGCTAGGAGAAACTGCAAGCTTGCTCCCCTTTGCATTCAAAGCAAGGCTTTTTGAAACTCTATGTTCCTGTTTTGAATGTAGCAATGCAAAAGAATTTTCAATTTCTCGGGGCTGCTTTGTGTTCCCCCGGGACTGCACCTTTCACAGTGTCACTGAGACAAAAAAAAAAACAAAAACAAATTACACCTGCTACTTAGGCTTTTGGATAAAAATTGTTTTTAGGGACATTTTCTGTGTTCCTATTTTCTTTGGCCCTGAGTGGGGAATGTGTTCACTGTTATTTTTTTCATTGAAATTGGAAACTATATCTTAGAAAAAAGAAAAAGAAATATTCTCTCCTCAGCTCTGCATTGAAAAGAGCTTGTAAAATCCAGCCCCGTTCATCACGGTGGCATGTCAGGGCTCTCCACAGTCCACTGTGTGCCCTCTACCCCCTGGCAGGTGCCAAGCTGAGGCAGACATCAGGCACACTTGCTGACGCACTCCAGCAGCTCCATCCGGATGGCAATTCGGACGTGCCAGCCCAGCGGGATCAGCCGGATGAAGCGGGAAATGATGGGGGGCCGCAGAAGATTCTGGACTGTGGAGGTTCGGTCTGAGTTTCCGTAGAAGACCTAAAGAGAGGGGTGAAATCCTGTCACCTGTCATCATCATATCAGAGGCAAAAGGAAGAATGATTCCTTTCTGGAGGTGGCTCCAACTTGTAACTGGAAAAATCTCAGAAAGTGGTTGAAGTGCAAAGAATTAGATGCCCCTGAAATCTGACTTTGAGTAGTTGTTAGCACCTACACGCTCTGGGCGTTTCTGAGTCTCTATATGGGGACATCTTGAACTGTAACATCCAGTATGGTAGTCAGTAGGCACATGTGGCTATTTAAATTGAAATGAATTCAAATTAGATAGCAGTTCACTTCCTCAGTCCTACTAGCCACACGCCACGCGAGTGCTCAACAGCTAATGTGATCAGTGGCTGCCATATTGGACACTGCAGATAGTAATATTTCCATCCTGGTAAAAAGTTCTATTGGATGTCTCTGATCAAACATGCCTCTTGATTCTTATCACCAATTCTGTGTTTTAATCCTTTGCATTTTGACAAGAATTTTGAAAAGGACCACATCACACAAGAGGAATGCTCCCACGTTCCAAAGGAACTAAAGTGGGGCTCAAGTAAAAACGTGAGCTGGTTCTGAAGTTGTGAGCCAAAGCTTAATTGTGTGTCTCTACACCGACACAAATAGCAAGTACTTTCTAGACTTGGAAATGTTTTTTAAAAGAAAAAGATACAAATAAGAAGGAAGATTCTGGAAGGAAGAGGGCAGTGCCCAGAGAGAAAAACAGTTTATTTGTGGTTTGGGGGCTATCGCGTGGCATAATGCGGTGGCTGAAACATAAAAAGATGCCATGGGTGTCATTCTTTGCACTCTTTCCAGAGTCATAATGCTCTGCCTGGTGACACTGGGACATTTCATTCCCTGCTGGTATTATCTTCGGAAAAAATCTGACTGCCACATTAGCTTCATCCACCCACAAAATAAGAAGGACCTCGTCTGCTATGATCTTACCTTTCTTCCCACTAACAACACCCCACAGCCCCTTTTCTAAGCTGTTTGTCCTCGAACCTATTCAAGCCAGGAGCCAGGTGAAGAGGGAGAATAGAACAGTCTCCTCCAGATGGCACAAGTGCCGGGTGGAAGGCTTCTCTGCAAAGAACTTTCAAGGCCTCCAGAAGCACAGACAGGGCTTAAAAAAGAATGCTCCTATCTTTTTGGAAAGCCAATGAATAAGAACAAAAATGTAATAAAATGTCCAAGTGTCAAGATGGTTTTTCCTATTGTGTTCAAATTCCTTAAAATCTCAACCCATGAACAGTCTTACTGTACATATTGTCATCAGAGAATACAAATTCTGACTTTCAGCTGCATGTGTCTACGTAACCTGATTAAATGTCCAAAATAGCTGGGGGAAGTCCTCACTCTCAGGCGAAAGGACAGTTCACATTTCCAGATAGCTAGCAAATTTTGTATTCATCATAAATATACATTACATGTATGTGTGTGTATGTGTATATATATTCAAGAGCCCACTGTGTTTAGTCTATGGGAAATGAGACGCATCTTGGTGCTGAGAGATTAGTGACATATAAGGTTGCTCAAAAGTTTATGGGCCTCTGTCTGCACTGCTAGAGTTGTGCTAACAATTTCCGTAGTTTACTGGCTAATTGACTGGGTTGTCCAAAGCTTCCCAGCCATCAGTCTCAATCACAGTAAGGAGGGGTCTTATCTACATCAATGAACCGGGACCCACCCTCCTCAGTAATAGATCAAGTCAGATCCATGCAGCAAAGTGTTCAGTGGTCCAGTGAGTTTGGAATCGTCCAAATGGCTGGCTTTGATTATTCAAGCAACTGTATGCTGATATGAGAATTCAGACAGATTTCTTTCGCACACAAGAATGGCACTCATTTGCAAACAAACTGCTACGTAGGCACCCGGGATATAGAAAGACACCTGCCTCGTGGTCATAGAGCAGGTCCTGACTCCCCAGGCCTTGGGGTCAATGCTCTGAGAGAGGGCAGTGACAGAAACACAAGGACAGTAGCAGGAGGAGAGTCCCAGAGACTGTGAGCTGAAGGTGGTTTGGAGTACACCTGACTTACCCGGTTGTTTCCGGTCTGGTCCTTATAGTAAATCCAGTTCAGGCTCTCGTCGCTCCTGTACTGCACACTGTACTTGGTCATCCACTCATCAATGTCACAACGACCCTGGGTGAGGATCCCTGAAATCACCTTGACCTCCTTCAGATCTATCTGTAACCACTGGCTGCTGTCCTGGAACTTGGAGAGCCAGGCACACCTGCCGAAGACACAGCAAATTACTAGGAGCCATTTGCCATGAGCCCCTCCAAGGAGCCTGGAGACACAGGCTTTTGAGGGGATGCCAGCACCTGAAGAGCCCCTGCAAAGCTCGGGCAGTCTGACCTGCAAGGTGCTAAGCACTCACAGGCTTGTCTCCAAGAAGTGCCCAGCCTCTGTGATACTTGTGTCATTCTCTCCCTGCACCTCCACCGCCAGAGGAAAAAGTGCCAGATTCAACTAATTTTTCAAAGAAATGCCTTCAAATGTAGCTGAAATCACCTTTGGGGCGTGGTTGCGCATGTCTTTCTTCAATGCACGGTATTGCATCTGTCAGCCCCCTTCCCTTTTCCTTAGTCTCTCCTAAACTTTCTTTCTCCGTGAATCTTTTAATTTCACTCTCTTCATACGTATCTGCATTTCCTCAGGTGCTGTCACCCATGGCTTTCAGGGAGTGTCTGCCATGTGCAGAACACTGCCGAGCCGCTCTGGCAGGGCTTTTGACAGCAGGCCAATTGAAGGAACTGGTTTGTTTGTTTAGCTATAGCCTTCATAAATTGTGAAAACCTATAGCTTCCCTCCCCATTTTTTATTGCGTATTAATTACCATGTTTCCCCAAAAATAAGACCTAACCAGAAAATAAGCCCTAGCATAATTTTTCAGGTTGACATCCCCTGAATATAAGTGCTAATGCATCTTTTGGAGCAAAAATTAATATAAGACCCGGTCTTATTTTCGGGGAAACATGGCAGCTTCTCAGGACTCAGCCCTTAGGTGCCTTCTCTTCTAATTCCAGACTTGCTCCCTTGGGTGGCTCTGACTTTTTACTTCCATCCCAGACCTTTTCTAAATTCTAAATCCTGAGAATCAATTGCTGGCTAGCCAGCTTCTCCCGGATGACTTACAGCGTCTCAAATGAAATATGTCTAAACTCCCGGTTATCCCCACCCCAACCCCTCCTTCCAGTACTGGAATCAACCCCTGTCCTGCCAGCGAACTGAAAGTCATCCGTGGTTCCTTCCTCTGTCACCTCAAATGGCCAATCCATCTATTGGTTCCGGCTCAAATGTTTCTCAAAGTCATTTATTTCTCTCCATTTCACTGCCACCACTCTAGCCCTCTGTTCTTGCCTGGACTATCACTACAGCTTACCTAGTCTCCCTGGATTACTCTTGTCCCCCCACTAAACAGTTCTCCTCACAGGAGCCAGAAGATTTTTCTTTTAACACTAATCTGATTGTGATACTCCCCAACTTCAAATCTTTTTCTGGCAGAGTCTGCTAATTGTCTCCCAATAGCCTCTTCCCATCTTCCTTTAGTAAAAGAACCCCTGAGTTTTGTCTGGGCAAATGGCCACCAGCTAACATCACATTTCCCAGTCTCCTTTGCAGCTAAGTGAGGTCATCAGATGAAATTCTGGTCAATGGCATATGGGCAGAAGTGGCCAATAGGATTATGTTTGTTCAAGGAAACAAAGGAAAAGTGTGTTCACTCTGCTCTTCTGTCCTCCCTACTGACAAGAATGTGGATGTGACAGTGGAAGCTAGAGCAGCCATCTTGGGCTCCAAGATGGAAGCTTCATGTTAAGGATGACAGAACAACAAGGTAGAAAGGGTCTGGACCTCTGATACCGTCCAGCTGCCATAACAACCCTAGACTGCCTAATTCAACTTTTGGATGAGCAAGAAATACACCTCTATGTTAAGTCTCTGTACTTGGGGGCTCTTTGTTACAACAGCACAAACCTGTATTCTAACTAATGCACATTCAGGGTCCTCCTATTATCCCTAAAATAAGGACCACAATCCTTAACATGACTTAAAATACCCTGCATGATCTGACTTCTGGCTGCCTCTCCAGCCCTATCTCACCTGTGCTCTAACCTTGCTGGCCTGCTTTACAGTCCCTATCCAGGCCTTTGAGGGGTCTCCCAACTCTGGGCCCTTGCACCTGCTGTACCCTGTGCCCCCCTCACCTGGCCAACTGTCTCAAGTTAAATACCTTTTTCTTAGAAAGCCCTTCCCTGGTACTTCAAATAGACCAGGTCTTTTTTTCCTTCTCCATCTCCTCCACAGCACTCATCACATTACTAAATGATCAGTTGTGTGATTATGTGCTTAGAGTCCGTCTCCCCGTCTAAACTGTGTGCTTCTAGAAAGCCAGGACTTCATGGAAGGTATTCGATCAATACTTGTTGGGTAACTAAGTGCATTCTGTGTCACTCATTTATTACAGAGACCTACTTTTTCAAATCACATGATAAAAAACAAAAACAAAAGTTGCCTGTGCCGCCGGCCTGCTTACCCAAAGCCTTGACTGTTGAGCCGGGCCTTGTTGGCGGTCCATGAGGAATACCAGCCTACATACTGCTCCGGGTTGGAGCAGGTGACCTGGTCTGGTGTAACCTCCCCTGACTCGAAACCCAGAGGCTTATGATAGGGGCATTCTGGGAAAGGAAAAACAATGCTCATTAAAACATCCGTATCCCATCACAATGCTCAACAAACACAATATGACTGAAATGATGTTTAAAGATGAAGTAAAGGGATTGCCATGGAGACTCACAACTTTCATAAAAACAGAGGGAAGTGGTTCTATGGCAACCTCACTCTGGTGTGTGTGTGTGGGGGGGTAGTTTTGAGAATACTTCACCTTCTCCACGAACTTAGAGACCTAAAACCAAGAAGTTCACAGTGAAATATCATACTTAAATACCATACTCTTTATTTTCCTCATTAACACAGGTTTAGCCATCCTGTGTGATGACATCAGGGTCCCTAATTTGTCTTCAGGCAGCATATGATGGCAATTAAAAGACCAAAACCATGGTGAAAGGCAAGAAGGGCAATTATATATTGAGACTGACTTCCCACTTGTAAATTGCAGTTTTCTCACTAGTCTAATGAAAAATAAAAAAGGGTGAAATGTGCCTGCGTGACTGTTGAATAAGGAACAGTTGAAAGAAACTGCTTTTCCCAAATAAGAATAGCCAAAGCTGATTCTTATCTGTTAATTGTCTGCTGCTTTTCATGTATTTCTTCTCACATTTAGTGTTGTCTTACCTGGTCAGAGACTGCCAATTGCTAACCCAGTATCCATTCTCCCCTTCTTTTTGACTAGAGAAACCTAATTTTGTTGGGGGCAGCAATGTGACCAGCTAAAACAAATCTTTCCCAGCCTCTCTTGCATTTAGAAGTGACCACATAGGGGCGGCCAGTTAGCTCGGTTGGAGCTCCGTGCTCTTAACAAGAAGGTTGCCGGTTCGATCCCCACATGGGCCACTGTGAGCTGCGCCCTCCACAACTAGATTGAAGCAACTACTTGACTTGGAGCTGATGGGTCCTGGAAAAACACACTTAAAATAAATAAAAGTTTGTCATGTGGGGGTCTCTGGTCCTGCACAAGAACACAGTATATGGTCAGTCCAAAAAGGAACACCCACGGAGCCACAGATAGGGGAATCAAAGCACTATATTCTCGCTGGCGGCTGGGTTGGAGACACAGGAAGCAGGAGCCACATGAGCCACAATCTGCTGTCCACTTCTCTGCCAACCAACCAACCCCCTAGTGTAGCCACGGCAGTTATATTGGTGGCTAATGGCTAACTGTTAACAGGTGATGGCCTCCCAGCCACAGCTGATGGCCCTCTGATTATAGCTGATGGCCACCTAATAACCGAGCCAGCACCTTTCCAAGTGAGGCTGAGAGCCTGGAAACTGCTCTCTGGGACTCTGTCCTCACAAAGTTAAAAAAAAAAAAAAAAAGAAAGAAAGAAATGACAACATAACACAATTTTTGATCAATGAGATATAAGAGGATGTCTGCTGGGTATTTCTGATCAGGTTTTGCTTCTTTCTTCCTGTTGCCTAGAGGGAAGACCTGAGGCTGGTGCAACAGTAGCTATCTTGCACCAGGGGGTAAGTCAGGCCAAGAGAACTGCCGAGATTTCAGCCCTGATATCCATAAGCAACACCCTACCCCTAGTCTTTTTACCATGTGAGTCAAAACAAAGCTAATTCAATAAGGCCACTATTTAGGGGGCCTCTTATTTATAACCAAACCCAGTTTCTCACTGAATTTCTATAGAAAACAATGATAAACTTATGCAAATACATTCTCCTAGTTTTCTGATTGTAAATGATAAACTTCAAGTAAGGTAAATCAAATGATTTTTTCCATGTGTAAATTTGAGTTCAGATTGAAGAGCTGAAACATATTTACTAGGGCATCATTACCTTCAACAGTAAAATGAATGTTGAGGTCTTCTGAGAGAATGATTTTCGGAAGTCAATGAAACTGAATGAAGCATGCAAAAGCTTGACCGCCATCCTGAGGCTCCAGAATGCCTGCAGGGACAGCAACCGTGTTTCTCCGAAAATAAGACCTAGCCTGACCAGCAGCTCTAATGCGTCTTTTGGAGCAAAAATTAATATAAAACTCGGTTTTATAAGACCCGTTCTTATATTATATTAATGAGACCGGGTCTTATATTACTTTTTGCTCCAAAAGACGTATTAGAGCTGATGGACCGGCTAGGTCTTATTTTCGGGGAAACACAGTATGCCTTGTCCCCAGAGGCTGAAGACAGACTGCTTTTCTGCCCAATGCACCAAAAAAATAGGTCCAACTCCCACCAGTACCTGCAAGTCAATGGGGCTCGGGGTGAGGGGATAGCATTTGTTTATCAAGTACTGGAGGCTTCGGGGGACCTATTAAAATAATATCATAATTTAAAATAAAATAAAATAAAACAAAATAAAATAAAATAAAATAATATAATATAATATCAGCTCCTGGGAAAGAGAACAGGAACCCTTTATGGGCTGTGTGCTGATGCCTTCTGTGGTGGAAGGATCAGGAGGCCTTGTTAAGAACTCAGTTTCCGGGATTCCACCCCCAGAGCGGCTGCATTTTTAACAAGCACACTTTCAAAGTGCACTTTGAAAACTTTGGCCTGCCAGGAAAGGCGTTTTGTTGGCTGGCAGATTCAGGGGGACCTAGTGCCCATGGCCTTGGAGGCTCCTCCACCTCCTCAACCCCACTCCAACCTGGAAAACAAGCTTGTAACACCAGAAGGCGGGACAAGGCCCCAGTGTCAGAAAGGTAGGTTTCAGCTGAGCCCCAGTCATTGCTTAAATTCTGACTGTGGATGTCTCTGAGGCCTCTCCATCTGGAACCTCCCTTTTCTTGCTCTGGGACCATCAGCTGGGAGGGAGGGGGCAAGATGGAGGGAAAAGCCATCGCCACCTCTCCCCGTTGCCTTATTGGCATTCTGATCTTTCTATGTTTCCGCCTCACATCTCGTTTGCCATTTCTTCCCAATTAGCCCATCTAATAGTTAAGAGTGGGCTGTTGATCTGCAGAGACCTGGCCAGTGGCAATGGCCTTGGAGGCCTGTGAGGGCTTGTCCAGACAAGGATCCTACCCATACTCTTTACTCTTCTGAGGAGGTGATGGTCTCACTATCCCCCTGGTTTCAGCTCTGGGAGCCAACGCCTGACTCTCAGGCCCCAAGCCTCCCACAGCCCTTTGGGTATTTTCCAGGTGAACAGTGCCATCTGGGTGAACCAAAGGTGCTTCACACCCATATGGACACCCATCAGTGTCCAAGTCCCAAGCCTGCCCCCGTCCAGTGCTCCTGTCTGAAGGCATTGGCACCTCCGGCTACCCAGCTGCTAACCAGAAACCTGGTGATTTGGCCCAGGGCACAAAGCAGAGACTCTCCGATGGTTCTCAGCCTAGGCATCATCCAGGGAATTGCAGAATTGCGGGCGTTCATGCCACACCCCAAGAGATTCTGATGTCATTGGTCTGGGGCAGGATGTGGGCATGCGGTAAAGCTGCAGGTGATTGTAATGGGAAGTCAAAGTGAAGAACATCTGCTTAGAGCCAGTGCGACCTGGGATTGGATCCCACTCTCCCTCTGAGTTTAGGCACAAGCTGCTTAATGTCTCTGGGTCTCAGTTTTCTCATCTGTGAAATGAGCACAACAGTAGAACCTACCTCCATAAAGTTGCAGTGGGATGACATGAAATAAACTCTATAGGGCCTGGCTAGAAAGCAGCAGCTCATATTGGTGGAAAAGGGTGAAGTCATGAGAATATATTGATGTCTTCTTGAGTTTTGCATGTTTGTTTTTTTGGTGAGGAGTCAGGAGGGAAGAAATCTAAAACCCCTGCCCCCCACTCTGTCCTGCCCCCATCATCTCCCTGAGAAGGAAGCCAGCTTCATGTTTCCACAGGTTTGGGCTCTTCTTGCTCCAGGATGGAATATGCTGTGTGCACATGTGTGTGACTTGAGAGAATAGCCTGTTGACAGCACAGAACCTCCCAGGCTTAAGGATTTGGAAGTTCTAGGCCTCAACAAGAATCAGCTGATTGTCCCAGAGGAGGAGGTGGCCAAAGGCTCTGGGCTTTGACTCTTTGGGGGTGGAGCCTATGGTAGGGAACTGAGCTGAACAGGGAAATGGTTCCCCTAAGGGGCTGGACCAGGGATGGGGCCTGGGAGCCCTGAGCTGTGGAAACCCTCAGGAAACTTGGGGAGGCCCCAGGATGAGCTTGTTTCAAAGGGAGAAGATGTCAACCTTCACGTAGGGCTGTGGGCCACGCAGGGAAACTGCCACCCAGCCTGAGCCTAGGCCCTGCCCCAGACAGCCCTTGCAAGCCTGTGGGGGTTCCTGTTGTCCAAAGGGGAGAGGAAGGACCTTCAACAATCCTGTCTATAGACTCCTCAAAGGCCATGCTAAAGGGTGCCTCAAACTGGAGTTACTTGAACTTGGAAAAATGGAAAATGTAACATTTCTTGTGCTTTGTGTTCTATGGAGTGAATGGCACTGCAGTTACTTTATTATTTTTCCTGACTCCTCCTTTCCCCCTCTCCTCCTTCTATGGTCCTGGCTGAGCTCCCTTCAGGTCCTCATGCAGGCCTGGAGGCCTTCCCTTGAGGCTGTTCCCTCTGCCTGTGACACTCCTGTCCCCTCATTTCGCCCTTCACCTGGACACCTCTACTCATCCTTCAGATCTCTGCCCTCCCTGAGCTGAGTAAAGGATTCCAGGTGCTGTCTTCCCATGTACCCTATACCTGTCACTAATGCCTCCTCCTGTGATTATTTAATTGTCAGTACCCTTGGTCTGTCTTGCTCACCACTGTATCCTCTGAGCCCAGCAGAGGGCCTGCGCATGCTAGGCACTCCATAAATATTGATCAGATGGATCAACGAAGGGATAAACCAACATCATCACCCCCTGTTGGGTGGCCCCTGGGGATAAGCAGAGAAAATGGCAAGACAGGAAGCAGAGCGCTCAGGGAGGAAGTAAGAGTTCACTGGCCGAGAGAACTCCCACTGGCCTATGTCTATACTCATTTTACTCTTAAGGAAAAACGTGCATCCTCTGTGGCACACGTGGCTCCTCCGAGCAATGATTTGATAATTAGATGGTGAAGGTGTATTCATAATGTACTGCTAATCCAGACTCTAGATACTTAACATACTAGCCTTTCTTATTCAGTAAGTAATTTCTCAATTTGTAAGCATGAAGGCCAGACATGCTTTTAAGGAATGTTAACCTAAAGGAACACAAAGAGAGTTCAGGGACATTCTTGTCAAGAGAGACGTGAATATTATTATGCACACGTGTTAGACTTCAATATCTATGATGATGTAGTAGAATATAGAAGAATGTTTATAGAAGAACGGAGTATATTTTTGAATATAATATAGAAATGTAAAATCTAGACTAAAAGTAAAGCACTGAGTTATTGGATTTCTTATACTTTGATCCCTCCCTTATCCTATTCCCACCTCTCAGGGTGCCGAGGTCATCTTGGCTCAACTGTGGAAAAGACAGACCTTTGAGTATTTTTAATAGCATTAAGCAGAAGATTAGGAGGCCATAATGCACCTAGGCAGTCACCTTCTGCTCTGTGGGTGGGGCCCCTGGGCGGTAAGAGCCAGTGTGTACCTGGGAGCTCCTCTAGGCAGCTCTGAATGACCTTCTTCCCTCCTAAATCAGACCCTGCTGGAAGCGTTGAATCTCAGGGTCCAGAGAGACCAAGGACAGTTCTCTAGGTTCCAATGAGGAGCTGAGGCACTGATGGGCAAGTTACTTCTGGAAGGTTGTGGCTAGTTCTGATTCCCTGAATTTTGCCTTTTATGGAAAAACCAATTAACACCAACAAATCAACCATATAACACTAAGGTTGTATGTTTTTGTTTTTTTGTTTTTCTTCCTGGAAATATCTGTGTTATTAACAAAACAAAACAACCAAAAACAGTGGGGGAGAGGAGCTAAAGAATTTCTGATTTCGGAACTTGTAGTTCATGGCAGCTGCGTAGGGGAGAGAGCACATTCTTCAAACACACAGCCCTCCTCAGCTTCACAGTTGATTGGATCAATGAATCAAATCTGCATAAATAATCTCTTTTCAATTTCTTCTTAAAAAGAACTTCCTTGGAATGGAATTCCAGTAGGCCTCCTGTCTCTAGTGAAGAGAACATTTGTTTTCACTAAATGGCAAACTCCTTCAGGGTAGAGACAATGCCTTCAGGTTTGTCTCCCCATTCGTGCCTGGCACAGAATAAGCACATGATAAAAGGGGGTGGGATTCTAAATGGATTATTAAGGAGGGTGCTTCAATATTGACTGGGCAGATCGCACAAACACATAATGGCTGCAGGAGCTCACAGCAGGCATGGTGCACAGTCGGACGTCCCGTGGGAGAAGCACATGGAACTAAACAGTGCTTATTGCTTTCCTCACTACCGGGACCCCACTGTTCCTTTCCAGAAAGCTTAGTTCAGAACTGACTTCCTACCCCTGTAGGAAATAGGAGGCTGTAAAAGCCCTTGTAGACTCCCCTTCCTCCTCCCCCACAATTTGCTATTTTAATGCAAATTTAATGAAATAGTGAAGAGAAGCTCACACACATACTCATGGACCTGTCTCTCCTGGAGCTATTATTAGGCAATTAGGTAAAGTGGGTGACAGTTGCATGGCACCATCATAATCCTTGAGAGAGGTGGCAAGGATGGTTTCATGCAAAAGAGGAGCCACAGAAAGGGCTGAGCGTTGCAAATATTTGTGGGGCCACCCCAGCCTCTGAAAGTCTCAGTGTAAGCTCTTAGGAAGCAGGAAGTGCAGGAACTACACTTTGTCAGGTACAACACAAGATGCTTTAATGCCTCATGTAATTTATTCCTCATGATAACTCCTTAGAGCAGGGATGGGCAAACTGTGGCCCTTAGGTCAAATATGGTTCTCTGCCTGTTTTTGTAAATAAAGTTTTATTGGCACACAGACACACATATACATTTACATATTTTCTATGGCTGCTTTCCAGCAACAATGACATAATTGAGGAGTTGAAACTGCATATGGCCCACAAAGCCACAAATACTTCCTGTCCGGTCCTTTATGGACAGTTTGCGGGCCCCTGCCTTAGAGGAAGGTAGGCATTCACATGTCAGGAAAAGCCATGTTATGCTGCAGAACAAACCGTCCTGGAAATTTCAGAGGCTTAACACAACAAAGGCTCATTTTTCACTCAGGTGACTTGCCCATTGTGGGTTCTGCTTCTCTTCCCAGCACCCAGGCTGAGGGACAAGCCACTTTCTGAAGCAGGGAAAGGGAGAGCTGGAGAGTTGAGTACCAGCCCTTAAATGCCTCATTTCAGAAGAGACACTGCTCACAACTGCTCATATGATATCTCCTGACTGCAAGGGGGCTGGAATGTGGGGAAGCATATGGTCATTTGGTGAGTGATGGATATCCAGGCACAGTATTACCTCCATTTGAAAGAAAAAGGCCAAAGTGGGAGTCCCAGAGTTAAGAAGTGACGCAGCCAGGATTCCAACTCTGGTCTTTTGGGCTCGAAAGCCTACACTCTTCTCAAAACCCTTTTCCGCCTACCGTTACTTTAAATATTTTCAATTAATTGTCCATGCATCTCTTTCATTGAAAGTTAGGTCTCTTCTTACCATCTCACGCAGGTCAAGGAGAGATCTAGGAAGCTATTCTGAATGATGACATCAGAGCAGTTTATTGGAGCAGTGGCTATGTGAGATTTGAAACTCAGAGGCTGATGGGAGAAAACCCAGAGTGTGGCATTCCAGGGGTTTAACAGCTGGGTTGAAAGAAAGAGGAGAAACAGGGTGTTCCCTAGGACACTCCAAGGATCTGGCCCCAAGGAGAGGGGACACTCACCTGGTATACAGTCTAAGGAGGTGGCACCCGCAGACCACAGGGCATTGGCGCCTCCCTGGCAATCGCACTTGCACGCTTTGTGATACCAGGCGTCCTCGCCCTCATCCTGTGGGAAGCCAGAGAGGCAGGAGTGTCAGAAAATCACAGTCAAAGGTAACTGTGGTCAGCACTACTGGAAAATCTTGTATTCAAAAACCTTGCTTATTCGTTACTATTGTCTATAGCTGCTTTCACACTACAACAGCATAATTGAATTATTAATCCAACTCTAATGCACACAATCACTCCTCATGTTTGAGTCTAGATACACAAATATCTGCCACTGTGGGTGACCAGCTAATAATCTCACAGACACACCCATGTAGAGGGCAATGTTCACCCCATTATAGTTGCCTTCAGGGGCTTGGGGAGCCCCCATCCAAGCTTGGGCTCCTCACGTCCCCTGGAGGTCCCTCTCAGGATCCAGTTTTAAAAGGTACTGGATTCCCGGTTACACCATCTGAATTAAAACCTGGTTTACTTGCACTCTCTCATGAAAACACCAGTCTTGGAACTTACCCAGATAAAATGTGCTATTGCCACCACCAGAAAAAAAAAAAAATCCTTTAAAAATACATTTCTTTTTAAAAAGTGATAATCCTATACATTATTTTTGGCTAAGAAAATCTTCAAACACAGTATCCCTGTAAATGCCAGCCTTCTTACTGGAACATACCTCAGTAGATGATAATCCCAGCGTGGCTAAGCGAGAGGATAAGAGAGGAAAAATGAAGTTAAAAAAAGAGAAATTCAACATAATGAGTTAATACATAGACAAGTGAAATGAAAAGTCACATAAAAAATAACAAAGCCCCTCCTGGAAGAAGTCAAACTAAGTAACTATGTGTCAGGAGAGACATTCACAGATGCCGAGAAACTAGGGGCAGTAAAATTACACAGAAAGACAAGAATGATTAATATTATTTGTGTTCATTCTAGAATTTTGGAAAATACATTAATGTGGCAAAGTGTGTGTGGGTGGGGGGGAGCACCTATATATTTTTTTACCACCAAAGGCAACACTCACTGTTAATATCTAAGTGTAAATCTTTCCCATCTTTTTTCTATGCATGTTTTTAAAAACACATTCGCTCACCTACTATGTAAGCAATGTTTACAGCATTCCTTTTCCACTTAACATTAGCAGTGAGAGTGTCTCCCTTTACTTACTGACTTGTCACCAGCCTCATCATCACCATCATCATCATCCCTAGTGTCTGCTGAATGTGCTATTCAGGAGTTGATTCTCAAGCCGCCCCCCACTATGACACATTTCGGTTATTTAGGGTGAGGACATTGTTCAGGAAATCTTTTTTAGGTTTGTCTTTTATGTACAGGAGTAGAATGGATACCGGTGGTAGATTCACACAGTGGAAGACTACACTGCAATGCTAAAGTGGACATACCATATGAATCCATTTTAAATTCACAAAAACAGGCCCAAGTAATCTATGCTGCTAGACATCAGTGTCCTGGTTACACTTGGGGTGGGGAGTGGCAGGGAGGAAGCCAAGGGAGGGTGCCTGGGGGGCTGGTAATGTCCTGTGGCTTGATCTGAATGCTGCTTACTGGGGTGTGTTTAGTGGTGAAAATTCACTGAGCTGTACACTTACCTGTACTGCTCTGTATATTATACTTAAGTAAATGTATGTATGCTATACTTCAAAAAACAATCTTTTAAAAAAACCGAACTCATTACATCGTTCCTCAGATTGTTCTTCTCCTTTCTCTATTTCTTATCCTACTGAATGGCTCCACTGTCCACCTACCACCCCATTCAGAAACCTGGGACTCCTAGTTGCCTCTTTTTCCTAACCGCCCACATCCAGTGTTTACCAAGGGCCTTCTTTTCCTTCCGCCCCCACTGTCACTTCCTGTGTTAGGCCCCACCCTCTCGCCACTAGATTCTTTCCCTGCTAAAGAGAGACCTTGCCTCACCCATCCTTCAGGCTGCCAAGGGAATGGAATGCAAACCTGATTGTATCACTTTCCTGCCAAAATCTTTGGTGGGTCTCCACTGCCAGGGTTTGAGTTCCACCTCTGATATTCTTAGTTGTATGACTGCATCCTTCCATTTCCTCATCCCTAAAATAGGCATAATAACAATGTGCCTTTCATGGCGTCACTGTGACCTATCTCCTGCCTACCTCTCTAAATTTATCATTTGCACTGTACTACTTGCAATTCATCAAGTGTGCCAGGCTGTTTCTTGCCTCCTGCCTTTGTCGGTATGATTTCTTGGCCTCAAGTGCTTCTGCAACCAACTTTTCTGCCTGCTTCTCCCCTTCCCGATGAAGAAGACTTTTTCTGTCCTTCTTGTAGAACTTACCACCTGCTCTGTCCTTTGTGTCCCACCTCTTTCTTGTCTACAGTTTTATCGAAGCACCTGTACAATTATAAAAATTGATAGAAAAGATAGCTGATAATGACTGGTCCCAAAACATTCATTCATTCTTTAATATTCATTGAGCATCTACTATATTCCAAGCCCAGCTTTAGGTGCTGAGGATATAAGTGAACAAAACAGGGAAAAACACCTGCCCTCATAGAACTTATAGTCTAATGTGGGGGAGTGGGAGCATAATGAAAGAACGAATGAATGAAGTGTAAAAACCCTCAGGTGGGTGACTGCTTGGCATGTCATCCAGGGGAGAGATGATGGTGGCTGGCCCAGGATGGTGGCAGTGGAGGTAATGAGAAGTGGCTGCACAGTGGGATTTATAGATGATGTAATACAGAATTGTACACCTGAAATCTATGTAATTTTACTAACAATTGTCACCCCAATAAATAAATAAATAAATAAATAAATAAATAAATAAATAAATAGAGAAGTGGCTGGATTCTGACCGTCTTTGGAAGGTGGTACCAACAGGATTTGCTGACATATGATGTGGGTGTGAAAGAACGAGAGGCCTGAGGCCTGAGTGACTGGGAGAATAGAGCTACCATTTACTGGGGGAGCAGAAGGTTCCAGGAGGAGCAGGGATTTGTGGGCAATGAGGTAGAGATGTTTGGTTTGAGAGGCCAATGGAACACCCAAAAGTTGAGGTTGAATGGGCAGCTGGCTGGAAACTTCTGGAACTCGAGAAAGTCCAGCTAGGCTCCTCACAGTTAATGTGTACATGAACCCATAGCCTCAGCCCCGCAGCTGTTCCCCATCTACTGTGAAGTAGATGAACAATTGGCATCTACTTGATTTGGGAATTGTTAATCCAGAAGGCACTCAGTTCTAGATCCATCTTCAAGAAAATCTGGGGACAGCCGAAATGCTGAAAGGCCCTGTAAGTAGGGCAAACATCAACTGTGTTAAGACCCTCTTTTGGGAGGACCAAGGATGAGGTAAGTCGGTCATTGACAACATGTCCTTAATAACCAATCAATTTGGCCCAGAGGCAGTATCTGTTACTGAAGAGGGTCGATGTAGCAGCAGCAACTGAGCAAACCCAGAGTTCAAATGAGGCTAAGGACCCATCTAATTGCTTTTTGCATTACCTGGGTCCAGGGCTGGACCCTGGAGGGGCTCTGCATTCTGCAGAAACAAAGCAGAAGGCACAAAGGAAAGGGCGGGAGGTCCCGCCACCGCCACCGTCTATCTGTGGAGAGAAAGAAACCTAAGAGGAGGTCTGGTTTCAGAGCCAATTCCTGTGCTCATTCAGACACTGGGCAGATTTCTGGCATTTTTCACCTCCCAGGCTCTCCTCCCAGAAAGCGTTTGTCTGCAGGCAGCCTGGGGTTCTGAGGCATCCGATCCTTATGGAAATGAGCAGGGAGAGGAGGAATAACAAGCATTTTACAGGAAAAGCTGTCAGCAAGGGAGCAGCAAAATGATTTAATCACCCAAAAAGCTGGCGAAGAAAAGCAAAAGTATGTTTGACTACATTTCATAATACCAGAAAATAACACTGTTGGAATGAGCAAAAGAAAACAGGTCAGCCTTTAAAGGAAAAAGAGTAAAAGGTTTAGATTATGTGGTTGTGGATTTTTCTCCCTATTGGGATTGTTTTCTCCATTTCTCCACAGGTTAACTGGAGTGTCTGAGGTGTCTGCCACTCACCAATCTTAGAGTCATGCAATATGGGCTCATTCTGCCCTTTTGCGCAAAGGGCCACTCCATGGGGAAACCCTTATTACCACAGCAAGGAAATCCAGGCATGCCTATTTCTCGAAATGTACCTTGCAAGCCCAAGAGGAAAAGCGCGCATTAGATGCACACAGGGAAGACTATTTTAGTCTCTTTGATTGGATGTCACTAAACACAGAGCTTTCCTTCCCATTAAAACAGAGGAGGCCGAGGAGAAAAGCATAAAATTATGAATGATTAAAAAGTGTCTGTAACCAGCTTCCAATCTACTTGAGAAACAAGAATAAGACACAAGAGAAAAACAGCAGGCTGTAATAATGTCCCTCTCCTTGAAGACGAAAGAAGGAAATTGCTTCTGGTGTGAAAGTGTTACTATTTTAAGCGACAGGCATATTCATGGATAAATCTGTTATCTGTACCTGCTTCAACACAGATGAACCCCAAAAACATATGCTACATGACAGATGAAAGACCATATGTTACATGATTCCATTTAAGTGAAATGTCTCGACTAGGCAAATTGATAGAGACAGAAAGGAGCTCAGTGGTTGTCAGGGACTGGGATTCGGGGACAATATGGAGTGAGTGCTTAATGTCTGTGGGATTCTTTGGGGGATGATGGAAATATCCTAAAATTAGATTGTGTGCTCCACAAATCTGTTAATATACTAAAAACCATTGAATTGAACACTTTAAATGGGTGAATTTAATGGTATGTAAATTACATTTCAAGAAAGCTGCTTTGAAAAAAATCTGTTATCCCTGATGGTTGACACACCTGAAAAGAGGACACACTCACCTGTAAGATGAAGCTTGGTGATTTTTAAAAATATATATAATAACCATGATTTAATATGATGGATGTTTTTAAAATCATCATTGGCATTGAATCCAAAATGTACAATATAAGATAAATAGAAGCCGGCTTCAGTTAGAAGACATAAGCAGTGCTTTACTCTGGTGATTTGTGCATTCCCAAATGAACCTTCATCCAATACATAAGTGCAGTCAATCCATTTACCTTATTTCACTGTAATAAGGAGCCACTGCCACGGTGGAATAAAAATAGCCGAGTAAATTAGACAAAGAACCTTTGTTCTTCAGGTTCCCAGTTGTGCAATAGAATACATCTTTCCCACGTGCATTGTGCAGTATTTCTCTATCTCGATTGTAAGCTGATTCAGTGCAACAATCGTATCCGATATTTTTTCTCTGTGTCCTGGAGCATCCCTTTAGCTCAGGTAGAACACTGGCCATTTTTGGCTGGCTGCTTTCCTTCCACACCATATGAGGGTGGAGGGCCTGGGTAAAGTAAGAGAATTTCAGCTTCTCAAGCCTACCCGCTGGACCACATTCCGCTTCACCTGGACAGATGGGATTCTCTGTGTGGAAATTTCTGGAGCTCCCCAGCCATACACAAGGATTGGTAAGCAATAGAACAGGAAAGAGTGCTATGCTCTGTGCGCCCTGACAGCGTGCCTTTTGTTGCAGATATTCCCCGAATGAGCAGGTCTAATTTAAAAATAGGCTGGTAAACATTTATAGGACTTCTTCGCATTTGGGGGTCACAGGGCAGGGTTGTTAGACTCAACACTGAGAAAGCAACAAGGAACCGCCCAGCATGTCAAATTCTTACACAGTGTTTGGCCCATAGCAGGTACTCAGGGGTGGGTTCTTGACTGAACAGGCAAATGACTGAATGGATGAATGAATCTCAATGCCAATCACAAACAGAAATCTGAGAGTGGGCCCTGTGGATATCTGAGAACCAGGGGTATTGGGATCTAAGCCTTGAAAGGCTGTTTAGATTTTCTTGCTGAGGAAAGGGCAAGGAGTAAGGGGAAAACAACGAAACCCCAAAAGCATCTTAAAGTATTAAGAGTTACTGGATAAGTTGCTGACTCTTAATTGCAAGGGGGGAAAAACAGGCAATTAGTCTAAATGATCTCTACTTAGAAATGTATTTGAGTTTGCAAAATGACCTTAGGATTATTTCTTTACAAGTCTTTCTAAATGCTGAGAAATATGACTAACAAAAGTCAGGAGACTGGAGAATCATGAAAGTGAGTGCTCTACCAATAAAATATGAGAGGGTAGAGAGGAGAATGATTTAAACCAGGAATTCTGACTCTACTTGTGAGAATTTTGTCATGTCTGTCTACCAGGTCATTTGCAGAGTGGCGAGGCCTCCTGCTCCTTGCTCTCCTTATTTCTTTCTTGTAACACATGTAAATACCCAGTGGCCACAAAGAAGACATTCAACCAATTTCTAACATCCAGAATAAACCTAAAAACAAATTCTGAGGTGACGGGTCCTTGAGAGATGAGAGAGGCATGAAAGAGTATTATTCCAAAGATTGAGAATTTAAAAGTTGAATTGGATGACATTTTAGAGATCTGCCTTTAATTTCTCCTTATTTAAGCACATTACTCCTGCTGGGCCATATTTAGCAATTTAAAAAATCATTGAGTGTATTGAATCTTTGGAGATTTCTGACTCTCAGTTGGATTATTCTTTCTATTAGAGTCCAATGGTATTCAACATGTCATGTTAATCCATATTTGAACTAGGGTGACCTCATGTCCCAATTTGCCTGGGACCGTCTTGGTTTACACCTGTTGTCCCAGCAGAATTATTATTAGCATTCTCTTCTACCCTCAATAGTGTCCTAGTTTGGAAGATTAGATTCTACGATCACTCTAACTCCTAAAAATTTTCAAGAACACACCATATTTTCTCACTAATTGTTGCAATTTATAGTTATTTTATACAATTTATGAAAACGTTCCTTCTCTCTGATGCATTTTAAGCATCGTTAGAACCTCAGAAGTCTCCTCACAAAATCAGAAAGCCAGTGGTGAGACAGAGAGGAGCACATCCACACAAAGACAGCTGTTGCTCATTAATAGCTCATATTAATGAATTAACATGTCTTGCTCATTAATAATATTTTAATTATTCAGGTTGCATTTCTATTAATCAGCCATATTATTAATTCAATTGTATTACTAAATATCTAATGAATGCCAATGGTTGGCCAGCACATACCTTCATAGCCAAAGAGGAGGAAAAACAAGAAGCCGCATATTTTGCGTGGCATTCTCCCCGTGTCCTTGGCTGCAGCCCTACCTTATCCAAGTGGAGAGCTTCCCCAAGAGCAGGAGCTTAACTTGAGCACTGGCCTCATTAAGCACCTTATTCCGTTTACTTCTTAGGGCTTTGGCTGAGCCCCACCAAGTTAACCCACACAGTGACTTCCTCAACAAGGAAGTCTCAGAAAAGAATCTAATGTCAACTGAAGTCGGTTTAGCAAAGGAAGATATTGGTTGTATTCTATCTTTAAATGTAAGGGAAGCAGTGGAGGGAAATAGACACTAGAATCGGAAGACCCAGGTCTTAAGCCTTTCTCTGCCATCATCTTCTAGTGGGTGACCTTGAGCCGTTTCCTGCCAAATAAGCACTAACATTCTTGAGTTCTATGAAAATGACATGGATTCCCTTTTTATAAAGCAACTTGGCACCCTGTTCATGCCTTTTCACTCAGGAATACTAAATTTTGGAGGGAGGAACAGTTACACACAAAGATGTAGATTGCTGTGGCATTTTCAACAAAAAAATGGAAATAATCTACATGACCAAGGTTAGGGGATTCAGTGCAGCAGGTAGGGTTAAGAGCAGATTCCCAAGCCAGATGGGTGCAAATCCTAGCTCAACCACGTGTTATGTGACCCTGAGCAAGTCACTTCAAGTCTCTGTGTTTCAACTTTCTGATCTGTAAAATGGTGATAATAATGCCTATTTCATAGAGTTTGTTTGAGACTTAAATGGGATTATATGTACATATAATTTTCTATTATGTATAAATTATACATATATTTTTAAAACTGTCTATTTTACGTAAGTTTTATATATATATGAAGTTCTGGAGAGCTCTTTCACAACATTGTGAATATACTTCACATTACTGAACTGTACACTTAAAAATGGTTAAGATGGTAAAAAAGAAAGTTAATGAAGTCATTGTAATAACAGGAACAATCATGTGTCATACTCTTGAGTTAGAAAGGGTGAAAATTTACACACTGTATGAGCAAAACTATGTGGAAAAATGCAGACAAAAAGACTGAGTTTCCCCTTCCCTTTTCAGTTCTTGGCCACCACTATCCCACCTTAGCCACCAGGGTCCCAGACACCTTTCCTTTATTCCTTGTCAAAGATGAAAAAGGCCAATATGAAAAAAATAATAACACACCTCCAAAACGAAAGTGTTATGAACTGGTAAAGAAGACCAGACAAGAACTAGAGAAATGTTATTTAATCAGCATTTATTGGGTGTCTACAAGCCTGACATTTATTCTGTACTGTGTATGGATTCTTTTATTTCCAGTTGTCCAATTTTATTTATTTTTTAACTAATTAATTAATTTATTTATTTTTCAATTACAGTTGACATTCAATATTATTTTACATTACTTTCAGGTGTACACCAGCATAGTGATTAGATATTTATATAACTTATGAAGTGATCCCCTGATACATCTAGTAGCCACCTGGCACCATACATAATTATTACAACATTATTGACTATATTGCCTATGCTGTACTTTACATCCCCATGACTGTTTTGTAGCTACCAATTCTGCTTCTTCCTCCCTTCACCTTTTTCACCCAGCCCTCCAAACCCCCCTCCCACCTGGCAACCGTTGGTCTGTTCTCTAGGAGTCTGTTTCTGTTTCTTTGTTCTTTATATTGTTCTTTCATTAAACAGACGGTGGTCTATTCAACGAACTCTACTGCTGTATTAAAAGAAAAGGGCTGTTTTTTTTCCTTGCTCTGTATTTTAAAGTTTAATGAAAAATTAAACCTTTAGGGCTGGCCTGGTGGCTCTGGCAGTTAGAGCTCCCTGTGCCTCACTCCAAAGGCTGCCGGTTCGATTCCCACATGGGCCAGTGGGGTCTCAACCACAAGGTTGCCAGTTCGATTCCTTGAGTCCGCATGTGA
Organism: Rhinolophus sinicus; assembly: GCF_057876585.1. Lineage (NCBI taxonomy): Eukaryota > Metazoa > Chordata > Mammalia > Chiroptera > Rhinolophidae > Rhinolophus > Rhinolophus sinicus. Next base: position 12,100,169 of record NC_142518.1, read on the forward strand.
TGGTGGGCTTTCCGCCCTGCAACTAAGATTGAACATGGCACCTTGAGCTGAGCTGCCATGAGCTCCCGGATGGCTCAGTTGGTTGGATGCAAGGTTGCCAGTTCTACTCCTCGACTCCAGCAAGGGATGGTGGGCTGTGCCCCCTGCAACTAGCAACGGGCAACTGGACCTGGAGCTGAGCTGCGCCCTCCACAACTAAGACTGAAAGGACAACAACTTAACTTGGAAAAACCTGGAAGTACATACACACTGTTCCCCAATAAAGTCCTGTTCCCCTTCCCCAATAAAATCTTTAAAAAAAAATTAAACCTTTAATGATGATGATGATGTCTTTATTAACTGAACTGCAGTCAAAGAACTGCAGTATTGCCATATTTTAGTTGGAGGCTTTAGGGGCCGGCCTGTCCGGGATGGCAGGAAACGAGCCGCTCCAGGTGGTCTTGCTTCCTCCCCCAGCGCCTGATTTTCCGAGGCCGTCCCGGAGTAGCGGGGGAGGGACGGGGGTAGGGCCCGGGTGGGTCAGGGATGCCTTCAGACTAGGACACCGCTAGGGCCCCCCCACCTCTGTTGTTTTTCAGTTGGGGCAATGGCGGCCGGGATGGGAGGAGAGGGTATCAGTCATTACGCTTGTGCGACAAAAGCATTCCAAAAAATAAAGAAATAAAATAAAAATTTTTAAAAATGGGACAAAGAGAAGCACTTCGTCTTCGCTTTCCATCATTTTACCCGGACAACTCATCAGGTATTAAAAGCGAAAAAACAGCTATTTAGCCTTGGTTCCACTGGGGCTCGAACCCAGGACCTTCTGCGTGTAAAGCAGACGTGATAACCACTACACTATGGAACCTCCACACAAAGCCTCGGTATCGTTCATTTAATCATAGTCTCATGTCAGAAACAGCGCCCCCACTGACACCCCGCCTTTCTGTCGTAGCTCCACCCCGCCGTAGCCCAGTCTGGCTCGTGAGATCCGGTGTTCGCAGCTGGGTCTGGGCTCCGGCTCCGGCGTTTGGGCCGCTCGCCGTCGTTGCGCGCCAGATTTGTCCCACCTGTGACCAGAATGAAGCCGGAACCCAGGCTGTCCCCTGGCCGAAAGCGCCGCCCCGCTAATCACCGGTCCCCAGACTTTCCCTCAGCCAGGGCGTTAGTGAGGACGGGCCGGCAGGCGGAAGCGGACCGTGCCCCCGGCACGGCTCCTTCTGGCAGTTTCCCTCGGTTGGTGAGGGACCCGCACTTTCCCCATTTTCCCCACGGGCACACTGAGCCGCTTCCGGCGGCTTTGGAGACCTTGAGTCCGGAGCAGGGCGGACTGGAGCACCATTTGGAACCAAAGATTTAGGCAGAGCGGGGTCTGGGGTGGTTTGGGTGGATGGGTCGTGTGTCATTTTTATGTCGGCATTTATTTTTGCCAGGGTTGGAAGAGGCTACTGGTCAGTCGGCCTCTTGCCCAAGAATTGGCTCTTACTGCTCTCCTGACCTTTTCCACAGCCTTCTCCCCCTCCCAAAGCCCGAAATGGGTTAAACATTGCAGGACTTTTCTTTGCTCTTACTTGGCTGGGGTGGGGTTGGGGGCAGGGCGACGTGTAGTCAAGACGTCCCTTTATGGTTGGGGGTGGGGGTGGGATGGGGCGTGAAGCAGGATTTGAGGGACCCAGTGTAAAATGAAAATGCCAGCCCTTTGTTTGTAAGTTATTAAGAATTCCAAAACGGTAACCCCAGAGCATTAAAGCCGGTGTGGACCCTTGAGACTGCGCTTCCAAGATTGTGGTCCCGATAAGGTGCTGGGACCTTCCATTACAAAGGGTGCCTGTGGGGTCTCAGTTTTCATTGTCAGTACCGTACCGCTCCCCACCCCGCCGCGGTACCTCTGGATGGATCCTCCTCAACATCCTAAGATTGCTCAGCATCCTCAAGCTTGAAAACCCACTGAAAATCATTTGGGAGCATCTTAAAGTGCTATGTTGGACCTGGCTGAAGGCTGTGGCTATCCTTTTCCCTGGCATCTTCCTCTGAAGTTAACAGAATAATGGAGAAATAATACTGATTGTATGAAAGCAACCCCTTTAGCCAACTCCTGTCTGCCTAGAAGTCCCCTAGAAGAAATAGGTGTGTGGAAGGTGCACTAATCTGGGGGGTCTGATTTGGATTCTAGTCCTCTCTTGGCTGCTCACTAGCTGTGTAATTCTTGAACTAGTCAGTTCTCCTCCCAAGCCTCAGTGTCCTGCTCTGTGAAATGCATGGGTGGATTATGGGTGGATTAGACACCCCCATTTTCCCCTTGGTCTAAATGTTATCCCAACTTTACAGGTGGGAAAGGGAGGCAGTTATCTGCCATGTAAGTTTTTGCGCAGAAATAGTGGCTGGCTCATGCTTGTGTTCTCCAGTACCAGGTTTCCTAGGTCTTAGTTAGCTCCCTGTAGTATTTGTTATGGGCCCTCTTCCAGAATGCCTTTTTTTTTTTTTTAAAGATTTTTTTTTTTTTTTTTTTTAATTAGGGAAGGGGAACAGGACTTTATTGGAGAACAGTGTGTACTTCCAGGATTTTTTTTCCCAAGTTGTTGCCAAGTTGTTGTGCTTTCAATCGTAGTTGTGGAGGGCACAGGTCAGCTCCAGGTCCAGTTGCCGTTGTTAGTTGCAGGGGGCACAGCCCACCATTCCTTGGAAGGAGTTGAGGAGTCGAACCGGCAACCTTGTGGTTGAGAGGACGCGCTCCAACCAACTGAGCCATCCGGGAGCTCAGTGGCAGCTCAGCTCAAGGTGCTGAGTTCAATCTTAGTTTCAAGGGGAGGAGCCCATCCCTTGCAGGAGTCGAGGAATCGAACAGGCAATTGAACTGGAAGCCTTTGGCGTTAGGAGCACGGAGCTCCAACAGCCTGAGCCACCAGGCTGGCCCCCGAATGCCTTTTTGTTGATACATTTTGAGAACCTCTTGTGCACTTGGTGCTTAGATCGTGACCCATGAGATGACCACGAGTGCACAGCCACCAGCAGAGGATGACTTCATGAAAGCTCCATGCTTCCTGCTAGTCTGTGGTTCTGTAATGACGCCCAGGATGCTCAGAAATAAGGATATCCCACTTGTTTTCAAAGCCCTGTCAGTTCATAACAAGGCTGCCAAGAATTGAGCCTAAAATTACACTCACCAGTTGTGTTTTGGTTTATGTCTCTAGGGAATGCTTTGCTTTCCCTCCAGCTTTCTGTCTGCCCTTGCTATAGGGGTGGGTTCACCAAGTGCAAGCTTTGGCCAAGTTCACACACATACACTCCATGTAGAAAAGAAGCTAGTGCCCCTCTCGTGCATGCAACACAGGTTTCTGCCTTTCGTGAAAAACTCTTGCTCCTTTTCTCCATTCAGACAAGGAGGGAGACTTTGATTCCACTCCCCACTGCTGTCAAGGTATAGTCACAATCTCTATAATTAGTAAAATGCAATGTGGTTTACAAAGCACATACATTCCTATGAGGTAGCCATAGTAAATATTACTGTCTCCATTTTTCAGCTACAGAAGTTGAAGCCGAAGATATTGAATGCCTTGCCTGAGACAATTCTGCTGGTGAGTGGCAGGGCGGGGTTTATACTCAGTCTTCTGATACCTACGTGATTTCAGGAGGCCCATGTCTGCAAAGGCTACATGTTTTTCCCTAAGAGTGTCATTGTTCTCTTGTAGTATTTTGTATGCGTGCCAGTGAGGAAATGGATACTTTTCAACTTTTGTAATTTTTAAATGACATCCTCAAAAGCAGGAACCAAGACCTTGCAGAAACAACAATTGATGATTTTCACCTTGAAACCACCAGTCATGGATAATGCTTCAGAGGACCACAGTTTTGCCCAGCACTTCAGTCTGTTCAGTCAGATTTGTGAGGCCAGGTATGTCCTTAAGCATCTCAACAACTATAAGACAAATACACAAACAAACTAGTAAAAGACAAATCACTTCAAGCTTTTTGAGTCCTCTGATTTCTTCGATGTTTAGTGTGGCTTCCTCAGTGTTTGGCTTCACTGATGGAGGGTAAGTCAACCAAAGAGACTGTAGCCCCAAACACTGAGCTGATTTAAGAAGCTCAGTTGACTTGATTTCATTCAGAAACAATTGTGCTTTTATTAGTATTCAAGTATTTAAGAAGAAAAGTGAGCCAGTATCTTAGTATGACAGAGCTCACCTTATTTTCCCCCTTTTGCAGCTCATCATGTTCAAAACATTTGGAATGGATATTTGTGGCTTTTTTGCTCACCTACCTTTTCATAGTTGTACACATCCCTCTGTCTTAGCCAGCTGAAGTTCTGCCATTTTTATCACTCGTTTGCTCTTCTGTTGCTTGTGCTTGTTGGCAAAACCTCAGTCTGTTAAATCCAACTCTCTTCCTTTTCCCACCCTGAGTATGGCCCCAGGAAGAACACGCATTCTGACCAAATGGTTTCACATTAAATTCTTGACTACTTACCTCAAACGAGCCCTTGATGCATCCCAGAATCGTGTCCTCTTCCCCTGCCCATTCATTGTCCACCTCCCCTATAGGACTGTTTCATAATTTCTCTCCCTAAACTTCCTATATCTCCTTCCCTAACCTCACTTACAGCTGATGAACTTGCTTCCTTGTTTCAGTGAAAAAATGGAAGCAATCAGAAGAGAACTTCTGCAAGTACCCCCGACATCTGCTCACCTACCTACATCTGTGCCCTCATAGATCTAGACCTGGGCTCTTCCTCTAGGTCAGAGCTTCTTGACCACAGCCCTGTTGACATTTGGGACTGGGTATCTCTTTGTTGTAGGGAGCTTTCCTGTATATTATGGAAATTTTCACAGCATCCCTGGCCTCTGCTCACTAGATGCCCATAGCACCTCTCCCGCAGTTGTAACAACCCAAAATATCCCTGGGAAGACAAAATCTTGAGGGCTATTCGGCAATATCTACAGACACTTGGTTGCTATCACTGGGGGAGGGGTTGGTGTGCTACCAGCATGTAGTGGGTAGAGACCAGGGGTGTGGTGAGACATCCTACAATGCACAGGACAGCGCCTACATGCCTTCAAAATGTCTAGACACACAGTATTGGGTAGCATGGGAGTTTTAAAAAGAAGTATGTAATATGACCCCATCTCAAGGAGTTTGAAGAACATTAATTAATCCAAAGGATTGATTTGTTCCAAGATATTAATGGTTGATAATGGCTTGAAGTGATTTTCCTAATTTAGGATGTTATTGAATTTTAATTACACCTTTTCTCCTCTCTCTTAAAGAAGAAACAAAAGAGGAGAAGGCAGAAAGGGGAGACAGGGTGATAATGCAGAAACCTACTAGGAAAGATGTCTGTGTGGCATTCCTCTCAATACCAGCTATCTATAGTCTCCCAAATCACCCACAACAGATTTAATGAGCTTAGATTTGATATAGCCACTCGAGAGAAACAGATCAGCTCAGAACACTTTGTTACCCCATCCCTTACTTATATGTCTTTAGATGCCTCTAGTTTTTCTTTTTCAATTACAGTTGACATTCAGTATTATATTAGTTTCAGGTGTACAGCATAATGGTTAGACATTTCTATAATTTATGCAGTGATCTCCCTGATAAGTCTAGTACCCACCTGACACCATACATAGCTATTACAATATTATTGACTATATTCCCTATGCTGTACTTTACCTCCCCATGACTATTTTGTAACTACCAATTTGTATTTCTTAGTCCCTTTCACCTTTTTCACTCAAGCCCTGCCAACCTCTCTCCCATCTGGCAACCATTAGTTTGTTCTCTGTATCTATGAGTCTGTTTCTGTTTTGTTTGTTCATTTTGTTCTTTAGATTCCACATATAAATGAAATCATATGGTATTTGTCTTTCTCTGTCTTATTTTACTTAGCATAATACCTTCTAGGTCCATCCATGTCGCAAATGGTAAGATTTCATTCTATTTTTTTAATGGTTGAGTAATATTACATCAAGTATTTATATTGATGTACTGGACAACTTCTTTATCCAGTTGTTTATTGATGGACACTTAGGTTGCTTCCATGGCTATTGTAAATAAGAAAAGGGAACCCTTGTGCACCGTTGGTGGGATTGCAAATTGGTGCAGCCACTATGGAAAACTGTATGGAGGTTCCTCAAAAAAATTAAAAGTAGAACTACCTTATGACCCAGCAATTCCACTTCTGGGTATTTATCCGAAGAAATCCAAAACACTAATTTGAAAAGATACATGCTTCCCTTTGTTCATTGCAGCATTATTTATAATAGCTGAGAAGCCTCTAGTTTTTAAAGTCACTCCTCTGGGACTATGTAACTGAACACAATAATTTGGCTACTCCCCACTCCTATAGAACCCCACTTAAAAGGAAATGTCTAATAGCAGTATCGATCTAGCCAGTTCTTATTGGTAACAGAAATGAAATTGGCTACTCCCCCCATTTCCCCAACACTTAATGTCTTCTTTAGATTTACAAGTGGATTCAACTGTTCCCCATAATCTGATGAGAAGATTTCAAGAGTGGGGCAGGTAGTAAACAAAAATCATATTATATACTTTTATTAGTGATTTTAAGTATTTGTGATTTGGGGGATACAATTAGTGTATAGTCTGAAGGCTATATATAATAATAAAACCAAAACTAATTAGTAGGTTGTTTAACTCAGAGGCTGTCTGCGGGCTAGCAGCTTTCTTCTGCTAAATCCTGTTAAAATGCAGTGGGTTCTATTTTGTGCAGAATGAGCAGGCTGCCATGACAACTGTCTGTGAATATTATTTCAGTATTAGTCATAGGTTTTCATTGTCTGCCTCTAGGTCCGACGTTTATTCTAAAACCCAGATGCACGTCTATTCTTAAAGGAGTTTTCCTGAGCGTGTTTATAAAAAACAAAAAACACTTTCAACTGGCTGTTTTTTTCTGTTTTGAAGAGACATTTGAATGACTTTACACAACTGTAAATTATAGATTTTATTGCTGTTATTTTCTTTGGAAAGATGATTTGGGTATACATTTATATTGTACTTGACTATAGATTTGATTAAATTGACACACTAGACCAGAATTTGGAAAATTCCCCTTTAGGTGTGTAAGCCTTACATTACATTGTTCTTTTTTTCATATAACAGTATCAGAAGGGATCTTGTGGTTGCAAGTAACAGAGGATTCAGCCCAAACTGAGTTAGCAAAACCAGTCTCAAATGAATCTGACTTGAAAATTCCAAAGGTAAAATTTCATCCAGAGATTTACAATGGAGGACTCCAGCTGTTTCCCTGCCTTTCTCTTGTTCTGCCCTTCTCTGTGTATCAGTTGTACTCCCAGACTGGTTCTCCTCATGGTGCCAGCCTTGCTCAGAGCATCCCCCTTGGGGAGAAGAGCAAGTCTGTGTCCCAGCGCTCTCTCCAGGAGCCCTGAGATTCACACAAATTGCCTGTCTTTAGCTATGTGCCCACTTGAACACCTTCTTTTGCCAGGAGAAGAGGACGTGCTAACTGCTTTAGGCCTGAGTTAGGTGCCCATTCCTGCACAGTCACTGTTGCTTGGGAAGTGGGCTCATGCTCATTGGCTTAAGCCAATCAGGGCTCACGTTGGGGAGGGGGTGTGAATCCTGTGCAAACCACAGGGCTGAGAATAGGGAGAGGGTCGATTTCACAAAGGAAAATTGGAGTACTGTTGCAAGGAAGTGAGGGGAATATTTGCTAGCCACTTGGTTAGGGACCAGAACGCTGGGCAAATAATAATAGTAATAGCTAACATTTATTGAATACTAACTATGAGCCAGGCACTCAAACTGCGTTACAAGTGTATTGTTAGAGAATGTGTTCGGCTGCGTGTAATAAGGTACATGAAATAGCAGAGACGTAACACGGAGCGTTGGTTTTTATCTCCCAACAGATAATGTGAAGTCAGGAAGGAAGCAGCTTCATATTGTCACTTATGTCTCAGGTTCCTCCTTCCATCTTTCTGCATTGTCATTCCCTGTGTGAGGGTCTCTTCCTAACGCACTCAAGAGGGCTGCTCCTCCTCCGGGCATTGTGTTCTGGTTCCAGGCAGACTGGGGAAGGACAAAGAGGAAAGGGCCCGTGACAACTGAGTCTGTCATTTTTATCAGGAAAATAGCTTTTCTGGAAGCCTCGGCCAGTGGATTTCTGCTTATGTCTCTCTCATTGGCCAGAACCGTGCTCCATGACCACCCCTAACTGCAAGAGAACCTAGCAAATGAAGTTTTTCTGGCTGAGCCCATTGTCACCTACAACAAAATTGAGGTTTTATTGGTAAGGAAGAAAGGGAAAATGGATGTTGGTTAGGCAACTATCAGTGGCTGTCACAATATGTACAGGTAACCCCCTTATAACACGGTTGTTAGGTTCCTAAAAATGCTGTGTTATGTGAATCTGTGTTATACGAAACAAAGAACTAGTACAAAAAAGGGGGTTAGCTTCCAAAAATTTTAAAAACATACTATTATATTTTTATAATTAAGATAAATATCTGTATTAAAGCAATTTTCACCAAAAGTATAACATTAATATGTATTAAATAATGTTTTCTTCGTCATCACTACTAAGCACCATTAACCGAGGGCGTTTTCTTTTTGACAAGATATCTTCATCCTCTGAACTTAATATACCACGAACAAAATGGATTTAAAATTCTGCAGTCAAATCTGATACAACATCCACGCTCAAATGCAAAATTTGAAATATCTTTTGCTCTTGAAAGCTTTTGTTACGTTCCGTGTTGTTCGGGGATTTCCCTAATTTCAAATGAGATATTTTTTGCTCTTAAAAGCTCTTATTACGCTCTGTGTTGTTCAGGGATTTTTCTAATTCTCAAACCGTGTTAGAGTGAAGCAGTGTTCCAGGGTGCCGTGTTGTATGAGGGTTTTCCCTAATTCTCGAACCGTGTTATAGAAGTGCCGTGTTATACGGGGGTACCTATATTAACTCATTTACTCCTTATATCAACCCAGTGTGGTAGGTACTAGTACCATTCTGGTTTTCTAAGGAACAGGCACAGAGAGGTTATGTGATTTTCCCAAGATCACGCACAGCTGCTAAGTGATGGAGCTACACTATAACCCCAAGTAATCTGACTCTAGAACCACATTCTACTATGCTCCCAGGTACATCCTGACCCACAGGCCAGACCACATTTCTTTTATTATTCTTTTTTCTTTTTTCAGTTTAATAGACTTTATTCCTTTAGTTGAACAACCTCTACACACAAAATAGATGGTTGATGATTTTCAAGTGGAAAGGAATTTAGGTCTCAAGAGGTTTTATGAGTCCGCTACATGTTTTCTGGAAATCATTTAACTGAGCCTTTTAAGACCCTAGAAGAAAATAGAAAAATTGGTTCAAGGAAACCAGCAATTAGATTTTGGAATCAAACTACCTACTCTTTAAGTCAGCAAACCCAGAATTGGAAATTGGGGCAATTCCTCTTCTGTATTTCCTATGCATTCTAATTTACTCTGGGAAACAGAAGCCTAGTCTATGCTTTAACATTAAGGTGGGTATAACTGACGGCCTGGAAATTTTGTGGAAGGTAAGGATTTTGAGGGTAGTTCTGAGTAGGGATGAAAAAAATAACTAGACAATGCATAAGGTTAGATTGGAAACCATGAACTTGTATTGACATCAACTACATAACTTTTCTCTGTAGCCTTATGGAATTAATGTATAACGTAGGTTGACCCAAGATAACTTTTAAGACTGATTGCACTAAGCCAGAGAAGTACTTTTAAATAAAGCCAACCAGTTTTTCCCTAAGGAGGTTAGAGTGTTCATAATAGTCACAAATGCATATTACGACCTTAGGGCTAATAATTCTCATTTACTTTATGTTCAGTTTTCTTCATTTTCAATACAGACCCGTGTAACTACCATTACTACTTTGCACGAAGTTCAATATTCTACAGAGCCCATGGAGACATGGGATTGAATCAGGAGCCTCCACCTCTTGTGAAGTTCACTAGTATTGTGGAGACCAAGCCAACTTTATTGAGGTTAACCAGGATTTGTTTCACTTGTAAGAGAACCCCCTTGCAACATGATTGTTCAATTTTTCCAATAATGGTGGCATTCTTTTAAACTTTTCTTCCAGAACCAGCAGTTATATAAACAGAACATTGGGTTAAATCTAAAAATGTGAGCCCCATAGTCAACTTTCATTTTTCTGCATGATCCTGAGAATGCATTAGGATACCCTTCACAATTTCCAAGCAAAATTCAGTTTACAATGTTTGTCCTTGCCAAACTCCAAAAAACAAAAACAAAAAAAAACCACCAAAAAAAAAACCACACAGTCCTTCGAGAGTAAACCAGCAGAGCACTGGTTTCATCAGATGCACCAACAAATCTGCGTGACTAGTTCTGCACTCCTTTCCCAGCATTTATTTTACACCTGTTACACCACACAGCATTTTAAACACTGACATATCAACTCCCTAATAAGATAAAGCAAAGACAAAAGTATTTATCTTGTAAGAAACAAGATATACCATCATTTCATCTTCAAACATTACTGCACTTTAACTTTCATAATTTGACAATGCATTCATGAAACAGTCTGCAGACAACTAGCTTTAACAGATAAATTAAAGAACACTTTTAAGCAAACATGACTGTCCTAAGTTGTTTATTAGGTAAGAATTTTACAAACATTACTCATATTAGAGGTAACAGTGGAGTTGGAGAATATTGCAGCTTCTCCAAGCCGCCGGTGAGAATCACCAATAGTGTGATGGTACTTGTGGCCCTTTCCAAGGCCATGGCTCTTGCGGCCTGCAGATGTTCGCCCTCGCATATCCCTGTGCTTGTGGACTGGTTTGGTGATCCACTGGGTGTCAGGATTCTGTCTGATAGTTTTGTGGAATGGATCAGTAAGGATAACCTCAAAGAATTTGTATGTGGAATCTTCACCAACCCAGTAAGAAGTCAGGACTCTCAGAGTCCCACAGTGGTGTCCAGCTTGCTCCTTGGCAGCAGACTGAAGGCTTCGAGCAAACTTTAGCTGGTTAACACCGTGATGGACAGGCTTGCCATAGGTCGCACCCTTAGGAACTGGGCGTTTGCAGCCACCATGGCACACACGAATCTGATATATGACATAACCTTGCTTGGTCTTGTATCCCAGCCTGTGTGCTTTATCAGTCCAGGTGGGGGGAGTGTGTGCTGTGGAGCACAGAGAGCTGGCAGTACTGCCAGCAGCACACCCTAAGAAGAAACCGCATTACATCGGACTGCTTCTTCCTCCATAGCTCCTGGATATACTTGTTAGCGCCCATCTTGGTTTACCGATGGCTGCAGCCAGACAGAAAGGAAAGAGCCTTTTTCTCAAGACCACATTTCTCTAGAATGTGTATCCATCTGGAAAATGTAGGCCTCTCCTTGAAACAGTAGTTAGTATTTGTTTAGCGCTTTATAGTTTATGAAGAATTTTCCACTTAGATTATTCTATTTATATATTATTATCCCCATTTCTTAAATGAAAAAACTGTGGCTCAGAGAAGGTATGTGAGTTGCCCAAGGTCCCTAGGTTGTAAGTGGCACAGCTGATATTTCCTTGAAATTTCAAGAACTTACTCTTGGTCCCCTTTCCTAATCCTACTCTTCTGTGCACAGAAGACTTCATTTTTAATTTTTTTAAAATGGCAATACTATGTTCTAGGCCCTATGTTCTATTAGCTTCACAATCTTCTCAGGAAAAACAATCCAGAGAAATCTTGGATTTCTCATTAACTTGTTTTCATAGTATCTTTTTCACATAGCCACATCAGCAGGAACATGGCAGATCAGCAGGAATTGTGTTCCGTAATAAGAAACAGAGACCTAAAAAGGGAGGTTATTTCTATCTCACATACTATCAAATCCAGAGCTTCATTCATAATATGAAAGTGTTCATTACACACAGCTCTCATCTATCTGTTTAAGTAAAAGAGTCATTAAACAGGTAGAGATTTCTTGGCCTTAGTTACATCAGGTTAATTTATATTATGTTTCCTTGAAAATGCTTTATAAATAGGATTTTTCAGTAAGTAAGAATGACAGTCCACCTCACTGGGGTAAATTAGTGAAGTTTCACTCTATTACTGATACCTCAGTTTGCTTATAATTGTTATTTCTCTCATTCTTTCCAAATATTTGAAATCTTAAGCTTATGGCATTGTTCTATTAGTATATCACAGCATTCTTTTGTTCTGGTGATACTACTAAATTAACCAAAAACATCACAAGAAAATTATAGAATATTTTTTTATTTTAAAAGTCATGAAAGAGGAGTGGCCGGTTAGCTCAGTTGGTTAGAGCGTAGTGCTAATAACACCAAGGTTGCTGGTTCAATTCCTGCATGGGCCACTGTGAGCTGTGCCCTCCTTAAAAAAAATAAATAAATCTATCTATCTACCTATCTATCATCTATCTATCTATCTATCTATCTATCTATCTATCTATCTATCTATCTATCTATCTATCTATTCATGAGTGCCACGCCAGACCTACTGAATCAGAACCTCTAGGGACTGGACCCAAGAATCTGCCTTTTTACAAGACCCCCATGTGATTTATAAACACATTAAAGTTTGAGAATGACTGTTTTAGAGTTTTATATAAATGAGACTCACAGATTGTGCCCTTTTTGGAATATTGGTGAAAATACTTCAGCTTTAGTAAACTAAGACCTACGAAGTGTGATCAAACAATATGGTGAATGTTTAAATAAAAAGAAATGTACTAGGGCCGGCCCGGTGGCTCAGGCGGTTAGAGCTCCGTGCTCCTAACTCCGAAGGCTGCCGGTTCGATTCCCACATGGGCCAGTGGGCTCTCAACCACAAGGTTGCCAGTTCAATTCCTCGAGTCCCGCAAGGGATGGTGGGCAGCGCCCCCTGCAACTAAAATTGAACACGGCACCTTGAGCTGAGCTGCCACTGAGCTCCCGGATGGCTCAGTTGGTTGGAGCCTGTCCTCTCAACCACAAGGTTGCCGGTTCGACTCCCGCAAGGGATGGTGGGCTGTGCCCCCTGCAACTAGCAATGGCAACTGGACCTGGAGCAGAGCTGCGCCCTCCACAACTAAGACTGAAAGGACAACAATTTGACCATTGTTCCCCAATAAAATCCTGTTCCCCTTCCCCAATAAAATCTTTAAAAAAAAAATGTACTACAGTAAAAGACACATTGTCATTAATCTCCCTCAAAATACTCCCCCTCTCTTTCAACACACTTATCCCATCATTCCTTGCCACTTTCTGAAGCAGTTCTGGAAGTCCTCTTTCGTGAGTATCTTTAGTTTTGTTGTGGCTGCCTCGATGTCCTGAATCATTTTGACTTTGGGGAAGAGCCAGAAGTCACACGGTGCCAGATCTGGTGAATAAGGTGGATGAGGACACACCGTACTGATTTGACAGAAATTGCCATATACCAGAAGCGATGTGTGACATGGAGCGTTGTCATGATGGAGGATGATTGACAGCACACTTTAAAACACACCTTCTCTCAACCGTAGCTCACACCCGACTGACTACACCAAACAAGTTGATACTTGTCACACACTGTTACTAAGGTTCGATGCGCCGCTTCCCGTATTGAAGATCCCTGCCTTTCCGTTGGATGGCACTTGGCAGCAGCATTCACCGTATGTTTTGATCACAACAGAAAGGCTCCGTGTCACACATCACTTCTGGTATGGCAATTTCTGTCAAAAACATTACGGTGTGTCCTCATCCACCTTATTCACCAGATCTGGTATGCTGTGACTTCTGGCTCTTCTCAAAATCAAGATGACCATGAAGGCTAAACGTTTTGAGTCGATTCAGGACATCGAGGCAGCCATGACAGCGCAACTAAAGATACGGAAGAGGACTTCCAGAACTGCTTCAGAAAGTGGCAAGAATGATGAGATAAGTGTGTTTGAAGTGACGAGGAATATTTTGAGGGAGATTAATGACAATGTGTTTTTTACTGTAATAAATGTTTAAAATTTAAACATTCACCGTATTTTTTGATCACACTTCGTATGTATTAAGCCCTAGATTCTCCTTTGAAAGTGCTCAGATCATGGACTCCACCTATCTACTCTAGGTCACTTAGCCTCAATGGAAGTTTATGCTTGACCCCATCCCTCTGTCAACACCTTCACCTGATTAATGTGTTCTTTCAGATGTCAGTTCAAAGGTTACTTCCTCAGAGAAGCCTTTTTGCTTGACCTCCTGACTCACTCTCATGATACATGTACTTTGCAATTTTACGTTTATTTTTATGATGATTTGATTATTGCTTACTTTCCCCACTAGGCTATAAACTTCATGAGGGAAGGGACCTTGTCAGTTTTGTTAACTGGTGTATCAGGGTCTAGAACAAAGCCTGGCACACAATAGACACTCAACAAATACTTGTTGAATGAATATATGAATGAAACCAGGACAAGAATAAGTGCTTTTAAAAAAAACTCTCTAAAAACTCTTCCAAAGGCCTTGATTTAGTCATCTGAGGCAGTAGTAGGAAGGGTTTTAAAAAGAAAGCCATGGATCTTTCCTAGACCTTATTTTAGCTAATAATTTTAACATCCCTCCAAGAAACCAACTGTTCTTTGTTTTCTATGTTAATGGATACAAAACTTGTTGGCAGGGAGGCAGCGGGGAGAAAAAGAAAGCTTGAAGAACCTGGACCCTGCCTTTCTAATAAGCAGGAAGTGGTTCTCACATGCAGTTTCTGTTGCTCACATTCAGTTGGCAGGTGCTGTCATAGCTGCATATGACATCGTGGGGTTGCCAGGGCAACCTATTATTAAACAATCATTGTAGACTCTACCTCTGGAAGATACCAGCAGAGGCTGAGGAATCCTCTTCAAGTAAGACCTGTCAGCATGAGGATGAATGTGTCCTGAGCCTGAAGTTTGGCAGAAAGATTCAGAAACCAGCAAAGTGAAGATCTAGGAGTCTATTTTCCTTGAGCCTTTGTGAATCTGGCAAAACTTGGCAGGGTAAGCACTCTAAAAAGAAGACAAATTGAATGAAATCTGGGTAGGCATGGAACTGTATGTTTGAATGTTAACCTTCTTCCTCTGTTTAGTTGTTTGGCCAACTCTTGTGGACTTTATATTTTGTGTATGAAGTTAATCATACTGTAATATATATTATGCTGGAGCTATCTTTATAGGATGGAATTGGGTCACCTTGATGTAATGGAAAGAGTACTGGCCCCCAAATCATAAGGCTGTGATGTGGGGGAGTCACTTGACCTCTCTGGGTCTAGTTACCTCTCTTGTAAAATGAAGGGTCTTTCTGAACAAGTCCAAAGGACCAGAGTATCTTGCCACATAATAGGCTCACCTGTTTCTGAGGTCTGGGCCAAGAACCTCATGGTGGTCTTGCCTAGATCAGTGTTGCCCAATTCCCAGTGTTTTGATGTGAGAGGGAGTTGCGTAAATGTACAATCTTGTTTTACTTTTGTCTTGGAATAGCATATTACAGCTCCTGCAGAAGGAATTACCATTGTTCTACCATCGACTCATGCTGGATGTCAAACTGAGATACACGCAAAACGTAAGCACATACAAGCTTAAGGAACAGCTTGTGACAATATTTAAAAATATCACAACTTTCAAATTAAGAAGCAGTTCTGATAAGTGGATTTGGAATTCATGTAAAATACCCATAACTCTGAAAATCTAAATTGTATATTGCCAAGGTAAATTACTTCTATGCAGTAATTATAGATGAAGAAGGTATATTAGATTATGTGATAATACCTATGTTTCTTGGTTTACAGACGCCCCTCTGTCCTGGGCCTCTTCCTTTCCAGATTTCTCCTTTTTAGTCTCTTTGTTCGTGCTTTCCTCCTCCTCGTTCCCTTTAAATGTCTCTATTCCCCAGGGCTCTGCTTTTGCCCTGTTACCTCCTTACTCTACAAGCTCTCCCTGGCTGTTTTATCTTCTCTAATCACTTCAGCTGTTATCAGTACACTATGACCTCTTTAATCAGAATCTGCAGACTTGATTTATTTCCTGGGCTTTAAGCTCAGGCTTCTACAGCCTATGCGACATTTCAGCTCGTCATTTTTCTGCACCATAAACACACTTTTCCCCGCTTGGTGTCCTAACCCTGTACCTAATTAATACTCTTCTGCAATTAATGGCATCATCTACCAGACTGTAAATTGCAAGAGGGCAGGGACCATGTCCACTATTATACCCCTAGAACCCAGTAAGGGGTGGTAGACACCCAGTAAGTAGTGTTAAATAAGTGATGAATCCGTCTATTATTCCAAACTAGAAACCTTGGAATCATTCTTGGTGCCGCCATCTGTCTTGCTCCCCATATCCAGCTGGGACCTGTGGGGTTTATTACCTAAAAGGTTTTCACATTCGGCCCCTTCTCTCCATCCCCACTGTCAGGGCTTTAATTCTGCCCTTATATCTATCTCCTGGATTGTGGCAGGAACTTTGTCATTGGTCTTCCTATGGCTGGCTTTTTCCCAGTTCACCATCTGACCCTCAGCGTGATCTTCCTAAAGCTTGAATCGAATCAGATTGCTCTCGGGCTCCCCTTCACCCAAACGGAGTTTGCAATCTGACAGCCTCATGCTGAATCCATGGAGTCCATACAGTGTTTTGAGAAAATGAGACTTACTGTATATCATTGATTCTAAGATGCACATTTTTTCACATTTTAGCAACTCTGAAATTGGAATGTCTTAAAGTTGATGGAGTGTCATAGTTTGATGGGTGGCTTTTTTCTTATTTGTACATCAAATAATGCACCTTTTGATTGACAGCATCTTAAATTTGCAAAAATAGACTCATATTCACATTTAAAAAGGAAGATCTTACAGAAAAATATGTTCATCTTCTCTTGAAAAATTACATTGGGCAACACTGGGCCAGGATTTCTGGATGGCAGCCTAAGAGGGAGCTACCAGTAAGTAGCAGCTGCCTCATTTAGACACAAACTCTCTAAAATGTCCCATCATTTCCACCCAGGCAGATTTATTCATTTTTATCATTTGCCCCGAACCATGTAAGCATTTGAAATTGCAATCCCCTACTGACGGGTTAAAGTCTGAATTCTTTGATATGATTTACAAGAAAGATCACAGTTGGCACCAACCTGTCTCCCCAGGTTCCTGTCCCCACCCTCCTCTCTATACACCCTTTATCCCCCAGTCTCAGGAAACATTACTCAAATATAACGTGCTCCCATGTTCTCTGGAATGCCTTTCCCCACCTTTTATCCTCTATGAAACCTTTCCTGACTTGCCCTGGCCGAGCTGATATACTTCTGGACTCCAATAGTACATGGCATCTCTGGACCTATACCTCTTGCTCTGAAATTATTTGTGGACAGGCCCAGGTCCCGCATTACAGTGTGCACCTGATAGGGAAATGAATCAAGTTCATTCATCTTTGTATCCCTGCCTCCTAGCCGGAGCATGCTCAGTAAGTATCTCTTAAGTAAAGAATGGATGGGGTGTATTTTCTGACTGGAAGCTCTGTTCTTTGAGTTTTGCCCATGGATAGAGAGCTGAAAGTCAAGTCAGAGGGAAGGACAAGTGTTTTCCTTAGTGCTTGTCGTTTACAGCAGCAGACACTGCTTCTGGCTGTGATTTAGGAAGGCCCTTGGTGGTCAAAGTCAGCCCAGAGGCACTAAACCAGAGCCAGCTCTGTGAAGCTGTTTTTAAAAAAATTATGTTTAAATTAATATACGGTAAAATTGACTTGTATAGTTCTGTGAATTTGGACACATGGGTAGATGAGTGTAACCTCCACCATAATTAGGATACAGAATATCACCTCCCCAAACTCCCTCTGCTCTCCTTTTGCAGTCTCACCCTTCCCAACCCATCAATCCTGGCACCCACTGATCAGTTTTCCTCCCCTACAGTTTTGCTTTTTTGAAAATCTCATATAAATGTATGCAACCTTTTATGCCAGCCTTCTTTCACTCATAATGCCTTTGAGATTCATCCAAGTTGTCTGTATCAGTAGTTTGTTCCTTTTTATTGCTAAGTAGTATTCTATTCGCATGAATGTCCCACAGTTTGTGCATCCATTCACTTATTGAAGGACATGTGGCTGTTTTCAGTATTTGACCAGATGAACCTGTATATATAGGTTTTTGTGTGACTATAAGTTTTCATTTTTTTAGAGTAAATACCCAGGAGTAAGATCGCTGTGTCATAGGGTAAGTGTATCATTAACTTTATAAGAAACTACCAAACTATTTTTCAGAATGGCGGTATCATTTTGCATTCCCACCAGCAAAGTATGAGCATTCTGGTTGCTCTACATCATAGCCAGCACTGGGTATTATTAGTGTTTTTTTTTTTTTTTTTTAATTTATTTCTATTTTTTTATTTTTTTAAACCATTCTAATAGATGTGCAGTGTTACCTCATTGTGATTTTAATTTGAATTTCTGCTTCCTGAAATCCAGTCTGGGGAAACTGGAAGGGAAAAAAATAGTTAACTCACCACCAGTTTTGGTGGTACTTTAAACTCTGATTTTCTCAATCCCCTTCTGCTATTTACTTTTCAAAGTCCTTGTGTTACTTAGTGTTGTGTTTTGCTTACCACTGGCCCCAGCACCAGAAGGCTAGCTGAGAGGCCAGCCCCGTCCAAGCTACCTCCCTCTGGTGCTATTGGGCATTGAGGTTTCAGGGACCAAAAGTGGACAGACACCTTAAGTACTCACTACCAAACAGATCTACATACATCGTCATTTTCTCAGTCTACTCCCAAACCCAACTGCTTTGCCTAGATTCTAGCATATTTCCCAGCATGTGTCATGATCAATGATAGGAGCTGCCAACTAGAATTACTTTTCCTTGGTAGCAAATGGAACTGTGGCCAGCTCCAGGAAGCTTGTGATATAGCACAGGTTTGCCCGCAATGCCAATTTCTCCCTTGTGAGGTAACCAGCTTTCTCTGTCCCATCTATCTTTCCACTGTTTGCTACTACGGTAGACTAACCGAGGTCCTGGTTTGGGTTCCCTCAGAAGCAGACCCTTAGACAAGCATTTGAGAGCAAGAAGTTTATTTGGAAAGTGAAGGCAAACCCAGTAAGGGAGTGGGGAACTGAGAAAGGAAGGAGAAACAGCCAAGACAGCTAAGAAAGAGTAAGTCTAGCCTGCAGAGGTGAAGAAGCCACCGTTTTTCAATCAGAGCAGACGGGCACTTTTCTCTACCCACTCAAAAGTCTAATTGCAGCATTATAATTAGGACCACAATTCATTCTGATTTTTACTTCACTTCTCCCATTTCACATTCTCGTTAAGTACTGGGAAATATACCTGTCTACAAGAACACCCTCTTCTCTCCTTCACCTCGTTTCTTCTGGCTGCTCAATCATCAGGTCTCAGCCTGGGCATCATTTCTAGAAGGCCTTCCCTCATCCCCCTTTGTAGGATGGGGCTTTTCTTCTGTGCCTCCTTTCTGTCCTGTTAGAGATTTTCATGCTTTCATTTATTCATGTAATAAATACCTATTATGTGCCTGGCACTGTTTTAGGTACCTGGAGCTTATATTCCAATAGGGGGAACAGGTTTTAATTTTTCTTTTTATTATAATTTCTGATAGCACAGTGCCTACCACATAGGGGGTGCTCAATAAAAATATGTTGAATTGAATAGAAAAGCACAAGGTATCTTAGTTAAGGATGATTTGGTTTGCTATGGCTTTTTCTGGCTGGGGGATGGGGGGTATTGAGCTCTCATCTTTAACATTGGCTATTTTCATATGGTGATGTCTCCATTGAGAGATAAATTGACCAACCTTGACTGCTAAGGGTATAATTCTGTTAATGAGTGAATTTGGAACCGTTAACATTACTTTGCCCATTATTTTTTTCCGTTTTTTCAGGCTAAGAGGACACATTCTTGCTCAGCTGGAAGAAAGCCAGAAAACATCTGAGTAGAGGCTGGAACCATCATTTTGCAAACATACGAGGTGCTGACTGAGGCAGTATTGTGTAATGGTTATAAGTAGGGGTTCTAAAATCAAAGTGCCTGGGTTCAAATCCCAGCTCTGCCCCTCATTTACTGTTTGACCTTGGGCTATATAGTTCCTAATGCTTAAATGGGGATAATAATAGTATATACCTCATAGGATGGTGTGTGGACTAAATAAGATTAACACATGTAAAATTAACAACTGCCTAGAACACAGTAAGTGCTCAGTAAATGTTACTATCATTATTGTGATTTATTCACATACATCAATGCTGATTCATTTAACAATTGGAGGCTGGCTATAGGACTCTCTGTGGTACTCAAAGGAGCATTTTAGTATTGTTTGTACAATGGAAAAATACGGTGTTCTTCATTTTAAGCAGATTCTAAATTTTAGACAAATCACATAAAGGGCACAGGCAATCCAATTCATGATCCAGAATCTGGCCATTAAAATAACTACCTAAACCATGAGTTCATTCTCTCCTCTTCTTTCTTTCTGTGATTAAACAAATATTTGGTGAGTACCTCTTATGCATTTGGTGCTAGGACTGCCGAGAAGAATGAAACGGATCCTTTCCCTTCAGGATTACACATGTAAAAGGACAAATTATAGTGCCCTTTGGGAAGTTCTGTAATTGGACACACATATGGCTTTGAGTGCCAGAAGACAGAGTGACTAACTCCCCTTTGGTGATTCGGGAAAGGCGTCACACAGAGGAGGTGACATTTGAACCACTGTATCTAGACATAGCCATCATCTAATCATTGTAGATTGAATAGGTATTTGGCTGGAAACGCAGCCATATTGTGACATTGTCCACTGTTTTTCGGGAGCCTGGGTAATTATGCTATCATTTACAATGTGTGTGGCAGCCTTGTCAGGTCCTAGTCTTGGATTCCCTGCCATGGAAACCTGTACGGTTGCATTGTCTCATAATGAGGACCTCTGATAATATTTAATATGCTAATAGGAGTAGAGAAGCCCAGAGTTGCCTTTCCAGTTATTTTTAAGTGACTCCATTAGATTAAATAGCAAGCTAGGTAACTATTTTACTGGATCTCCTGTGGCCCTCAATTGCAGAAAGGAATTGGCTAAAGAGCAGTTTGGGTGGGGTTATGAAATGATTATGGCTGGAGTCCTTGAAATTCTAGCTCTCGTTGCCTAAGGCCGTATGTTGTATAAGCAGCTAGGAAGAGTTTGGGTGGAAAATTGCTGTCAGTGCAGCTGCAGTCAGTGTGAGACTCTGGGAACAAGATCACCCCTGGATTGTCTCATAAGACAGCAGAACTGTGGCTGGTGGCATCCAGTACTGATATTGGCACTTCGACTTTTCTAGTGTCTTCCTCTTCTTCCTTCTCAAACTCAGCAAAATTACAGGTCAACTTTCCTTTTCCTTCCTGCTGATGGAAGTAGGTGAGTCTCCCTTTCACAGATGGGTTCTCCATCAAGCAACTAATTGAGTAGCTAGAGGAATAAAAACGTCATATAAATAAATTTGTAGCCCAGCACCCAGTGGCTGCTCCCTTAAACCCAAGTGTGGGGGCAGAGCCCCAGAAAGCAGTTTCCAGGCTCTCGGCCTCACATAGACAGGTGCTGGCTCAGGTAGTAAATGGCCAACTGTGATTGCATGGCCATCAGCTGTGGCTAGTTGGCCGTCAGCTGTAACCAGTGAGCCATTGGCCACTAATATAACTGCTGTGGCTAGGCTAGGAGAAAGAGGAAAAAGAGAAGAATGGGGGCTAGCAAGAAGATGGCAGTTGGGCTGGCAAGCGTGGGTGGCGGTTTGCGGACAGTGTGGATCCAGCCTCCAGTGAGAGTATAGTGCCGCCAGAGAGAATATAGTGGTATGACTCCCCTACCTATGGCTCCGTGGGTGTTCCTTTTTGGCCTCACCATATCCTGCGTTCTTGTATGGGGAGCGGGAGCAGAGACCCCGCAGGCCTCCCTGCACGACACCAAGCCTTCTCAAGTCCTAGGGAGGAATGTTTAGTGTTCTACTTCCTTCTCTTAATTGTACCCAGGTTACTATAATGTTTCCTAAAAATCATCCTTGGTTGACCTAAAGAGTCAGCCATTGAATGCTTTTTTGCCCATCTTTACCAAAACTCTTGTTATATTTTGTACTGATGCAGATTATTTATGCAAACAGCGGCCCGGTCCAGCCTGTACAGAGCCTGGTCCCCTTGGAAGCAGTCATGTGACCGCAGCCCATTACTGGAGCACATCCCTTTATCTCTTAGCCCGGAACAGGCAGGGCAGGGTTGGGGCAGACAGCTGCAGCCCCCCCCACCCCCACCCGCCACGCCAGCTCAGCCTCTCCCAGATCTGAGGCTCTGGGCTTGCCTTCCAGGCTGAAAGGCAAAGCAGCCGTGGCCCGTTCAAATTATTTCTTTGCGTGCGTAGGTCTGTGTTTATTTCTTGATTTATTTAAGCTGGAGCTCGCCCTGCAGGGAGCTGCAGAGATGCAAGATGTGTGGAGTGAGTGTGTGTATGGAGGGGGGTGCTCCAGAGAGAGCTGGAATTCTACCTCTTTCAGACCTTTGCATTCCTCATAGAGAAGGTTTTTTCTCATTTTCATTTCTCTTAAAACATCTGGGGTGAGGAAAATCTCTGCACTGGCTGAGCAAAAGAAACAGGTAATATGTTTATTTGTTCTTAGGTATTTTGGGGAAGCAGAAGTCTACATTATAAAACATATATTGTGTAGCAACAGAACAGGGAACGCGCACTCTTTGGAGTTTATTTTATTGCTATGCAATTTCTCAGAATGATTTTTCTGAAAGATGCTGATTGCAGATCACTTACCATCCATCATCTTAAAAAGGTGTACAGATGACTTTGCAACCTGAAGGGTTGTGGTCTGTTTAAAATGAATGTGATATTTGGAAAAACTCTGTAGTCACTTTGGTGAGAACTACAAAATTAGGGAAGAGATACTTTGAGAAACTCTTCTAGGCCCTTTATGGGGTGTTCCCCAAACCTTGCTGTACAACTTCATGTTCAGAAATCTTCCGTTAGCTCCCTTGGCCTCTTGTGATCTATCACAGAGGACCACAGGGTTTCCATCTATCTAAGAAAGGGAAACAATTCCCTGCAATGTTCAAGAATTCTTTTTAATGATTTAGTGCTTACACACATTGACCAGATTGGATCCTGAAACCAACGCACAGCTAACCTTTTAGCAGACAGACCTTTTTGTTCTTTAATGATTAAACAGAGTGGGTCTTCGGTTCTGCCACTAATCAGCTGTGCTACGGAGTACGGTATTTTATTTCTGAGTCTCAGTTTCTTGATCTGTAATATGGGAGTGATGATACCACTTTGAAGGCTGCTGTGAAGATTAAGTGGAATAATACAAATAGAAAGCATGCACTGTGCTGGGTAAATAGTAGTCCCTTAAAACGTAAGTAATGGTGATTTTCACTATTATTATTACTGGTATACCGTGTTTCCCCCAAAATAAGACCTAGCTGTACCATCAGCTCTAATGCATCTTTTGGAACAAAAATTAATGTAAGACCTGGTATTATATTATATTATATTAAAGACCCGGTATTATATTATATTATATATATTATATAAGACCTGGCATTATATTGTATTACATTATACTGTATTATATTATACGCGGTATTTATTTTATTATATTATATTATATTATATTATATTATATTATATTATATTATATTATATTATATATGTTATACAAGACCTGGTCTTATATTATATTATATTATACCCGGTATTATATTATATTATATTAAAGACCGGGTCTTATATTAATTTTTGCTCCAAACGATGCATTTGAGCTGATGGTCCTCCGGTTAAGTCTTATTTTCGGGGAAACACGTTAGTATTCTTTCAGATCTTAGTGCTCTCAGGGGAAAGAGCCCATTTCTTGTGGATCTACAATTATCCCACAACCTGTAGACACCCAAAGGATGTAGTCTCTGGAAGGTCCCAGACAGTGCATTCGGAAGGAAAATTTGAGTAAACACAAGTTTCGTTTCAATACTCTGCCACAGGGGGTACCCACCCATGCACAGCCCCTCCTACCTCATCAGCTAAGAAGAATTACTCTTTGTTCAAGGTGGCTTTTTCCACTGCTGAGCTCCTCATTATTCCTCAGTACAAGTCTGTAAGATATGTGTTATTATCCATAATTCCTTATGCGAAAACTGAGGTACAGAGGAATTAGTAACTAGCTGAGAAGCATTTCAACTGGTTTGTCTGACTTCTGAACCCCAGACTCCACTGGGCCAGCGTTAGGCAGTTAAGACAATAGATGTTTTTGAGATGCTTTCCCTCAAAAGGGTCCCCTGCTAGGCTGTTTGGGAAACAGTGGACACTATAGCTCTTTCATAGAGATTCACAGTGTATTGCAGGCTCAGAGGAGTCCTGCAGTAAAGAATCTTGTGTAATCCTACTTCTCCTAAACTTATTTGCTGGTGGGACCTTTCTTGCCTTATTCCGAGAATTATAAACCACATACAACTACTCTTCCATAAACACACTTTGGAAAACTTGGCACCAGGCCATGCTGCCTCCTGATTACAATCCTGTCTGATACAACAACAGATCCCCTCAGACACCTTCTGGTGGTCAGTTTCCTCCCTTTTTCTATCTTTTCATCTAATGAGACCCAGAAAGAATCACCAGCTCAGTGTTACAGATCTCCCCTTGTTCATTTAGGACCCCAGACATAAGCAAATGCTACAGTGTTTTAGTGGAATGGTGGTGGTGGAAATAGCCTCTCTAGCATGGTCTGCCCGGGACTCCTTTACCCGACTCTATGCCGCTTAGTTATATTTAGGCCACAGATATCAGGCTATGGAATCCCTGTTTTGATGAATACCAAAGGTAATGCAGCAGTGTGAGCCTGAAGAGGTATCTGTCCTTCTTGCTCGTGTCTACGCAGTCCAAGGGGGCAGAATCAGACCTTCCTACCTAATTCCCACTTTGGGGGCAGTGGTGGTAGTTGATTGACTATGGGTGCTAGATTTGGGTTCCTTAGGGCCAGAGCTAGAGTAAGAATGTCTCACAAAAGCTGAGTTTGCTCTAGGAAAAGCTGAGTTTCTAGCATGGGAAACCACCCAATTCACATCTAGAATGCCAGAGATAGAATCAAGGTCAAGGTGGTTGAGCCAAGGTGTGGGAGTTCAGTAGAGATGCACTTTGAAATAAAATATAGACTGAATAAGAACAACTTTGGGAGACTGGACTGGGCTGCACTTGGAGGGTGTTTGGTCGCCGAGGTTAGCTTGGCTCCAAGGACTATCTTTTGTTCTTTGCTTGTATTTGCACCTTGGGAAATGAAGTGGTTAGGATGAAAAGAACAACATCAAACAGTTCCACCCTCCAGTTCTCCCCCCTCACCACACACACACACACACACACACACACACACACACACACACTGGATACCTTTTAGCAGAAGCCTTAGAAAACTTTCCTTTTGCAAATTATGAGTGTCAGGCCTGAGTCACTATTTTATGTTTATGCTTTGAAACCATCCTCAATATATACATATGTATATGTTGGTAGGGGCAGCAGCTCTGGGCAAGCTTCAAGCTTTTATTGACAAGAACCACCTTTTCAGTGGTTCATGGCACTGACGGTGGCATCCTTGGCTGTTTGTGACTGCTGCAGAAGCTCCCCACCTCGGGAGCCTGACCGCTCCCTTCAGGCCCCAGGGAACCATTCAGAGACTTCTTTAGCACACTAGATGCTTTTCTAATGCTGACAGAGGGCAGGAAATGGAAGAAATTTAGGTTTTCCCAAATGAGGGAAAATCCCCAAATCATGTTTATCAGTTTTGCAGCCAGCCAAAGATATCCTCAAAGGCACATACACTGTTTAAAAACTTGCTTCCCCCTCTGCCTTTAAATGGGTGATTACAGTCTAGGTTGGGCAGTGTGTGGGAGTAGTTAAGCGGCACCTGACCTCAACCAGCTTTTGTTTTGGCGAGAATTAAAATATGTTGACACTCTTCTTTTTCCTTTTTTTAAAACGTGTTACCTGAGGGAGAAAAACAGTTTAGAAATAACTTGCTTAATTATTGTTATTTAACAATGTAAAAGTTCTAATAGCAAATTTTTTTTTGTAAAAACCAAAGAACACTAGAACAATTCTCATTTCTTTCCAGCATGATTTTAAAATTTTCTTTAAAAATGGATGTATAAGTGCTACTCATTTTCTGGTTTAATAAAAAGTTTATAATCAAATAGCCTGCATCTGTGCACAAAATGACAGACTAATAATGATTTTTAGTTATTAATTTTTAAAGGACTCTGGTTTAGAAACATCCATCCCTTTATTCATTCATTTAGCGTTTATCAAACACCTGCTATGTGAAAGGCACTGCGTAGGTGCCAGAGATTCAAGGAGTGTTTAGAAAGAAAGATCTCCAGGGAGCTTACAGTGTAGCACACATATACTGTCGTCTGCTGCTTTTTGCTTCTTAGTGAATCTTATACATGGACTTTCGTTTGTTGTGTAATGAATTAACTGAGAGGTAGCTGAGAACCAAATGCCTTTGGAAAGATATTGCTTTATTTATGGATTTTTCTGGGGGAAAAATTGAGATTGATATATATCACTTCCGATTGATACCGTGCTAAGGTCCTGCCTCTTGGCAAAAGTTAAAAACCGAGAGACAGGTTGGTGGAAAGAAAAGCAGGTTTCTTCTGAATGCCGGCATCTGGGAGGATGGTGACTCCTGTCCAAAGGCCACCTTCCCGTTCCTAGACGGGGCAGAAGATCCTATAGGGACACAAGAAGAACAAAGGAAAGGGGGAGTGGGTCAGGCAGGTCTGAGGGTCAGGCAGGTCCGAGGGCGGCCATCCTTCCTGGGGTCTGGTCTGGTTTAAGATAATGTTATCTCTGGACTCCTGGACTCCGGGCTGGGACTGGCCACCGCGGCCTGGGGCTTTCAAATCGGATTCCGGGCGCCTGAGGATTAAGAAATTGCCCTTCAGGTTAGGATTCTGTTGATTAAATGGATTAACGAGGTACGGGTAGCCTTGAGAAAGGGAACAGAACAGAGTTCTTTCGTTAATCAGTGAGGGGAGAAACAAAGAGGAAGCAGCTGAATATAAGGGCAGATCTAACTGCAAACTAGCTAGGCCTGACTACAAATGGCTACATAGGGGCCTATGCGATGAGTCAGACTGCAAAGTAAGTCTAATTACGTATTGATTCCCAAATTTCTCCCTTACACTATCATTGAACTAGTTTGTTGCCTACTCAATGCCCAACTCTTACGTATTCATACAAAGGGGTAGAAAAAAAGCATAAATATGGAAGTGAGGCCCAAGGAAGATATAGAGAGCAGTGTTTCTCAAAGTCCTCTGAAGGGTTCATTTTAATTATAGATCTCCCCCCCACCCCCCGCAATCCAGTACTGGCAGCAGAGCCTGGGAGTCTGCTTTTTTGAATACTCTCCTCTGGTAAGTCTTGAGAGACTCATGTTGGAGACCATGAATCTAGGCACTGGGAGAAGGCCAGAGGATCCAGATGAAGTACTTCAGAGGCTGATGAAACCCCAGCTGAGGTGTTCTCATAGACACTGCTGATACCCTTGGAGAAATTTCTGAGTATGGAGAGAGGGCAGGCGATATATAAATGGTGCCCCAATTTTGAAGGAGGAATATGTCTCTGTGAGTCCCCAAATGATGTAGGGGACTTTGGAGTGAGTGAGTGCTGGGATTGTGTCTCGTGAGACCGAAGAATGGAAACACGGACCCAGGAGAGGCAAAGAGTTTTAAAAAGAGGATAGTTTATTGAAAGCAAAGGGTCCGAGCTCCCGAGCGAGAGGGGGTCCCGAATGGGGGTGCCCCGTGACTGAGGCAAAAGCTCTTACCTTTATACCTTCCCTTGCCTGTTTGGGGAAGGGGAGCTGTTTGAAGAAGGGAACTGGCTCCTTCTAATGACATTCATCTACCAGGTTTGTTCTGCTTGCCCATCCTGAAGGAATTAGCAAAGTAACCCACTCTTATCTATCAGATCAGCTCCGTTTGTCAGGCCAGAAGGAATTTTATGATTAACCTCAACTCCTGGAGCGAAGGAGTGATTTGAAAACCTGAAGTTTTAGGATATGGCTGCCTTTTGTTTATTCCACCAGGGACCTCCCTGTCTACCTAGGGACATGCTAACTATCCTGTATTAATCCCCCTGAAGACGGAACCCTAACTGCTGTTAGGGAGTAGGGGCGAGGACGCTCTGGCTACTTCAGGCCGAGGAGGGGCTTAGTAGGGAGAGACCGGCAGCTAGGGCTTGTCCAGAGGTCTATCTAAGGGTCCCCGGTAGATAAACAAGCCCAGATGAGGATGTTGTTGTCCTGTAGGCCATCGTAGCTAACCAGTGGGCAGTCTGTAAGCTGAGACGCATTGTAGGTAATACCTATAATAATGGATCAAAGAGAAATGAGAAAAGTTTCCTTAAGTCCTGCTAAACTGGGAAGCCAGGAAATAAGGAAGGCAAAGAATCTTGTTTTCAGTTTAATATTGGAAACTATATTATGGATTTGTTGAACTTTATCTTTAATTAACTGTGAATTATCAGAGAGATTGGAACAGCATAACCCTTTAAACTTTGTATATCCTTGATTGTGTTTGAGACGTAGATAATCTATGGCAGCTCTGTTTGAGAACTATTTCTCTGACCTGTCCTAACTCTTGTCTTATGGCATGGATAGCCAGTAAGGTAGATTAAAGCACTGGTTGGAGTAGCCAGTGAAACTTTCTAGTATTTGGGTGAGAGCCATTAGCTCAGCTAGTTGTGTGCTGGCTACAGAGGGAAGGTTTGTATTTTTTAAAGATATTATGTAGAGTAACTACAGTATATCTAACCTTCTGTATGTTATTTTTTATAAAAGAGCTCTCATCAGTGAGGAGCGTCCAATCTAGGTTGTCTAGGGGTGTTTCTTGTAAATGTGTTCTGGCAGCATATGTTTGTATTAAAACTTACTGGCAGTTAATTCTTTTTCTGTCTCTGGCAGGAACATGGCAGGATTAAGGATGGAGCCGGTCTGTATTTGGATAACAGGACCTTTTAACAAGAGGGCCTGATGCTGCAGGAGGCGGCTATCAGTGAGCCTCTGACTCTTATCAGCATCTAAAAGCCCTTGAATGTGGTGTGGGTTGAAAAACGGTTAAGTCTTGTCCCACTGTGAGCTTGGTGGCTTTGGGAACTAGGAGGGCAGCTGTAGCTGTGGCCCTGAGGCAAGCTGGCCAGCCGTGTGCTACAAGGTCTAGTTCCTTATTTAAATAGTTCTAGAGTCCTTTTTCAGTTTAATTTGTTTATTTTACATTTTCTTTAAGGTATAGACCAATGATAAGAAACAGGCTGAGTAAAATGAGCCCAAATCTGGGGGCTGTCTTTATCTTTACAACCAAACAGTTTTTAGAGGAAAAAGATCCAGAGTAAGTAAGTAGTTGAGCCAGAAAAAATGGCTTCTGTATCTATTAGGAAATTAATAGGCTTACCTGCCACGTCAGGGTCACCCGCAGTTTTACCCCCTGTGATGAGAATAGCTTGGGAGCCACCAGGAACTTAAGGCCCAACAGTGATGACAGCCATTTTTGGGGAGGGTGTTGGTCCTTGCTCCCTTCAGAACAAGGGGTACTCTCAAGTCTGTACAGGGGGCACGGCTGTTTTGGAGGACTAGGACACTCATTCCAGTGGTCTGGGCTTCCACATCCAAAGCAAGCTCTTTATCCAGCGCTTTCTCTCTGGGCCTTTTGGGGTGTCTTGAGGTGGCTTTAGTCCTGGGTTGTCTATAACTGTGGCCAAAAGTCTGGCCTATCTCTGGTCTTATGCTCTGGTCTCACTGTTCCTTTATTCCTCGTTTTTCTGTCCTGGTTGTTAAAGACATTGAAACAAATGCCTGTCCTTTTCTAGGATCTGAGCCTCTTAATCAGGGATGTAACAGTGGGTCAGAACGATTAGAATTCCCTGCCAGTTAGGGAACAACATTAGGCTAAGCTTCCTTATATGGGCCTATAGCTGATACCGAGGAAAGCACATGAACTGTAGCAGTTCTACAGTGTAAAAGTTTACTTAACTATTAGTAAAACTTAGTTTTTAGATTTAATTTTTGAGTAACCAAGGACCTGATTATGAAAATATGAAACATAGAAAATTATTTTGGTGACGTATATAATCTTTGTTTTTTTTAGGTAGAAAACTTTTTCATAATGCCAGTAGCAGACCAATAGTCTAACAAACTTTATCTTAGTAGAGAGAGAAAACTTAACTTTTATTTTGTACCAGCTTACTTTTGAGATTTAAATGTATTTAGTTAATTGCATTTATCTTAACCATATATAAAACTCTCAAAACTTCTCACAAACCTACAACTTTCCCAGTCCCTCTTAGTTTGTCTCTTTTCACTCATTTAGAAATAACCATCTTTAGGACAAACTGTTTTCTTTCAGTATCTTCAAAAACGTATTTCCATACCTTGTACCATTCTTGAAAACACACACCATTTTCTTCCACGTTAGAATCCATAACCTTCAGAACCTTAGTTTTTACTGACAACCAAAAGCAAGCAATGAGACTTCCACTGGCAAATCCAGGAATATATTTGGCAACCTTTAAAAGCATAGGCTTTTGTAATAAAATATAGGATATATTTATTAACAGATCTTAATTTCTCTCTTAACATTCTTGTGACAAGAAGATAGAAATAGGTGAATTTAGACCTACCTAATAATTAACACCTCAGCATTTTGTTATTTTGACATGCCTAGATATTTAATCTAAGCTATTTTCTTGACAAATTCTGTAACAGAGATAACATGACTTTGGTACTCTGGGACTCCAATCTAAAGGTGATTTCCCTTATAATGAATCCCACTGTGGGTGGTCCCTGCAGGTCTTAGAGCAGCAGAGTAAGGGGTCTGGCTTAAGAATTAGCTGCTTGGTTTGTTGTTGTTGTTGTTGTTGTTTTGTTTTGTTTTTAACTGGGGGGAAGGGGAACAGGACTTTATTGGGCAACAGTGTGTACTTCCAGGACTTTTTTCCAAGTCAAGTTGTTGTCCTTTCAATCTTAGTTGTGGAGGGCGCAGCTCAGCTCCAGGTCCAGTTGTTGTTGCTAGTTGCTGGGGGCACAGCCCACCATCCCTTGCGGGAGTCGAGGAATTGAATTGGCAACCTTGTGGTTGAGAGCCCGCTGGCCCATGTGGGAATCGAACCGGCAGCCTTCGGAGTTAGGAGCACAGAGCTCCAACCGCCTGAGCCACCAGGCCGGCCCCAGCTGCTTGGTTTTTAAAAGTCCCACTTTTTTCCTTCAGTTGCCTCAGCCTCAGGCATTCCTGTTTATAGGTGGATTAGGATATGGGTGTATGTTGAAGGGTCCTCCTCAGGAGAGGAGGATCCTGCTGGACGTTCCTTTGGAGGAGTCTCTTTAAGAGGGGTCTCCTTAGGGAGAGTCTCCTTAGAAGGAGTCTCCCCAGGAGGAGTCCCTTTAGGAGGGGTCTCCTTAGGAGGAGGGAAGCATGAGATCCCAGCCAAAAGAGCTGGGTCAACTCTACGTTTCTTACAGATCTGGGTTGTCGCTCAGGGCAAAAAAAGCCCAAACATATGGAACTTCTGACCATTTGCCCTCCTGTCTGCAAAACAGGTCTAGCTGCATGATAGTATTGTAATTAATACTTCCCTCAGAGGGCCAAGTCTCCCCATCTTCCAATGAGTATTTAGGCCAAACTTCTGTGACAGGATGAAAGAACAGCAGAGACAAGGAGTCATCCTGCTGGCACCCTCATGGGTACTTGGGCTGGGAAGGGACCAGAGGCTCCTTTGGGACCCACCATAGAGTTGCCATCATCAGGATCCGCAATTGCTGCCAAGGGCCATTCACCTCAACCGTACTGTCTTTGGACTTCACTCCACCCAAGAGAGAAGGCAGTTGGACTGTGGCCGACATTCCTCCAGCTCAGTGCAGGAGAGGATCAACCAGAGCCCTTCTGCAAGACCTGCCCTCTGAGTCTTGAGACTGGCAGCTGTGCTTTTCACATTTAAATGGCTGATGGAGGCCTGCTGTTTGTGTGACAGGACAAAGAGACAAAAATTATGAAGGCCCATAAGGTAGGCAAGTAGAAAAGCACAGATAATATTTACCTCTCCTTCAATCCTGGACGAGCCCCCAAATGAAGGAGGAATATGTCTCTATGAGTCGCCAAATGATGTAGGGGACTTTGGAGTGAGTGAGTGCTGGGATTGTGTCTCGTGAGACCGAAGAATGGAAACACGGACCCAGGAGAGGCAAAGAGTTTTAAAAAGAGGATAGTTTATTGAAAGCAAAGGGTCCGAGCTCCCGAGCGAGAGGGGGTCCCGAATGGGGGTGCCCCGTGAGTGAGGCAAAAGCTCTTACTTTTATACCTTCCCTTGCCTGTTTGGGGAAGGGGAGCTGTTTGAAGAAGGGAACTGGCTCCTTCTAATGAAATTCGTCTACCAAGTTTGTTCTGCTTGCCCATCCTAAAGGAATTAGCAAAGTAACCCACTCTTATCTATCAGATCAGCTCCGTTTGTCAGGCCAGAAGGAATTTTATGATTAACCTCAAGGCCCTGTTACATTATGTCCTGGAGCGAAGGAGTGATTTCAAAATTTGGAGTTTTAGGATATGGCTGCCTTTTGTTTATTCCACCAGGGACCTCCCTGTCTACCTAAGCACATGCTAACTAACCTGTCTCAATTTCAAGGTTGAGAAAAGAGTAGATGCCAGAAGCCACAGCCTTATAAGCCTGACATGACCTGGGGAAAAATTTTGCTCCAAACAGATGGAGTCAAAGCATTTAGAGGAAAATGTGATGCTCACTAGGTGTCGTCATCATGGGTTCGCTAAAACATCTCTATTAGAGATTGTCAAACTTTGCAGCATATTAGAATCATCTAGGGAGTTTAAAAAACTCTGATGCCCAACCCCACCAAATACCAATTACATCAGAATCTCTGGGGAGGGGGCCCCAGAGATTCTGATTTAATGAGGTGCTGTCTGAGCATTGAGAGTTTTAAAAGCTCCCCAGTTGATGCTAATATGCAACAAAGTTTGACAACCAATTTGTCTACATGACATTAGGCAAGTTGCTTGACTCCCTTGCACTTTGTATAAATCCTAGGTAATTTTAAAGGTCTCTCCCACCTTTAAACTTGTACAATTCTGTTACTAAAAAGCATGCCAAACTGATTTCCTTCCTTTCTTCCTCCTTCTCTTCCCTCCTTTCTTCTTTTTCTTCTTCTGCTGCTGGGATAGCCTGGAATGTCAGGGTGTCAAAGTATATATCTGAATTTCATTAAAATATTTAGCGGGCTGGCCCGGTGGCTCAGGTGGTTGGAGCTCTGTGCTCCTAACTCCAGAGGCTGCTGGTTCGATTCCCACATGGGCCAGTGGGCTCTCAACCACAAGGTTGCCAGTTCAATTCCTCGAGTCCCACAAGGGATGGTGGGCAGCGCCCCCTGCAACTAAAATTGAACACAGCACCTTGAGCTGAGCTGCAATTGAAAGGACAACAACTTGACTTGGGAAAAAGTCCTGGAAGTACACACTGTTGCCCAATAAAGTCCTGTTCCCCTTCCCCAATAAAATCTTTAAAAATAAAATAAAATATTTAGCAAAATTTCTGAGGAAATCTCATAGATAAATAAGATATTTATGATGGGTGAATTTACCACCTACCTGCACAAATATGCTCCAAGGGTTGTGAATGTAATGGATCTGGGCTAACCCTGAAGAATGGTTTGGAGTGAAATGCCACAAGGGTTTGTTTTGCCCTTGGAGCTGATCTTATACCATTTTTTTATGCAAGATGTAGATAAGAAAGGTATGTAAGAAATACCTACCAAACTGACAACCCAAAGTTTAGGAGGGTTAATTAATTCAACACACAAAAGAATTAGGCTTAGCTCTCTGATCAGAATATCTGCTTATTAAGGTTATTATTGTTTTAAAAATAGTTCCATAATATTTTGCCCATTTAGTTTTCCCCTTTCTTTAGATGAGTTGAAATTTTGAAGCTTTTAGTGTAGTGCTAATGGAAAAATAGACATGCCCGGTAGGGTCACAGGGCAGTTGTTCTCTGACTTTGTTCCTATGAAGAAATGCAACTATATTAGATCAGGCTGGTTTGGAGCATCGCAAAACCAAGGAAATGTGGGGGTATAAACTACTTTTACTCCCACCTTCTAGATCCTTCTAGGTGGGCTAATAATTAACAAAGACAGATTAACAGGAAAAGTCAAATTTTAATACATGCCTGTGGGGGAATTCACATAAGCATGAAAATTCCAAAGACAGTGAGGTAAAATTGAGTATGTATGTCATTTTGGACAAAGGAGAAAGGGGCGGGGGTGGGGGATTTGAGATTTCAAAGGAAGTAGGCAATTTACAGGTAGTTGAGGAAGAGCGGAAAACACAGGGTAGGTAAATTTTTGCTAGGCAACGTAGAAACAATGGGGCACAGGAGGGGTCTGGTAAACTGGCTTCTGCTTGGAATCTTCTTAATACTAAGGTTATTATGCTAAGGTTTCCTTCCTGAAGCAGGTTTTTTCTATCTCAATCTCTTAGGCCGGAAAGAGGGGAGGGTCAAAAAATTCTGAGTCTTTTATTTTTTAGTAATCAGCTTAACAGTCAATATCCCCAAAGGCAAAATTTTTGGTGCCCTTCAGAAACACCCAAAAAAGCGATGAGGAAAGAAATTTTGTTGAGAACTCACTGGGTGTGATTGTGGAAGATCAGTTTAGCAGTTTAATCTAGCTCATCGGAAGGCTTGGTGAGCTAGCAGAGGGTAGTTTTGGAGGGGTCTCAAAAACACCTGGAGCGCTTTTGTAAAAAGGGCACTCCCGCAGATTTTGATGCCTTTTGATGCGCCAGGCCTTCCTCCTTAAAAACAAGTGCCCCAACTGATCTTGAGAAATATTGTCAAAGGACTCACTTTAATTTGAATTTTGGCATAGTTGTCTAAATATGTTGTTTTTGTCTCATAGTCAGTCTCCACTTGTGTTTTTCAAAACCCGGATACATTTCATTATTTTGAGTTGAAAACCCAAACAGTTAAATGATGTCAGTTAGAAAATTGTACGCTCTTACATTTCCATTTTCCTTTTCATTTTTAATGCTGTATTTTCTACATTCCTCTATCTGACTGAGACATGAGGAAACTATAATTTATGTGTAGCAGAAAAGCAGTCGATAGCTGCTCTATTGCTACTGCTGTGCTGTGGAAAATAAAGCAGGATTATGTTATGTCTGATCACTTTCCACATCACATGATGAACAGCAGTTGAGAAGAAGCATAAAATGAATCCTGCCGAGCAGCCCTCAGATAACTTGTTGTTAACGGGTGCTTTCCTCCTTCCCTCCTGTGTCTTCCCCATCAGGATCTCTGACTAAGTGGCTCAGCTAGGAGTGGCACTTCACAGCATAAAGGAAGACATTCTAAACACTGTCTTGAAATAAGAAGTTGAAGCTTTTGTGAACACACGCAATTTAGAAGAAATGGGCTGTGCCACTTCCTCTTCAACGAAAACCAAGGAATCTGATAATGGTGAGTACTAGGAATGTGCCTGTCTTCCTGAAGGAAAAGGGAAGAATGAGCCAGAATATCTCTCCTCCTTTCTCATTTACTCACACGGTTGGTTCTGGAGCTGCCCTGTGTGATTTTGCACAAGGCATCATCCATTAAACTGAAGGCTAAATATTGGGATAACATCGAAAACTATCTTTAGGAAGATGTAAGTTTGAATTTATGATGTATCTTAAAGTATTATCAAAGAGATATTTTATGTTTGATTTGATTTCAGTTGGAAATGTACCAATATAAAATCTCAATTTAAAACTCAGTGGCAGGGAACAAGAAAGCCTCTGTAAATTTATATCTGTTTATTTAGTAGACTTATAAATAGCTATATTCATACCTATGTAACATTTAGTAGCATCATTGAATTTTTATTAGATTTTATAACTCAGTGATCAGATTATTTCTTATAGCTATTCAACACAGAACTTTATGAGACTTGTCTCATGGTTTTAGAATATTCTAGGTAGAATTTGGGAAATGCTGGATTATCTGCTTCCCCCAAAGAGTGTTGTTTCTAAATAGATGACATGCCCCCCACTACCTCCATATAATTAGAGGCTTAAATATTTCCTTTATTTTGAACTGAATTTCTTTCTCATAACTACTAGAATCTAGTTGAAACTCACTTGAATGTTTAAGGAACATAGTCTCCACAAGCAAATTAGAATAAAAAACAAACAAGCTGGGACAGTTATGTGAATAATTTGCTCTTAAACTCCATTCCTTTGTTGTCTAGGTTATAGATAATTTTCATGATTTCTTTTCCGCATGTTGGTTTTGGAAGTTTACTCAGGCTTAATATGGAGAGTTTGGGATGCAGAGTGTCCCGTACTAATTAGTGTGGGATGCTTTCCTTTGGGAATCAAATGCTGTTCTTGTGCTTGGTGAGTTAGCAAGCTAATCTCCGACAGTAGGGACACAGGAAGGTGCACTAACTCTCAAATCGGTAAACACATCATGAGATAAATCTTTCAAAATCTCCAACTGAACTAATTCCATAGTAGTAATTTATTATAAGAGAGTGAAGAACACTGTTACCCAATAAAATTAAAACAAAACAACAACAAAAAAACCACCTGAAATATTAAAAAAAAAAAAAAAGAGTGAAGAGAATATCTTTGTATATTTAGGATTACCCAGAGTCCTTTAAAGTTAGCCAAATTTCTTAGATTTCAAAAAACAAAAAAACAAAGCCAAGCCCAACTTGTAAAAGTAAATTCTCTCTTTTTGAAACATTTTCAACTTTCAAAAAAAGAATAAATTTTATTGGAGAATATTGGGGAACTGTGTTTTTCTAGGGTACATCAGCTCCAAGTTCGTTGTCTTTCAATCTAGTTGTGGAGGGCACAGCTCAGCTCCAAGTCCAGTCACCCTTTTCAATCTTTAGTTGCAGGGGCACAGCCCACCATCCCATGCGGGAATTGAACCGGCAACCTTGTTGTTGAGAGCTCGCGCTCTAACCATCTGAGCCTTCAGGTCACCCCATTGGCAGCTCAGCTGCAGCTCGTTGTCTTCAGTCTAGTTGTGGAGGGCGCAGCTCACTGGCCCATATGGGAATCGAACCGGCAACCCTGTTGTTCAGAGCTCACATTCTAACCAACTGAACCATCTGGCTGCCCCACATTTACAACTTTTAAAATGTTGCATGTAAATGGAGTTATCACCTTAGATTTTTGGATTGCTTTTTCAAATAATTTGAGGTGAAATTCACTAACATAAAATTAACCATTTCTTAGAGAATAATTCAGTGGCATTTGGTACATTCACAGTGTTGTGTAACCACCTCTTCTGTCTAGTTCCAAAACATTTTCATCACTTCAAAGTAAAATTCCTTATCTATTAAGCAGTTTCTTCCTATTTCCCTCTCCCTCCAGCCCCCGGCAAATACCAATCTGTATTCTGTCTCTATGAATTTGTCTATTCTGAACATGTCATGTAAATGGAATAATATGCAAAGTGCCTTTTGTGTCTGGCTTCTTTCTCTTAGCATATAATGTTTTTGAGGTTCATCCATGTTGTAGCATATGTCAGTACATCATTACTTTTTAAGGCTGAATAATACCCCATTGTACATGTATACCACATTTTGTTTATCCATTCGTTTGTTGGTGGACATTTGGGTTGTTTCCACCTTTTTGGCTACTGTGAATAGTGCTCTATGAACATGAGTGTATGTGTACTTCTTTGAGTCCCTATATTCAATTCTTTTGGATATATACCTAGAGTGGAATTGCAAGGTCATATGGTAATTCTATGTTTATCTTTTTGAGGAATACCAAACGATTTTTGTGGATTGCTTTTTAAAAATAGCTTTATTGCAATATAATTTACATACCACACAATCACAAATTTACAGTGTATAATTCAGTGGTTTTTAGTATATTCACAGAGCTGTACAAGCATCACCACATTCAATTTCAGAACATTTTCATCTCCCCACCCCACCAGCAACCCATTAGCAGTCTCCCTGCCCCGCCCCTACCTCCTCAGCTGTAGGCTCAATAATTTACTTTCTGTCTCTATAGATTTGGGCTGTTCTGGACATTTCGTATAAATGTAATCAGACAATATGGAGTCTTTTGTGTCTGACTTCTTTTACTCAGCATACTGTTTTTGAAGTTTATCCATTTTGTAATATGAATCAGAACTTTATTCCTTTTTATTGCTCAACAGTATTCCATTGTATGGATATGCCACATTGTACTCATCTATTCATCAACTGATGGTCGTTTGGGTTGTTTCCACTTTTTTACTATTGTGAACAATGCTACTATGAACATTCATGTACAGGTTATTGTGTGAATACATGTTTTCAGTTCTCTTTGGCATATATTTAGGAGTACAATTGGTGGGTCATATGGTAACTCAATGTTTAACATTTTTGAGAAACTTCCAAACTGTTTTTTCCAAGTGGCTGCACCATTCTACATCCCCGTTAGCAATGTGTGATGGTTCCAATTTTTTCACATTCTCAGCAACACTTGTTATTGTCTGTCCATTGATTATACCCATCCTAGTGGGTATGAAGTGGTATTTCATCAGGGTTTTTGTTTGCATTTCAAACACATGACAAATGATGTTGCGCATCTTTTCATGTGTTTATTGTCCATTTGTAGATCTTCTTTGGAGAAATGTCTATTCAGATCATTTGTCCATATTTTATTTTTCTTTATTATTTTTTTAAAGGAGAGCACAGCTCACAGTGACGCATACGAGGATCAAACCGGCAACCTTGGTGCCATTAGCACCACACAACAACCAACTGAGCTAACTGGCCACCCCCCATTTGTCCATATTTTAATTATTTGTTTTTCTATTATTTTGTTGTAAGAATTCTTTATATATTTTACTTACAAGTTTCTTATCAAATATATGATTTGCAAATATTTTCTCCCATTCAATAGGTTGCCTTCTCTCTTTATGTCCCTTGAAGCACAAAGGTTTTTAATTTTGATGAAGTCCAATTTATTTTTTCTTTGGTTGCTTGTGCTTTTGGTATCATATCTAAGAATCCAAAGTCAAATCCAAGATTATTTATGCTTATGTTTTCTCCTGAGAGTTTTATATTTTTAGCTCTTACATTTAGGTTTTGATCCATTTTGAGTTAATTTTCCTATATGGTATGAGGTAGGGGTACAAATTTATTCTTCGCATGTGGATGTCCAATTGTCCCAAGACGATTTATTGAAGAGACTATTCTTTCCTTATTGAATGGTCTTGCCACTCTTGTCAAAATCAATTGACCACAAATGTGAGGGTTTATTTCTGGACTGTCAATTCTATTCTGTTGGTCTATATGTCTGTCTTTAAGCCTGTACCACACTGTCTTGATTATTGTAGCTCTTGTAGGAAGTTTTGAAATTGTAGTGTGAGTCCTTCAACTTTGTTTATGTTTTTAAAGATTGTTTTGGCTTTTTGGGTCCCTTACATTTCCGTATGAATTCTAGGATCAGTTTTTCTCAAAAGAAGCCAGATGGAATGTTGGTGGGGATCGTTTGAATCTGTGGCTCAATTTGGGGAGAGTGTCATCTTAACAGTTAAATCATCTGATCCATGAACATGGGATGTCTTTCCATTTATTTAGTTCTTCTTTAATTTCAACAATGTTTTGTTGTGTTCAGTATGTCAAAACTGCCAAATCTTTATTTTCAGCCCACATCATACACTATAAGGTGTGATCACAAAATACAGTGAATGTTTAAATTAAAAATTTGTATTATAGTGAAAGACACATTGTCATTAATCCCCCTCAAAATACTCTCCCTCATTTCAAACACTCTTATCCCATCATTCTTGCCACTTTCTGAAGCAGTTCTGGAAGTCCTCTTTCGTGAGTGTCTTCATCCTCCATCATGACAGTGCATCGTATCACACATCACTTCTGGTACAGCAATTTCTGTCGAATAAAAACATTACGGTGTGTCCTCATCCACCTTATTCACTGGATCTGGCACTGTGTGACTTCTGGGTCTTCCCCAAAGTAAAAATGACCATGAAAGGAAAATGTTTTGAATCAATTCAGGACATCAAGGCAGCCATGACAGTGCAACTAAAGACACTCACGAAAGAGGACTTCCAGAACTGCTTCAGAAAGTGGCAAGAAGGATGGGATAAGTGTGTTTGAAGTGAGGGGGAGTTTCTTGAGGAGGATTAATGGCAATGTGTCTGTTACTGTAATAATTTTTTTAAAATTGAAACATTCATTGTAATTTTTTATCGCACCTCATATAATCCCTGGTTCATTGACATCATATGGAAATCATTTTAAATAGGTACTTTTCTTTGTAAAAGGCCACCATGTTCTTCGTCTGAAATTATGATCCCTCTCAGTAATGATTTTTAGTTTATTATTCGCCTTTTGTTATGATAATTTGTTGGCTTTGAAATTTATATAGGATTGGTACTACATTTATTGCCTGCACGAAATAGGCAAACAAAAAAAACCATACAATCCTTTTATTCTTTTATACCAATTAAATGAATCTTTATCTTTTCCTTTGTTTGCTGTGTGATTAGTCCACCCCTACTTTAGAAATTTCAGGTATAATGATACTCTGACAGGGACTATTCAGATATCCACTCTAGAATCATGAGCCTTTAGACGGTAGAAAGTACTACTGAAAGGATATGGTGTCCCATCTTTCCATTTAAATGCTTTTTACTAGCTTTCAGCCCTTACTAAACAATTCACAAAGAAGCCAGCTTTATAGTTGGAGCCTGTTAATTGTTAGAAAATCCTGTTACAGAGAGACATTTCAACTCAGTGTAAGAAAGAGCAATACCTCAGCTCCAATTGCCAGTTATTTCCCGTAATCAGAATCCTTTTCTTATACGATTATGGCTTTATATTGCATTATCTTTTTAGAAGCTGCAAAAGACAAAAATTTAATGCTGATTGTATTTGACCTTGGGTAAATGAATATGGCACTATAAGTCAGATTAGTAATTAATAGCAAAGGAGACATAAAACAGAATTGCAGTCAAGATATTTAATTTTTTTTTCCTGAGTGAGGATTAAAGGTCATTATTGAATTGTTGAAATAATAGAACATATTTCCTATGAGAAAATATTTTAATTTAAATGGGTTATAAAAAAATTAAAAAATGAGAGTTATACTTTTACATAGCTAAATTTCTTACACACTTAAAAATATGATAGTTTAAAAAAATTGATATCTTCAGAGTAATGATTCTTTTAGGAAATTAGCAGGAATAATTCTGGCAGAGATGTCACAGTTACTTGTAAACTGTTGTTCTCCTGATTTTACTGATTTAGTTTATTATTTTAGTATTTTATACATATTGATTTATTGTTTACTGATTTAGCCTACTATTTTGGTATTGTATAGAAAAAGCTTTGTATTTTCCTGAACTATGGTAGAGCCAAGGATTACAGTTCTTATGGTAACTTCCATAAGATGGCTTTATGTAATCTTTGTGTTGTTCCATTGCCTTGTTAAATAAAAGAGGACTTTAAATGGGGCATTGAAAAATCCTAATCCTAATACATATCGAAGGAATGAGTTAAAATTTGCTATTTTGCAGTCACCATTCACGCAAAAATCATCAGTGGATGTTTTTAGAGAACAGAGTATATACACAGTCCCAAAGCGTGTTCCTGCAAATTGTTTACTAATTATAAAGAGAAAGGAAATACCTCTATAGTATTGAATTTTAGGTGGACACCACCTTAACCAAGTGGTCTAAATTCACATCACCAGTGAGACAAATTAACATCATGTGCCTCCTGATGTAATGTAGTTGAGAAAGGCTCATCATTTATCCCACCCAAAATATATAACCTGAATCTCTTCATGAGGAAACAGACCAGATCCAAATGAGGGATATTTTAAATCACTGGTTTGTATGAGTACTCTTCAAAAATTTCAGTGTCATTGAAGAGAAAGAAAGACTAAGGACTTGTTTTAGAATAAAGGAGACTGAAGAAATGATGGATGATATACATGTGTGGAGAGAGAATGCTATGTGGCAAAATATTAACAATTGTACTATTATTACCATTTCCCCATACGTTTGAAGGTGTTTCAAAATAAAAAGTTAAAAATATCCTAATCCTGTACAACCTGAGATATGTTTGTCAAGTTTGCAGTGACTGCAGCTTATGTTTATGCCTTTTAGGGGGTACCGTTTATTAGCCCTTACTTGTTTTTGCCATCCCCCAACTTCCTGATTCGTTGCAGACTCTTTGTGCCATTCCTGGCATCATCTTGAGTATCTTCACTGTACACCTGACTAACCTCAAAAAATGAGAGTTAACTCAACGTTTTAAATACGTTGACATTTCAGTTCTTTGACCTCCTAAACTCCAGCAGCCCCTCAACTTCATTTCCTGGCCCCTGTGGCCACCTGGATCAGCTCCACCTCTGCAATCTTTGATTATTATCCCGTTCTCTGGTCTCTCGATCTTCACTGAAACCTCTGGGCCTTAAACCCTTCACATGTGTCTCTGTCTCCCAGCTCCCTTTTCTTTACTTTATTCTCTATCCATCTTTCCCCATTTTCTATTGGCTATCATTTGAACCAATTAACAGATCATACACAGTAATCATATTTTAGGCAACTTAAAGGAGAGCAGGTGAAATGTTTAATATTCCTAAACCAATTGCCAGAAAACTCTGGCTACAATTCCTTGATGGGAAAGCCAAGGATGTTAGTGACTTGACTTGGATTTTTATACAAGGATAATTCAGAATTTTTAAGTAGCCTTTAGAATTAGTCATCTTCGTCCAGAAGCTCCTGATTTGTGTGTTCCTGTTTTGTCCTTGATTGGTTATTTTCAGCTTCACTATGTGCAATAACAGGTAGGCTGCAGCTGTGGCATTAAAAAAAACATAAAGGGATGAATTAGAGTATTTTATAACTGGAAAGGATCCTAGCGATCACAAATCCCAAGTTCTTATTGTTCACATGAGAAATTGAGGACCCGAGAGGTTAGTGATTTGCCTGAGGTAACACAGCACCTGGTTGAGTCAGGACCAAAATGGAAGTCTCCAGATTACAAATTCAGAACTTTTTCTATTATCCCATGTGGATGGGTTGGGGGGTGGGCAAGTGCATGAGTAATAAAAAGTCAAAGAAATGACCTCTATATTCTTGCCCTTCTCTGACTAGAAGGCCAGAGATCTAAGAACGATAAAACTGTGATCTCTTTTGTCATTTGGGGGAAGTGTATAGTTTTGTTTAAAATGTCTGCCATTCTTTTGACACTTGGGCTTCATGCTTTACTCTCACTTCCCTCTTGTTTAAGAAAAATGTTTTCTGGGGAAAAGGATTCTGTGTTGTATGTACTCTTGTTCTGGAGGGATGCCAGCGTTTGTGGATGAGCAAGCCTCATGGTGTCCTTGCCTTGTTTGCTGCCCAAGAAGCAGGCTTTGTGACCATCTCATGCTTTGAGCTCTTTTTCCAGTGAAGTTGGAAGACTCTCTGGGATAGCTCCACACTCTAGCAGATGGCAGGTGTATAACATCTGTAAATAAAAACAACAGTGATGAAAACTGTAGTCCTAGAGTTTAGCCATATCTTATTCTCATCATGCTTTGAATAGCTGAGTTAATAGATGCTTTTCTTCCTTGTTTAAAACCTTTTGCCACTAGATGGTTCATTCTCTTTCCAGTTCATTTGAATTCATTTTGATCAGTTTTATCACACTTGTGCCTCTCTCTCTTCTTGACTGTATGTCAGGCCCCTTAAAGTTACATTAAATATTCACTCATCCTGGTGCTTCCTTAGGAGGTCTCCGCCAGAATTTCAAAAGCAGTCTTTAAATGCCTTATCACTCTGAATATAAAGCTTCTTGTTTAAAGATCTGTCAAATAAACTCCTATTTCAAAAATAAAAACAAACCAACATAAGACTCTGCCAGTCAGCATGAAGAGAAACACAAGACAGAAAGTCTTAACTAAACAG
Organism: Rhinolophus sinicus; assembly: GCF_057876585.1. Taxonomy (NCBI): domain Eukaryota; kingdom Metazoa; phylum Chordata; class Mammalia; order Chiroptera; family Rhinolophidae; genus Rhinolophus; species Rhinolophus sinicus. The sequence goes on from NC_142518.1 coordinate 12,144,095, forward strand.
TAATTTCATCGATTCATTCATTCAAATTTTTATTGAGCATCTACTATGTTCCACAGGCTGTTCCACACTCAGGGGATATAGCAGTTAACCAGATGGACCAAAATCCCAGTCCTTACGGCGATTACATTCTAGTGGAAGGAGGCAGACAATAATAGATGAGTAAAATATATGCTATATCGGATGGTGGTAAGTGCTCTAGAGAGAAAACAACAAAGGAGACAGGCAATGTGGGGGAGGGGTGCCACTTTAAAAAGGGTGGTCAGGAAAGGCCTCACTGAGAAGGTGACTTTTGAGCCAAGACTGTGCACTCTAAGGCAGTGAGCCCTGTGGGTCCTGGTTGGCACGGCTCTTCTTGCTCCTGGCTCTTGGGTTCTAAGATGGTAGTCTGTTTGTCCATAGTAGTTTGTGAAGTTTTTAATGAAATATTATGTCTAATCAGGAAGTCTTTGGGGGCACTAGAAATTGTTAGCTTGGAGAGCGACTATTACCTGTTATTTTTGCCTTACTTTTTGAAAAATAGTTTCTACCATTTACTGAGTGCTATCTATATGCCAGGCATTATACTAAGCATTTTATATCAATCAATCAATCAATCAATGAGTATATAACTAATATATCAGCACATTACTAACTTATTATTATATATTATATAACAGCCCTAGAAAGTATTTATTTATTCTTTAATTCAGTCATTCAACAAATATCCATTGCTGGGCCTTGCCCTAGGTGCTGCGGCTATAGCAGTGAACAAAATAAAGTCCCTATTCTCATGTAGCTTAGCTAATAGGGGATGATAGACATTAAACACATCAACATAAACTATAGAGAATGTCAAATGGTAAAAAGTGCTGTGGAGAACAATCGAGGTGGTAAAGAGTATAGGGAACATGTGGTGGGGAAGATGTGGGAAGGAGATACTGTTGTTCTACATACTGTCTCATGTTTTTATGGCTGATTCCAAATGCCACACTGGGCTGTCTAGCAAAATGGTAATGAGCCAGGTTCTGGAATTACAGAGCTCTGCATTTGACTGTACAGTCTCCCACTGACAAGTGATGTGACCCTAAACCAGTTCTTTCTGAGTCTCAGTTTCCTTATCTGTAAAATAAGGATAATGACACTTGATAGGACGCTTGATTGTTGGGAGGACGAGATCAAATTAAATTATCCATATAAAGCACCAAGCCTGTCACCACAAAGCAAATATTCTGAATTTATCATTTGTTTTGCTCATTGACCCCCTATGTGGATATTTAACTTCTTACAAAATACCATGATAATGATCGTCACCAGATTAAAGAAGCCATTAAAAAACAAAAAGCAAAACAAACAAACAAACAAACAAACAAACAAACATAAACAAGGAAAACCCCAGCTTGGCAATAGAGAAACCACCTGTGCCAGACACAGAAAATTGGCCAGGTACCTAATTAAACCTATGCTGTTGCTTCCTCCTAGAAACAAAAATAGAAGGCTCTTGGGCCACATAAGGCAAAGCTTTTCTTTTTGTCTTTTTTCTACCTGGAGTTAAGGTGACAGGGAAGATGGCCCTGTTATACCATGAAACAGCAGGACCAGAAGTGGACCTAAGCTGTCTGACAGGTTCAGAACTGGATGACACTGGTCTTCAGCTCTGTGGGGAGGGTTCAGGGTTTTGGAGCCAGCGACCCCCTCAAGTAGGGTCCATCATATCTGAGCTCTACTCTGCCATTTCGGAGGTTTCTGCTCCAGAGGAGGGTCCTCAGCTGGCTGGGGTGCCCTGCAGTGGTGAGCTTTTAGCAGTGTGATGTAGGTATGCCCAACCCTGCCCTGCCAGTCTCCGTCCCTCTCCTGGAGAGGGTGCCGTGAAAACTGTGTGCCCAAGCAGCAACAGCAGGATGTGGGTCAAAGTCTTTTTAATCACGGCTGCCCAAGTACTCAAAAATCCCAACGTGGCACTCTAGTAAGGGCCTGAGCTGGAGTGCCCAGGACGTTGGAGGCAGAGGCCCAAGCTGGACCTACTTTTCCCACCTCCATGGGACTAGCTCATCAGGCAGGGTTTAGTCAGGAGGCAGAAACCAAGAGTGATTCTGAACGGAGAGAACTGAATGGAAACAACTGTCAACTAGGGATGAAATTGTTACTTGGTAACTGAAAGCATCCCTGAAAAAGAACTCTTAAGGCATATGAAGGTAGCAGCTGCAGGAAAATTACCACCTGTAGGGCTGAGAGAACAAAAGGGAAAGATTGGAATTATTAAAATTTAGTAACTTGGAAGAGAGGTGCTGCAGAACTGCCACTCAGACCTTTGAGAAGAGGGACCTTCTCAGCTGGTGCTGGTGTGTCTGGGGGGCTGCCGTGAGGCTGGTTTTGCAAGTGCTGGGTAAACTGCAAATTGGATCCAATGTGCTGCAAGGAGAAACTGCTCTGGGGGTGAAGAGCATGTGTTAGGTTACACTAACCGGAACAGGAAGTAGACATGAAGGAGTGTGTCCCGTCCTTCCTCTGGCCTCACCATCTCCTTCTACTGCCCTTACTGGCAAGAGCCAAACATGGAGCAATTGGCAAAGAGGAAATGTGGCCTGTAGGGTCCCAGCCTCAGCGCCAGCAAGCTGAGTAGAGATGTGTGGGGTGAGAACTGACACATGATAGCTGAGTAAGTGGCATTCATGTTCAGGTGTAGGGGCTCAGGTACAGGAATGCAAATGTAAACAGAGATGGTGGATTCCCAAGGGCGGGGGTTGAGGGTGGCTCAGCTTACTGACCTTGGAGTACAAGAGATAGGGAACTGAGCATGGCTGTCTACTTTCCAAGGTGCAGGACTCACACCTACTAGTAAAAAATGAATGTACTGTGTGCTTAGCAACTCCTCCTCCCCTGGGGAGTGGCCTGGGTCCCTGCAAGGGACTGGACAGAAGCAAAAGATGGGAGAGAGGGCTTAGATGGCCCCTTTCCCCTTACGGGGGAGGCGTTGAAGTAGTGGTATATGTAATGTGTCTAGGTTAGTGCGAGGCACGTAGTAGGCACTTAGTAAATGGTGGCTATTATTCAAAGGAAGGAAAGGTACAAATAGATTAGGGAATGAAGTAACTGGATATAGTAGAGAGAGCCCAGGGTTTGGACTTGGAAGACCTGACCCCATACTAGGTAAGTGACTTGGAGCAAGATCCTTGCTTCTCTAAACCCGAAGTTTCCTTATGTGTCAAATGGAGATATAGTACTTGTGAGGACTAAATATCTTACAGTAGACCCTTAACGTATGGTAACTATTTGGTTCAATTACCAGTTATAGGAATAATAGCAAGCTTGATTATTTATTACTGATGTTGCTAATACTAAATAGAGAAACTTTACACATCATTTATTCCACTACATCATTGTGTAGAAGAAGAAACTGAGGCACAGAAAAAGGTCAATAGCTCTATGGAGGTTAAGAGTTTGGGCTGTGGGGTCAGTGAGACTTGGATTCAATGCCTGACTGTCTATTTCCACTCATTGGCTAAGTGACCTTAATTTAGTCTCTCCTAGCTTCACAGTGTGGCAGAGGGACTGCAGGAATGAATCCATGGCCTGGCCCTCAGTAAGTGCTCAGTAAATAGCACTGGAACATTGTGCTTGGTGAACAGAGAGCCTCCGTGGTGAGGGCTGGTTTCACATGACAGTGACTATCCCACAGAACAGACCTTTCTGGTGATCCCGGGCTCTCTGTAATGATATGGTGAGAAAACGTGATTTCAGCCATGGTGCTACCATTTATTTGCTTTGCAATATCCAACAAGTTACTCTTATTTCTTCTTCCTGTGGTTTTTTTCCCCTATAAAGATCATGACACTTGACCTTCTGTCTATTTCCTGGGTTTTCTGGAAGCTGAATAATGAAATGAGAGTCTGGAACCCGAGAGCCTTAAAGAAGCTCTTAAATGAACAGCCTCAGATGACTAGTGTCTACTCACTCGGTGTACCACACAGTACTAAAGCAAGGCTGCTGGACCGGAGGCTGGGTTCCTGCTTTCAGAACCAAAATTGTCCTTGTTATAGTCAATTCTTAATTTTTATGTGCTAACTGGGAAAAATTATAGCACGAATGAAAGGAGCCAGCTGGTGTTGGTTGATTACTCTTCACTCTAAAACTTGAGGAAGGCATAAGAGAATATATTTTAAATATCATTATCTTTCAGCTGATCTCTTTCTTCAAAACTATGATGCTACAGGATGGTTCAAAGGCGACCAGCCTCAGAAGAGTTGGTGTGTCTGAATAGTCCACAAACAAGACAATACTTATCATTACAGTTTCCATTTCTTTAGCATGTGCTTTACACCAGGCATTGGGCTAAACTCTTCACCTGTAGTATCTTTATAATATAGTATAGTATAGTATAGTATAGTATAGTATAGTATAGTATAGTATAGTATAGTATAGTATAGTATAGTATAACATAGCATAGAATAGCATAACATAGCACAACATAATACGGGGTCTTATATTAATTTTTGCTCCAAAAGATGCATTAGAGCTGATGGTCTGGCTAGATCTTATTTTCAGGGAAACACGGTAGTAACTCTATGAGGGAGGGAGGTGTGTTCACCTATCCATCTGTCTCTTATCAACTGAATCTCATGTGTGGGAGCTGGAGTGAATTATACTTTCTCAATTCATTATACGTTGTTACCGTTGGTCTGTGCAAGATCCTTATGTTAATTAATTTGCTTATTCCCCTTTATCCATGTATCCAACGCTCATTCACCACTCCCTTATAAATAACCAATTTATTAGGTTTAGTGTGTATCTATTCCTTTGTGTGTATTCTTATGAAATGTATACGGTGGTTTTGTGTATGTATAATTTAAATTTGTATAAAATGGTATCATGTTATATTTCATTCTGTCTCTTAACTTTTTAATAACTCATTTAACTGAAGCACAATTTTTTAAAAACCCATTCATGTTGCTATGGATTTATTTAATCCATTGCTTCCACTTGTGGCATAATACTCCATGGTTACACCTACCACTGTTACACATTGTCCTTCCTAGTGATGGATAGCCAGGTTGCGCTGGTATCAAACTTCCTACTTTAACACATAGAAACATTTATCGTCATATGGCTCCTTTATGGACTGTGTGAGAATTGCTTTGGGGTGTATAGTGAAGAATGGAATTGCTACTTTATAGGGCATATGCAGACTTTATATGCCTACGTAGTGCCAGAGTAGGTGCTATTATCATCCCCATTTTACAGATGAGGAAACTGAGGCTTTGAGAGTTTTAATAACTTACCCAAAGTCACATAGACAGTAACCAGCAGACCTGGGATTCAAGTTCATACAGTCTTGCTCCAAAAGTTCTACTCTTGATGGCTGTGCCATCATTCTTCTCTGAGTATTGGGGACAGTTTATAAAAACAAGAAGGTAAATCTCATTGTTTGTAGTTCTTATGTTCTTAGAATTGAGGAATCCGGGTGGACTGATTTTTTTCTTCTTCTGATGCACCTGCTTCCTCCCATAGCTGCATAGTAACTGTTTTCCTCTGACTTTCATGTCCTGTGGGTCTGCAGTACTGGCTGCCGCATTAGTAATCCAGAACTGGTACCGACGTTACCGTGCTCAGTTAAAGACCAGAGAACGCTCTGCCCTCAACATCTTCCAGTCCATAGAATATGCTGATGAACAAAGCCAACTGCAGGTATGTTTTGCAAGTTTGTCCCTTTGTTTGGTAACAAGCTTCTCTTTACCCCTTGTTTTTGAAAGAATGACAATTTGGGTCCATTTTAAGCTAAGGAACCTTGGTGAAAGGATTTAATAGAAGATACAATGACATTGTCTTGGGGCTAGCTGTTGAGAGAAAGTATGATTTAGGATGAGGATGGTGTTTTTCAGTTCTGAAGTTCACATTGTTAGGAGGGCTGCCAGATGTTTATTTAACTAATAAAAAATGGTCTTATTCTGTTTTGGGGCACGTGCCCCAGTAGGAAGTAAAGTTGTTACTTTATGAGGGAAAAAACACTTTAAACAGTTAAAAACAAAAATAGAAGAATTTCCTGGGAACAAACCTTTGAAATTTCTAGAAGAAAATACAGATGGGCCTTTTTCAGGATAGGAAGGCTTTTTTTACACTTGCAAAAATGATACATAAATCCAGCTGTGATGCTTAATAGAAAAGTACTTTTTAACAAGATCTTAGAAAGATCTCCAATATAACTGTTAATGAAAACAATTAACTTGTAGAACAAAATGTAGAGTTTTCGCCCATATATGTGAAAGAAAATTAAACATACAGCAAAAGTCTGGAAAAAGATATACAATAAAGTGTTTACAGTGGTTATTTCTGGGGACAGGAGTGGTATTGATGGGTGGGAGTTGAGTGGGAGACAAATTCTCATTTTCATTCTGTATCATTTGTAGTTTTCGACAATCATATTTATCTGTAAATTAATTTACCACATAACCTTTAAAAATAATTAAGAAAATTTCAAAAAGAATGAAAGAAATTGGCAGCTATAAAAATGATACACTATGATTCACTTAGCTTCTCCCTTTGTCCTGATTAGGAGCTCACAGGTGGGCTGTCATTTCAAGCACTGTAGAATACAGTGATGAATATAAAGGTAGAGTGAGCTCTCAAATCCATATGCTTTATGTACGTACATTCCTGTATTAGTACATTCTTTAACATGGACTCTTTTTAAATAACAGATGTATTGAGATATAGTTTACCTATTTAAAGTGTAAAATGTAATGGCTATTAGCATATTCACAAAGTTGTAACCATCACCACAATAAATTTTAGAACATTTTCATCACCCCTCAACCCTTGCAAAAAACTCTATACTCATTAGCAGTCTCCCCCCAACCCCAGTCCCTGGCAACTGCTAATCTGTTTTCTGTCCTTATGGATTTACCTTTTCATGTAAATGGAACCACACAATATGTGATCCTTTTTGTGTCTGACTTCTATCACTGAACATATTTTCTTCAAGGTTCATCCATGTTGTAGCATGTATCAGTACTTCATTCCTTTTTTTCTTTTTTATTTATTATTTTATTTTATTATTTTTTTTAAATTTATTGGGGTGACAATTGTTAGTGAAATTACATAGATTTTAGGTGTACAATTCTGCATCACATCATCCATAAATCCCATTGTGTGTTCACCACCCAGAGTCAGTTCTCCTTCCATCACCATACACTTGATCCCCCTTACCCTCATCTCCCACCCCCCACCCCCTGACCCTCTGGTAACCACCAAACTATTGTCTGTGTCTATGAGTTTTTTGTTTCTCATTTGTTTGTCTTGTTCTTTTGCTGTTTTTAGTTTATATACCACATATCAGTGAAATCATATGGTTCTCTGCTTTTTCTGTCTGACTTATTTCACTTAGCATCATACTCTCAAGATCCATCCATGTTGTCACAAATGTTCCTATATCATCTTTTCTTATTGCCGAATAGTATTCCGTTGTGTATGTATACCACAACTTCTTTATCCATTCATTTATCGAAGGATATTTTGGTTGTTTCCATGTCCTGGCCACAGTAAACAAAGCTGCAATGAACATTGGAGCACACGTGTCTTTATGTATAAATGTTTCCAGATTTTCTGGGTAGATACCCAGGAGAGGGATTGATGGGTCATATGGTAATTCTATTCGTAATTTTTTGAGGAATCTCCACACTGCCTTCCATAGCGGCTGCACCAGTCTGCATTCCCACCAACAGTGTATGAGGGTTCCTTTTTCTCCACAGCCTCTCCAGCACTTGTTACTATTTGTCTTGTTGATGATAGCCATTCTGACTGGGGTGAGGTGATATCTCATTGTGGTTTTTATTTGCATTTCTCTGATAATTAGTGATGTTGAGCATTTTTTCATATGTTTATTTGCCATTTGTATGTCCTCTTTGGAGAAATGTCTCTTCAGGTCCTCTGCCCATTTTTCAATTGGGTTGTTTGTTTTGTTGTTGTTGAGTTGCATGAGTTCCTTGTATATTTTGGATATTAGCCCCTTGTTGGAGGCACTGTTTGCAAAAATCTTCTCCCATTCAGTTGGTTGCCTCTTTATTTTGTCGATGGTTTCTTTTGCTGTGCAGAAGCTTTTAAGTTTCATATAGTCCCATTCATTTATTTTAGCTTTTACTTCCATTGCCTTTGGAGTCAAATTCATAAAATGCTCTTTGAACCCAAGGTCCATAAGTTTAGTACCTATGTTTTCTTTTATGCAGTTTATTGTGTCAGGTCTTATGCTTAAGTCTTTGATCCATTTTGAATTAATTTTGGTACATGGTGACAGATAGCAGTCCAGTTTCATTCTTTTGCATGTGGCTATCCAATTCTCCCAGCACCATTTATTGAAGAGGCTGTGTTTCATCCATTGTATGTTTTTAGCTTCTTTGTCAAAAATTATCTGTCTATATTTATGTGGTTTTATTTCTGGGTTCTCAGTTCTATTCCATTGGTCTATGTGTCTGTTTTTCTGCCAATACCATGTTGTTTTGATTATTGTAGCCCTGTAGTACTAGCTAAAGTCAGGGAGTGTGATACCTCCACTATTATTCTTTTTTCTTAAGATTGCTTTGGCTATTTGGGGTCTTTTGTGGTTCCAAACAAATCTGATGATTTTTTGTTCTATTTCTTTAAAAAATGCCTTTGGGATTTTGATGGGGATTGCATGAAATCTGTATATTGCTTTGGGTAATATGGCCATTTTAACTATGTTGATTCTTCCAATCCACGAGCACGGAATGTCTTTCCATCTCATTGTGTCTTCTTCAATTTCTTTCAAAAATGTCTTACAGTTTTCAGCATATAGGTCTTTCACATCCTTCGTTGAGTTTATTCCTAGGTATTTTATTCTTTTTGCTGCAATTGCAAAAGGAATTGTTTTTTGTATTTCCTTTTCTCAGATTTCATTGTTAGTATATAGAAATGAAATAGACTTTTGTACGTTGATTTTGTAGCCAGCAACTTTACTGTATTCGTTGATTGTTTCTAATAGCTTTTTGGTGGAGTCTTTAGGGTTTTCTATATATAGCATCATGTCATCCACAAAGAGTGATAATTTAACTTCTTCATTCCCAATTTGGATGCCTTTTATTTCTTTCTCTTGCTTGAGTGCTCTGGCAAGGACTTCCAACACTATGTTGAAAAGCAGAGGTGATAGGGGACAGCCCTGTCGTGTTCCTGAACGTAGAGCAGAGGGCTTCAGCGTTTCACCATTAATTTTGAGATTAGCTGAGGGCTTGTCATATATGGCCTTTATTATGTTAAAGTATTTTCCTTCTATACCTATTTTATTAAGTGTTTTAATCATAAATGGGTGTTGTATCTTGTCAAATGCTTTTTCTGCATCAATTGATATAATCATATGATTTTTGTCCTTTATTTTGTTTATGTGATGTATCACATTGATGGATTTGCGGATGTTGAACCATCCTTGTGCCCCGGGGATGAACCCCACTTGGTCATGATGAATACTCTTTTTAATGCATTGTTGTATTCGATTTGCTAGAATTTTATTTAGGATTTTTACATCTGTATTCATCAGAGATATTGGTCTGTAGTTTTCTTTTTTTGTGCTGTCCTTACCAGGTTTTGGTATCAGGGTAATGTTGGCTTCATAAAATGAGTTAGGGAGTACTGTCTCTTCTTCAAATTTTTGAAAGAGTTTGAGCAGGATTGGTATTAGATCCTCTTTAAGGTTTGGTAGAATTCACTAGTGAAGCCATCTGGTCCCGGACTTTTGCTTTTGGGAAGATTTTGGATGACTGATTCAATTTCGTTACTGGTGATTAGTCTGTTTAGATTTTCCAGTTCTTCATGGTTCAGCCTTGGAAGGCTATATGTTCCTAAGAACTTGTCCATTTCTTCTAGGTTATTGAATTTGGTGGCATATAGTCCTTCATAGTATTCTTGGATAATCCTTTGTATTTCTGTTGTGTCTGTGATAACTTCCTCTTTTTCATTTCTGATTTTGTTAATTAGTGTCTTCTCTCTTTTTATCTTAGTGAGTCTAACCAAGGGTTTGTCAATTTTGTTAATCTTTTCAAAGAACCAGCTCTTTGTCACATTAATTTTTTTCTATTGTCTTTTTGTTCTCTATTTCATTTAGTTCTGCTCTGATTTTTGTCATTTCCTTTCTTCTGCTGACCTTGGGTTTCACTTGTTCTTCTTTTTCTAGTTCTTTAAGGTGTAATATGAGGTTATTTGGGATTTTTCTTGTTTCTTGAGATAGGCCTGTAATGATGTAAATTTCCCTCTTAAAACTGCTTTTGCTGCATCCCAAAATTTTGGTAGGAGGTATTTTCATTGTCATTTGTTTCTATGTATCTTTTGATCTCTCCTCTAATTTCTTCTTTGACCCAGTCGTTCTTTAAAAGTATGTTGTTTAATTTCCATGTATTTGTGTTTTTTCCTGCTTTCTTTTTGCAGTTGATATCCAGTTTCAAAGCCTTGTGATCAGAGAATATGCTTGGTATGATTTCAATCTTCTTAAATTTGCTAAGGCTGATTTTATGTCCCAATATATGGTCTATCCTTGAGAATGTTCCATGTACACTAGAAATAATGTATAGTGTGATGTTTTAGGATGAAGTGCTCTATATATGTCAATTATGTCCATTTCATCTAATGTGTCATTTAGGGCTGCTATTTCTTTATTTATTTTCTGTTTGGATGATCTATCCATAGCTGTCAATGATGTATTTAAGTCCCCTAGTATAATTGCATTTTGGTCAATTTCTCCCTTCAGTTCTGTAAGTAGTTGCTTGGTATATTTCAGTGCTCCCTGATTGGGGGTATAAATATTGATGACTGTTATGTCTTCCTGTTGTATAGTCCCCTTTACCATTATGAAATGTCCATATTTGTCTCTTGTTATCTTTTTCACCCTGAAGTCTGTTTCATCTGATATCATTATGGTTACACCTGATTTTCTCTGGGTACCATTTGCTTGGAGTGTCAATTTCCACCCTTTCACTTTGAGTCTATGCCTGTCCTTGTAGCTTAGATGTGTCTCTTGGAGACAGCATATGGTTGGGTTTAGTTTTTTGATCCAATCTGCTACTCTGTGCCTTTTAATTGGTGAGTTCAGTCCATTTACATTTAGGGTGATTATTGATATGTGAGGATTTCCTGTCATTCTATCTTTAGTTTTCTGGTAAGGCTGTGTCTCCATTGTTTCTTTGCCTTTTTGTTGTTGTCTATTATTTCTGTGTGGTGGTATTCTATGATGTTTCCCTGTGTTTCGTCTTTTATTACAGTATATATTTCAGTTCTGGATTTTTTTTGAGTGGTTACCCTTAAGTTTATGTAAAAGAAAGTTTGATATTTAGAGCATTCCATTTTCTTCAGCACGCTTACTTTCTCCATTCCCGCATTCCGGTTCCGGCCTTGACTCTCCCCCTTTTTATGTTTCGGTTGCCACAAATTGTCCCTGTTGATGGTGGTCGAATAGCCTCCTTTAGTATTTCTTGTAGTGCAGGTCGTGTATTAGAAAATTCCCTCAGCTTCTGTATGTCTGGAGAGGTCTTTATTCCTCCTTCATGTCTAAAGGATATCTTTGCTGGATATATTATTCTTGGCTCATAATTTCTCTCTTTCAATAGTTTGAATATTTGGTTCCACTCCCTCCTGGCTTGTAGAGTTTCTGCTGAAAAATCTGATGATAATCTAATGGGCTTTCCTTTGTAAGTTACCGTCTTCTTTTCCTTGGCTGCCTTGAGGATTCTTTATCGTTGATTTTAGACAGCTTCAATACAATGTGCCTTGGAGAAGGCCTGTTGGGATTGAGGTAATTAGGTGTTCTATTTGCTTCTTGGACTCGAGGATCCAGTTCTGTCCACAAGTTTGGGATAATCTCATCAACAATTTGTTTGAATATATTCTCTGTTCCCTTCTCTCTTTCTTCTCCTTCTGGTATGCCCATTATTCTTATATTGCTCTTTCTGATGGAGTCAGAAAGTTCTTGTAGAGTTCTTTCATTTCTTTTAAGTCTCAAGTCTCTTTCTTCTTCCATCTGTGTAACTTCCAGGTTTCTGTCTTCGATGTCTCTGATCTTTCCTCCAGCTGATCAACTCTACTACCTAAGCTGGTTATTTCATTCTTAATTTCTTCTATTGAGTTCTTAATCTCCAGAAATTCTATTTGGTTCTTTTTTAAAATTTCAATCTCTTTTGTAAAATGCTCATGTTGTTCTTTGATTGTGTTTCTGAGTTCATTAAACTGCCTTTCTGTGTTTTCTTGCATCTCGTTGAGTTTTTTCAGAACTGCAACCTTGAATTCTCTGTCATTTAAGTCACATATTTCCATATCTTTAAGTTCCTTTTCTGGAGACTTTTCACTTTCTTTCTGAGCTGTCTTGTTGCATTGGTTATTCATGGCAGTTACTGATTTATTATTTTTCTTCCTAGACATCTACAGGAGTGGCTTCTGCAACAGGTTGATAGGAAGAGGTCTTTCTTTTGTTTTCCAGTACTTGTTGGTAGAATGTTTTATTTTCTCTCCGACTGCAGCCTTTTTTCTCTCTCTCTCACACAGTAGTGCTATGTTTTCTCTGCACTATTCCAGCTTCTCACACAATGGGGGATTCCCTGGGAGATGGGCTTCTCCTCTGTTAATAGTTCGTCTAGGTCACAGGGCGCAGTGTCCCGGTGGGTATGCGGAGAGCTTTTGATGTTCCAAAGCTCTTCCAGCTCCTGATTCAAAGCCTGTGTGTTTAAGCAGTTCTGTTTACTCCTGCAGGGATCCGCCCAGATAGGTGGGGTCAGGGGCGGGGTGAGTTGTGAGAGGTGGCCCAGAGCAATGGCAGCGACCACCACCACCACAGTCGGTCCTGCTTCCACAGCTCCCTCCTCTTTGCCGGAACTAGTTGGGCTGCGAACCTGTGTCTGTGGTCCACAGTTCTCAGAACAGCAAATATTCTGTTCTTTTGATCTGACACTGCTACTGTTCCGCTTCTAGAACCGGGCAGGTGGGGGCGGGGCGAGCTCTGGGAGGGTTGGGAGGGGGCAACTAGTCTCAGTGCCTAAGGCTCCGTTCTCTGCTCCGCAGTGAGGGCTTAAACCACCGTTTTCAGCCTTCTTCCCTCGGTCTTTTCTCCGAGGTCTGTGCCATGAGATTTGGGTTCAGCCGTGTTATATGCTGCCCCCTCTGCCCTGTGGGCCATAAGCGGAGCCCTAGCAGTCCGAGTTCTTTCCTCTCCTGCAGCTGCGGTAGTTCCGGCTCCATCCCCGCACTTCTCCCTTCCCTCCTCCCCCGCTCGCGCGATTCTCCCACCTTTAGGTGAATGCAGTAGTGGGCCTCTTTGTCTTGCCTGTCTGCTATGCAGGGAGCCCTTTGTGGAGTTATTGTTGTTCGATTAGTTGTAAATTCTAGGGGAGCTTTACAGAGGCTCACCTCACGCCGCCATTTTGATCCTCTTTTCCTTCTTTTTCTTTTTTAAAAAGAGGGCACAGCTCACAGTGGCCTATGTAGGGATTGAACCGGCAACCTTGGTGCTACTAGCACCATGCTCCAACCTACTGAGCTAACCAGCCACCTCCTTCATTCCTTTTATTGCTGAATAATATTCCATTGTATGGATATAGCACATTTTGTTTATTCATTCCTCAGTGGATAGATTATTTGAATTGTTTTCATTTTTTGGCTATTGTAAATTATGCTGCTATGAATATTTGTGTGCAAGTTTTTATGTGAACATATGTTTTCAGTTCTCTTGGGTGTATACCTAGAAGTGAAACTGTTGGGTCATCTGTGTGTAACTTTTTGAATAATTGATAAATTGTTTTCCAAAGCAGCTGCACCATTTTACATTCCCACCAGCAGTGTATGAGGGCTCCAATTTTGCCATATCTTTGCTGACACTTTTTGATTATAGCCATCCTAGAGTGTGTGAAATGGTATTTCATTGTGGTTTCTATTGACTCTTAATTGATAAACCCATCAACAGTATTAAAATCATACATTTTGATATTTTTATGGAAAGTCTTCCTTCCCTGAACTCCCACACCTACTCCCAGATTGATAAGGTTCGTTCATGTTCACTCTTCATGGGAGGCAGAGCTTAGAGAAGAAGTTATTTGTCCTGTATAAATGCAGGTCTTTGCAGGTAATTGGTAGACATCTTGGTGATGGTTGGAATGCTGGTGGATTTCCAGCTTTCTCTCCCTCTCTCCCTTCCTCCTTATTTCATTTGATAAATATATTTGATATTTAAGAGTATCCCTTAGCTCTTAATCCCACTACCAAAAGGAAAAGAAGAGATCATAATGAACAAAATCTAGTAGTTGTCTTAGGTTGGTTTCCTAGGAGCAGAATCTGAGACAGGTTTACTGGTACAAGTGATTTCCTGGGAGAATGTTCTCAGGAAAAACCTATAAGAGAGCGAAGAAAGCCAGATAGGATGGGGGAAGAAACTAGGCAAAAATGTGATTTCTGGACAAGTCTGACCTCAGCCTGATCCCATTGGGAGCTCTGAAGTGTGAAATGCATCACAGATTTTGTACTGACCAGTGACAAGGGAGGTGGGGGCTAGGCTGTAGTACCTTTGCTTCAGTTAGTAATTTTCTATGGGCAGCTCCCCAGGAGAGGGATATATGATATCCTATGAACTGTGGGGAACGTGTCGCCCATCTGCCAAGGGCAGTCCCTGGGAGGAGGAGAACAGGTAGATGTGGAACCCATTAGCACCCAGGGCAGCTGTGAGATGAGTACCCTAGAAGAGTAAAGGGGAATTTCGGGAACACCAATAGCATTTGCCACGCAGCTGTTTGGGGTTCATTAATTGATTAATGTATTTTTATTTTGTCCAGCTATCCAATTTCTTTAGCTTCGTGTTGCAACACTACAAACATATCCGTGAGAAAGATCGCAGTAAGTAAAAATTTTGTCTTTTGAAAAGCAGTCATTATATATTGAATTGTTCTCATCGAGGGATGTAAACTCTGAAGATGGGAGAACACTAAGCAATTTAAAAGATGCAAACCTGTCTTGTCTATGTGACACCAAACTGGTAAATTCAGTTCAGCTGGCTTTTTTCCCCCCTCTGATTGGTGTCAACTAAATTGACCATTTATTTTTTTCACTTTCAAAAAAGTGAATTAGATTTCATTCAGCATTAATTTGTTGAATACCTTCTCTGACCACAATCTATTGATGTACAGTTTTAGCTTACTAAGGAGGATCTGATTTTTTTATCCCTGAAAAGTTGTGCTGAGAGATCAAAATACCTTGAGTATTTCATGGAACAGATCTAGGGGGAAATGGTGGATTAAACAGTTGACCCCATCGTGTTTCTGTTTTCTGCATAGCTATCTACCTGTCTGTTTATCTATCATTTAGTCATTCTGAAATGACTAAATATATCATTTCAGAGACAGGCAATTAGGTGTGGTTCAAAAATGATTTTAGAATAATAGTTATTCACAAGGCATGTATTTCTTCTGCAAATTCAGATTTGCCTGTTATCTTCACGGTAGATACTAGATTTAAAATTTTTTTCTTTGGTTTAGGCCAACTATTTTTTGCTCTAATTAAAAATGTTTATGGCATTTAAAAGCGTATTTTAAATAATCCAGTGAGCACCCTTTGAAGTGGCAAAAGAATGGTGTTTTAATGGCATGCTTTGAGCTAAATACATATGTATAAAAATAATTAAAGCGTTTAATGATCTATGGAAACTTTTTGAATGGTTGAATAGCCAAACCTGAGGAGTGGGGAGTGGGTGGAAATGGATATTTTGCCATTTTCATTCTTTTAGATAATTGCAATTTGAAGAGAGTTGTTTGTGCTTCATGTTCTTTGGCAAAAATATTTTTTAGAGAGAATATAATGATAAAATGAAATAATAATCATATTTCAGTTGGGCCATGCATCAGAATCACTTATGGAGATTTCATAGCCACAGATGGCTGGGTTACAGTCCAGAGATATTTACTCAGGCTCTGTATTTTTTAAAAATCTGCATTAAAAAAAATTCTGCAGGTGATTTAAAAAACTAATTTTTTTTAAATCAAAGAAGGAGACAGTGGTTTAATCTTCTTATGAAAACTTTAATTATAGAAAAGTACACAAATCATAAGTATATGACTTGATAAATTTTCTCAAAGTAAACACCCTTGTAACATGTACCCAGAACAAGAAAGAAAAACATTCTCAGAGCCACATAACGCCCCCTGTCCCCCACCTCCAATCACTACCCAACCCCCATAACTACTTTCCTGATTTCTACATCCTAGATTAGTTTTGCTTGTTTTTGAACTTCTCTACATAAATGGAAGCACAGAGATTTGAGTCTGGCTTCTTTGACTCAACGTAATATTTCTGAGAGTCATCCACATTGTTGTGATCCAGTCATTCTTATTGCTGAATAATACTGTGTTTTACGAATATATCAAAATTTATCACTCTACTGTTCATGGACATTTGGTTGTTTTCAGTTTTGGTAATTTTAATGGTACTGCTATGCATATGCTTGTACATGAACTTTTTGGTGAACATGTATCCTTTTCCTTTGCTATATTGCTCTGTAGTCATTTTCAGTTATCTATTGCTGCATAACAAACCACCCCAAAATTTAGTGGCTTAAAAACAAAAGCCATTTTATTGCTTATGATTCTGTGGGTCAGGCATTTGAACAGGGCTCAGTGGGGATGACTTGTCTTTGTTTCATGTGGTATCTGTTGGGCTCACTTAACCTAGCTGGGTGGGGCAGGGACGTCCAAATGGTTTTACTTACATGTCTGGGACTTTGATGTTAGCTATGGACGTGGACACCTTAATTCTCCTCATGCAGCCTCTCTGTCCTAAAGGATATCCTAGACTTCGTTCTATGACAGCTGGATCCCAAGAGGGCAAAGGCAGAAGCTGCAAGGCCTCTGAGGGTCTATGCTCTGGAACTCACACAAAATCAGTTCTGCCATATTCTGTAGGCCAAAGCAAGTCACAAGGCCAGCTAAAGATTCAGAGGGGTTAGGAAAGATTTGTCTCTTGCAGGGAGCAGCAGTAGCATATGGGGATATGGATACAAGGAGGCATGTTTCACTGGGGGCCATTATTATAAAGATGTACTACAACTCAGGAGTGGAAGTTTTGGATTATAGGGCATGCATATGTTCAGCTTTATTAGATACTGACAAACAATTTTACGAAGTTGTTATACCAAGTTTTACTGCCACCAGTGTATGAGAGTTCCAGTTGTTCCATATCCTCACTAACACTTGGAATTGTCTGTCCTTTTCATTTTAGCTATTTGGCAGTTATGTAGTGGTATCACATTTCTGCTTTAATTTGCATTTCCCTGGTGAGCAGTGAAATTGCTCACCTTTTGTATGCTTATTAGTCACGTGCACATCCTGTTTGGTGAAGTGCCTGATCAGGTCTTTTGCCCATCTTCCTGTTGGGTTATCTGCCTTTATCTTACCAATTTGTATGAGTTCTCTAAGTATTCTAAATATAAGAACATGAATCTTTGTTAGGTAAACATATTGCAAATACCTTCTCCTAGTCTTTGGCTTTTATCCCCCCAGTCTTTAAATGGTGTCTTTTGATGAATAGACATTCTTGATTTCAACGTAGTGCAGTTCTTTGCCTTTATGATTAGTGCTTCCTGTATCCTGTTTAAGAAATCTTTGCATGCGCGCGCGCGCGCACACACACACACACACACACACACACACAGACACATACTCATTTATGCGAAAATAAATACAGGATAAACCAGAAACTAATGACATTGTTATCCTACAAGAGATGGGGGGATAATGGGAGCAGGGCAGAAAGAATGGGAAAATGAAAATCGGGTAGAAGGGATGAGGGGAGAGTGACGCTTCTCTGAGTATACCTTTTTGTAGTTCTGACGCTTGAAACTATGCTGTTTCATATCCCTAAAAAAACCATTAATTAAAAATAGGAAGTGTCTGTGTGTGTGTGTCTGTGTGTGTGTATGTTTCCAAAATAAAATGCACGCTAACAATTGAACTTACCTATATTACAAATGAATAACATAATCACCTGAAGGAGGTGGCAAAGAAAAAAAAACTAACCTAAGTAATATTGGAAGACACCATTTTAACCATAATGTGCCTTGATGAGGTTTCATTTTTTGTTTATCCTGCATGGGGTTTGCTGAATTTCTTGATATCTAGCTTGATATTTTTTGTTAGATTTGGAAAATTTTCATCTATTAATTACTTAAAATATCTTTCTTTTCAAGTCTAAATATCTTTTTCGTTGTGAATCCTGCTTTTAAACTTAGAAGTCCCTGAAGTATTTAAAATGTGATTGCTATGCCTGTATTTGTACATTTTTTATGTTTTACTTTAAAAAAGTTTAATACTTCATAAATTTTGGATTTTTTATATTAAACTAAAAAAGGAAATTTTGATGCCTAGTGGTTAAGAACAATTAAAAAACACAACTACAAAGAAAATTTCCAAGTAGTTAGCCATCTTTCCTACAACATTTATTTCATAATTTCTATCTTTTCCACATGATTTGTAGTACCCACTTCACAGTATATTCATTTAAAAATGGGTAATAGAGCTTATTTCTATGCTGTCTATTCCCTTATACATCTCTCGATTATGGAGTCCTAGAATCATATTGATTTAATTATTGTATGTAGCAGAAAAAGAGATTTATAGATTATTGCTATAGGTTGATTTCATTTAAAAATTTTTTCCAGCTTTATTGCAACATAATTGACATATAACATTGTATAAATGTGTGGACAATGTAATGATTTCATAAATGTATATATTATGAGATGATTACCACCATAAGGTTAGTTAACACATCCACCACCTCACAGAGTTACAATTTTTGTGTGAGTGTGCTGAGAACTTAAAATATACTCTTAGCAACTTGGAAATATACACTAGAGTACTGTGAACTGGAGTCATCACGTTGCACATTACTGTAGGTTGCTTTTTGATGACCCTCTTTGGTGGGAAGGTTCCAGATACCCTCCACCTACACCTGCTTGGCAGAAGTGCTGTGACCCCTAAGCAAGGTATATTTAAGGACCAGAAGGTCACTTAACATTCCCAGATACCAGAGGCAGATTAAAGGTTTAAACTCTGAGGGACACAGTATATCGACATTCTGGGTGTTCCAAAGGTGAGAGGTGACCTGGAAGCAGTTCTTTTCTGTGTCATACTACTTTAGTTGCTCAAAACCAGTTCATAGCACTTGGTGGGGAGACTACACACCTGTTCCCCAGTCTACTTTTTCAAGTCAGCCTCCTCCCACAGGTAGAAAGCCAAAGCTGCTATACATAGCAGTAGGTTTAAACAGAGACTGGTGAAGTGGGGAGTGGAATGGAGTGTGGGGAAGTATTGTTTTGACTTTTCTTTTTGCTTCCCAGATTAGCAAAATGTCCTATCAGACCAGGTATTTTATACTTTTTGTTGCTGTGGTGAATAAGATATTTTTCCCGTTATATCTCCCCAATGATTATTGGTGGTATTTAGTAAACCTTTTGATTTATATCTATTTATTTTTTATTGTGCTACTATTGAATAATAACATTAATGAAGTTATTGCTGATATTTACTGTTTGCCATATGCCATGTCTTTAAGTGCTTTAAACATGTCATTTCGTTGTCTTCATGACAAACCAACGAGATTAGTATTATCCCCTTCTAACGGGTGAGACTACTGAGGCTTAGAAGGTTAACTTCCCAAGGTTAGTCATCTCATCAGTAGTGAAGCTGTGATTCAAACCAGTGTGATTAACCTCTGTATTATTTTAATTCTCCTACCAACTCTTGGAGTTTTTCAGCTGATTTTCTTGAGTGTAGCTATGTCATCACACTGGCCGTAAGTAACTTTAGTTTTACATTTTTTCTATCCAATAGTCATTGCTCTTAGTTTACCTAAGAGCTAAACTAAGCATTGGCTGGAGATAGCAGAACAATGTTAAAATGAAACGAAAGCAGTCATCCTCGTTTTGTTAATGATTTAATGGAAAAATCATTATTGTTGATTTAAATTTTAAGAATTATGTTAAGGATGTATCCTTCCATTCCTGGATTTCTGAGTTTTTAAAAAATCATGAACAGGTGTTAAATTTTAGCATCTGTTGAATTTATTATATGGACACCCATGGTTTTAATCCAGATTCATAAATAAGAAATGAAATATCTATAAATGCAGTTTAATTGCTGCTTTTCTTTTTCTAGCAATATCTGGAGCTTGTTTTCAAAGTAACATGTGGGCAGTAAAGGCACATTTTTTTTTTTTTAATTATGGGCTTTAAATTTTTCCCTGTCCAGATTTTGAGTCTGTACTGGGTAAAAGAAAAGACTGTGTGTAGGGGGCATTTTTGAGGTATTTTCTTTAGAACAGCTTGTGAAGTTACCGTTCGGTTACAATTCAAAATTTTATTATATTTAATTAGTTTAGATTAATGTTGATGGACTTGTAAAACAAATAGGTAATTATTAATTCTAATAACATGTTGCACAAATCTTCATATACGAGTGTTGGCATTCATTAAACCATTATAATTCATTATAGTAGTTACAGCCCACAAAGACAGTACTTGGATTTGAAATGTTAAAGCTTTTAATTGTTTTCATACATGACCCACATTAACTACACATAAGAAAGAGAATCTATGTTTTCCTTTTTTTTTAAATGTGGCTAAAGACCAGCAGAAGGAATATGATTTGATGTTTACTGATATTTCATTTTGAGTAGTTTTGACCAAGAATTGGTTTAGGGAATGGTGCTTTTACATGTATTACAGGAATGAGGGTCAGCAAATGTAAGGAAGGAAGGGCCAGACTGAGCCTCTTTTTTATAAAGAAGAAAAACAGTATTTTTATTTTGTTCTTAAACAAGACTGAGTTTTATTAACCTGAACACGATGTGCCAGCTGATGAGAAAGAGAGAGTTGATAGAGCATGGGTGAAGGCAATGATGGGGAAAAGAAAATCATATTTTTTTTATACCTCACAGAATTGGGATTACTTAGTCAGTTATAAGATGATATAGTGAAACTGCTGGGGGGGGTTTGTTGTTGTTGTTGTTATTTTCCCAAGAGGAGCACATTATTTCAGTGTGTAGAGTTAAGAAGAAAGTTTCCCCTGGAGCAAGTGTGGGCACAGAGCCCCAGAGAGCAGTTTCCAGGCTCTTGGCCTCGCGTCGGGAGGTGCTGGCTCGGGTAGTGAATGACCATCAACTGTGATTGGTTGGCTGTCGGCGGTAACCGGTTAGCCAATTGGCTACTGATATAACTGCGGGGCTCCGTTGATTGGTTGATTGGTTGGCAGAGAAGCGGACCTCAGGTTGCAGATCGTGTGGCTCCTGCTTCCTGTGTCTCCAACCCAGACGCCAGCAAGAACAGTGGTATGACTTCCTTATCTATGGCTCCGTGGGTGTTCCCTTTTGGCCTCACCATATCCTGCGTTCTTATGTGGGGAGTGGGACCAAAGACCCCGCAGGCCGCCCTGCACGACAGCAAGATACATCTCTAAGAATGACAACCAAGTAGAAATGAGTGGAATGATCATTAAGATAGTTAAGTAGAGTACTGTCTACATAATGAATATGAGATAAAATTTCCCATGATGCTCTGCATTTCTAGTTTTCAAACATAAAATGAAATAAAGTTATTCTCAAATCTCAAACCAAATCCAAATGAGAAAAATAACCTCTGCTGGATCACACTGAAGATAGACATCATTACTCCGAAATTCAGCTTCTTATAAAACATCATCAACCACCACCAAAATAATATTGGGTATACAATAATTTAGAAGGTATTTTTAAATTACCAAATATTATGGCTTTAGGGGAAAAAAATTCAAGTTTAGTTCTTAACTGTAATCCCTCAGCATAAGTGAATCATGAAAAATCGTATTCTGTAGACATCTGCTAACATCATACCTTCCAAACATGTCTACTGTAAATATTAAAAAAGATGGAAACTGCTTGCAGACAACTTCTGATTAATGGCCTTAGTAGCAATTCAGTGTTAATGAGTTGAAAGTATGTCATCATCCTCTGTGTTAGTTATCTATTACTGTAATAATACTGTGTATCAAACAACCACAATAGTTCAGTGGTGGGGCAGCCAGATGGCTCATTTGGTTAAAGCGTGAGTTCTGAACAAAAGGGTTGCTGGTTGGATTCCCACGTGGGCCAGTGAGCTGCGCCCTCCACAACTAGATTGAAAATGACAAGCTGCTGCTGAGGCTCCAGAGGGGT
This sequence comes from Rhinolophus sinicus, assembly GCF_057876585.1. Lineage (NCBI taxonomy): Eukaryota > Metazoa > Chordata > Mammalia > Chiroptera > Rhinolophidae > Rhinolophus > Rhinolophus sinicus. Next base: position 12,166,277 of record NC_142518.1, read on the forward strand.
GGCTGGATGGCTCAATGGTTAGAGTGCGAGCTCTCAACAACAAGGTTGCCAGTTCAAGTCCCACATGGGATGGTGTGCTGCGCCCCCTGCAACTAAAGATTGAAAACGACAACTGGGGATGGTCCGGTGGCTCAGGCGGTTAGAGCTCCATGCTCCTAACTCCGAAGGCTGCTGGTTCGATTCCCACATGGGCCAGTGGGCTCTCAACCACAGGGTTGCCAGTTCAACTCCTTGAGTCCCGCAAGGGATGGTGGGCTCCGCACCCTGAAACTAATATTGAACACGGCACCTTGAGCTGAGCTGCCACTGAGCTCCCAGATGGCTCAGTTGGTTGGAGCATGTCCTCTCAACGACAGGGTTGCCGGTTCGACTCCCGCAAGGGATGATGGGCTGCGCTCCCTGCAGCTAGCAACGGCGACTGGACCTGGACCTGGAGCTGAGCTGTGCCTTCCACAACTAAGACTAAAAGGACAACAACTTGACTTGGAAAAAGTCCTGGAAGTACACACTGTTCCCCAATAAAGTCCTGTTCCCCTTCCCCAATTTAAAAAAAAAAAAAATCTTTAAAAAAAAAAGGATAAAAAATGACAACTGGACTTGGAACTGAGCTGTGCCCTGCACAACTAGATTGAAGAACAATGACTTGGAACTGATGGGCCCAGAGAAACACACTGTCCCCCAATATTCCCCAATAGCAATTTAAAAACAACAACAAATTGTTCAGTGGCATATAATAATTTCTTTTTGCTCACAAGTCTACAGATTACCTGAGCAGTTGTGCTGATCTTGGCTGGCTTGATTTGGCAGTTTTTCGAGCCTTGCCTGGAGTTCACTCATGTGTCTGGAGGTCTGGTGGCTGATCTAGGACTGCCTTGGCTGGGGTGATTCAGCTCTGTTCCACGTGGTGTTGGAGCTTTCAGTAGGCTACCCTAGCCTTTGTGGTAGTGGCATGGTTTCAAAAGAGGGAGCATGGAAGCATACAAGGCCTCCTGAGGCCTTGGCTTGGAATTGGTACGTGACATTTCCATCCCATTTTTTAGGCCAACACGAGTCATGAACCCAACCCAGCTTCAAGGGCGGGGGAAATAAACTCTTGGTGAGAATAGCTACAAAAAGCACATTAAAAAGAGCATGGTTAGAAGTTGGGGTAGAGAATTGGCGTCACTGTTGCAATCAATGTACTACATCCCCTTTCATGTTTCTTCACCTGAATTGGCCAGATTTCTGTTCTTGGGCTGATAGTTTCATGGGCAGTCTAGCAAGAAAGGGACCCTGGATCTCAGCACCTGCTGAAATGGGCAGTGCAGGCATACTTTTATATAGCAATGTGTCTCTGAGAGAGGCCCTTTGGTATTTCTGCTGATGGTTTGTCATCTAACTGTATCTGCTTTGTTACCAAGAAGGAAAAGAAAATCATGTCACAAAATGTGTTTTTATGTGAAGGGGGAAACAAATCAATTACAACTAAGTAAAATTTGAAGTGTTTAACAGGGGAAAATTGAATGTCTTAGTTTAATTATCTGTAGATCATGAATAGAAGCAGATATTTGAACAAAATACAGTGCATTGTTATATTCTCAACCCTATTTGTAAAAATCTGAGATGGAAGAGTGGGCAAAAAATGTAGAGTTAGAGCTTCAGAGCATCAAAATACCTTGAATGACCAGTTTTCCCTGTGCTTCTCCTTCTACTCCCCACTGATGAACTTACTTTTTTGGTAAAATGTCCTCCCAGGAAGGGATGATGTGAATGTATGTGCTGGTCTCAGAGCAAATCATTCCTCATGGTTATATGTGGAATATCTCGGTAATCATAACATTTAGCGCAGTGCCTTACGTGGGTGAGGCACTCAGGAAGGTATTTATGGCATTTAAGTATGGGAATGTTGATTTTCCCTCCATTTCTGTCTTTTCCAGAATTAGTCAATCGACTGTTTGGCTACACCCTCTATGACAGAGATAGACTGGACCACAGGGGGCTGTCCGAAGTCGCAGAATGCTACGGAGGTCCTCAGCTGCAATTTCCCCTCACTTTTACTGATATTGAGTCACTTATTGAAGCCTACAAGGAACAACGGGCAAGTGGAAGTAGATACTGCCTTGATTCTTATACACAAACAATGAGGATTTGTTGAATGAATGAATGAAAACACTACAGCAGAAATGCATTCCCTTGGGAAAATGCTTCACAATAAATGAGAGCTACCCTCTGCTTTGCTTAACCCATGAAATAGAAGTATCCTCATATATATATGGAAACCTCCTCTATCTATAGCTTGCAGCATTTCCTTTTTCTTTTTCTGAGATATAATTCACGTACCATAAAATTTACCATTTAAAGTATACGATTCAGTGGCTTTGTATACAATTCAGAAGATCGTACAACTATCACGAATATCTAATTCCAGAACATTTTCATCACCCCCAAAAGTGCTGTACCCCTTACCATTCCCTTCTCCCCTACCCCTGGCAACCAGAGGTATTATACTTTTTATATCTATGGATTTGTCTCTTCTGGATATTTCATACAAATGGAATCATACATTATGTGGCTTTTTGTGTCTGGCTTTCATTTAGCATATGTTTTTAAGGTTCATTCATGTTACAGCATGTTTCATTACTCCTTTATTTTTATGGCTGGCTAATATTCTATTGCATGGATGTACCATTTTTGTTTATTAGTTCATCAATGGATTGACATTTGGGTTTTTTTCCTACCTTTTGGCTCTTATGAATATTCATGTACAAGTTTTTATGTGAACATATTTTCAGTTCTCTTGAGTATATACTAAGGAGTAGAATTGCTGGGTCATATGGTTACTTTTGAGGAACTTCCAAACCGTTTTCCACAGCGGCTACACCATTTTAACATTCCTACCAACAATGCATGAGGGTTCCAATTTCTCCAGGTTTTTTGCCAACACTTATTTTCTGTTTCCTTTGTTTTTTCTTAATTTAATTTAATTTAATTTTTGTTAGGCCATCTTAGTTTTGTGTGAAGTGGTATCTCATTGTAATTTTTATTTGCATTTCCCTAGTGACTAAATGGATGTTGAGCACCTTTTCATGTTTATTGACCATTGCACACGTTCTTTGAAGAAATGTCTATTTAGATTCTTTGCCTATTTTGAAGTCAGGTTGTTTGTCTTTTTATGATTGAGTTGTAAGTGTTCTTTATATATTCTGGCTACAAATCCTTTATCAGATATACGATTTGCAACTATTTTCTCCCATTCTGTAAGTTGTGTTTTCACTTTCTTGATAATGTCCTTTGATTCACAAAAATTTCTAATTTTGATGAAGTCCAATTTATCTATTTTTTCGTTTGGTTGCTTGTACTTTTGATGTCATATCTAAGAACTCATTGCCAAATCCAGGGTCATGAAGATTTACCCCTATGTTTTCTTTTAAGAATTTTATAGCTCTTACATTTAGGTTTCATTTAGGTTTATTTCTGTATAATTTCTGTACATAGGATGAAGTAGGGGTCCAACTTCATTCTTTGCATGCGGATATGCAGTTATTCCAGCACTTTTTGTTGAAGACTCTGTTCTTTTCCCCACTGAATGGTCTTTGTACCCTTGTCATAAATTAGTAGCCCATAGATGTATGGATTTATTTTTGGACTCCCAATTCTATTCCATTGGTGTATGTGTCTACCCTTATCCCAGCACCATTGTCTATTGATGTGGTATATTACATTGATTAATTTTCTTATGTTGAACCACCTTTGCATTCCTGGAATAAATGCCATTTGATCACGGTGATAATTCTTTTAAAATTCTGTTGGATTTGGTTTGCTGGTATTTTGTTGAGGATTTGCATTTTATTCATAAGGGATATTGGTTTGTATTTTCTTTTCTCATGGTGTCTTTATCTGGCTTTGGTATCAGGGTAATACTGGCCCCTTCTATTTTTTGGAAGAGTTTGAGAAGGATTAGTGTTAATTATTTAAACATTTAGTAGAGTTCGCCAGTGCGGCTGTCTGGTCTTGGACTTTTCTTTGTTAGGAGGTTTTTGATTACCAATTCAATCTTTACTTGTTTTAGATATGCTTGTAAGTTTGGATTTTCTGTTTCTTCTTGAGTCAGTTTTGGTAATGTGTGTGTTTCTAGAAATTTGTCCCTTTCATCTAAGGTATCTAATTTGTTGGTGTACAGTTGTTCATAGTATTCTCTTATAATTCTTTTTATTTCTTTAAGGTTGGTGGGGATGTCCCCACTTTCATTTCTGATTATAATTATTTGCATTTTCTCTTATTATTATTGTTTTTGGTCAGTGTTGCTAAAGGTTGTCAATTTTGTTGAACTTTACAAAGAACCAACTTGTGAATTTTGTTGATTTTATTGTTTTTCTGTTCTCTATTTCATTTATTTGCACTCCAATCCTTATTTTCTTCCTTCATCTATCCTTGGTTTAGTTTGTTCATATTTTTCTAGCTCCTTAGTGTTAAGTGAGGCTTTTCATTTGAGATCTTCTTCCTTACTGTAGGTCTTCATGGCTAAAGATTTCTCTCTGAGCATTGCTTTTGCTGTATCCCATAAGTTTTGGTGTATTGTGTTTTCATTTTCATTCATCTCAAAGTATTTTCTAATTTCCCTTGTGATTTGTTCTTTGACCCATCGATTGTTTAATAGTATGTTGTTTAATTTCCACATATTTGTAAATTTTCTAATTTTCCTTCTTTTATTGATTTCTAGTTTCATTCCACTGTGGTCAGAGAAGATACTTTGTATGTTTCCAATCTTTTAAACTTTATTTATTAACATGTGGTATATTCCGGAGAATGTTCCATGGGTACTTGTAAAATATGTGTAGTCTGCGGTTGTTGGGTAGAGGTTTCATTGTGTGTGAGGTCTCTGAAGTCTCTGTTCCTTTAAGTTGTGTTCAGCTAGTGTTTTGACAGAGATTTCCTTGAACCCCAGGAGCTATTAAATAGAAAAGAGAAGAAAAGAAAAACCTTGTCTTTGCAGATTGGCTCGGTATGCTCCTTCACTGCTTAGCCAGGCTGTTTACAAATCTGTCTTAGCCTTCACTTTCTGCTTGCACTGAGCCATTTTTATGTTGCCTTTTCTTGATTTAGCCTTTGTTTGATTGTTATAAATTTTGACTGTTTTCCAGAGCTCTGACAAAGTTGATTCTGACAGGTGTTTTTGCTTGATTTTTATAAAATGTTTCAGTGAAGGGACCTTGGAGCTACTTACTCCATTATTTTCTCTGACCTCACACCAAAACCCTCATTCTCTGGTTAGGACCCTAAGGATGTACCCTAGGAGTCCAAGTGAACTGGAAGTAGACTAGGGATTGAACCAAAGCTTTGAATCATCTAATTTTTGAGATTGAATTGAGATCATCTTAGATAGCTGGTGCTCCTAGACACTTACCAAAAGAAAATTTACCTCCTCTCTGGAGGAAAATAGGCCTCAGATTATGTCTCCAACTTTTCATATACAATGTCCAGAACTTAATACAGATACTAACCAGGCATAGAAGGATACAAGATTCATGAAAGAAAACTGAGGATTTAGAATGCTTTTGTGGGAAAAATCCTTAGCAGTCTGTTAGGTCTTCGATAGCCAGGAAATACGGGTCTCTCCCCACTAATCAACATGAGGGGCCCTTCTCTTTCCTTTTAATTCTCACATGGCTTCAAATCCTGATTCTTTTCTCTTAAAAAAATGCTTTAATCATGAAAATTCTCCAAATTTAGATCATATGTTTTGGGGGTCTGGGATAGAAAATAATTTTATTATTTTAATAGCTATAAAAATGGAAATTTCAGGACACCATGAGAAGTCATTATTCCAAAGGGCTCCATCTGTGCTGACTCCTGTACCCAAAGCAGTAGCTGAACAGTACAGTATGGAGCTAGGGCCCCCCTCTCAGCCTTCAGTAATCTAAATCAGTGCTGTCCAATAGACATAATGTGAGCCACATACATAATTTAAAATTTTCTAGTGACTGTGGCAGATGATCAAAACTGTCTGACACACTTTGAGCTTGCTATAGCAAGAAAGTCTAACCTATTCCGGTGTTCTCCTCCATGAGAAAAGCCGTTATATAGACTTAAACAGTGTTCCGGAAGAAAAAAAATTTTTTTTCTAGTAGTTGCATTAAAAAACTAAAAAGAAATAAGTGAAATTCATTTTAATACATTTTATTTAATCCAATATAAAATTATCATTTTTTTTTTTTAAATTATCATTTTAATATGTAATCATATTAAACATTTTTAATGAGACATTTTACTTTTTTTTTCCATACTAAGTCTTTGAAATCCGGTGTTTATTTTGCGCATATAGCACATCTCAATTCCAACCAGTCCCTTTTCACATAGTCAGTAGCCCCTTGGGGCGAGTGGCTACCGTATTCGGCAGTATTGGGCAGTATACATACGAACAGGCCTGACCCTTAAAATGGTGTTAGCATCTGCTAAATTTGGATCAGCTATATTACCTTTTAACGTATGTATTTGGAATATTTTATAGTTTAAAAAAGGGAGAATGGCGTACTGGATTTAAAACAAACAAACAAAAAAGCCCGGGGAAGGAAGTGGAGTAAATCTGTCCAAAACAATGATGTCATCAAGAATAGAACTGAAGGAGAGCAATGGAATGAAGAGTCATAATAGGAGACAATCCAATAGTTTATTTGGGTTTGTAACATGTATTACATTTACACTTGGACGATATAAATGTGCTTGCTGTTCTGTATACTCTTGCGTCTGGGTACCAACAATTGAGCCACACCTGGGATGCCAGTCTCGGGAGTTCCTTGCGGCTTGTCTTGCTGCCTTTTGAGATCCCCCCAACCCAGAACCATCACCTAGTTTCCATCCCAGGGTAGCAGGATGTCCCATCAAAGGCAAAGCAGTCCCTCTTTAGCAGTGTCTCTCTACCTCTCATTCTCTTTCGCATTCTCTCTCCTTTCTCTCCTTCTCTTTATTTGTCTGCATACTTCTTTAGGCCAAGGGAGTCTCCTGTTCTTCCCATCACTTCTCTTGGGCTCTATGGACCAAGAATAATCAGAAATGTTCTATGAATGGGTGCTATCAATTAAGAACATGAGAGTCTTAAGAATCATGCATTCATTCAATTTACAAATCTGAGTGAGAGCTTATTACATGCCAAACACTGGGCTAGAATCATCTGTTTGGGAATAATTTAGAGATGAGCCTGAAATTCAGCTACCTGAAATACGTTCACATGCTTTGCCTTTATAGCTTTCTAGTCAATCATGCCTTTGTTCCTAGTTCATTATATCAATGTCCTCTGCTTTGTCTCACAGATACTTCATGCATGTTATGTCTTAGAGATACTATTTCAAACCAAGAAAGTCCTGAAGCAAATGCCGAATTTCAATCTCGTAAAAACTTCTCCCTCCAAAGGGGTAACAATCTGTGGTAAGTTTCACAGCAGAGTTGCCAAATTAATATTTTGGAGCCTCTTGGTTCCACGTCATTTGCCTAACTTGAAAACTGCGTAAATTGGACTGTGTTAAGGGAAAAGTGTTAATATAGAGTTATCTATCATGATAATACTGTTCCCCATCTTGTCTTTGTTTTGCATACCAGCTGGCAGGAATTAATTATGTGAGAAATTAAAGAACTCATAGCTTTTTATAAAGGCAGGCAGCATTTTAATACAGAAAACCACCCATGGGTGGAATAGGTGTTCTTTGCCCTCCGTCTAGCTCTCATTATCTTAGTTCCATGTTGCTTTCCCTAGGTGGGCCTCTGCATGCCACTTAGGCTGGGAAGAGAAAAGCCCCAGGCCGGGTGGAGATTCAACTCTCTCTGCCCTTGGCTGCTGTTTTAAATTTTCCCAACTGGTCTCTGCAGCTTTTTGAAGAGTGGGAATGTCCCAGAAATCTGTTCCTTGTTCTTCTAAATAACAAGATTGAGATTTTGTTATCCTATAGGCCAGCCTGGCAGGATGTTGCTTGAAGAAACAGTACACATTGAAATTCAACACAGTTGGTGCTCAGCATGCTTGCACCTGTCTGCGAATGGAGTGCGTGGAAGGAACAGCAATTGCCTTAACTTCTAATTAAGACTTTAGGTTACAAAACAGTGATTGTTATTTTCCAAATCAGTTTTTAGCCCGTGTTTCTTTTACTCTGCCAGGTAGAAGTGGATTTGACAATCCAATGAAACCATTTCCATTTGTAGCATCCGATAGTGGTGACAGGGACTTGGTATAGTGGTACATGTTCCATGACATGCCCTGACTCAGGGTTTTGAAGAGTCCTTAATGGTTCAGTTCCCACCTAATCAGGTGACCACATCTCTGCCTAGCAGATGATACATCTCTGCAGCGGGTGGGGGCCTTTTATTCAAGGCCTCCCCAGCTCTTACTTTTCATGGAGACGAAGGATTTGGGGTCATGAGGCTCGGGAAACAATACCTACCCATGAAGCTTATGGAGCCAGGGCTAGATTTGCTATCAGAGTATATATAATAGGCCAAACAGAGAGTGGGCTCTGCTCCCACATGTTTCCAGCAGATTTCCAGTTGCCATTGTAGACTTACTTTGGGGTAAAAGGATCTGGAAGAAGACATGAATTAAATAGAGGGCATGGAATCCTGGAATCACACAATATAAGAACTGAAGGCTTCTTGCAGAGACCATCTGTTTACTGCTTGCTCTTATGGACAAATTTGAGGCCCACAAAGACAAATATATCTCCTTCCATGCATTTCTGGGTAGTAACTCCTCCCACCCCCACCCCAAGCTCGCTCAACTAGTTAGTGGCAGGGTAAGGATTAAAAATCAGGTCCTCTGGTTAGAGCTGACCCCATATTTGCTATCTTAACTCCCCATCATGCACCACTCTGACTGATGTTTCCTTTTCCATCACAGGACAAAGACTAGGGAATGGATTGATTGGGCACTTCCATGCATATAAAGATCCCCACATCTTGGGTATTTATTTCTAGGCTTTTTCCACATAGCACCATTGGTGGAAGGAAAAGCCAAGGCCAGTAGGTTCTCTTAGAATAGGATTTATTATTTTCTGTTTTTAATAGCCTCATTAAAGTTAGAAAAAATTGGTCATCATTTAAAATAAAATTTAAAATTGGGGCCATATTTTCAAAAACATCTTCTGTTTAAGACAATATTAGGAAAGGGAGGGAAATTGTGATGAAACTTTACCATTATTTTAATTTCCAAATGCATTTTTTACATGCACATCTAAACATGATACATGGTTCTCAACATGCATGAAATACAGGAGATGTTTTAGTCTACAGTAATGTTATGAATGATAACCAATTCTACACTCATGTTTTTGTTTGCAGTGGAAATATCCTTCTGTGGCTGTCTTCATGATACCAGTTTTATCTTTTGTTGTTCAACTAGAAGTTAAAAATATTTTTATAGCCTCAACCCTTTTTCAAAAAACATTTTTATTAAAATATAGCTAACATACAATATTATACTAATTTCAGGTGTACACCATAGTTATTCAATATTTATATACCTAAAGAAGTGATCACCATGATAAGTCCAGCAACCATCTGACACCGTAACACGCTATCACAATATTATTGACTATGTTCCCTATGCCGTGCATTACATCTCCATGACTTATTTGTTTTATACCTGGAAATTTGAATCTCTTATTCCCTTTTACGTTCCTCCCCTTTTAAAAAAATTTTCAATTACAGTTGATATTCAATATTATATTAGTTTCAGTTGTATAGCATAGTGGTTAGACATTTATATAGTTTAAGAAGTGATCCCTCTGACTAGCCTAGTACCCACCTGGCCCTATACGTAGTTATTACCATGTTATTGATTGTGTTTTACTTTACATCCCCATGACTGTTTGGTAACTACCAATTTGTACTTCTTAATCCCTTCACCTTTTCACCCTGTTCTCCAACCCGCTTCCCATCTGGTAACCGTCAGCCTGTTCCCTATAGCCTCAACTCTTACTATCCTGAAATTGGTTCACTTTTTTTTTTTAGCATCCCAGCAGCACCAGTTCTGTCTTCCTAAATCTTTGAAAGATGAGTAACCTTGAGGAAAATTAGGAAAGTAAAATAATTAAAAATACATACTTAACTGATAAGTAAAAAGTCCTTCCATTTTTATTTCCTGAGATTTGGAGTGAGACCATATGAAAGCAATGAGATTTAAGTATACAATATTATTAATATACTCTTTATATTGTAGTCATTTTGTAAATAGTGCTGATGATATAGGATTTTAATTTTATTATTCCCATTATAATTGGAGTCTTCTGTTGCATATATGTGGTTAATTTTGGTTGTGGGATTTTAAACAAATTGAGGAAAAGTATTCTGAAATTAAATTCTGTTTGGTAATTAAGTTGAATACATAGAGTAAAAATTTATGATCAGAGCTTATGAAATATTTATCTAGAAATAGTTATCCGAATAGGCCTTTTGAATAGTCACATATTGACTTTTGTTTTTTTAAATTAGTGGCTTCATATATTCATATGGTTTCCCTTAGTTGGCTGAGTTTTATAAAACCATGCTTCCATTTTTATTTTCTATAACTGCTTCATCAAAAGTGTGTGAACTATCTACTCACAAATTTTAAGTTTCAGATGCTACTGTTGGAGTATATTCTTTAAAACATGGCTTTAAAAAGCTATGCATTTATTAATTAAATGTATTTATGGAGTGCCTGCTGTGCACCAGGTACTATGGGGGTTTAATGGGGGATAGATACTATTGCTGTTCTCTTAGAGATTACAGTATGTGCAGTACAGAATAATAGCTAAGAGCTTTAGTGTTTGAAGAGAGATAAAGTTGAGTTTGAATTCCAGCTCTGCTACTTGGTAGGTGGGTAATTGTGCATAAATTACTTAACTACTCTTAGCCTAATTTGTAAAATTAGAATGATGAAAATAATACCTATCTCATAGAATGATTGTTAAGGATTGAACAGGGTAATTCACATGAACCCTTAGTGCAGTGCTTGGCACAGAGGAAGCTAAATGCTGCATAAATGACAGGAGTGAATAGATAATTGCAATATCGAATGCTGTCCCCTATAGGAAAGGGGACAAAGTTTCCGTAGAGTGCTGTGGAAACAAATGGTTGAATTAATATCATCATAGGGTAAAAACCCAGTGCCCCGAGAATGCTTGGAGTATATCAGCAGTATTTCAGTTTTAAAATTCTGTAACAAAATGGGCATTTTCTTGTTCTGACTGAATAGTGGTTTTTCATTTGCACTCCAGGTGATCTGCATGGGAAGCTGAATGATCTCTTTTTGATCTTCTATAAGGTAAATGATTATTTTACTAAATATTTGCATTTTTGTTGGGAGAGGGCAGTCCTAGGGCAGATAACAATATTAGTTTTATTAGAGAAATGTACAAATACAGATGTAATGTAACAGTTTTTATCCAAGAAGCTGAAAAATTTGTACCTTTTGGTTTTTTGCACACATGAAAAATGTTCTTTTAAATTTAATTTGGGTCTTTGTTTAATATTATTGTTATCTGTACATTCATTAGGATTTGTACCTGATTCTATTTATGGTCTTTATTACCATAGTAAATGTCTAGATGGCACAGAATGGGGAGGGGGGTAGTTTGTTTTATTTTTATTTTGTTTAGAAGTGAATATGTCGGGCGGCCAGTTAGTTCAGTTGGTTAGATTGCGGTGCTTTTAACAACAAGGTTTCCGGTTCGATCGCCACATGGGCCACTGTGAGCTGCTCCCTCCACAACTAGATTGAAACAACTACTTGACTTGGAGCTGATGGGTCATGGAAAAATACACTTAAAATAAATAAAAAGTTAAAAAAAAAGAAAAGAAAAAGAAGTGAATATGTCACACACCAGTCTTCTCTTGCAATGCACACTAATTTTGCATGGAAGGAATCCCCCATAGGAAGTTCCAAATCTCTCTCTTCTCTACCGGATTCACCACCGCTGGGCTCAGTTGCTCTTGCAGTACCGTGACTCCTCTTCATTTGTTGGGTTTCGGTTGTGGAAGCCCATGCAGAGGGCACAGAGCAGGTTGGCCTGCATGGAGTTTTTCTGCATCTCTTTGATTGGAGTCATTTCTCTTTCTGAGCCAGCAGTTGTCAACTGAATGTTTGCTTCTGGGATGACTGCATGTAGAAAACTGATCCTGGGGTGATCCCTGCCTTTCCAGGTTCCCCTTTATCTCATTTTTTGATTAATGTGTCATCCCCACAACTAGCATGTTGAATAATTGGGGATATCATAGGTGTCTCAAATGGGCTGAAAGAAAATATATTCTGATTATTATGATGGCCAATCATTTCTACTCTTTGGAGGCCGTGAGAGCTTGAGTAAGCCACATAACTCCATAAATCTTAATAATTTTTTTGGCTGCAATATTCTTGAGCTTCCACCCCATAAGAGGTTGTCTTGTGAATAAAACAGCATATATCCAAAAGCATTTCTTGAAGTACTAAATGATAATGGCAATGCAAGGTTTCCATGTAATTCATTCGGAATGGAGGTTTGCTGGTCGGCAGCTGAGGGTGCTGGTTAAAGAGCAATTCTAGAGATCAGCCCCAGAATCCACGCTGGGCAGGGAAGGAAGAGAAGCCAGAATGGGCCAATCACTTATGAGAAATGGAAGGACTGACGGATTGGCATGCTCTCTGAGGTCAGGGAGCAGGCTGACCGGGGTGAGGGCCTTAGGAAGCAGAATGGGTGGGAAGTTGCAAGAGGAGTCGTCCTAGGGGATGCGTGGGTCCAAGGTGGGGTCCGGAAAATGGGGAGCTCAAGTGAGTGAAAGAGACTAGTGGACATGAGGAGGGCAAGCACACGGAAAGCAGGTGTATTAAATGAGTTGCCCACTGGACTGAGAGATGGGAGCAGGGGAAGGAAGTTTAGTCAGAGGTCATGGGCTTGGAAGGAGGAAAGGCTTTTATTTGAGGCTGGCAAAGTGTTGGTGGAGCGAGTGGACCCTCCCCACTCCTGACCCTGAGGTGTTTATACTGTGGAGGAATGGGTCGTTTCCTTCCGGAGGGCTGCAGGAGACAGGAGTCCTGCAGCATCTTTAAAGGAGGCCTACATTTCCAGAGGGAAGTCCTTCTGAATGAGTTGAAGGCAGAAGGGACTTTATTTACCGGGAAATGGGGATTCTACTGGCCAAACTGGAACGCTGTGGGAGAGGTGGAAGAATGGACTGGTGAGATGAATGCCGAGGAGTCGCACAGTTTGGGGAATGGGATTTGTGTAGTGCCATGTATAGCATCATAGAAATGTTCAGAAGTTCAGTCCTGCTGTGGTTGACAGTTACAGTCTGAGGAGGGAGGAGGGGTCAGACCACAACAGAAAATCTGGTCATTATTTCTCCAGATGTTTTGGGAAATACAGAAAAGGGAAAATAGTTGAGTAAGCTAAGTGGGAAAAGTGACTTTCGAGGCATTTAGAAAAGAAAATTTCTCAAGAGGTAGTTGAAGATATTAAGGTGTATGATCAGGGAAATGATGCTGGAGTAGACAGATGAGAAAAGAGAGAATTCCGACTTGTTTCTTTAATTCCATTGGTAAAACTATATGGAACATATAAAACTGGAAGGTGCTAATATAAAGATTGAACAGGAGGAGGTGGGTGGTAAGAAGTGCTATAAAAAGAACTAAAGGTAAAAATAATAGCATTTACATGAAAGCAAGAGATATTTTGAGAGTTAACCAATCATAGTATTCAGGAAGTGGAGAAAGAGAGCCCAGTGTTGAAAGGCGCTGTTATTTGGGATGGGTTTGGGTAGACACAGGTGAGAGGATTGTTTGGAAAGCAGGAGTCTGCAAGAGCCACGAGTTGAATTTTAACAGGCTTGAATGAGGAGCAGGGAAGATGCATCTTGGATGTGGAATAAACCACATGCACCAGAATTTTGAAAATTGCCTGGCTTAAAAGGGGAAACTGAGGGAAGAGCCCTTGATGACAGCAAGGTTCCACTTTGAGAAACTGAAAAGATGGTGTAGTTGATGGTGTGCTTGCGATGATGGTGAGTCACTTAGCTTATGGGCAACGAGTGTCCTAAGTTAAAAGTTGGGGAAGAAAAGGGCAGGACACAGAGATGTCTTAGGAAGCTATGCTGTTTGATGATCTTTAACTTGCAAATTCAGCACTTTGCCTTTTTCTGGCTCATTTTTTTTATCTGAAGTTTAAATGAGGAATGATGATAGATCGCAGAATATATAGTGCATCCTAAAACCATGAATCCAAACTGTTCTGGAAACAATGATTTTACACAAATACAAATGATAGTGATAACCCACATATCTAGAGGTCAAACTCTTGCCTACTTTACTATCTGCCCTTATCATTCCCACTGAAACCCAGAATTAAGTATAAAGGGTTTCTGAGCTCTTGAAATCGTTGCCACAAATCTAATGAACTTTACTCACAGGACAGGCCCTACCTAGGCCCTTTACTCAAAGACCAGTGAACATATATCAGTAAAACCTTATCTGACACGTATCCTACAAGTTTGCCAGTCTGACTACCCCTCCACCCCACTCCCACCCACAAAGCAGATTAGGGAGTGGGAGGGGAAAGGCAAAAGTGAGAAAAAAGTGACAATAATGAAAAATAAAAGCTCTTCCTGATAGTAAGAGGACATCTAGAACTCTAAAACGAGATAGGAAATGAAGCATAACGTTCAGTGACCTGGGGCGGTGTGTATAGGGAAGAACGTTCTAGACTTCTCAGAGGGGCCAGAGGGCATGTGTAGGTTGATGTGTCTGCATGGTCAAGAAGGTTTCAAGTTCTACAGTGTACTCTGTTAAGAAGTAAAGAGAACAAATGACACATTTTCCACACTCTCAGCCAAAATGGTTAAAATCATTTAAAAACATATTCTAGTGTTTAAAAGAGTAAACTTCAGTGATCTGGAAAATTCATTTCAGCTATGCTTACAGTATGAATATCATTATTGGGTCTTAGGTAAAGGAGGATGAGAGAACGTAAAAAACAGAAAAATTAATTGAGAGAAGAGTAATGGGCCAGGAAAGTAGATGAGGAGCAAAGAAAGACAATCTTACACACGAGGAGAGAGCTGGGGAGTGGTGGTTTTCTCTCTGGCATCAGCTCCTAAGGTTGCCTGCGCAGGGACTACAGCAGGTGCCAGCCATGATGGAAGCAATCACCAGACTGCTTCAGGAAACGGTAGAGTTTCTGTAATGCTGGCGGATTCTCGCTGCCATACTCAGCGCATCACCAAGGTGCTGAATCCCGATTACCTGTGACGCTCTGTGTGTGGCGCTTTCCTCTGGTTCACACAGGATCGAGCCGCCTCACTGTAAGCCATGGATTCTGCCATCTTCTGTTTAGAAGCAGCTAGGGACCATGCTTTCACTTATTCTTATTTAATTTATTATGTATTAAAATGATCAATTTATCTTTATTTATTAAAATTTTTATTTGATTCAAGTTCTAATTTTATTTTATTCAAGTTCTGAATTGCAGGGAGTAGTTCAGAAATGACAGCCTGTTAGAGTTTTTTTGGAGCTATAAATGACCAAAGTTTATATTATGCTCTGTCTGACTGATTGTTCTCCATCAACCCAAAAGAGAATCCAGGAAAACCTTATGCTTTGAATTAAGGCAAAATTGTAATTCATCTTTCAGTGGTTTTTTTTTTTGCTGGACAATTTCTTCCTCATCAGTTCTTTTATACAGTATAGGATGATTAGGCTTCAGAGCTGGGGCTGACTCAAGGCCAACCAAGGGCATAGCCTGAGAGGGGGAATTATAATATAAGATCCCTGAGATACCTCGCCATATTATTCTTTTCATTCGAGTGGTTGGTTTGCTTCAAGACTTCTATTGTTATAACTGATCACATGAACAAGTGAATCTGTCCACTAATTTATTCATTCAGTAAATGTTTATCTGGTTCCTACGTGTTCAAGGCACTATATAGAAGCTGTGGGAAGACACAAAGATGAATATGAAATTCATTCATTTCACATATACTTATTAAACACCTATGATGAATCAGGTACTGTGCTAAGGGGTGGCCATCCTGTGTGACTAAGATGCAGTTTTTGGCCCCAAAGATGTCGCAGTTTAGCGGTAAAGGTCAACTAATAAAAAAACAAGACAGTTCAGATTGGGACATGTTATGATTGGGATAAGCATGAGGCTCCAAGGGAGCAAATTGGCGGGGCACCTAACCTCATGGGAGACTTCCTGGAGGAGGTGACATTTAAGACAATCCCTTCAAAGAATTTTAGTAATTTAGTAAGAGCCTAAATCATGAAGGAAAATTTTGGAGCATCATAAAAGATTTTATGCTCACATGCTTTATGTAGTGCACTGCAAAAAATAATGGGATTTGTACTGATGATTGTTTTTGATTGTTTGTTTTGAGATTTTGGTTTCTTTAATATTTGGTTGTTCTTAAAAATGGTATCATGTAGCACCTTAAGACTAAGCCAGACATTTTCAGATCACAATCACATCTGGGTTTGAGAATAATTCCCTCTGGGTGCCACACTGTTAACCACGACAGACCTGTGCTAAAAGGGCATCTCAACTTTATATGGCTTCAGGTATCATCAAGTGAAGCAATTTACAATTTACATAGCATTAGTTAGGTCACATTTTTAGATTTTATTTTCTGAAAAGGTTAATTTTAATCAGCCACTTTTGCTTATTTAGAGTGACCAATTTGAAATACTTCACTCAGAGCCTTTGCTAAAATTACAAGACATTTTTCCTCCTTGAATACAAAGCTTGAAATGTTAGGATCAAGTATTGGCAAATTATTTTGTTAAATTCATGCTGTGAACGGAGACCTCTTGAAGCTGAAAAAGAGATGTACCTGGACAGAGAGAAGCTAATTAGCTCTTAACCCTGTGGGTGTCATACTGATGCTGTCCATTGGAAACCATGCCGTCTTGTTTTCTTTTTCTTTCTCTCTTCCCTACCATCCTCCGCCCCTGTGGTTTTCCAGTTGAGAGGCTCATTAAATATTTTCTTTTTCTCTGTATCACTTGTATGCTTCACACTGCTACAGAGGTCAATTCTTTTCCTTTTGAGATTAAGGCAGTACCTTGCAATCAGAAGACTAGACCTCTAAAATAGGATTCGGAAAAGAAATAAAAATTAAAATAATGTGGAGTTGAGGTCCAGAGGTTATTGTTTGACGTGCCTTGGTAAAATGTAAAAAAAAATAAAAAATTAGAATACCTTCTAGATGTCTGTTTTACAATGCTTCAGTAGGAAATAGGTAAGAATATAGGGAAATGTCTTGTTTTTGTTTCTATTCAAGTTAATTGTATATAGTCTGCTGTTTTTTCCCCTGCAGGTCATCTTAATGCTGTTCAGAGTTGTAGTTACCCTGGGTTTTCTACATTTGTCAACTTCATTTCCATGAAATAGACGGTTTGTTGTATATCAGCTGCAGAATAGCCAGACAGTTTGGTTTACTGGAACTGAGTGAAGGATGGGGTATAGCAGCAAGTTTTGCTTCTATGAAGGAAACCCAGAGAAATCACACTCACCAGAAGCCTAAAGACTTCCTAGAGACTTATGTCCAGGGAGACTTAGCTCCTAATCCTCTTATCTGTTTTCCAGTTCTCTTATTATTCTAAGACTAAAACGTGTTTGACTCAGACTATATATATAAACTAATATGACTAATCCTGAACCAACAGGGCAGGTCTTATGCATCCAAATGAGTCTCGCCTTCTATGAAGCAGTTGTCTTAAGAGGCTCCACATTTACAGGCATTCAGTAGACATTTAGGACTCCATTTAGAATCACTTTCAGAGACTGTGGCTTATTCTACTGAAATGAGCTTCATTATCACAAATCTTAGTCTTTTGGCGACGAGTATGACTTTTTGAAAAGGTTAAAACTCATTGGGTGTCAAGCGTAATGTATAAGGTGGATGGCCTAGCTGACCATTATTATTTTTGGCTTAAAATTAGGTTTGACTAAAGGAATTCATTATTCTTTGCTCATAGTAAAGATGAAATACGTACAAAGTTTGGTTTAACTAGCGATGAGAAGTTCTAATACAAGGAAAATTGTCAGCAGAGTTGAACACATGTTTACCATCTATATCTATATCTATATCTATATCTATATCATCTATATCTATAATTTTAGACTGTTGAATGCTTTTCTCAAATTTTGATATTAAGGTTATACTGGTTTAATAAAATGAATTAGAGAGATTTCCATCTTTTGGTATAGTTTGGAACTTAAATACCTGGTTCTCAAACTTGGCTATACATTGTAATTGCCCAAGGAATTAGGGAGAAAATGCTCATACCTGAGTCCTAGTCCCAGAGATTGTGATGGACACCTGGGAACTTTTAAAATCTCCTCAAATGATTTTAATGTGCAACCAAGGATGAGAATCATTGGTTTAAACATTAAAACTACTTGCTCTTGAAAATTGAGATAGAGCTCTGCTACAAAGCCACATGGAGCTAATGCATTGTTCAAGTTTCCTGCCTCTTTTCAGTCAGTTTTAATAGTTGCTAATTTTCAAAGAAATCCTCCATTTTTTCTAGATTGTGAATGTACATTGTCATAGATATTGATACTATATAGTTTACATATAGTATATAATTCTTTTGTTTACTTCTCTGTATCTTTGTCTTTTTTCTGATCTTGAATCTTACGTATTTTTTTCATTCTCTCTTTTTTCACTTATCCTTAATCAGGCTTGTGATGTGTTTATCAATTTTATCGATTTTATTGACTCTTTCAAAGAATCACCCTCTAGATTTATGTCTTCTCTTTTTTGTTTGTTTTCTGTTTAATTAATTTCAGCTTTTATTTTTATTTTATCGATTTTATTGTTCTTTTTCTAATTTCTTAAGATGAATACAGTCTTTCATGTGCATTTTCTTTAATAATGAAGTTATTTAAGACTACACATCTTTTCTAATTTTAGTTTTAACTGAGCCTTCTATTGAACTTGTGGTATTGCTTTTAATTTCCTCTTTGATCCAGTGCATATTGACTATAATTTTTTTTTTTTAATTTCCAAGGATCTTACTTCAAGGAGCTAGAATTTTTCAAATCATATTTATATTTCTTTGAAATGTTACTGGATTATGACATGAGAATGTGTCCTATGAAATGTTTCTTATTTTGAATTTGCTAAGGATTTTTCGTAAAAGCTCCGTGGACAAACGAAAAATTAATTGTATTCTCTGTTTGTAGGATGCAAAGTTCTTCATATATCTATCAAATTAAGTGCATTGGTTTTATATTCAATTTTTGAATATATTTACTTTCTATTATATCTGTCTAAATAGGTGTATTATATATTGCTGAGTAACAGATTACCTCAATACTTAGTGGCTTAAAAGTACAAACATTTAGTATCTCACAGTTTTTGTGGGTCAGAAATTTCAGTAAGCTTACCTGGGTGGTTCTGGCAGAAGGTCTCTCATGAGGGGGCAGTCAAACTACTGGCCAGGGCTGCCATCATCTGAAAGGTTGACTGGAGCTGGAGGACCCGTTTCCAAGATTGCTAACTCCCATGGCTGTGCGCAGAGCATTTCAGTTCTTTGCTGGCTATTGACAGAACAGCCACATGGGACTTCCGCAGGGTGCCTGAGTATTCTCATGACATAGCAGCTGGCTTTCCCCAGAGTGAGTAGCCGAGAGAGAGCAGGAAGAAAGCGGCATTGTCTCCAAAGTTGCACACCATCACTTCTGCTTTTTTTACTATCCATTAGAAGCACTAAATCCATCCCTCACCCAAGGGGTGGCAAATTAGGCTTCACCTTTTAAAGGAAGTGTCAAAGAATTTGTGTATATTATTTTTAACTAATAATTCAATCTGAATATTTCACTATGTTTATATTTTTAAACAACTTTTTGCATTGATAGTTAAATATATGAAGCAAAAACATGTTCTTTTGTTTATTGAATAGAAGTTCATGAATCATATCTTCTTCATGAAATGCTTTTTATTATGATGCATTGTTGCTTTGGGTGTCTGTTTAGCACTTTTAATCTTAAATTCCACTTTGTCTAGTATTAATATTTGAATGTTTGCTTTCTGTTTGTTGCATTTATCTTGTTTTTGACTTCCCATTATCTATTTTTTTTCATATATTTCTCACAAACTATATGTATACCTGAGTTTGTGGGTTGCTTTCTTTTTTTTTTCTTTTTTTTTTTTTTATAGGAGGGCACAGCTCACAGTGGCCCATGTGTGGATTGAACCAGAAACCTTGGTGCTACCAGCACCGTGCTCTAACCAACTGAGCTAAGTGGTCACCCCCTGAGTTTGTGTTTTAATGTAGTTTGGTAATCTTGGCATTTTAAAGGGAGAATTTAATCCATTTACATTTAGTATAACAGCAGATATTTTTGCAGTTTTTTCCTTCTATTCTACTTTGTTTATTATTTATTTCACTTTGTTTCATCCTTTTTTGTGTGTGTGCTGTTTTGGTGAACTGTTCTTTTTTATTATTGTTTTCTTTGACATTTTTACTGTGCTTTTTAAATCATTAGTGGTTATCTTCCCATTCCTGACATTTTAATCAAACAACGCGCTTGTGTTTCTCAAATAGCTATAGCTTTATTCTTCCGGAGAAGAATAAAGGAGGAGAGAGAGACCGGTATCCTCTCTCTCCTCCACTAAGATAAATGTATTTATTTCCACACTTTCCCATGTATGTCCCACATTCAGATGAGATTTGTAGAGAATTTTATTTTTCTCCTTTCACCTCCCCTGCAAATCTTAGCTATTGCTCATGCCATATTTTTAGTTCTTGGTGATTATTAGGTTTTTCTTTATAGTATGTCTTTTTCTATTTCTAGAATCCTTGCTTAGTACTTAAATACAAGTTCTACATTATCACTGTTGATTTATATTTAATTGTACATTGCAAGGTTCATTGTTCACATCTGTATTCTTTCCTCTTGGTTTTCCCCTGGTATGAGGGCTTTCTATTGTTACTGCTGATATTTGGTTAGAATATTTTCTTGAGTTTTTTCCTCTATGGCACGTGTGGGTTTTTCTCTGAATGCAAGCTCCTTGAATGCAAGGACTTTGTATTGTTCACTTCAGTGTTTCTAGCACCTTAAACTGTCTCTGGTTCATAAAAAGCTATCAATACGTGCTCATTTTTTGTGGTATTAGATCACTGCATATTCACATATGTCTTTCTTACACCCTGAAAAACATTATGTTGTTGGTGGTATTTGGTACTTTATACATCTGAAAATGTTTTCTGTCACCCTGAGACGTTAATGATGTCTTGGCTAATATAGAATTTTTGGTTCATAGTCCTTTTCTCCTCCTTTTTAAGGATGTGTGCTGCTGAAGTAAGCACCCTTTTCTTCCCTTTAATTTGTAGAATTTATTCCACTACCTTCTACCTCCCACTATTGCAGATGAGGAATCTGATGCCAGAATGATTCTTTTCCTTTTGTTTTTGTTCTTTCTGTCTGGCAGCTTCTAAGACTTTTAACAGGTAATAGGGATATCTTTTCCCCATCAGTTGTACATAGGAATCATAAGCCCTTTCAAACTTCAGGCTGAAGTCTCTTTTTAACCACAGAAAAGCCCCTCTCTTGTTTATATAATTATTGCCTCTCCTCCATCTGTTCCTTTTTCCTGATTCTGGAATGCTTATTATTGGCATATTAGTTGTCTTGGCTCTGAATTCTAATCTCTTACTCATTCCTCACGATTTCCATCATTTTGCTTTTTGCTCTGTGTGAGAGATTTTTCATCTGCTTGCTCTTTCATGTCAGTAATGTATTTTCTAACGATCCTTTCTTTTACTTAGCTGTAATCTATTGATATTTGAATAGCACATTTTAAATGTCAAGAATTATTAACTTTTTGTTCTTTATTTTATGGTCCTCTTATTATTTTTAAAATAAAGTCTTGTTTCCTTCAGCAGTCCTGTCTCATTAGGGGGCAGGACTTTAGCAGATCTGATTGGTCTGCCTCTTTCTGGTTACTAGATCCCCTTAAGTACTAGATTATTTCCATTTCTTATTTTCTGCTTAAGCTAGGTTAGACCTCTTCATAGTTGGAGGCACAACAGTTTCTACTCCTGCATCAAGAGTGTGAGAGGAGGTCTCTATGTTTCTAAGTATCCCTAAATGCAAGTGTTAATGTTCTTTTAGCTTCAGACATATGGAAGAAGTTCCCCTATGCTTTTTCTAATAAGATCCAGCACCTTCTCCACCAAGCAGGACTGCGCACGTGCTCTGAGGCAGGGTCTCCCCTTAATCAAAGGATCCGCAAGTCCGCTCAGGCCTAGTTTTTCCATGTTCTCACCCAAGGGCTCTCTGCTGCTGCTCCTCTAGCTTTCTTCAGGAGTGGACATCCCACAGAGCCTGTAGCCTCCAACACCCCTCAGACTCATTTACTCATTCCAGACAGCTGAAGGCTGGGGGAAGGAAGACTATCAGAGATGCAGAATCCTTCCCTTTTTCTTTATGTTTTAATGTGCGATAGCCTATATTTTTGGTACTGGCTCATGTTATCTAAACCCAGTGTCAATAAAGTCACATGAATTAATGTATAAGAAAATGTAAAATAATGGGACCTTAAAATCAAAAATAACATGGAGGTCATAACACAATGAATCTCTTAATTTGTATGGTGCTTTACAGTTTTCATACAATTTTATCCACACAGTCTCATTTGAGTTCCAAAGTAGCCCTATGTGGTAAGTATAGAAGTCACCCCCATTTTACAGATGAGGAAACTACAGCTCATAAAAAGTAAATAATTTACCTAAGAACACATGGGTAATAGTGGAGTTCGACTAGAGAATAAGTCTTATTTCTGGCCCAGAACACTATGCCACTGCTTGTTTGTTTGTTTCCAATTGCCTTTAGAACACGTTACATTGCATAAAGATTTCTGGAATCCCTGAGTTATATATTGTAACCTGTATTATATCTTTTCAACTATTTCTATTATATTGATATGAACAATTTAAATGTATATAAATACTAGGACAGTGAATATAAACTAATAACACTTTCTTATGTAGTTTGAAATCTAACAAAAGAGGAATTTGAAAATAGTTTGAAAAAGATTAATATAACTAGAATATGTGTATTATTTCTTGAAGGTAACTTTTTTGAAGGAGGACATATATTTGGATATATGAGTACTTAAATTTTTCTCTTGGGAATGCATTTTTTAAACCTTTGAATTCATCTTACTATGCAATAACGTGCACTCAACCATTTTTCTACCAGGCATGACATGTTTATTTTGTCTTAGAGTTTAATAGTACAGAAGTAAACGAATTAATAGCTATTATAAAGACCAGACCTTTGTCCTGATCTCAGTTCTTTTTCATGCTAACACTGTATTTAAAAGTATTATCTCATACTCAGGAGTGGTAATCAAAATATTTGACAACTAATATGGCCGGTCAGTGAGCAGTGAGAACACACGCTGGCTATCAATACCTGATGTGATTGTATCAGACTGTACTGATGGTATATTAGCCCTGCTCACAGTTACACTTTCCTGGGTACTTTCGTATCTATTGTCTCATTTGATATGGGGAGGGGGACATAGTGTCATCCCTTTTTTGCGAATTGAGGGACTCACAGCCCAGAGAAGTTAAACATTGGGCGCCTTATAATGAAAGACTTTTGTCTTTTAGTTCAGTGTTCTTCCTTGGGTAGAAGTTTATCTTTTCAAAGGAGAAGGAAGAGAAGAGAGTAGCCATTTTTGATAGGACAAATATCAGCTCCTTTCAGAGAAAACTCATAGTAGGTGGTGGGTAGAATGAGCAATCCCCATCCCCCCAGAATCTTCCTGTCCCAAGCTAATTCTTCACTTCCAAGCCCCTTGTCGGAGATGTCTGCCCTAGAAGAGTGAAACTGAAGCAACTGAGCAGATTTTTCCCAATGGAAGAACTAACTCAGCATCTTTCTCCATGTTCACAGTGACATTAAATACAAAACCTTACTTTAAAAGTACATTCTTTTAACTGCTTGTTTTACTCCTCTCCTCCCACAGAATGGTCTCCCATCAGCGAGCAATGCATATATTTTTAATGGTGATTTTGTAGATCGAGGAAATAATTCCATGGAGGTACTAATGATCCTGCTTGTGAGTTTTCTTGTTTATCCCAATGACGTGCACTTGAACAGAGGGAACCATGAAGATTTTTTGATGAATATGAGGTAACCGAGGCCTTTAGATTTCCTCTTTTGTTTCCCATTCTGTAAAATGCTGCCATGTTTAGATCCTAGCAGAGAATTAGAGGTGAACGTAGAAAAGTAGGGATGAGGGGAATCTCATGGAAGATCTCAGTTCTTATCCCTATTTGCAATCCCCAATCTTCTACTGAGTGAGTATATGTAGTTCTGAAGTCCCCTTCGTATCTTTTCTTCCAGTTCTGTTCTTCCTTATCCCTTCTATTATGTTCTTTCTCTTCTTCCCAAGCCCACCATACACACAGTCCAAATTGTGTGCTGGGTAGATGTGTTAGGTCAGGTTTAGAGGTGTGGTAGGTTCTATGAGCAGGCTGAGCTGGAATCATTCTTTTCCTACTCTTTTGGCTTGTCTCAGATGTTGTTTCAGAAACTAGTACTGTGTTTTTCACTGATGTGTGTATTTTTTCTGACATGGTAATTGCTTCTGGCATAGTTGTCCATAAACATATTTGAGAACTGCTGTAACATAGCATGTCAACTATCTGACTCACTGGAGATTTGAGGAATAAAGATTGAGTAAATGGTTTACCCATTTGTGCTGAAAGACATAGTAGGTGACAAATGTTCTGTTTTCCCTTCTTTCTTCTTCTTCCCCCCTCCCTCTCTCCCCCTCCTCTCTTCCCCTCCTCTTCCTCCTTCTCTACCCCCTTTCCTCCCCTTCCTTCTTCTTTTTTAAATTTTTATTTCTTGTTTTATGAAAAATAAGAACCAGTTTGTTCTAGGGCAGTAGAAGGCATAGCATGTTTCTTGCTTTTGGTCCTGGGCTTTTGGGTGCCTTGGTCAAAGCTCAGCAACTGATTGGTTTTGTCTTTTGGACAGTTTTGGCACCTGGCCAGAGTGCAGAGTTTCAAATCTAAATCTTAAGTGGAGAAGCAAATACTAAGACTATGAAGAAAAAGATCCCAAGACTATTATCAGAGGTCCATTATATATAATATAGCTCAATACGTTTATTTGGGCATGCCATGTATCCTTTCATTTATTCAGTTAGCCAATCATATTTATTTAGTGCCACAATGGTTAATGAAAGAGACATGGCTCCTGCCCTCAGAGTTTATATCTAGCAGGCAAGACACACATTGAGCAGGTTTTTCAAATGTGATGATTTTGTAAAGTGGGAAACCCAAGCAGTCTGAATGGTGACTTGGGTTGTATGACATGGAAGTCTGGCATTAGTCTGAGACCTGAAGGATGAATTAGGCAATCAAGAAAAGGCCATGGTATTCCACAGTGAGGGGACAACTTATGCAGAGCTTAAGACAAGACGTTTTAGGCTTGAAAGAAGTTCAGGAGGGCAGGAGCATAGACTGAGGGACAGGATGATGTCTGATAGAGCTGGAGACATAAGAAATGGTTGGATTATACAAAGGAATTTGGACTTTTTTTCAAGGTCAACAGAATATCATTGAGAAGTACCATAAAACTTTTGTGTTTTAAAATGCAGCAGGAAGAGTAATTACGAGAGGGGCAAGAGTGGATATGGGAGCGCCAGTTAAGAAGTAGTTGAAGAGACAGATTATGGATTCTCACTTAGACTAGGGTGGTAGGGACAGAGATGCAAAGAAGTAGATAGGTTCAAGAGGAGTTTAGGCGGTGATGATTTAAGACCTGGTAACGTGATATGGGGACTTGAGAGAGGAAAGAATCAAGGATAACCTCTAGGTTCTGGGCTTGAGTTTGGGGCTACACAGCATCATTCACTGATATTGGGAACATAAGAAGAGAACATTGCAATGAGAGAGGATGATGAGTTCAATTTGGGGTAAGCTGATTTGAGGTACTGTTAAATAGGCAGTTGAGTGTACATGTCCATAGCTCACAAATGAAGTGTGGTCTGCAGATCATTGTCCTCCAGTATTGGCACATAGATAGTAACTGAAGCCCTGGGCAAAGATGAGATTGCCAAGGGACAAAGTGAAGGGAGAAGGTCTGAAGGAGCTTCAACATTTAAGGCTAGATACAGGAGAACTTGCAAAGGAGATTCACCATAGCCCGAAAGGAAGGAGGAAAACCAGGAGACTTTACTGTCACAGAATCCAAGAGAAGAAGCGTTTTGCAGGGAGACTGTGTAGTCAACTGTATTTGGTGTTTCAGAAAGGGCAAGAAAGATGAAGGCTGCCAGGTGTCCATTGGATTTAACGACATGGACACCTTTGATGAATACAGGACTGAATTCATCTCAGAAAACATAATGTTACACTGTAGAAGCCTGACATGACATGATTTGCATGGAAACCTGGAGAGAGTGTGTCGTGTTCCAATTTCATCATGTTGGGTATGAAGGGTAGATACTATTATGCTAAGGCAAGGAAAAGTAATTGGAAAAAATTTCCATCATTAAATCTTCCTCAGCAACTGCTATTTGGACTTTAAAATTCCTGATACTTTCTATTAAAACTTTCAATACCATTACATGAACTATATGAGAGAGGGTATAAAGACCTAACTTGTTTATCTTCTAGACTTTTCTTTGTGTTTGGTCAGTCTGTCTTCCTTCCCTTATAATTCATATACTAAAAGATATAGGAGGTCTGAGAAACTCTATAAATGAAAGGCATTCTCCCACAGAGCTTTCCCCAACCGCCACAGCACACTTCTCTGAATATACAGCAGCATTTACACAACCTATGCTTACCACATATTTTTTAAGCTGTCTTGTAATTGTTTTGTGAAAATGTATCTCCCCCCAACTATACTACAAGCTCCTTGAGGGTAGGGATGAACTCTCTGGCTACTTTCTTTCTTTCCCATCATGCCTAGCAAAGACTTGGGTAAGTAATACTCAGTTCCAACTAAAGTCTAGTTTTTTGAGTTGTTGACATTTGTGATAGTGAGATGTCAAGGTCTCCCCTTTTTGCATGACTCATGTAAGTGGAGGAGCTATCAACATTTAATTAAATATTTTAAATTCCCCCTCCCTTTTTTTTAGGTATGGCTTCACAAAAGAAATCATGTGTAAATATAAGGTAAGACTCATACTGTTTTTTTTTGTATTCTCTTTGCTGTCTATGCATAGAAGTAAAAAAGGAGCCTTCAGGAAAGGTGATGGATGGACTAGTCAGAATCCATACCAATAAAATAAGAGCACAGCAGGAAATCCTGGCCATGTTAGAGGCTTAATTTTCTTCCCGAACTAAAGCAAACGTTTTCATTGTGACTTTTGTGTAAATTTCAGATACAAACATATCCCATTATTTTAAAGGTACCTTGAATTTTGTTTTATTCGGGTATGGTAAAACATGCAAACATGAAAATGGCTGTCCTGAACGAAGAGGTTTTTAATCACAGTTATCTAGAAACAGGAGGCACAGCACACCACATTGGGGGTCATATGGGGAACCACCAGGGTTGGTCAGAAGGTAGAGCGAGTGAGGGGAAAATGTGGGAAAGATCTTTTATTGTGGTTTCCGTGGGAAGGAATGGGGGAAGGTAATGTAAGCAGATTTAGGATTGACTAGTTTGAATAATTTCAGCTACATAAAGGAGGTGGTTGGGGGTGTGGGCTCTGGATTGGTTTGCATATGAAAGGTAGTTTCACTTTGCATATGAAAGGCAAGTCATTTATTATCTCTAGGAATTAGCTAGTCCTGGGAGGGTCAGTCTCTCCCCCAGGGTCATCAAGGCTCCAAGATGTCAAAGTATCAAAAATATAGAATAAAAAGACATGATTAATGCATGCTAGTGGGTTAGTGGCTCCATGTTGACTTCCTTTGGGTGGCATGTTTTGCTTTTTGTCCACACATTGGGACTATTCAATAACTTGAATCTATCAGAAAATTAAATTTACCCAAGTTCTTACTTACAGATACATGGAAAGAAAATCTTACAAATCTTGGAAGAAGTCTATGCCTGGCTCCCAATTGGTACAATCATTGACGAAGAAGTCCTGGTCATACATGGTGGGATATCCGACGACACAGACTTGAATTATCTCCACTGCGTAAATAGAAACAAGGTAAGAAGAATGTTTACATGAATTCTGTCTCAGAGATTTATAAGGGGATATATACCTCCTCTTTTCATTTATTATTTTATATTTATATTTTAATGGTTATTGTAACTCTGAAAATATTAGTACAAATTTTAAGAAAAACTGTGATTGTATGATAAAGAACTAAATGGGTAACTTCTATATATGGGAAAAAATTTTTTAAATTCATGATGAAAGTGGGAAAATAAGAAAATGTTGGCATTTCATATGGTATCTAAAAGTGAAAAATCTAAAAAAATGGTGGCGTGAGGTGAGCCTCTGTAAAGCTCCCCTGGAATTTACAACTAATCGAACAAGAATAACTCCACAAAGGACTCCCTGCACAGCAGACAGGCAAGATGAAGAGGCCCACTACTGCATTCACCTAAAGGTGGGCGAATCACGTGGGGTGGGGGCGGGAGGAGGGAAGGGAGAAGTGCGGAGACAGAGCCATGCGGGCACAGGACTCAGACATAGCTCAGTGCTCCGAGCTCGCTGCATCCTGGAACTACCACAGCTGCGGGAGAGGGAAGAACTTGGATGGCTAGGGCTCCGCTTATGGCCCACAGGACAGAGGGAACAGCATATAACACGGCTGAACCCAATGTTCACAGCAGACACCTCAGAGAAAAGACTGAGGGAAGAAGGCTGAAAACGGTGGTTTAAGCCCTCACTGCTGCAGAGAACAGAAGCCTTAGGCACTGAGACTAGCTGCCCCCTCCCTACCCTCCCAAGCTTGCCCCGCCCCCACCTGCCCGGTGCTAGAAGTGGAACAGTAGCAGTGTCAGATCAAAAGAACAGAATATTTGCTGTTCTGAGAACTGTGGACCACAGACACAGATTCGCAGCCCAACTAGTTCCGGCAAAGGGGAGGGAGCTGTGGAAGCATGACCGGCTGTGGTGGTGGTCGCCACCATTGCTCTGGGCCATCTCTCACAACTCACCCTGCCCCTGGCCCCACCTATCTGGGTGGATCCCTGCAGGAGTAAACAGAACTGCTGAAACATACGGGCTCTGTATCGGGAGCTGTAAGAGCTTTGAAACATCAAAAGCTCTCCCCATACCCACACGGACACTGCGCCCTGAGACCCAGGCGAACTATTAACAGAGGAGAAGCCCGTCTCCCAGGGAATCCCCCCATTGTGTGAGAAGCAGGAATAGTGCAGAGAAAACATAGCACTACCGTGTGAGAGAGAGAAAAAAAAGGCTGCAGTCAGAGAGAAAATAAAACATTCTACCAACAAGTACTGGAAAACAAAAGAAAGACCTCTTCCTATCAACCTGTTGCAGAAGCCACTCCTGTAGATGTCTAGGAAGAGAAATAATAAATCAGTAACTACCATGAATAACCAATGCAACAAGACAGCTCAGAAAGAAAGTGAAAAGTCTCCAGAAAAGGAACTTAAAGATATGGAAATATGTGACTTAAATCACAGAGAATTCAAGATTGCAGTTCTGAAAAAACTCAACGAGATGCAATAAAACACAGAAAGGCAGTTTAATGAACTCAGAAACACAGTCAAAGAAGAACATGAGCATTTTACAAAAGAGATTGAAATTTTAAAAAAGAACCAAATAGAATTTCTGGAGATTAAGAACTCAATGGAAGAAATCAAGAATGAAATAACCAGCTTAGGTAGTAGAGTTGACCAGATGCAAGAAAGAATCAGTGACATCGAAGATAGAAACCTGGAAATTACACAGATGGAAGAAGAAAGAGACTTGAGACTTAAAAGAAATGAAAGAACTCTACAAGAACTTTCTGACTCCATCAGAAAGAGCAATGTAAGAATAGGCATACCAGAAGGAGAAGAAAGAGAGAAGGGAACAGAGAATATATTCAAACAAATTGTTGATGAGAACTTCCCAAACTTGTGGACAGAACTGGATCCTCGAATCCAAGAAGCAAATAGAACACCTAATTACCTCAATCCCAACAGGCCTTCTCCAAGGCACATTGTATTGAAGGTGTCTAAAATCAACGACAAAGAAAGAATCCTCAAGGCAGCCAAGGAAAAGAAGACGGTAACTTACAAAGGAAAGCCCATTAGATTATCATCAGATTTTTCAGCAGAAACTCTACAAGCCAGGAGGGAGTGGAACCAAATATTCAAACTATTGAAAGAGAAATTATGAGCCAAGAATAATATATCTAGCAAAGATATCCTTTAGACATGAAGGAGGAATAAAGACCTTTGCAGACATACAGAAGCTGAGGGAATTTTCTAATACTCGACCTGCACTACAAGAAATACTAAAGGAGGCTATTCGACCACCATCAACAGGGACAATATGTGGCAACCGAAACATAAAAAGGGGGAGAGTAAAGGCCGGAACCGGAATGTGGGAATGGAGAAAGTAAGCGTGCTGAAGAAAATGGAATATTCTAAATATCAAACTTTCTTTTACATAAACTTAAGGGCAACCACTCAAAAAAAAAAAAAATCCAGAACTGAAATATATACTGTAATAAAAGAAGAAACACGAGGAAACATCATAGAATACCACCACACAGAAATAATAGACAACAACAAAAAGGCAAAGAAACAATGGAGACACAGCCTTACCAGAAAACTAAAGATAGAATGACAGGAAATCCTCACATATCAATAATCACCCTAAATGTAAATGGACTGAACTCACCAATAAAAAGGCACAGAGTAGCAGATTGGATCAAAAAACTAAACCCAACCATATGCTGCCTCCAAGAGACATCTCATCTACAAGGACAAGCATAGATTCAAAGTGAAAGGGTGGAAATTGACACTCCAAGCAAATGGTACCCAGAGAAAATCAGGTGTAACCATAACGATATCAGATGAAACAGACTTCAGGGTGAAAAAGATAACAAGAGACAAAGATGGACATTTCATAATGGTAAAGGGGACTATACAACCGGAAGACATAACAGTCATCAATATTTATGCCCCCAATCAGGGAGCACCGAAATATACCAAACAACTAGTAACAGAACTAAAGGGAGAAATTGACCAAAACACAGTTATACTAGGGGACTTACATACATCATTGACAGCTATGGATAGATCATCCAAACAGAAAATAAATAACGAAATAGCAGCCCTAAATGACACATTAGATGAAATGGACATAATTGACATATATAGAGCACTTCATCCTAAAACATCAGACTATATGTTCTTTTCTAGTGTACATGGAACATTCTCAAGGATAGACCATATATTGGGACATAAAATCACCCTCAGCAAATTTAAGAAGATTGAAATCATACCAAGCATATTCTCTGACACAAGGCTTTGAAACTGAATATCAACTGGAAAAAGAAAGTAGGAAAAAACACAAATACATGGAGATTAAACAACATACTTTTAAAGAATGACTGGGTCAAAGAAGAAATTAGAGGAGAGATCAAAAGATACATAGAAACAAATGACAATGAAAACACATCCTACCAAAATTTTTGGGATGCAGCGAAAGCAGTTTTAAGAGGGAAATTTATATCATTACAGGCCTAGCTCAAGAAAAAGACAAATCCCAAATAAATAACCTCATGTTACACCTTAAAAAACTAGAAAAAGAAGAACAAGTGAAACCCAAGGTCAGCAGAAGAAAGGAAATAAGGAAAATCAGAGCAGAACTAAATGAAATAGAGAACAAAAAGACAATAGAAAAAACTAATGTGACAAAGAGCTGGTTCTTTGCAAAGATTAACAAAATTGACAAACCCTTGGCTAGACTCACTAAGATAAAAAGAGAGAAGACACTAATTAACAAAATCAGAAATGAAAAAGAGGAAGTTATCACGAACACCACAGAAATACAAAGGATCATCCAAGAATACTATGAAGGACTATATGCCACCAAATTCAATAACCTAGAAGAAATGGACAAGTTCTTAGAAACATATAGCCTTCCAAAGCAGAACCATGAAGAACTGGAAAATCTAAACAGACCAATCACCAGCAACGAAATTGAATCAGTCATCCAAAACCTTCCCAAAAGCAAAAGTCCGGGACCAGATGGCTTCACTAGTGAATTCTACCAAACCTTCAAAGAGGATCTAATGCCAATCCTCCTCAAACTCTTCCAAAAAATTGAAGAAGAGACACTACTCCCTAACTCATTTTATGACGCTAACATTACCCTGATACCAAAACCTGGTAAGGACAGCACAAAAAAAGAAAACTATAGACCAATATCTCTAATGAATACCGATGCAAAAATCCTAAATAAAATTCTAGCAAATCGAATACAACAATGCATTAAAAGGATTATTCATCACCACCAAGTGGGGTTCATCCCCGGGGCACAAGGATAGTTCAACATCCACAAATCCATCAATGTGATACATCACATAAACAAAATAAAGGACAAAAATCATATGATTATATCAATTGATGCAGAAAAAGCATTTGACAAGATACAACAAATGAGAAACAAAAGCTCATAGACACAGACAATAGTTTAGTGGTTACCAAAGGTTAAGGGGGGAGGGGGTGGGAGATGAGGGTAAGGGGGATCAAATATATGGTGATGGAAGGAGAACTGACTCTGGGTGGTGAACACACAATGGGATTTATAGATGATGTAATACAGAATTGTACACCTGAAATCTATGTAATTTCACTAACAGTTGTCACCCAATAAATTAAAAAAAAAATAAAAGTGAAAAATCCTGACTTTTAAAAATTAAAATCTCTAATTAATTAATTAATATTGTGGTAAAAGATACATTACACAAATTTACCACTTTAACCATTTTTAAGTGTACAGTTCAGTGGCCTTAAGTACATTCACGTTGTGGTGCAGTCATCACCACTATCACCACTATCCGTTTCTCGAACTTTGTCTTCCCCAACTGAAGCTCTGCATCCATTACACAGTAACTCGTCATTTCCCCTGCCCCCACCCCGTGGCAACCACCATTTTACTTTCCGTGTCTATGAATCTGACTACATTAGGTGCCTCATATAAGTGGAATCATACAGCACTTTATTTCTGAATCGATGTGCTTTCCCTTATAATATACTCCAAATGGTTCAGGGTAATTTTGGGGCAAATAATTTAAACCTAAACAATCATGTTAAATACAACAGAAGCAGAGCAGGGACATGTATAAAACCTCTGAGGGAAGTGGCTGTGTGGGGTCTGGAAAGCTCCCGTACTTCGTGACAGGCTCCTTTGGGCCTTGTGGAGTGACTGCTGTTGTCTTCCTCTGCACCAGAGCCCAGCCAAGCTCCTGCATCAGGGACATGGGGGGAGGGGGGGTGCCGCATGGGCGTGAGGACCAATAGCAGCTCTGGAGCTAGATGATGATCATACAGGGTCCTAGTGAGAAACCCGAACCCTTACACTCAGGGCTGATAAGCAACTTTCAGCCTATCTAGGCAAGTGGCGTCTAGAGCCAGAATTTAATGATATTGACAGAAAGGTGACCCCTATTCACCTTGAGTTTTGGGAGCTCTTATACCTTTATACACATGTGAATAATGATATTGTTGCTAACTTCTTCTCATCCTTTTAATCTCAGCTTTAGTTTAATTTTCAGCTCCTCTGCAAAGCCTTCCATGACATGCAGACTATATTCCGTCCCCTTCTTTATGCTCCCAAGCCCCTTCATAGCAGTTACCAAAGTTAAGTAAGGAACTGTGATACTGTTTGTTTACTGTCCTCCTCTGCTTCTCTAGTTCACTGATGTAACCCCAGCACCTGTGATGTAGTAAGCAGTTAATCAACGTTTGTTGAATATTTCCTAAGAGATGTTAAGACCAAAGCAGGGCAAACCTAATACAAAACTGGAGAAAAACTGTTTTACAACCCTTTGCCTGATTCTGTGGCGATTTTACATAGCCCCTCCCCCACCTCAGCCAGTGAGGCCCATACTTCCTGGTTTACAACTGTTGTCTTGGTATAATTGTTAATAGCAACTCCCTTGACTTTCAGAAAGTATCCCAGTTGCAATAAATTTTAAGGCTATCCTAAGTTGAAGGCATCTTTCTCATGGTATCAGCAAATAGTGAATAAGACATTTCGATCAACATGAGATAGTCAGTGTTAACATAATGAGTGGATATGATTCTAGCCAAGAGCTAGGGAACATGATGTTTTTGTCAGTCAAATATTGGCAAGTACACGGCAGGAATGAGACACTCCACCACCGCCTGCCTTATGACAACAGCGCTGATCAGCTATGGCAGCTACTACCAATTGATCAGATTGCAAAGTTTTCCTTTCCTGACGTTAGCCTGAGCAGCTAGCCTTCTCTGTGGCTTTTGAGATATTAGGATTGTGTCTCTAGAATGCCCATCATTATCTCTGTGGAGGCCCTAAGTTGACAGCCATCTTGACCTCGTACGCACCACGAGGCCCTTACATCAGACAGACGTAGCTAGCTGTACATCCTGCTCCTGCCAACCCTGGCTGGGTAACTGGGCAAGATACTAAAGTTTTCTAAGCCTCAGTTTCCACACCTATACGTTGAAGCTAAAAATACCTACCATATTGAATTACTGGGAAGATTAAATATAATTACCTAGATGAAGGAAACAGCATCTAGTAAGCTCTGAACATAAAGCTCTCTTCTCCAACTCTCTCCTTTTCTACTTGGAACTGAGGTTTGAATTTCAGTCACCAAGACAGACCCCAGGGAGAAGTTTGTGGGCCAGAAATTTTCCCAGGATACCTCAAATTTCATGCCCTTCGAGGATCATTGTTCCACCTTACTCATAAGACAAGTTTTAAAGATAGAAATTTGACTTCTATATTTTTTATTTCTTCTATCCCCCTAGAGTGAGGTTGAACTGCCAGCACTTACTTGTATTAAATATAATTAAGCTGTGATGAAAGTAGTAGGTTCAAGCTCCTGAAAGTCTACCAGATGAGATACAAAAGTAAATTTTCAAGTCCAATTTGATACCCCCCATTTGTCCCATCCCTTAGGACCCTACCAGTATAGGGTGACCATGCTTCCTGGTTTATACCTGTTGTGTTGGCATAATTGTTTGTTGGGGAGGGGTAGGGGTGAGGGAACCTGATGACAACCACCATTCTAGGTTCACTCAAGGGATTTTGTAAGGTGGGCAGTTTGGGTGTGGGGGGATAAATGCAGAGGGACAGAGAAGGAAGATTCTATAAGGCTAAGACTCTGATTTAATATTCTTCAAACTCCCTGGCAGGGGGTGTGGGAAGGGATGGCTAGTAGGACCCCCAGAAGAAAATGAGGGTGTGCTGCCTTAGGGAGGGGCTAGGGCAAAGTATCCTGATCCCAAGTGTCCTTAAAAACAGCAGAGCCACACATAATGAAGAGAACATGTGGCCTTGCCCAATGAGCTTATCAAAACTTGTGTGGACCCAAGTCCTGACTGTCCTCCCAGAATGCTGTGTTCTGCCTAAAATCTGGGGACATTTGCTTGGGGAGATAGGGAGGGTAGGTTGTGAACTCACTAATGATAGCTGAGATTGAATGTCCAACCACCTCAATGAGACAGCACCTCAGAATACAAGTCAATTTTTATTTTTGAGAATAAAGGTAAGATTTCACGTACAGCCTAGTTTATAGAAGAAACTAAGGGCCTACCACAGAGAATTGTTCATCACTGAACTAAGACCACCAGTATAATGGAAGTATTGTTTTCAAATTGTTTTGTAGAAGAGTAGGATTCTGCAAAGAAACAAGTGTAAAATTACAGTCTCAGGTTATATAAGGGAATGTAGAAGGGATTATTGTAATTGAAGTACTATCAAAAAGACATTTGATTTTCCAAAGAAATGCATCACCTTTTCTTTTTTCTTTTTTTTTACTAGGATTAGAGAACATCATCAATTGCTAACAGGGGCAGATTGAGACCACATTGCGTTTAAGTTGAAAAACTTCCAACGTTTTCAACTTATGCCCCTTTGAGAACTTTCCTGGACACAGATGTACTTTCTCTCATTTCTCCAGGAAAACACAACAAAATGGAAAGCAGCCAATCTCCTAAGAGATGTTTCCGAGCCCAAAGCCTATTGATTCTCTCTTAGCCCCATGTATAGATAAAGGGTCAGAGGGAGACCAGTTTTTCCCGTAGCATCTTCCATTTCCTATGATGATGCCTCAGAACATGTCTAGCACTGACATCTGTTCCTCTGGGGTCCCTTAGAAACTCTAATAGGAAACTTGCCCTGTAGGGCGATGTCTCTAGCTGAAAAATGTACAAACAGAATCGAACAGCCCACCTTAGAGAGATTGGTGGATCACTAGGTAAGGGAGGTAGGTGAGATGGAAAAGGTGACCATGTGTTTTCATTGGGTTGATGTACAACCATGTAGAGAGAATAGCAACTGGGACTGAAGTTTCTGTGTGCAGCCAAGCATAGGGTTTGGCTAAAGCATGCATTTGTCTTACAGATGAAGTCTGTGCTGATGCCACCAATTCGAATGCGTGGAGGCTATGGTACTGAGTTGAAGAAACGTAAAGGAGACACGCTTCTGGGAGTCAGAACAACAAGTTTATCCCTTTCTGAAGATTTAGCACAGAATGAATGGGAACAGGTAGGTAATCAAACTGTCTACCAAAGTGGCAAAGAAGATGCAGCATAGATGATATTGTCCCTTATAATACAGAGCTAAAAAGTGACTTACTTTTATAAGCATATCATATCCTTCTCTCTGAACTCATCACAATATTTTTAATAGCGTCATTGAAATATAATTCACATCCCATATAATGTACTCATTTAAAGTATATAATTCAATGTTTTTTGATATATTCGCAGTGTTGTGCAACTATCACCGCAATCTAATTTTAGAACATTTTCATCACCTAAAAAAGAAACTCCATTCCTATTACCAGTCACTCCCCAACTCTTCCTATCCCCGCCCCTTCGCTCACTGCAGCCGTAGGCAAGCACTAATCTACTTTTAGTCTTTATAGATTTGCCTTTTCTGAACATGTTATAGCAATGGACCCATACAATATGTGATCTTTGTGTCTGGCTTCTTTTACTCAGCCAGGGGAAAAGAATTTTTAGCCCTTCACATTTAGGTGTCTGATCCATTTTGAGTTAATTTTTGTGTATGGTTGAGGTAGGTGTCCAAATTCATAATGTGGGTTAATATTTCTGGAAAAGAAGTTGGACTCTAGAAAAATAAACTCTCACTTATAAGTAGCAGCCTAATCTAGTTTGTTGTTTCAAGGTTATCGATATTCTGTGGAGTGATCCCAGACGTAAAAAAGGCTGTCATCCAAACACAAGTCGAGGAGGGGGCTGCTATTTTGGACCAGATGTTACCGCCAAGGTTCTTAGTAAGTGCAAGTTGAAGCTGCTCATTAGATCCCATGAATGCAAGCCCGAAGGCTATGAAATCTGCCATGATGGGAAGGTAAGCTAATATTGTTGGTGACATCATCACAGACATTCTTCCCCCAAGCATAGTCTTGCGTCACAGGATGTGTCTTTCCTAGAGGCCGATGGGAAGATGTGTTGCCTAGTTCCAAAAGAGAAAGCCGTGCTTCAGTAGACAGAAGCAGGAGACTAGGGTTCACATAGGTTGTTTGAAGGGGCCCCTCTGTCCCTCACCCTAAGAGATGCTTGGCTTCTTTCCCTGATCTTCCCTAATCCCAGAAGTAGAAACTCTGACATGGGACACTAAGTACACACACAGAAAGGCTTTGTTCTTTACTAATCGCAAGGCAATGCTCCAGTCCAGTGGGGTTAAGAATGTGCATATCCTCACGGAGCGCTTTAAGACGCAGCAGTGAATCCAGTTCACTCTCTCACCTTTTCCACTTTCCCTGTGCAGGGCAGAGCCACAAAACACACTTCCCTTCCACTCACAGAGTAGGTGATCTCTAGCAAGTCACTCACTGCGGTCACTTTAGCTGCAGCCACTAAAATGGAGTGTGTTATGCTCCTGCAGTGTGGTGTGTCATAAGGCTACAAGAGGTGAGGACTGAGAAACTGATTTCGTGTCCCAAGTTGTGCTAGGATGTTCCCTTTGCAGATACTAAACAGCAATAAAAAAGAATATCAAATTACGTGCCATTTCCTTCTATTTCAACACTTTTACTGTTCTTAACTCCGTTAGTTCATTTGAGGCTCATACTAACAATTGTGAGATGGTTAAGGCAAGCATTATCTAGGTTTTCTTTGTAATGAGAAAACGGAGAGAAAATAGCAGTGGTTTGTCTGAAGTTACATGCTTATTAGGGCAGGACTGGGCTTCAGCTAGGTTTCCTGTCACTGTCAATGTTACCCTCCCATCGTCCACTGCTGTTCCAAGGCGGGTTCCTTCCCAGCAGGAGTGGTCGTGGTCCCTAATTCTAGCCACCATTTCTCTGCCCTTAAAGCACTGGTTTTGTGGGGGGCCCTGAGCCCTCTAACTCAGTTAGCTCTAAGCAAAAGAAAAAGACTGAGATACTAGGCAAACTTTATTTTGAAAGCTCAAATATCACAAGGAAAGAAAATAAAGGCTTTACCCCCTTGGAAAATGAGAATTTGCAAAACCGAGCATTAAGGGGGATTTTAAGATTTGGAGCTGAAATTGTACATACGATTGCAAGGCCATGCACTGTGGGTAGCAGGGCTAGAAATCAGTACTTCTGGGGACACTGATTTAAAAGCCTTGTTTCTCTCTGATGGAGTCACAGGAAATCTCATCAGACTTGGATAATTTGTGTGGATTTTGAACTTTGATTTTTGTTTTTGAAAGAATTGAGCTATGTCTGACTTCATTATAGGACATTTTGAGAACTAATTCTGTGAACCTGACCCTCTTTTACTTTAATCAGGTTATTACTGTATTTTCTGCATCCAATTATTATGCAGAAGGCAGCAATCGAGGAGCTTATATCAAGCTGAGCCATGGTACACCCCCTCGATTTTTCCAGTACCAAGTAACTGAGGCAACATGCTCAAGGCCTCTTTACCAAAGGTGTGTATACTCTAAGGGGAATTCTGAGCGCTGGGACTGGTGACCAAGTAGAACCAATCCATGGTGACTAAGGCCAGCAACTACTTATTGGTTATTCATTGGTATAAACAAAATGGAAATAGTTCCAGACACCAAGTAGCGAATGTACTTACATTGGACATCAAGAGGAGCAATTTTTAATTCATATATCTCTTTAGATGGATGAAGCGGTCAGCATCCACAAACAGTCCCTAATTGAATATAAATAAAAGAAGGTCCCCACACCTACCTAACCCCGTAAACTTACAACCTCTGACCCTAAACAGCCCAGTCTGGTCTTGCCTCTTTGTCTCTTCTCTACCCAGAATGTATATGACAAAAGAGTTGACTGTGCTTTGTGTGATGGCATTTATAGCTTGTGTTCCTTTTCTCCCTTTAATATTATCTTTATAAGATTTTTTCAATATAAAATGAATATGTTTATTGTTAACAAGTAAGACCCAAAAAGAAAGATGTATAAAGAAAATGTTTATGATCTTCTCTCCCCCTACTTCTCAACAATCCTTTTTCTCACAGGCAACTGAAATTGATAGTCTGGTGTGGACCCTTCCACCCTCTTCTCCTTGCTCCTACAAATATAGACAAGCAATTCTTCAATCACTGAATAAAAACTTTTTTGAGCACCTACTGTGTATCTGACACTGTTCTGGGCACAGGTGATATAGCAATAACCAAAATAGGCAGACGTCCTTTCCCTCATCAAATGCATATCCCAGTGGGAGGAGAAAGTCAGTAAACACCATACGTATATATTTTTTACAAAGATAGATTCACACTGCATACTCTATTCTGCAACTGATTTTTTTCCCTAAAGATTCTATCATAAACATTATTCCAAGTTAGTAAAGATAGACCTAACTCATTCTTTTTAGTAGGTCCGCAATATTCTGTAGTGTACATAGGGCATAACAGTTACGGAGTGACTAAATCTTACTCAATTGATGGCCATCCAGATTGGTTTCAGGGTTTTGTACTTAAAAACAATACTACAACAAACATTTCTCTCTGTGTGTAGATACATACATACATGCATACATAACATACATACATACACACATACATACATACATAAGTTGTAGTGCTGCTTTTATGTAAGATTTCAAAATGTGAGATTTCCCCCTTACCCTCATCTCCCACCCCCCACCCCCCGCCCCCCTTACCCTCTGGCAACACACAATGGGATTTATAGATGATGTAATACAGAATTGTACACCTGAAATCTATGTAATTTTACTAACAATTGTCACCCCAATAAATTTAATAAAAAAAAAAAAAGTGAGATTTATGGATTTATATGTTTAAAATTTTGCTAGATGCCCTAAGAGAGTTGTAACAATTAACAAACCTGAAAAACAGCATACCAGTTCTCCACACCCTCATTAGTCTCAGATAGTAGGATCTGATTCTTAATTTTTGCCAAGTTGATAGGTAAAAATGGTAAATATCACTGTTTTAATTAGAATTTGTTAGACAGCTGAGTTTACCCATCTTATGTTTTTAGAAATTGCATTTTCTCTTTTTTGAATTTCCTATATATATTATTCTCCCATTTTATATTATTGTGTTTAAGAGTTTTTTATATCCTATATATATGTAACTTATTAACTATATGAGGTCTGACAAGAGGTCTGACAATTAAGTTCATGAACGTGTTGCAACGATGTGGCTAACCGTTTTTGACATCAGAGGGATTATTCATTTTGAATTTGTACCAACTGGACAAACAGTTAACCAGGTTTACTATTTGGAAGTGTTGAAAAAGCTGCGTGGAAAAGTTAGACGACCTGAGCTTTTCGCCAACAGTTCATGGCTCTTGCATCACGACAATGCAACGGCTCACACGGCACTGTCTGTGAGGGAGTTTTTAGCCAGTAAACAAATAACTGTTATTGGAACACCCTCCCTACTCACCTGATCTGGCCCCCAATGACTTCTTTCTTTACCTGAAGATAAAGGAAATATTGAAAGGAACACATTTAGATGACATTCAGGACACCAAGGGTAATACGACGACAGCTCTGATGGCCATTCCAGAAAAAGAGTTCCAAAATTGTTTTGAAGGGTGGACTAGGCACTGGTGTCAGTGCATAGCTTCCCAAGGGGAATACTTCGAAGGTGGCCATAGTGATATTCAGCAATTATGTATGTAGCACTTTTTCTAGGGTGAGTTTGCGAACTTAGTTGTCCGACCTTATGTAACTGTTAAATCTAGTTGGTTTATAGTACTGTTCAAGTCTTTTTCTATCCTTTCTGATTTTCTGCCTAGTTGTTTTATCCATTATCGAAAGTAGAGTATTGATGTCCCCAACTATTATTGCTGAATTGCCTGTTTCTCTTCAATTATGTCAGTTTTTGATTCAGGTAGTTTTGGGCTCTGTTGTTAGGTTCATATATGTTTATCTTCTTGACTGATTGACTCTTTCATAATTATAAAATATCGCTCTTCATCTCTAGTAACTGCCTTTGTCTTAAAGTCTACTTTGTCTACTATTTTATGGCCACTCTAACTTTCTATAGTTGCTGTTTGCATGTTGTACCGTTGACCTTTTCCTTTCAAACTCTTTGTATCTTTGAAACTAAAGCCTGTCTACTGTAGACAACATATAGTTGGATCTTGTTTATTTTCATCCCGTCTCACAATTTCTGCTTTTTGATTTATTTAATCCATTCACATATGTTGTTATTATTGATATGGTTGGATTTATATCTGCCATTTTGCTTTTTGTGGCGTATATGACTCATGACTACTTTGTTCCTCTGTTCCTTCTTTTATTTTTAATTTATTTTTGTAAATGGTCTGAGATAGTTTAGCATCCAGTCCATTAGTTAACTATACTAGCAGCATTTTTAAAAATTGTCCTTTTCTACTGAATTGTAGTAGCTCCTTTGTCATACATATCATTGTCATATATAGTTTGCTGTATTTATGAAATTTTTATTATGTTCTACTCATGTACCTGTCTTCTCTTGTGTCAATACCTGCTGTTTCAGTAACTTTATGGTAAATTTCATTATCTGCTATAGCAAGACCCCCCTTATTTTCCTTCCTTTTCAAAACTGTCTTTGATATTCTCAGACATTAATTGCTCATGTGAATCTTTGAAATTAAAAAGAAAACACCAATGGTAATCCTTTTAAAATGTCACAAAACATGGATACACATACATACATATACATACAGTCACCACCTACTAACATAGTATGTATGAAGTTAGGCAGTTCATTTAAAGTAGAAACTAGTAAATGGTAAGTAACATAGTACATTAAAATGAAACAAAACCGGGTGATTTATGTAACTGTCACCTAACAATTCTTGTCTTAACATAGGGTGAATACTATTGAAAGTAGTGCCATCAGGATATTAAAAGAGAGAATAATTTCACGAAAAACTGACCTCATTAATGATTTCCAACTTCAAGACCGCAAAAAATCAGGTAATAAAATTATATAATGATTACCATTTCTTAACATACCAGGTTACATACAGATCAGTTTTCATTTTCTTTGCTTTCTTAAGATTTCAGTTCTCTATTTTTAATAGCAAAGAATGATAGAGATAAAAATAAAATATAATCCATTATATGCCTGGGAAAAGGTATATTCCTCCTTTTCGTAAGCTTCTTTCAATTTAAGAAAACAACAACAACTCTGAATTTGACTTCTGTTCTGGTAGTATGTCAGACTAGAGACTCTGGAAGGCCTGCCTGTTAAGAAACAACTAGATTCTAGAGGATGCAGAATTGTACTGCCTTTACCAGCCTCACAGTAAGTAAGATAAATCTCTAGGCTGCATCTCCTCTCCCCATGAAACTTATTTTGGACTTCTAACCTCCAGAAATGTAAGAGAATAAATTTATGTTATTTTAAGCCACTAAGTCTGTGGCAATTTGTTACAACAGCAATAGGAAACCAATACAAGACTGTCAAGCCTCTGTTCAACACTGTCCTATCGATGCTAGCCAGTGCAATAAGGCAAGTTAAATAAAACCATAAGAATTAGGAAGGAAGAAATAAAATGTTACTATATGTAGACAACATGATTGAGTATATAGAAAACCCAAATAAATCCATAAAAAAACTATTAGAATTAATAAGTGAATTTAAGAAGTTGTAGAACACAAGGTCAATACACAGAAATTGATTGCATTTCCATACACTAGTGTATCAGTCAGAATATGCCTTTCTCTATTCTGAATATAGAAACGACATGAGTGATTTGAACAGGGAAACTTAATATAAAGAATTACTAACTACTACAAAGTGATTAATTACTAATAGGGATAAAAGAGAACTCTAAAGAATATAGGAATAGGAAGTGTTGGGAACAGCTACTATCTCTAAGGCTAAGAGAGAGTACCCAAGGAAGGAACAAACTTGGAAGAATCCCTTACTCCCAACCAAGCCTAAGATTCATACCTCATTGGAGAGGGTGCGGATGGGGTGGAAGTTCACCTAGGTGTCTCAGGTCAGATTTGGTCTGCAGCTAGTGGTGCAGGACGGGAGAAGATGGAGCCACCCAATGTGGTGCCAAAAAACTCTGTTTGGGCTATGTACCATTGTATCTCCCACACAGTGCTGGCAAAGGAGGCACCCACTGTGATGTCAGTGAAATTCACTAGATTTGGGTACCATTGCATTTCCCACACATCTCTGGCAATCATGTTATTGCTGTAGAAACAAGAAGCAAAGCACACCAGAATCATTTCTTCTGCTATGTCTTAGAGCATTCTTCCTGTAC
This sequence comes from Rhinolophus sinicus, assembly GCF_057876585.1. Lineage (NCBI taxonomy): Eukaryota > Metazoa > Chordata > Mammalia > Chiroptera > Rhinolophidae > Rhinolophus > Rhinolophus sinicus. The sequence continues at coordinate 12,210,072 of NC_142518.1, forward strand.
GCTCTGCTTACAATTCCTAACATTACACCAGCTGCCAAAAAAGAAATATTTACAGAGTTCAGCTCCAATATCACAACACACAGCAAAGAAGGGTAGAATTGGACCTGAGTGGGAATAAATTAATAACTAGTATAGCCAGCAATTAACTTTCAAATAATGAAAATCTTAAAAGATACCATTCATAATGGAAATCATGTACCAAGGAAGAAACCAAATGATTGATGTATGAGACTTCTAAAATATTATTAAGAGAAATTAAAAAGGATTGAAACAAATGGGTAGATATTACTATGTTCAAGGGCCAATGTTGTCAAGATATAAATTCAACCCGAATTGAACTACAGGTTCAGTGCACCCAAGGGGCATGTACAGAATGTTCTTAGCAGCACTGTTTATGATAGTCCCAAACTGGAAATAACACAATGTCTGCCAACAGTAGAATGGATATATAAATTGTGAATATTCATACCATGGAATACTATACATCAACGGAAATGAAAGACACTACAACTAAACGGAACAACATGGCTGAATCTTATGAACTTAATGTTGAGCAAAGAACCCAGACCTCCCCTCCAAATACATATTTTATGATTGTTTTATATATAGATCAAAAAAGCAAAAAAGTAAACTATAGTGTTAGAAATCAATATAGTGGCTCTCCTTGGGAAAGTGGGAGGTGATAGTAATTGTGAGGGGCCACAGGCACCTTTTGAATATTGGCAATGTTCTGTGTCTTGTCATGGGTGGTGGTTACATAAGAATTACCTTTGTGATAATTCACTGAGCTCTGTATTTGTTTTGTGAACTTTTCCGTGTGTGATTAACTTCAATTAAAAAAAAAAAAAAGTATGTCCTTAGCAGGTAAGTGTATGGGAAATGGCCTTGTGGAAGTGTAAATGGATATTTTTTCTTGGAAGCAGTTTGGCCATATATATCAAAACCCTTAAAAATGTACATATCCTTTTATCCAGCAATTTCACTTCTAGTAATGAGCCTAAGGAAATAATGAAATCGTTTCATTACCATTAAAACAATGATGTAGATCTATGTTTATTAACATAGATGGATGTCCATGATTTATTGTAAGTGAAAAATCAGGTTAGAATAAATATGTTTGTTGTGTGTGTGTTGCCATATATAATCCATGTATATAAAACATATACTGGAGTACAATGTATATTTGGCTTTAAGAAAGATAAAAATATATACATTTATATATATACATATTTATATAGACAGAAAAAACACTAGAATAACGTTGTTTTTTGTTTATGCAAAAGCATTTCAAATGAGCACATCTTTAATAATCAGGAAATAAGATATTTATATTTTGAAAAAACTACATATAATATTAGGGGATGAAAGGCTATTACCTGGGAAAATGAGAGGTGAATAATATGCCAAAATGTTAAAAGTCAAAGTAATCTTTTATCCTTTACATCATTTTTTTCTTTATATCCTTTTGCATTTTCAAATCTATTATAAACATACCTTACTTTTTAAACAGAAAAAGGAAAAAGATCTAACACCCAAAGTCTCATTGCTTACACATAACAATAGTAAGGGAAGAGCAGTGGAACACTGAAGACTTTCTTTAGTTGTTCAGAGGCGTGCGGCCTAGTAGGACAAATTGTAAAGGGGAGCAGGAGGCACCCGGGCCTCAAAACTCCAGGCTGCCCAGTGGCTCTCTCAGGGAGGTTGCATTTCTTTATCAAATTATCAACCACTTAATAGACTTTTTTCTTTTCTTCTTTCTTCTTGTTCTTGTTCTCGTTCTCATTCTCCTTCTCCTTCTTCTTTGTTAGGGAAACTTTCTCTGGGCCAGTGGGCTTTTTCCATGGAGAACGTTCTGGGGCTGAACTTACCGTGGAGATCCCTGAGTTCGCATCTGGTCACCACAGACAAAGATGGAAATGTTGACTACATGTCCTGCTTCTCCGATATCCACATTCAAAAGCCTGTGAAAGAGGCAAGTGAAACACAGCCCTGGCTAAAACCTAGCTGGAGTGAAAACCCCCCTTGGGCAACCAATGAGAGGAACTTAGTCCTTTGAAAAGTTGGGAGTGGGATCATCTAATGGGTGAGAGTGGCAGACTTAGGAAAGGCCTAAGGGGATCTCCCAGGTACCTTATGGTCTGTTTAGGAGATGTGCGCGTTCTAAGGATAGGTGAAAAGAAGAAAAAACTTCTGCAAGCAAATCCCTGTCAAATGTGTGATTCTCTTAAGTGCTGTCCAGCAGAAGGGCACATGTGACATCCATTCTTTCATATAACACACCTTTTAAAATACTCAACATATTCCCTATTACACTGAGTGTATAGACTTACTGATATGACATCCTATACCTTAGAGACTTTTAAAGTTTAGAATCCCTTATCAAGATGGGAATACCCCAGGGAGAGTTGTCAGGCACCCCCCACCCCATACTTCTAAGTTAACAACTTGTCAGTAGTTAGTTATAACATTGGGCTGAAAGTGAACTGATGGGAACTAGGACTGGGGTGACTTTTTGCAGGGGAGATGAGAAGTTAAAAGCAGAGAGAAGGGAAGTAAGAGACAGGTGGGAGCCTCAAACATCTACCGGAAGGAGGCTTTGGCTTCACTTAAAGGGCAGTTTATCCTGGTAACTGAGCTCCACTGGCCTTGGCTTCAGACAGCTGAGATTCAAATCCCACTTACTGGCTGTGTGAACCTTGGGAAACTTACTTTACCTCTCTGTTCTTTAATCTGTAAAATGGACATAGTAACAGTTTTGTTCCTTGGGCTGTGTTAAGGACTGAATAAAACAACTCACAGAAAAGGTCTTAGAGCAGAGCCCGGAACACAATTTGTTCTCAGTGAATGTTGGCCATTGTTATTTACTACTTCTTGGTTCTTTTTGGCCATGTCCCCTGAGGAGCACAGACTGGAAACACATCAGAATACAAAAGCATGGTCTTCTATCTGATTCAAGAAGGATGGGCCTCCAAGGAAGGCCTGCCTTCTCAAATGTCTATGTAAATCACATAGTTTGAATTGGTGATGATGTTTTGTGCTTGTTACGTTTACTAAAATTGGTCTGTGTTATTAATTCTATATGTTTTTACACTTACAAAATATTTATTTTAGGTTCAGTCAGCTCTAATTGAAACTCTGTACAGATACCGATCTGACCTGCAAATCATCTTTGATGTCATTGACACTGATCACTCAGGTAAATTAACTTTGATTAGTTCACTAGCAGTAAAAAGCCAGGGCTAGTCTATTTCTCTGAAACCAAAACTCTGTTTTCACCTATTGCATTATTTATCCAAACTTGATTTACCTTGGTGTGTGTGTGTGGGGGGGTACTCATCTTTAATTTTTTTTTAACTTTTATTTATTTTAAGTCTGTTTTTCCAGGACCCATCAGCTCCAAGTCAAGTAGTTGATTTCAATCTAGTTGTGGAGGGTGCAGCTCACAGTGGCCCATGTGGGGGTCGAACCGGCAACCTTGTTAGGAGCACCGTGCCCTAATCCACTGAGCTAGCCAGCTGCCTCTTTAATATTTTTGTTATTTTAGTTTGGCTACAAACTGTATTCAAAATCGTATGGTACTACTGTGTTTCTCTGAAAATAAGACTGGGTCTTACATTAATTTTTGCTCCAAAAGATGCATTAGGGCTTATGTTCAGGGGATGTCATCCTGAAAAATCATGCTAGGGCTTATTTTCCGGTTAGGTCTTATTTTCGGGGAAACTCAGTATATAGGCCTATGTATCCATTAATCAGACAAGAATAGCTCCTTTTATAAATCACAGCACAGATGAAAAGATAATTCACTGTCCGTTTAAATGTCATAGTTACTCCTGGCAATAAAATTCATTCCTAGAGTTCTGATTCTATTTATGGGACTGAGGGCTAAGAAAACTCATTTTCTGCTTAGTTTTGATACATAATTACAAACTTTAAAAAGATCATCAGATAATGTCCAGCTGTAGAGATCATTGATTACCAAAAAATTAATGAAACACGAAAGTAAATTATTGCCTATAAAAAATGGCTGAGCCATTGTTTGCAATGTTCTTACTGAATCCCAGGGTATCTCCTCCCTCGGCTTTGCTGTTGTTCTCCTCTCTGCCCTCCTTCCATGTCCCTCTCCCTTAGATATTAGATCGTGTAATTTCTATATCACATATACGCAGTCCACAATCCCCCCCCCCACCCCAATTCCTTGACTGTTTGCTCATTCCAGCTTTAGAATAATCTCAGGATCACTTGGTAGTTTAAAGTAACATATTGTTTCTTATATTTTAATCTTACTTTTCTACTTTCTTCAGTGTCTTGATGGTCAAGCATGTTAGTGAACTTCTAATTAGGACTGTTCAATCAGTATGACTTCCCAACCCTCCCTTAGGTGTGTCTTAAAATGAACACTCACAGCCTTCTCCTATATTCTTTTAGGTTTGATCTCCATGGAAGAATTTCATTCCATGTGGAAACTTTTCAGTAGTCACTACCAAGTTCATATTGATGATTACCAAGTTAATGAACTCGCTGAAAGAATGGACTTAAACAAAGATGGAAGCATCGACTTCAATGAGTTTCTAAAGGCTTTCTATGTAGTGCACAAGTTTGATCAGTTGAACAAGCCAGACACCAAATTTGCTTAACAAGAATTAGGGCTTTTCCCTCCTCCTTGTGAACAATCACTAACACAATCTTTTCCAGGACCCTTGAAATTCACAGTAGTAAAGAAAAGTACACCTCAATTTATGCCATAAGCAGATGTATAGTGTAGGTAATGGAAGTCCCTAGTAAGCTGTTATTGGTAAGATTAGGTTAAACGTCAGCTGATAGATTTGGTTCCAGTGGCAGGACCCAGACATTTCTAGGTAGAAACTGAGTTTGAACCTAATACTGGTCTCTTGGATGCCACCTAACCAGGAGACCAGAGCAGTTTGGAAACATACAGAAAGGGACCCATAGTGCACCAGAAAAGTACACCATCTGTGAGTAGCTGAGGGATAGGAGGAGGAATACTAGACTATTCATGCAATAAAGTATTTCCATCTGTCAAATGTAATCTTCTTTGGTGACACCATAAGCCAGTGATTCTCAATTGTAAGAGCACCACTCTCCAGGCACGGGGGCCATATCAGGTTCATGGGGGAAGCTGTGGGAGTGTGTTACTTGAAAAAGCATATTTTCTTGTCTGTTGGAGATACAAAGTGAATACATTCAGATTGAGCCCTACAATTAATGTGGTTTGACACCTTCATTGGTAAAATGGGGCCTTGGTTATGCATACATTGTGCAATTTATTCTGCTATCAAACATAATAGATTTCTGTTTAAAGGCAAATGTATTTTAATTTTTCTCTAAGTTTGAGAATTTCAAGATCTATCAATATGCCAGGGTAGATATCCTGCAACCTGCCTGCTATACACACCAGAAATAATGGCTAAAATATAACAAATATTTTTTTTAATTTTTTTATTAGTTTCCGGTGCACAAAACAATGTAATAGTTAGACATTTATCATTTATATCCCTCACACTGTGTCAACACCCCCCCCCCAATAAATATTTTTTTAAATGCATAGCTGAGCTGGCAGGAAAGTACAAGAAACCCCTAGGGGACGGGAAAAAGCATAATTGAAATCATAGCAATATTAACATTGGACAGGATAGACTTTAAGGGAAAGAATATCATTAGGGATAGAAAAAAGTCATTACTGAATGCTAAACGGAATTCACCAGGAAGATATAATAATTATAAAAATATATGCATCTAATAACAAAGGTTTAAAATTTATAATGCAAAAATTGACACAACTACTAGGAGAAATCGATAGAGGGAGATTTTGAATATACCTCTGTCAGTAAATAAAAAAAATGTATAGAAGTTTGGACAACCCAATTAATCCACCGACTCTACAATCAATTTTAGAGAATACACATTATTTTCAAGCACACATGGAACATTTATAAATAAAAATTGATCATGTATTAGACCACAGAAATATCTCAAATACCAAGCAGTCAGTAACAAAGATACTGCATTCTATTATAATGCAATTAAATTAGGAACAATATAAGAAGATAACCATATTAATGAGCAAAAAAGGGACATAACTGTAGCTCTACCAGAAATTGCTAAGAATAGTTCATAAGAATACTGTGAGTAACTTTATCCCAATACTTTAAAGAAGTAGGAGAATGGACTATTTCCTAGGGGAATACAACTTACTAAAGCTGACTCTAGAACAGAGGGTCTGAAGAGACATATAACCAATTCAAGAATGTGATGGCTTTGTAATGTGTCAGTCTGGCTAGGCTAAACTACATGTCTCAGAATTCCCTTTCTTGTATGTTTCTGGTTAAGGTGGGCCACAAGGGAGATTCCTGAGAGATTTGGAAGGCCCAGGGAAGCCAGCCATTGTGTAGCTCCCGCATGCCGTTGCTGAGCTGCTCATTCCCCTTGTTGGTGTGAAGTGCAGCTAGGCCTGCACTTTCTCTACGGTTCCCCTGGATCCTGTCAGCTTCTCTGATTCCTGGGCCAGGTGTGTGTGTTTAACTCTGTGACAAAGGGCCCTGGCTTCTCCAGGATGACCTTGTCACGAAGACCAGAGGCAATAAGCGTGGACTCAGGCATCAGTGTGTTCTTGTGGGGTGCCAGCTTGTGCCTGTGGGTTCGAGGCTGCTTCTCATCTTCCCTCCTGACTGCCTGCCTTTGGACTTCAAGCTCCAGCGTCAGGTATGACATATACAGCCTTATAGAGCCTGCTTAACCAGCTTCTACCTTTGCGTAAGCCACTTCCGCTACTGGTTATATATCTCCTACATGGTGGCCTCTGGTTGAACCCTGATTGGTACAGAATTTGGTGCTGAGAGTGGTTCCAGAAGAACGAATCTTAGAGATAAGTGCTGTATGTGTACAACCTGATGTGTACAGAGCTTCTGCCCCATTATCTCACATGAAAATCCACTGAGACCCCTGGGATAGTGGTTTTCAGAAATGTCCAATCTCTGGCAGGATCGGATGAGTCTTTTGTTGCTTCCTGAATATCGTTTCGTTATTTATTCTCGGGGTTCTTTCTGGAACTCTCATTTTCTCCCTTGGTCTTCTAATTTCTGGAATTAATTATATGCCTTTGTTGGAAATTTTACCTAAAAATGATTTTAGTAAAGATTGTCATTTAATGTTGTAAAACTTCTGCCTGACACGAGTTGTGCTTAACCACACTCCATTTTACAAATCAGATGATAGATAGATAGATAGACAGATGATAGATGATAGACAGATAGATAGATAGATAGATAGATAGATAGATAGATAGATAGATAGATAGAGGACAGACAGATGGATGATAGATAAGAGTTGTGAAATATCTCACTTTTAATTTATATTTCTTTATTATAAATGAGATTGAGCATTTTATTAATTTGTTGGTCAGTATATTTTCTTCTGAAAAATTGCTTGTTCTTATCCTTTGCTCATTCTAATATTGTAGCTTAGAATGTCTTTTTCTTACTGATTTCTAGGAACTTTAAAACTCTTCTTGATGCTAATCCTCTGTTCTTTAGGAAGCAGATATCTTCTCCGAATCTGTGACTTGAGTTTTCACTTTCTTTATGACATATATTTTCAAACAGAAGTTTTAAATTTCAATTTATCCAGTTTTTCAATCTTTTCATTTATAATTTGTGCTTTTTGCATCTTAAAACAAAAATATCCTTTCCAACCCTGGAAATATCATAAAGATACAGTTGATCTTTATTATTTGCAGATTCCCTATTTGCAAATTCACCTCACTAAAATTTATTTATAACCTAAAATCATTATTTACATTGGCCATGTGCAAAGTAGTGAACATTTTGAATCACACATGTTCCCAGCTGAGGTCAAACAAGGCAAAGGTCTGCCTGCCTTCCTGTTCCAGCTCTCACACTGTAAACAAGTGTCCTTCTTGCAGTACATTTAGTGCCACTATTTTTGTTGTTGTTGTTGCATTTTTGTGCTTTTAATTGGTGATTTCGATGTTTAAAATGGCCCCCAAATGTAGTGCTGAAGTGCTGTCTAGTGTTCCTAAATGCAAGAAAGTTGTCAGATACCTTAATGCAAAATTATATGCCTTAGATAAACTTCATTCAGGCATGAGTTATAGTGTTGCTAGCCATGAGTTCAGTGTTAATAAATCCACACTATCTGTTGAATGAGGTGTTTTTTTCAACAGAAACACATAAAACAAAGTTATATTGTTGATGAACTGACAAAAATGTGACAAGAGGCTCGCAGGGACCAAACCTCGTATTTTCCCTAGGAACAATGCTTCATTCAGTATTCGCAAATTCAGTGGTCACAGTGATTATAAGAATATAACTTGCAAGTAATGAAAATTGATTATATTCTTCAAAAGTTTTCAAAGAATTTGCTTCTCAAGAGCATTTAGCTCTTTCATCCATTGGAAATTTTGGGGTGTGGTGTAGATACACCATTTATTGAATAGTTCATTCTTTCCCACTAATTTGAAATGCAACCTTTGTCATACAGTAAGCTCTGTTTCTAGGCTTTGTTATGATCCAATAATGGTCTCTTTGGTCCATCATCTCATGAATACCTCATGTATTAAATACTATAGCTTATAATAGTCTTGATATTTGGTATTATGTGTCCCTTCTTCTCCCTCACCTGTATTCTTCTTTAAAATTTCTTTGGTCCTTTGGTCCTCTGTACACATTTTAGGATCAGATTGCCAATTCTGTGAAATCCCCTGTTGGATTTTTATGGGAACTGTATTAAACTTATAGATTAATCTGGAGAGAATTGTCATCACTACTATATTGAGTTTTCTTATCCATGAACATGGTATTTTTTTCCAATTATTTTTTCTCTCTAATGTCTTTTAATAAAGAATTTCTCATTATCATTCTTGTGATCTTTTTAAAAAGATTTATTCCAAGATTCATTATTTTTAGGTCTATTTTATTTTATTTTTTCTTAGTAAATAGACATTTCTTTCTCTTTTTAATTAAAGTTTATTGTGGTGACAATTGTTAGTAAAGTTACATAGATTTCAGGTGTACAATTCTGTATTACATCATCTATAAATCACATTGTGTGTTCACCACCCAAAGTCCGTTCTCCTTCCCTCACCATATATTTGATCCCCTTTACCCTCATCTGCCACCCCACTCCCCCCTTATTTTTTTAAATTCTGCTTGCTCTTTTTTTCATAGGGTTTAGGTCTAAGGATTTGATTGCTTCATTTCTAGTCTTCAGTCATTTTGTATGTATTTCTTTTATAATCTCATTCTAGTGATCTCTCTGTATTTGGAGTTTGTGGTGATATAATTGCATGTTTTCATTATATGCAGACTCTTGATCAGGTTGAATTGTTCACTCTTGGGCTTTGTCATTTTTTAATGTGAACTCATCATTACGGGAGGTTGTTTTTTTTTCTGTGAAAACCCCATGATATTTGGGATATGGGAGCATCTCTTCAGAGAAGTTTTTGTTTGCTTCTGCCTTGTGCCTCTGGAGTATCACTGCTTGAGGAATACTTCTTTCATTAATTTTTAGTCTGGAGTTTTTTAACTATATGGGTAGAATAAAAGCAGTGTAAATTGTGGTCCTATGGTTTTGAATTCTCAGAGAGCTTTTCTTTTTTTCCCCACCCAAAGCCCTGTGTCCTGTGTGGTCTCTTTTGTTTCTAAATCCTTTCATAAATAGAATAGTCCTTTGAGGGTCTTGGCTTTATGCAATGTTCTCAGTTCCAATTCCCTACCTCCCAAAGCCCAAAGCCTCATTTGCTACTGCTGTGTGGGAATTAACACCAAACCCCTAGGTTCTGGAGACAAATACCCCCTCATTAGCTCAAGCACTCACCCCTCTGCTTTGTCACTTCCCTCTTTGTTTCTGGCACCTGGGGATTTGCTTTTGTGATATGTGAGCCTAGCTGTACCTTTAAAATAATTATCTTACATCTTACCCAGTACTAGGTGATTATAGTAAAAGGATTTTCAGGTTGTCTGACTCCACTAAATTACTAGAAGCTGATAAATAGACTTTTGTATCCACTGCTATTTGTTAATAATCTTGAAGCTTCATATTTTTATCTGGACAATGATTGAACATTTATAATAATGCCACAGTGCTTGAATTATGCAACATGTTTACCAGGTCTCAATTTTTGAACTTTGGTAGAACTTATTTCTAAATAATTTTCATTTTCAATGTTTTTTTTTAATTTTTACATAAATAAGATCATATTATACTTTTTTTTTTTTTTAAACAGGGGCACTTTTTTCCCCTTTTATCTTGTCTCCCTCACCTTAAGCATGGCCCTCATCATCTCTTCTCCTTCATTTAGGGAAGCCATATTAACCTACTGTGTGGCCTTTCATATTTTTATCTGTCCCATACAAACCTATATAGACTATATATGTCCTCATATATGCATATATTTACATATGCAGTTATAACATAAGCAACATGGTTTTATTGTATGCTGAAAAATGGGATTGAGTTTTACATAATTTTCTGCATTCTGCTTTTCTTAACCAACAATACCTAGTTGAAATCCCTGCAAGCTATAATGGCTCTAATTCATTTTTTTTTTTTTTTTAATTTTATTTTATTAAATTTATTTGGGGTGACAATTGTTAGTAAAATTACATAGATTTCAGGTGTACAATTCTGTATTACATCATCTATAAATCCCATTGTGTGTTCACCACCCAGAGTCAGTTCTCCTTCCATCACCATATATTTGATCCCCCTTACCCTCATCTCCCACCCCCCGCCCCCCTTACCCTCTGGTAACCACTAAACTATTGTCTGTGTCTATGAGTTTTTGGTTCTCATTTGTTTGTCTTGTTCTTTTGTTGTTTTTGGTTTATATACCATGCATCAGTGAAATCATATGGTTCTCTGCTTTTTTCTGTCTGACATATTTCACTTAGCATCATACTGTCAAGATCCATCCATGTTGTCACAAATGTTCCTATATCATCTTTTCTTACCGCCGAATAGTATTCCATTGTGTATATATACCACAACTTCTTTATCCATTCATCTATCGAAGGACATTTTGGTTGTTTCCATGTCCTGGCCACCGTAAACAAAGCTGCAATGAACATTGGAGCACACGTGTCTTTATGGATAAATGTTTTCAGATTTTTTGGGTAGATACCCAGGAGAGGGATTGCTGGGTCATACGGTAATTCTATTTGTGATTTTTTGAGGAACCTCCACACTGCCTTCCACAGCGGCTGCACCAGTCTGCATTCCCACCAACAGTGTATGAGGGTTCCTTTTTCTCCACAGCCTCTCCAACACTTGTTACTATTTGTCTTGTTGATGATAGCCATTCTGACTGGGGTGAGGTGATATCTCATTGTGGTTTTTATTTGCATTTCTCTGATGATTAGTGATGTTGAGCATTTTTTCATATGTCTATTTGCCATTTGTATGTCCTCTTTGGAGAAATGTCTCTTCAAGTCCTCTGCCAATTTTTCAATTGGGTTGTTTGTTTTTTTTGTTGTTGAGTTTCATGAGATCGTTGTATATTTTAGATATTAGCCCCTTATCGAAGGCACTTTTTGCAAAAATCTTCTCCCATTCAGTTGGTTGCCTCTTTATTTTGTCGATGGTTTCTTTTGCTGTGCAGAAGCTTTTAAGTTTCATATAGTCCCATTCGTTTATTTTAGCTTTTACTTCCATTGCCTTTGGAGTCAAATTCATAAAATGCTCTTTGAACCCAAGGTCCATAAGTTTAGTACCTATGTTTTCTTCTATGCAGTTTATTGTGTAGGTCTTATGCTTAAGTCTGATCCATTTTGAATTAATTTTGGTACATGGTGACAGACAGCAGTCCAGTTTCATTCTTTTGCACATGGCTATCCAATTCTCCCAGCACCATTTATTGAAGAGGCTGTCTTTCCTCCATTGTATGTTTTTAGCTTCTTTGTCAAAAATTGTCTGTTCATATTTATGTGGTTTTATTTCTGGGTTCTCAATTCTATTCCATTGGTCTATGTGTCTGTTTTTCTGCCAATACCATGTTGTTTTGATTATTGTAGCCCTGTAGTACAAGCTAAAGTCAGGGAGTGTGATACCTCCAGTATTGTTCTTTTTTCTTAAGATTGCTTTGGCTATTCGGGGTCTTTTGTGGTTCCAAACAAATCTGATGGTTTTTTGTTCTATTTCTTTAAAAAATGCCATTGGGATTTTGATGGGGATTATATTAAATCTGTATATTGCTTTGGGTAATATGGCCATTTTAACTATGTTGATTCTCATGAGCACGGAATGTCTTTCCATCTCTTTGTGTCTTCTTCAATTTCTTTCAAAAACGTCTTATAGTTTTCAGCATATAGGTCCTTCACATCTTTGGTTAATATCATTATGGCTACACCTGATTTTCTCTGGGTACCATTTGCTTGGACTGTCAATTTCCACCCTTTCACTTTGAGTCTATGCTTGTCCTTGTAGCTGAGATGTGTCTCTTGGAGACAGCATATGGTTGGGTTTAGTTTTTTGATCCAGTCTGCTACTCTGTGCCTTTTTATTGGTGAGTTCAGTCCATTTACATTTAGGGTGATTATTGATATATGAGGATTTCCTGTCGTTCTATCTTTAGTTTTCTGGTAAGGCTGTGTCTCCATTGTTTCTTTGCCTTTTTGTTGTTGTCTATTATTTCTGTGTGGTGGTATTCTATGATGTTTCCCCGTGTTATTCTTTTATTACAGTATATATTTCAGTTCTGGATTTTTTTTGAGTGGTTACCCTTAAGTTTATGTAAATGTGGCTCTAATTCTTTTTCTTTTTTGAAAGCACAAATCATGAGTGTACTGCTTGGTGAATTTCCGCAGTGAATACAACTATGTAACCAGTACCCAGGTGAAGAAAACGGAACATTTCCAGTGTTCCAGAATCCCCATCATGCCTCCTTCCATATACTCTTCCCCACTCAAGGGTAATCTTCATCCTGACTTTTAATAGCACAGATATTTTTTAGCATGTTTTTTATTTTATATAAATGGAATCATTCAGTACATACTTTTTATATAACATTGTATGCATGACATTCGTAAGTTGTATGTAGTTGTAGTTTGTTCATTCTGGTAACCGTATAATATCCTATTGTGAATATCCAGAATTTCTTTATCCATTCTCCTACTAATAGGCGTTGGGGTTATTAAGGACAGTGCTGCCATGAACATTTTTGTTCATTAATTTATTAATTTATTCTTTTTAATGGCTATATAATAATTCAGCGCTATGGACGACCACTCTTTATTCAGCCATCCTACTTTTAATGGGTAGTTACTTTGTTTCCAGCTCTTGACCACAACAGCAAAGCAGTAAATATTGACCATATGTTCCTATATAGGGGTAGTAATCCATCCCTACTAATGGAATAGACTGCCAGAAGTTGAATTGCTGGTTAGTATAGTAATTGTCTTTTAAGATTAAGAGCTGTTGCTCTATTGTCTTCCAAAAAATCTTTGGCGATGCCACTTCCATCTGCAATGTATGAAAATTCCCTTTCCCTCATCTCTACCAGCATTAGATGTTATAGTTCTGTGTTTTGTGAGTCTGTTTGGTATAACATGATATCTCATAAGTACTTTAGTTTATATTGCCCTGTCTACTAGAGAATTTGAGCGTCTTTTCATGTGTCTGAACTTGCTTTTCTGTGGATTGTATATTCATATTTTTGTTCATTTTTATTTTGGGCTATTCATCTTTTTCTTATCAATTTGAAGATATTTTTGTATAGTATGAAAAGTCACCACTCTGTTTTTTGTGTTACAAATTGTTGCAAATCTGTTGTCTATTGACTTGGTTCACTGTTGCTTTTGCCATACAAGAGTTGTTATATTTTAAATAGTAAATACATCCATATGTCCTTCTGTAACCTCTGGACTTGCAGGTCTTTCTGATCACTCTACGTGATATATTTACTGTCTTGCATTTTCTTGCAAGATTCTTATTTTTTGCATTTAAGTCTTTACATCCAGGCGTTTATTTTTAGATACTATAATATGTGGTTGATTTGTAAATTCTTCCATACAGATACCCTCTTGTTCCAGCCTCATGTATTGAATAGTCCACGCTTTTCCCACTGAATTGAATGGCCACACTTATCATATACGAATTTCTCAAATGTACCAGTGTGTAATTCTACATTTTCTAGATGTTTCTGTTATTTTTTGTCTATTTTTATAGTCATATTATATTGATTTGATTTTCTTGGCTTTGTAGAATTCCCTGATATGTATCTGGAAAGGCAAGTCCCCTTCTACGGTTCTTTTCATAGTTTCCTTAGCTATTTTCAGATATTTATTTCTCTATATGAACTTTAAGATAATTTTATACAATTCTAAGAAAAGCCCTGTTAAGATTCTAATTGAAATTGAATTTAATTTATATATTACATTTTGGAAATTTTATATTTTTTATGATATTGTTTTTATCTAAGAATAATTATAACTTTCCATTTGTTCATAAATTGTTTCTGTCTTTTAATAGGGTGTTATAGGTTTCCTTTTATAGATCTTATGCCTTATATTAAATTTATTCCTAAATATTTTATAGTTTTTTGCCACCGTTATAAATGGAAAACTTAACTCCATTTGCATTTGTAGTTACTCATTGTTAGAGTATGGGGGGAAAAAAGCTGGTATCTAGCCTCCTTACCAAATATTGTTAATTCTCAAAGTTAGAAATGTTTGGCTTTCCTCTAAATTCCTGGTTTTGTGGAAAGATCACTTGGATTAGAATCAAAACATCTGACTTTCAATTCCATGAATTTATCTGTACTACTTTGTCACTTAAAGCTCTTGTAAAATGAATTGGGGAACTTTATATCTTTCTTTCCTACTGCCTGAAATAATTAAATCCCTGCTACTGAAAGGGGAGTGTGTCATGAGCCAACTGCATGCTCCTCACCTGGGAGCTGGTTAGAAATGCACCGTCTTGGGCCCCATCCCACACCTACCAAATCCAGTCTGCATTTTGACAAGAGCCTCAGATCATTTGTGTACACACTCTGTGAAAGAAGCAGATACAAAGAACATCTCACTTGTCCACTAAAATTGAGCTAAAACCCAGCTGTAGGGCTACGTGGTCCTGGTGCCTTTTTCGTGGTAAACTGCTGCGCTTCTTTCCAATCCCGTAGGTGATGATGGGTCTCTAAGTTGTTAGACTATTTTTGGTGGCTTCAATTTTGCAAAGAAATCATCCATTTCCTTTAAATTGTTCAAATTGACTTGTTACTGTTTCTTATGAATATTTTCATTTCTACTAAATCTCTGGTTAGGTTGCCTTTCTTACTCCTCTTGTGAACGTCCCCTTACCTGCTTTCCCCCTTGATCTGCCCTACAAGAGACAAGACTCTATTGCTTGTCTTTTCTAAGTACCAGCTTTTGCATTTATTTTTCCTTTGAGCTATTTTGGGGGAGGGGTATTTTCTGTTTCAACTTTTATCTGTACTAATTTTCTGATTTCTGTTGGTTTATTTTGCTGTTCTTTTTCTAATTTCTTAAGACTGGTATAGGTCCTTCATTTGTAGACATGTTTTAAAATAATGAAGACATTTACAGCTATAAATTTTTCTTTAGGCCCTGCTTTCACTCTGCCCTGTAAGTTTTAGTATGAAATGTTCTCTTTTTTTTATTCGTTTCTAGGTAGTAATTTCTCCTTTAATTTCCTCTTTAAGGGGTTTCTAGGAATGTGTTTCTTACTTTCCACATTCAAAATATTTCATATTAAAAATTTCACTCTTTCATTATTCCTTAAAGATTTAATAATATTTTCTTTGTGGCCATGTTGTACCTGACTTATTTCTATAAATGTTTCACGGACGTACAAACAAAATGTGTATTTTCCATTTGAAAAATGCCAGGCTCTCTGTGTGTTTGTTACTCCCAATTATTAGTTGTATCAATCACTTCATCTATACTGACATTGTAGTTTTATTATATTCTATTTGCATTTCTAGGGGTTTTTTTGCCTTATGATTTTGTGTATGGTATTAAATGCACATAAGTTTATGAAATATGTTCTTAATTGTATGTTTTTATTGTGCAGAGTGGCCTTTTGAATCCTATTTAGTGTTCTGAGCCTTAATTTTCTCCTTATTTCTGCTATTTTTGCTTTCTTTTTGTTGGCATTTTTCTGATAGCTTTTTGGCATTTTATTTTTAATCTTTGTCAGTTTATTTTATGTTTTTCCTCTAAGCAGCAGATACCTGGATTTTAATATGTAATGCTGTTATCTCGTCTTTATCTCCTATTGGGTGAATTCAGTGTAATCAACTTTGGTGAATTAACTATATACTTGATTTTACTTTACTCATCTTGCTCTATGTTTATTTATTAAACTGTTATTTGTTTTTTTCTTTTTTTAGTTTAAGTTGTCATTCATTCCATTTTCCCCTTATTAATAGCTACTATAGATAGACTGTTAATGGAACTTATAGTTGTATAGGTGTGTTTTTTTTTTTAATTTGAAGCCTTTCGCATGAGAGTTTTAAGTGACAAAATGGTACAGATAAATTCATGGAATTGAAAGTCAAACAGATGTCGTTTTGACTCTAATCCAAGTGATCTTTCCACAATACCAGGGATTTAGAGCAAAGCCAAGCATTTCTAACTCAATAAACATGGCTCATGCTCAGCTCAGCTTAGGGTCAGGGTTTGTCACTCTTTCTCGGGGCACATTGGTGAGGGTCTCTAATGAGTCAGAACTGAGCATCCAGGTGGGAAGGGTGGCTCCTTAGGAGGGTCCTGGACTTTCTGCCCTTCCAGAAACGTGTCCTTACCAGTAGAAAGGCACACCCTTGGATTCTGAGCATCTTCGGGCAGGAGCAGAGCTTTGGGCTCTGTGCCCAAACAGGTCCAGGAAGGTGGCATTCTGAGGGCCCCTATGGCTTTGGGGCTGTCACCAGTGGAAGAGGGCCTGAATCATCAGAGTGGATAGTAGTGTCTGCCCTGGCACAGGCTCGACGGCCTGTTCCCAGCACCAGCTATCAGGTCCCTTCCTCTCCAGCACTGCTGCCTCCTTGGGCCCAACCATTGTCCTGGGGGTGCTTACACTGCCATGGCGGATCACAGCCCATGGCTCCCCTCCTGGGGTCTCTGGACCTCCTGGGAGAGCAGTCATTTTAACGGGAGTTCATGAGATGTTGTCATTCTAATAAAGCCCTCCAGAGACTGTACATGGAGCTCTAATAAGACATCTTGGGCCAACTAAATGTCACTTTTTTTTGCTTTTGGAAGGAGTCCCAGCTCCTCGGCTTGGGAACACCATTTATCTCTTGCTGAACAGAAACTTCATTTGGCCATTATGTTGGTCTCCAATTAATAAATTACAGGAAAACAAATTAATTTACTTACCACTTGCAGCTTGGTAGATAAACTCTTTCAAAGCATAGAGAATATGGGGTGATAAAAAATTCCTGTTGGAAAAAAGTTGGGGATCCCTGATGATCTCAGTAGATTAAATAGCTCCCAAGGGACACACAATCAGGGCAGGTCCCCTGCCCTGTGAGCTTCCTGGAATTCACGTGAGGATCCAGATGAGGTGACGCTGTTGGAACTTGCTTCGGCCTGAATGTGTGTGCTGAGTGATGAGAGTGGGGACCCTGCCTATGCAGCCTGGTGTGGCTCAGAATGACAGACAGCCCATCATCGCCTCCCTGCGTGACAAGTCTAACGTGGAAAACCTGCTCCCCTCTTGCAGAATGTCAGTGCGGCAGGACGCCCAGGGAACACATGAAAGAGCACTGGATGGGGTGTCAGAAGATGGGTCTGCTCCTGCTCAGTTGCTAACGGGCAAGACACAGGGCTTGTGTTTCCTCACCTGCAACAGAAATGACCCGACAGAATGCAGAGAAGGCCCTTGGCAGCTTCCATAGCCTGTGAATCCTGCGTCTGCCAGGTCTCCTGTCTGAGACTGTCTGTAAAGCAAGTGTGGCCCTGCTCACACTTTCAGGTCGGCTGCTGGGGGTGACGGTGAAAGCTCACACATTAGGATTGCCTCTGAGCCAAATGCTCTTCTAAGCACTTCACGCATATTAACTCATGAATCGGCACAATCACCCTAGGAGGTAAGCACTGTTATCATCACTCCTATGTCACAGACACCGAGGGAGCTGAAGCCAGTCGCCCAAGGTTGTACAGCTGGTGCGCGGTGGAGAGGGCTGAGCCCTTGGGTGTGCGGGTGGCCACTGGCCTGTGCTATCTGGTACCTGTCCTGGGAGCTGAGTTAACCACAAGCTGCACAGCATCTGGAAACTTCATTTTAACCCAGAGTCTCAACCTCTTCCATCTCACCAAAATTTCCTTTTTAAAAAAATGTGAGATACTAGCAATAGTCGAAATGGCTAGCTAGCTTTGCCCTCCATTTCTTTCCTGGTGGCTCAGGGGCATCCACTCTGGTGCTGGTGAGATGATTCCCTTGACTGGCTAGGCCCCCCTCCTCCCCTCTTCCTTCCTGGCTGCCCAGGTGGACCCTTAATGCCCCAGCTTGAGGCTTTCCCCCAAAGAGGGGGAAGAAATGCAGGGAGAGAAGGCCCTGATCCTGACGCGAAGTATAAAGACTCCAAGTAGAGGAAATATAAATGAAACTGCGGCTGTGTGATTCACTTCACCAGCATGACTCATGCTCTGCTAAGGTTTCCATGAACAATATTCCGCAGCCTGATTTAATTGTAGGCCGGATGCACTGTAGCCTGGGTGAGCCTCAGGATCGGGGGGCCCCCATCCCTTGCTACTCCCAGGGTGCGCCAGCTCAGATGCCTCCCAGTGCGAGACTGGGAGAGGGCCCTGGAAATGGTTTCCTGCAGGTGCGTTTGTCATGTTATGCAGGCAGACAGCTCTTCAGGGGACCTCTGCAAGGGAGAGGAGCCTCCTCAAACACGCAGACCGGACCTAGTGGTTGGTCTAAGCTCACTGGGGTGTCTGCCCCTTGGGCTTCCCTTCGTGCAGAGGCTGGATGGAGGTGCACTGAGCACCTGAGCATGGGTGTTTGGAGTGATCGATAGGGGAGAGAAACAGGATTTAGTCAAAGCGCCCTGGCGAGGGTGGAGGGAACCCCAGGCTGCCTGCCTGCCGCTCGGGCAGCGCCTTCCCCACTCGTCATGCTTTTGCGGCTTCAGGGAAAACACTGGAAGCTGCTGCATTGCAAGGGGTTCATTTCACAAATGGGGGATGTGCCCACAGTTATATCCTTAGTGCCGGGCCAAACCAGTAGTTCCCCTCCCCCTGCAAATCATGAAACCATTAGTGTGCATTGCAAATGAAGATGAGTTCTTTGCCCCTAATCCCTGGCATTGTGCATAATTCATACCAACTGGCCTCTGTTGAGGAACTAAGGTGGCTTCAGGGTTGCCAGATATAAAATACAGGGCACCCAGTTCAATGTGAATTCCAGATAGTTTTTTAGTATCAGCATATCCCAAATATTAGTTGGGACATGCCTGTGTTAAAAAAAAATTGACTTGTCATTTAACGGGGCACCCCACGTTTTTGTTTGCTAACTCTGGCAACCTTACATAGATAGGCCTTGAGGTCACACAACTCCTGCACCTCTGTCCCAGGGGGCTGTGAAATCCTGGACAAATGACTTGAGCACTTACAGCTTCCGTTTCTTGTCCTACAAAATGAGAGTGTGGGGACAGAGCCCCAGAAAGCAGTTTCCAGGCTCTCGGCCTCACGTGGAAAGTGCTGGCTCAGGTAGTAAATGGCCATCAACTGTGATTGCATGGCCATCAGCTGTGGCTAGTTGGCCGTCGGCTGTAACCAGTGAGCCATTGGCCACTAATATAACTGCTGTGGCTGCCCTAGCAGCAAATGGGGGCTAGCAAGGAGATGGTGGCTGGGCTAGCAAGCACGGAGTGCAGTTAGCACGGTGGAGTGCGGGTTGTGGATTGCAGAGTAGTGGACGGCAGGCTGTGGATAGTGTGGCTCCTGCTTCCTGTGTCTCTAACCCAGCTGCCAGTGAGACTATAGCGGTGTGACTCCCCCATCTATGGCTCCGTGGGTGTTCCTTTTTGGCCTCACAATATCCTGCGTTCTTTGTGGGGAGCAGAACCAGAGACCCCACATGACACCCTGCATGACAGAGAGTAACTGCAGTGGGTCCAGGACTACAGCAAAGATGAAAGAGAACGCCACCTGTGTGGACGCTGTTGGTGGCTGCCATAGCCCCTTCATCACCTGTTCACCCATCCCCCAGCCCCTGGGACTAACCACTCAGCTGTACCCTCTTCCCCTGAATTGTGTGGGCTGATGGGAGGCACCTGCCTAGATCATGACCCCCCCATGCCACCTGAGGCCACCACTGTCTGACAGAGCAGGGGCCCACAGCCCCCTTGCCCCAAGGCCGGATGTTCTCTGTCTTGAAGCTGACACCCCAGAGCTCCCTGAGAGCTCAGGCTAAAGCTCGTCCCCACCTGGATGCACATCCTTTCTCAGGTCCTTCCCATTCCATTGTTCTGTTTCTCTCGCTTCCTTACAGGCCTCTCCCAAGAGCAAGCCCTCAATATATCCTCTCACAAAAATATGTGGCCTAAAACACTAGTAGAATTACTGTGAGGCGCAGTGATAACTGAGTGTTCATGGAAGGCTTCAGTGCCAGAGTCCAATGATGGCTCGCGCCCTGAGAATGGGGGCAGGGCACGTCGGGCTGTGGTCCTTGGGGCTGGGGTACAGTGTGGGCAACAGAGAAGGAACTTGTCCCCTCCCAGAAAGGTGGGAAATGGCGACGGGGGTGGGCATCAGGCCTGGAGTCCTTTCTGCAGAGTCAGGCTGAGGAGGCGCTGAGGCTCAGGGAGGCTTGGTCGCAGCTGGGCAGTGTTTGGGGAAATCGTCAGGACCCGATTAGACTCAGAAAAATGACATGGCGGGGGAAGGGAGGTGGCTCAACTGGGTGCTACCTGCTCTCTCCTTGTCTCCCCATCTTCCCCGCACTTTTGCAAGCTCTACCATATTTAGAAGAATGCCTTGGGGTGGATGAATCCTTAGGAGAAGGTATGCAGTTTTAAAGAGCAAGGCCTGGCTTTGACTCTCAGTTCTGCCACCTTTACACAAGTTCTGGAATCTAGATCAGTTTCTGAGCCTCATCAAGCCTCAGTTTTTCTTCCTAGAAAATGGGGATAATAATGTTTCCCCTCAGGCCCTTGGCGACAAGTTCCAAGAGGAAGAAGGAATTCAGAGATCTATGATGAAACTAGGGCTTTGAAGCTCCTTGCTTCTCCTCCCAAACGGGCCACCCTGCCTCTGTCCACCCTGCTTCATCCTTGGTCCACATCAGAGAGCCCTACTCAGGGCAGAGCAGACAGCAATAACCTTGACTTCTCTAGAGTTCTAGTAACTAACACCTAAATTGGGCTAACCCAAGTTCTGCCAGGTTGCAGACCTCTCTAAAAAAAAAGTTTATTCCCATTATCTAATTTTTGATGGTCCTCCCAAACTTTACATGTTGAGTACTATCATCTGCATTTGACAAATGAGGAAACATGGCTCAGAGAGCAACTTGCCATCATCCATGGCCATCCATGGCCCCGCAGCTAAAAAGCCTGTCTGAATCCAAAGCCCATGTGGGGCAGAGCCCCAGAGAGCAGTTTCCAGGCTCTCGGCCTCACGTGGAGGGGTGCTAGCTTGGGTAGTAAATGATCATCAGCTGTGACTAGTTGGCCATCAGCTGTAACCAGTGAGCCACTAGCCACTAATATAACTGCCGTGGGTACGTTGGGGACGGGAGGAGAGTCGAGGGAAATCAGAGAGTCGGTCGGTTGGCAGAAAAGCGGACAGCAGGTTGCACGTCGTGTGAATCCAGCCTCCAGTGAGACTATAGTGGTATGACTCCCCTACCTATGGCTCCGTGGATGTTCCTTTTAGGCCTCACCATATCCTGCATTCTTGTGTGGGGAGCGGGAGCAGAGACCCACAGGACACCCTGCATGACACATGGCACAGCGAGCAGAATGTGGTGTCGGCCGAAACTCTCCGAAAAATAATGGAGCAGTTTATACGTATGAAAGCTCAGTTTCGTGAGCAGGGTATGGTGCCGGCCAAAACTTTCTGAAGGATGATGGAGCAGTTTGTGCGTGTGAACGCTCAGTCTCGGGAAGCCCGTGAGGAGCGGTGCCAGGAACAGGAAACGCGAGCTGCTTGGGAGAAATGTGACCCCTCGGTGAACTGGTGGTCCTCTGGAGCCTCCGGATGGCACGCTGCCCTGTTGCCCAAAGCAAGCGTCATCTTCCTCTTGGTGGTCTGTTGTTGCTGTGGGCTCCTAGAGTTGTGTGTGGTGCCTGGTACCCACTGTTCTCGGGAGCTGGACCCCCGAGGAGTGGTGGGAGGACATGGACGTTTCTCCAACCAGCATAGGCCGGAGAAAGCGAAGGTCATTATGGCCGTGTGGGCTGGGAAGTGCTTGCTGAGGCAGCCCGGATGCAGGACTTGTAGTCCCCGGAGGAAACCCTTGCTGAGCCCTCTGTGGGAGCTGAGGGTGAGGTCAAGGTTGTCCCTCACCCCCAAGTTGGGGAGGACTTGGAGCCCTCCCCCTGAGGAGAGGGCACAAGTTGTGGGGCCGGTGCACAGCCCTGGTGAATGACTGTGGACTATGGGGAATTGCCTTCCATCCCTGATTTGATGGACCACTTGACTCTTTGCTTGGGAACGTACTATCATGTAGTGGAACTGGCGGATGTTTGCTTCCTGTGTCTCGACCGGCCGCCTTCAAGAATATGTAAGCACCTTGGCTGTGAGCCATTATTGTTCCAGCACGGTACCCTGAGAAACCCTGGCTGTGCCCAGGAAGCCTGGCTGTGCCCAGAAAGACTGGTGGTACCCTCAGAAACTCTGGCTGTGCCTGGGGAGACTGGTGGTACCCTGAGAACCCTGGCTGTGCCCAGGAAGTCTGGCTGTGCCCAGAAAGACTGGCTGTGCCCAGAAAGACTGGTGATACCCTGAGAACTCGGGCTGTGCCCAGAAAGTCTGGCTGTGCCCAGGAAGTCTGGCCGTGCCCAGAAGGACTGGTGGTGCCCTGAGAAACCCTGGCTGTGCCCAGAAAGAGTGACAGTACCGTGAGAAACCCTGGCTGTGTCCAGAGAACCTGGCTGTGTCCAGGATATTGCATTCACCTCCAGGCTACTCGCACAGGGCCCCTCGCGGAAGATGCTTGTCGCGTAGATTGTGAGGCGAGACCCTGGACGGGTGGAATGTGGGGACAGAGCCGGGAGTGCAGTTTCCAGGTTCTCAGCCTCAGGTGGAAAGGTGCTGGCTCGGGTAGTAAATGCCCATCAACTGTGATTGGATGGCCATCAGCTGTGGCTAGTTGGCCGTCAGCTGTAACCAGTGAGCCATTGGCCACTAATGTAACTGCTGTGGCTACGCTAGCAGCAGATGGGGGCTAGCAAGCGCGGATTGCAGTTCGGACGGTGGATTGCAGTTAGCAAGGGGTTGGTTGGTTGGTTGGTTGGCAGGCAGAAAAGTGGATGGCATATTGCGGATCGTGTGGATCCTACTGCCTGTGTGCGTCTCGCCAAGCTGCCAGAGAGACTGGGGTGCAGGAAGACCCCTTGTTGGGGTACTGGCGGATGTTTGCTCCCTGTGTCTCCAACCCAGCCGCCAGCGAGACTATAGTGGTATGACGCCCCTAGCTATGGCTCCGTGGGTGTTCCTTTTTGGCCTCAGCATGTCCTGCGTTCTTATGCGGGGAGCGGGACCAGAGACCCCGCATGTCACCCTGCATGGCAATATGTTATTAATATTATTACATTATCTTGTTAATCTCTGGAACTATCCAATGAGGATGGTTTATATAGTCACTAACCCATTTCACAGAGGAGAAAACTGATGCACTAAGGGACCATGCATAATTCAAGGGTACCCAGCTCTAAGCAGCAGAATGGAGAGCTGACTTCAGGCCCAGCTGCCCCAGAGCACCGGCTGGATAAAGGGCCAGGGGGCCCAGGAGGTGGTCAAAGTGAGGTGCCACACCTTAAGCCCCATGCTGCCTCCACTCCAATTTGGCCGAGGGCTGCCCTTGTGGTCAAGGCCTCTCAGGTGACGTGGGTACGCACATTACTACAGATCCTCTACTTGTTAAGAGCTGTGGAGGTTCCAAACCACTAACATATTTCTTCCGATTCGAAACAGCCCCTTAGAGAGAGCAGAGCAGGACCTGGCCCCCCTCCTTTAGCTAGAACGCTCAGGGCCACCGATGGGCCGGCTGGCCATGGACCGAGGACCAAGGACCAAGCCCGGAGCACTGTTAGTCTAGCCCTAAGTTCTTTGCACAGCCCCCAGCCCTGCGACTGCGGTGGAGGGCTGCACCTGGCGGCCCATTTGCAAACACGATTTGGATTATCATAGGCTGCACGGGGCTTTTTAGTCTCTGTACACAAACGGAGGCTTCTGTCCCCTGCAATATTTCTCTCCATATCTGCCAACCAAATCTTGTGTAATCCAAGAAAACCAGAGTCTCTCTCTTCTGAGGTAAATTTGTAAGGGAAATGCAATATCCTTTGCCCAGGTCTGGGTAAACATGGAGTCTCCAAACATGGGCTTTAGTCCTGATCTCACATGGAAGCCCTCCTGAGCCTCGGTTTTCTCATCTGTAAAATCTTGTAGGAGGATGATAGTGTGCTCTTTACCAATATCCGAGGGATGTGTTACTCGGCCGGATGTATAGTTTTAAGTCTTCCTCTCTTTCCACCATGCCTAAGGGTTACCCAGACGTAAGGCCCACAAAAGACAAAGTCACTAATTCCAGGGTCTCCTCAGAGCGAATCCTGTTGGCCTCAACTATTCCCACCCATATCCCACTCTCGAGGCACACACCCTGGACAGCCTCCTGGAATGTTCCCCTGACCACTGCCTGCAGCAGGGAGCTGCTCCCTTCCTCCTGAGGATGACTCACTGCATTGCTTGCTTGCTTGCTTTTCATTG